>NC_091825.1:144451445-145183945 GCF_038994185.2 Dermacentor albipictus | reverse complement strand
CGCGGTGCGGGTAACGGATTTGGAGAATGCCGAGAATGCCAAGCTCGGATTCCGTCGGTGGTCATAACTGGTCCACGCACGCAAACCTTCAGTGGGACTGCTGGACGCGGTGTTGTGGCACCGGCTCCCGAGTCCTTTGCTGGCTACAGACACCGCCCGAGTTCGATGTGGCCTCGCAGTAAATTGTGCGTGCCTAGAGCTTTTGTCCGAGGCTTTCACTGACTACCTGGAAATAGGAAAGGGAACCGTAGTTGTAGAAATAGGGAAAACAGTTTTGTTTTCTAATGCATTTACTTTTAAGAGTAAGCCCATCCCTTTGGGTTGTGGCTTAACTTGTAACTCTCATTGGCAATTGCATCTGTGGCACGGTCAAAAGACCACCACCCCTTTTTCTTTGTCTGTTTGAGCTATAATAACCCAGTCGATGTCCTGTCCCTTAGTCTGGGCTGTAATCAGATTTGATGATAGATCAGTGAGGCACCTCACAGTAGTATGGGCTCTAACAGTCATTGAGGCAGTCGAAGAGTTACACACTGCTTTCTCGCTCCATCTTTCAAGTTGTAATTCATTTGTCTCATCTCCCATGCTCTTTAAACCTAAAAACATCTTCTTGTCCATCTAGTCTGCCTCGCTTCCTGTCAGCGTTTGATCATCGCTTCCCATCATCACACGAGAGACTTCACGTTCCAGCAAAGAACGGAGAAGCAAGAAGAACCAACAACAAAAACGTTGCTGAAATTTTACAAGCTTGTGAATGCTTCAGCAGCTGGACGCAGTGGATGTACTGTGAAGCACAGAAGGAGTTTTGTGGCCTGTGCCGTAGCCGTGGCGCACTCGATTCCACTCACTTACGGGAAGAGATGTGTAGGACAAACCGGCAGGTGCCTAAGTGAGCGTTTAAGGCAGCACGACACTAATGTGCACAACACAGTTCAAGGCCACCTGGGGATACGTTGCCGCGTCTGTGGCTGCGTGCCCCTGTTTGAACGTTATGAAGCCCTGGCAAAGCACAGCTTGTGGCTACATTAGACTGCATTAGACTACATTACATTACATTAGGCTACATTAGAGAACATTATAAAGTTTGACAGTTTGTGCTTTAGTTCCCCTTCAATTGCGCTGACACCAAGTGAGATTACGTACCGAAACCAGTTCTAAAAATTGGCTGAGGCTTAGCTTGGTTAAGCCTAGTCAGATGCGAAGCATATTGGTGGCTAAACTTTATAAGTAACTTGTCGCCGAGCCGCATACTGAGCACGTTGCTTGGCCAGACGTTCTTCCCGCTCTTCATCAGTCTCTGTAGCACGCCGCAATCTTCGCTTCTCATTCCAACGAGCAGCTCTGTCTCCAGGAGGCATCTCACCTCGTGAGTGTCTAGCAGAGACAAGCGCAGCTGCTTATATACCGCCGCGACGCCGCGAGCGACGGCGCGAGTTGGAGCCCCGTTTCTCCTCTGTCGTGACGTCACGGTGTCACGTGGTATTGAAGGCGACACCGCCGCGCCTGAGGAGCTGGGTTGAGCTCTAGTAATATGCTTCGCATAAAAATTTGACATATGCCTTGTAAATTATTAATACGTAGCGACTGCTATGTTCATCCTGGTGTACAACAAGGCGATTTAGTTTGATACCTTCCTAACTGCGCCAATGGTTAAATAGCAGAGCGTCTGCCTCGTATGCGGGATGTCCCGGATCTGAATCGCGGTGCCGCCAGGAACCCAGCGGTTTTCTAACGGGTAGACATGTGCCACGACCCGGAGCTCGGTTATTTATATGGGTTCTCATCTGGAAAGAGGGCCCCACAGAGATATGCGAAGGTCTCTGGGCTCCCCTTAATTGTACCACAGCTTCGGTGAATTTGGTCCAGCAGCCGCCGCTGCTGTGGGAGGCAGTTTAGTGCTGCCACCGGGCAGCACTAAACTGCTTCCCGACAAAATAGGTACAAGCGCCCTAGGTATAGATACAGGTGTTCAGAAACTACGGGAATTCTGGACGCTTGGAAGGACATCCGCGTGATAGGAAGCTGACCGCCAGACTCCTTTAACAGGTGCTCGATATATTTGAACGTATATATTATTCGTCCTTGCTTCACGAATAAACATTGTTGCAAGTCAGCGTCGTGTGATCTTTTTTATTTTGATTTTTTTCTGTGTCCCCGTCTTCCGTGCTGTGCTCGTTTTGTCAAGGTGTCACTTGTTTGGCACAGTTCATAGAATAAGCGTCCCGCATGAGAGTCAGAAGCTGACGCATGAATTATACCTCCATAGTCATACTAAAGTTATGTTACAGAAGCCCCCCAAAAGAGTGAGGACATGAAAGAGGTTAAGTGAATTAAAAATGTGCCAAACGCAGAGGGCTCAATAAGAGGGATTGCGCTGAACACCAATACTTGTAGCGTTGCGCCCAAGAACAGTGAAAACATGCATTTTTTTATGTGCCTAATGGAACGTTCACTGCTTCCCATTTTGATGCGAAGGCCGACGTAGTACTACGGTTCATCGCTCGATTGCCACACCTGTAAGCGCTGCGTTTGTGGTCCTTTCGGGTAGCCGAAATTTTAGCATGACGTGCTGCTGCGCACGTTCACCTGCTCGGAGCACGTGCGGTTTGCTTACGGAAGCACGCGGAAGAGAAGGAAGACAGCGCACTTGCTCCAACGCTAAGTGAGCGCACACCGTTAGGACCACCGCCCGAAAAACCGGGTAGAGGTCATTGACGTACGTAGTTGGAGGGGGTCGGCCTGTGTTTTGCACGTATGGCAGGAAGACCCTTCAGTGAACACTTCCCCTCACCGGGACACCCCTTCCCTCCTCCTCTCTGGTCACGTGACCGCAGCGCCCCCCCCCCCTTACCGCGTCCCCCCTTCTTGCAAGAGACCGACCGGGGCACCGCGGGCACAAGCCGGGCCGGCAAACCATGACGAACAACCCAAAAGCAGCAGCGGCGGCGGCGGCCGCCCGGGCGCCCGTTTCGGAAGCGGCGCCCCGACGTCGTCAGCGGGTCGCCGTCATCGGGGCGGGGGCCAGCGGCTTGACCGCGGTCAAGGCATGCCTCGAAGAAGGCCTGGACGTCGTGTGCTACGAGCGCACCGACGTGCTCGCCGGCCTGTGGCACTACACGGAGACCGTGGAGCGCGGCCGCGCCTGCGTCATGCGCTCGACGGTGATCAACTCGAGCAAGGAGATGTCCGCCTTCAGCGACTTCCCGCCGGACGACAAGCTGCCGAACTACATGCACAACTCGCACATGGCGCGCTACATCGTCGACTACGGCCGCCGCTACGGCGCCATCGACAGGGTGCTGCTCCGGCACGAGGTGGTCGACGTGCGGCCGACCAGACCGGGCAGCGAGGACACCACCTGGACGCTCAGGGTCCGGAGGCTGGACTCCGAGGGCGAGGACCGGGAGTTCCAAGAGGAGAGGGACGCCGTCATGTTGTGCACGGGTCACCACGCGCACCCACTGTGGCCCCGCTTCAAGGGCCTGGGCGACGAGTGCGGAGAGGGCCGGGTGTTCGCGGGTCGTGTGATGCACTCGCAGGACTACCGGACGCCCCGAGGATTCGAAGACCGTCGGGTGCTCGTCATCGGCGTGGGAAACTCGGCCGGCGACCTGGCCGTCGAGCTGGGAGGCGTCGCTGAACAGGTGAGTGAGTGTATTTGACAGGCTGGCGATGACCGTTAGTCTATGCTGGAGATGGAAAGCATCGTTGATACATCGTGATTCAATGTGATACAGCGCTGTCCTTTAAAAGATGCGCCAGTATATAGGCGAGCAACAAGCCAGACGCACAGGTGTAAAATGTCATTCTGTTAAGATATTGCGGAACAGTAATATGTTGTCTTACAAACAGGCACGATATTAGTCTAAAGTTTCGAAATTGGCGTCTTCCTCTTTAAGTGGTAACGGTTTACCTGTGCAAACAGCGTAGGCGCAGCGACTGCTGGCATTCCGTGGCAAAATGATGCCAAGCTGGCAGATTCTCTGCACTCTCCGTGCACCATAGGGATTATCATGTCGGAAAAGCATGCACATTGTTACCCGTGTTGCCATGTGATGTATAGTTAGTTATGGCTGGGCTTGAATAAAACTTGCATGTGACATTATTCATTGATTTTGCGCGTCCCAACATCGACGCCACACCTTTGTTACGTGGAGAAAAATGAAGAGTGACAAATATTAACGTAGATGTGTTCTCCGGTGGCAACTTGTAATACAGTCGCCCTAACTTTTCGTTAAGAAAACTGATGTTTGCGAAATGAATGTAACTATTTAGAGAACTAAACCGAAGAAGCACAAGTAACGTTCTAAAATACTGGTTTTTGATTGCCTCAAGCGAATAGCTTTCGTTGCGACGTTGTCAGCTATTGTAACTAAGGAGGGAGTGAATTTATAATAATAATAATAATAATAATAATAATAATAATAATAATAATAATAATAATAATAATAATAATAATAATAGAAATACCAAAGTGGCACTGGTTCGATAACCTACTTCGTCGCTTTGTGCCTGAAGATTAAGCTTGCTCAATCTCGAATCACGTTACCAGGCTTATCTAATCACTGCGGTAATCATCCCTTCATTTTGCCAGCAACACGAGAAAGTTGAATGCTTTAGGACCAGCTAACGGCAGCATTGGACAACGCGTTTCAGCCGCTGAGTTCTGAACACTGAGAAACTCGCGATCGACGCACGGCATAAAAAAATGACAGTCAGTAGAAGATGTTTACGGCGACATGTGGTGGCTCAGTGTCCTTGAAAACATATCACTGCGATGCCGAAAACATGGCTACCTCAAGTTCAAGATACAAGCAGGTAGAAGAGTTTCTCTGCAGTCTTCCAAGTTCAAAGCCGCAGTTAGGCAACCAGTTTTTCGTCGACGCTATAGCTGTAGACACAGCAAGCTCAGTTTCGAACACTTTTAATAGCTGTCGAAGTAAAAGAAGTGTGACAGCGAGGTATGAAGGGAGTGTAAGAGCATCGGAGTAATTTATCTGGTGGCTTGGATGTGGCATAAGCAAGTCATTTGAGTAATTGAGCCTTGGAAATACCAGTCAATCAATGAATGCTTCATTTTCTCCATTTTCGATGCAAGGTAAAAATTGAAGTACTGAAAAGAAAATGAGGAGTGCACTTCGGCTAGCTGGAAAGCATGCCGAACGTCTCGCTTTATAACCGCAGACAGACCCAAACTGTGTGTTCCGTTGATTAAGTAAAGCGTGAAAGGGGCTAGTTGGTGCACGTTCAGTTGATATTCGGCGATTTGCACATATGACTTTAAAAGGAGGTGTGAAGGATACATGAAATATTTGTTACTTGTTGGTTTAATAACCCTACACGAATTGTACGACAGGTTACGTTGTAGCCGCCTTCTCGAAGGCATAGTTAGCAAATCAACGTCGCACGTATAAGACGTATTCGCCTGCACCCTAGACGCAACCGCATCAAACCCACACAGACGGGACAGATCAAAAGAAAACACTTGCTGCCTTTCTCCACCTGCGTAGAGTGTGGCTCTTTCAGGAAGCCGACGTCACGCCAGATTAGTCTACCTATCCGTCCGATTCGCGTCGACGTGAACGCCACCATGTTTGTAACCACGCGCGGGCCTATACTGTACTCGCATCCTCTGCGCCCCATGCTTCGCTGTCCAGCTAAGGAGTCTGGTCCTTGCGAAGCGACGCACTCTTCGGCCTCCCAGCTCTTTTCCCGTGCCAGCGCGCGCTCGCGTTCCGTTGTAGGTCACGGTCAGAGAGAACGAAGAGGAAGCCAGCCGGTGCCGGTCGGTCGCCCGGGGAATCCGCTCCCGCCGACGAGAGAGGGAGGGCATCGTCCTCGCTACAGCGGGGGTCGCGACGAAACTGGGCCAACGGCTCATCGCACGTGACGCCTGTTGCCGCCGCCGCTGCATGCTCGGGAATCACCGCAGGACCAGTTATATGCTCCGTTTCAACAAGTCCGCGCAATTCGGCAAAGGCAGGGGATCCTGTCCGCCAGTCGGTAACGAGAGCCGGTTGCGTGTTCCAGGATGAGAAGATGGTTCGCAACCATTGTGCGCCGACTGATTATTCCGCGAAGCTTCCGTTCAGTCGGCACCGCACCAAGGGCGATAACAAGGTGTACAATAGAGGATATTTTGGTTGGCTGATGCAACTCATAGCTTTCACTACACTGCACGCAACTGGCAAGACGCATGCCGCTGTCAGGCGCGCACCGATGACAGGGGATGTCTGGTTGGTTGGCCGCGAGATCGCAGGCTAGTCTTGCGAAGTGGACGAGCAAAGACAAAGGCGCCTACTGTAGCTGGAAGGAGCGATCGAGTATAATTTGCGCTCGTTTTCGATCTTTTGCTGCTTCCTCGCGTACGCGCAAAGTCGCCGTTGTCGTTGTTTTAATAGGTGCAAACACGTAAGGAAACATGATGCCCAAGAGCTGGCTATCCTTAGATCCTTAGACGCAGTTATGTGTAACCAACGAACACCAGTAAGTATACTAGGAGAGTCTAGGTTTCGCAGGCCTAGCGCTATTCATTTCTCGGGCATGTAATATTGAATGCCATCTCATGCATATATAAGTTAACTAGTTGTCCTGGCCAAGTCATTGTTTTTTGGTTTGCCATTTTCAACAATCTCAAGGAACAAGCAAAAAAAACTGAAGTTCTGCCTTAGGCGCTCGAGAAGCATCGCGGAACAAAAACATTAAATCGAACATGCCGTGCCCCGAAAAGCCAAACAACGAAAGTCTCAGACGTTCAATGCTGGGGCAGCATCCCTTGAGCGTCCAGAGTATACGAACAAGACCAGAGGAAGCAGTGGATGTGACTTTGTGCGCACGACATGTGCTTCGCAACCACCTGGACAACCGTCTCGCGCGTACGCGCGCACGAACCTCATGCGCAATGCGTCGCAAGTATGGCGGCCACGGCAAATTCATGCGGGGCCATGTCTGACCAACATAGGAAAACAATGGCGACAGGCACTGCATCGTTGAACTGCAACTGAATATTTTTAATGAAACTGATTTCGACATACAACACAGCGCACACGAAGCAAGCGTGGCTGTGCCTTCAGCGGAAGCACCAGGGATGCCGGCACGGCACACTGCGCCTTTCCAGAGACACAAAGACCACGCGGAACAGCAGGAACGGGGGAAGTCGTGAATGTCACGGCGTCGATCCGCAAGACAAGAGCTGCTCCTCAAATACTCAATCCGGTTTGCCTCTCGTACGCGAGTGTTTGCATGCCTCGCCGCCCGGGTCCTGCCGTTTCAAAGAGGCTCGCCTTTGTTGGCGAAAGCGCGGCTAGACGGCATGCAGAAGAAAAAAGCCCGCCGTGTTGCGTAAGGCACGCAGCGTGTAGCCGGATGTTTGATCTCGTCCCGGTCTGCGCAGGCCTGAAGGCATATAGTGGGGCAAATCGGCTGTGTACCTTGTCGGCAGACCAAATTTTACACGAGGGCTACTGCAGGAACGCAGTTGAGTTTAGGCCTGTCGTTTGTTGCGGATGGAAAAGGGTGGCTGCCTGTATACGAATGAGCGAGTCGCGTGCGCGTTCAGCCTTGCGCGCGTTTTGAGAGGCTAGGGTCATTCGGCGCTGGCTGTCATGGCGTGTTGGAGGGCGACGACGACGTGCAGTCGCTGACTTGCCGACTGGAGTGGAAATGACCGCTAGGAAAGCACCGCCGAAATTGCTCGTCCGTACGTTCGGAGTATACTGGGCTACCGCGGATAATCGCGCTGACCCAGCTTATATAACGTAGTCGTCTATCGACATCTTGGTTAGTCGTCGCGGTCAACCGTCCTCCATGTAGTTTGGAAGCAGTGGTTACTTATTTGCGTACATGTGCGTAGGGCTGCAGTCTTTACGTGCGTAACGTAAAGTGAGGATCGTTGATTGGCCGCACGTGACAGGCATTCACGCACGCTTCTGTATATACAGTTCCGACACATTAGGCAGCTTGCAATTTTTTTTTCTTTTTTATATATACGTGCTACACTACACATGCCATGCTCACGCTTAATTGCATGCACACTGGTCATAAAAATTCCTGCTTACGCAATACCTTTCCCATCATCGCTAGCTCCCGCATTCAAACCCCGTGTTCTTACATCCTCATAGACATCATGTGAGCCAAGGGTTTCAATTGGCGAGATTCTACTGCTGAATATTCTTAGAAATACTTAACGACAAGCACAACGCTTAGTATACCACTTAAGAGAGAGGATAAATTCGACTTGTGAATTTGGAATAAAATTCTGCTTCTCGTTCCGCGGTTCCTTGCCCCTAGCCTGTTCTGCCTCATGGAAGGAAGGAAGGAAGGAAGGAAGGAAAGAAGGAAGGAAGGACGGAAGGAAGGAAGGAAGGAAGGAAGGAAGGAAGGAAGGAAGGAAGGAAGGAAGGAAGGAAGGAAGGAAGGAAAGAGAAAAGCAGGCAGGGAGGTTAACCAGAATAACGTCCGGTTGGCTACCCTACACCGGGGGAATGAGAAAGAAGGAAACAATGATGACAGGGAGAGAGAGGAGGGAAGGAAAGAAAGAAATGAGCGGTGAGTTCGCTGACGCGTGGTCTAATAGTAATTTCAATAATACTCACAGACGTCGTCCTCAAGGGGCACAAAAGTGCCTTCACCGCTTTACGGGCCGACGAGCGATGGGGGCGGTGTTCCAGTAGCACCTGCACGGAAAGCGGCCGATTGTCCAGTTTTTGGAGAGCGTTAGCAAGTTCTTGTCTTTCTGTGGCATATTGTAGCACATAGCACAGCAGGCAGTCGATATCTTCTTCGGTGCCGCAGACCTCGCATGCTGCACTGTCGGTCACTCCAACTAATGTAGAGTATGCCTTTGTGGAGGCAACTCCTAACCAAAAGCGACAGAGAAGCGTAGCTTCACGTCGGGGAAGTCCGAATGGAAGTTGCAGTTGCGGTGAGGGGTTTAATCGATGCAGTCGTGTAAGACTTACGCTTGGTGAGTTTCCACTCGGACAGTGAGAGACTGCGTGCCAGGTGTCGAAGCTGCCTTGCGGCGTCTGTCCTCGAAAGCGGAATTGAAATACTGTGCTATTCTTGATGTGATGTGTGATCAGCGTTATCGGCGCAATCATTGCCACTGATTCCACAATGGTTAGGTACGCATTGAAAGAAAACCTCGTGACCTTTTTGTTGGACGTGATGGGGAAGTTTCACAACTTCGTGTGTCAGCTGTTCATGACATCCGCGTCGGAGAACTGAGTGCGTGCACTGTAATGCCGGTTTTGAGTCAGAGAACACATCCAATTTTCTTTCAGAATCAATGAATTTTAGTGCACGACGCAGAGCCGTTAGTTCTGCCACCGTTGAGGTTGTGGCATGCTATGTCTTGAACCGCAGTGTTATTTCTCGCGTTGGTATAACCACCGCACCACCAGAACTGGACGACGTAGTCGATCCAACGGTATAAATGTGCGCGTGGTTGCTGTACTTTTCATGCAAGAATTGTAAGCTCAGTTGTTTTAGAGCAGGGGCCGGCAGATCTGACTTCTTCTCTAGTCCTGGAATCATTATATGAACTTGTGGACGGTTCAAACACAACGGAGGAAACGCCGGCTTGGCCGCAGGTGCGTACCCTGAAGTAAACGGCGCACGATGTGCACTGACAGTAGCGCTAAATGTCGAGCAGTGCCTTTCAGCAGAGAGGCTCGTCATGTGGTGGGCAGGAATCCTAGCATAATGCCTAAGATGCATACGCATTGTCTCAACGGTAATGTGCGTCGTGATTGGGTCATCCTGCGCAATGGCAATGGTTTCAGCCTTTGACGCACTGCGTGGTAAGCCAAGATATATCTTAAGGGCTTGGGCTTGAATGATCTGAATCGTACGCAGGTTAGTCTTGCAGGTGTTCGATAGTGCAGGCAGGCTGTACCGCAGGAATCCAACGAACAACGCGATGTACAGCTGTAACATAGCGTGTATAGATACCTCCCAACTTTTCCCCGCAAAGAACCTGAACAGGTGACAGATAGCAGTCAGCCGCTTTTTCATGTAATTCACGTGCGGAGTCCAAGACAGGTCTCTGTCAATTACGACTCCCAAGAACCTGTGACTTCTGCTGTATGGTATAAGGTGTCCGTTAATCGATAAGTCGTAAGCAGACATTGGCTTCCTCGTGAATGCCATCATTGCGCACTTTCCGCATGAAATTTGAAGACTTTGTTGAGGAAAGCAGCAAGATGTCATTGTGGCTGCCTTCTGAAGTCGAGCGCGAAGCTGAAGTTGTGTTACACCTGATGCCCAAATGCAGATGTCGTCTGCATAGATGGAAAGTCGTACGGTGCTTGGCAGGTTCTCAACTAATGACGTTTGACGATGACGTTTTGTTATATTGTACTTGGTGAAAAGACCTTCAGTGTGTGAGTTGTGCGGCACATTTGCAATAGCGCGTATGTTTATTTTTTTCACCAGTAGTATTTCAGATAGGTTGGAAGCTGATGTGGTGCCCCATACAAGATGGCAATAATTTACATGTGCGGCAAACAATAGATTATAAATTACCAGTTTAGCTGAGGTTGGTAAAAGGTATCGATTTCGATGTAGTATACCTGTTATGCGGCTCAGTTTCCGGAGTATAAAATCCACTTGAGCGTCCCATTGCAATGTGTCGGTAAAGTATAGGCCAAGTACTTTTACCGCGTCAACAACCTCTATATTCTCGGAGTTGTAAAATATCTTGTAGGTCAATAAAGCACAGGTACCTTTTGTTGTTAAAATGACAGTTCTTGTTTTACTGGAGTTTACTTTTAAAAAGTTGTCCTGGCTCCATTTTGAGGGATGGGTTAAGAAATTGTTCGCTGCACCAATGAGGCCTATTATAAGAGTCGTTTGATAAAAAAAAACAATTGTATCATCTGCGTAGTTTATGAATTTTGCTTATCGGTGCATAAGAACTATTTCGTTTATGTAGACACTAAATAGAAATGGACTAAGGATACTTCCCTGAGGGACACCTGTTTTCATTTGTCGTGTAGATGATATGCTAGAGTTTATAGACACATATTGCTGCCGATTTTAAAGGTAGGATGTCAGTAACTGAAGAGGAAGGCCCCTGATGCCATATCTTTCAAGCTTAAGTATTAGGAGGTCATGATTTAGGCAGCCAAACGCTTTTGTGAAGTCTATGAATAGACCAATTACACGTAACTTATTTTCGAGGTTTTGCAGTATATGTTCTTTCTGTGCTACAAGTGCTAAGTCTGTTGATTTACCTTGTTGAAAACCGTATTGAGCGCTGCCATTAGCATATGTTTCTTGCTGAAAGATGTTACTTGGTTAAGAATTATTTTTTCAAGACCTTTAGAAAACTGCGGGAGAATAGATATCGGGCGGTAATTCTTTTACATCGAGCTTGTCATCTTTCTCATATAACATAATTACTTTTGCTATTTTCATTTTTTCAGGAAAAGTACCTGATGTTATGCGTAAGTTATAGATATAGGCTAACACAGGTGCAACGTCACAAATGACAAGTTTGATAGGTCTTATTTGGAGGCCATCAGCATCGCAGCTACATGATCTTTTTCAGTTTGAGAACTGCAGAAAGATTCAGCGACGTCAATATCTCTACATTGTAGATAGTAAAATAACTGCCCTACAGCTTAGGGAAGCACGCGCCAATCTCTCGTCGTCTTCAACTTGAAATACAGTATATGCCAAATGAAGCCTTCCGTGAGAAGTACAATAATGCCATGTACGTGTTTCACGTATACACACACTTACAAAATATGAAGCAGACAATGACGCCCCATCGGCCGTGGTAGCCCAATGGCTATGGCGTTGCGCTACTTAGCTCGAAGTCGCGCATTCGATCTCGATCGTGGCGGCCGCATTTCGATGGACGTGAAATGCAAGAACGCTCGTGTGTGACATTCAGGTGCACGTTAAGAGCCCCAGGCGGTCAAAATTATTCCGGAGTCCCGCCCTATGGCGTGCCTCATAATCATATCCTGGTTTTCGCAGGTGCGACCGCACAATTTAATCATCTTTCTTTTTTAATAGCTCGGGGCCAACACCGATTTTCCTATTCGAGTAATGTAACACGGAGGAATGCTTTCATCAAACAATCACCGGACCGATTTGAATGGAATTCGTTGCACTTGAGAGAAGAGGCAAAATTTTTATCAATTTAATTTTTGTTGTACCGATTCAGAACATTTCCATTTTTAATTGACACCGTTCCAGGAATTCGCGTGAACAAGGAAGGGGGAATTCGCGTCCGTATGCTGAAATGTCTCCTTACGCATGTCGATAGCTTCGTAAATTTTTGCGCGCCTTATCCCCACAACTCATACTGAGCTCATAACCATACGGAGTTCATAACCATACGGACCTCACATGGTATCCTGATAACTCCACATAAATCTTGCGGGAAAAAGAAACGTATATAGAAAATATCCGGAACAACTGAACCAGAGCGCCGTGGTAGGAACGGCGCCTGTTTTTTCTACAGGCGAACCTATATTGTTCCAGGCCCTGAATGAACGCATGAAAATAGCTGTAGGCAGCGAGTTAAGAGATCACACGAACTATATTCCGATTCGATTCATCGATACTACAGGTATACGCTAGTAAATAACAAGGAACGACCGAGTTGTTTTCACTCCGTACCTCTGCAGACCACACAGGTGCCTCGAATCAAGGCTGTGCTACCGATACACCACACCGGGCGTTTATTCCCGACTGAATTTATGACTGAATCTCCGGAACGAGTAATCGGCAGGGAGCGCGGAATGAGCTCGCGTGGCGGTTGGCTTGCTCCTTCATACGAATGCGCCCTCGCCCGTTTCCAAGTACGGTGTCACGGCCTCTCGGGGAGCCGCGTTAATTCTGGTCTGCGGCAGGCAGTCGCATACTGGGTCAGGGCTCGACGGCGTTGTATATACGCGCTCCGCTCGGAGAGCCTCGCAGTTCGATAGCTCAGGGATGCCTGCGTAACGAGGCTCGTAACGCTTCCACGATGAAATTACTACAGAGGGTATTCTGGCGCCGCAATTACGTTTAGCCGATATGGGAGTACGCGTAGCCAATGCCGACGTAAAGCCAACGTGAAAGTACGCATAATCAATGCGTGGGTCAACGGTCAACCAGTGCGGGAGTACTAACAGTCAATAGAATAGAATTGACTGACAGGAAAGACGGAGAGGTCAACCTGAGCTAGTGCGCTCTAGTCTGCTACTCTGCAATGGGAAAGAGGGAAGGGGAGTGAAAGTAGTGGGATGGATGGTGATGATAACAGAAGTGGTGAGTGCTTATGTATATGGGACAGCTGCCTTGCTAGAGCCGCTCGTCGAGCTTGGTGTCCTGCAGAAACTTCAACAGCACTTTAGTTGCACGCACTGAAATTGCAGTGTCAGGCCATGGGCCGAGGACAGCTTCCTCCGACAGTGGTTGCCTGCCAACGCTGGCTATGAAACTTTCTAACGTCCTTCGCTCCAGCATACATTCTGGGCAAGAAAGCAACGGGCATTCTGGGCAATCACACAGTATGAAAGCAACAGGTGAAAGCAACGCCCAGCCTAATATTGTGTAGCAATGACATTTTGCTCCGCGTAACCTTCTGGGGCAAACAAAATTTACCGTCTGGGTCGATCATATGTAGGCGTCTGTGAACGTTGTTATCGTGGGCTCTGGATGCATTTATAAGGTCTTGCATGAGTGCCTTGATCAAGTAGTTGGTGTCAGGTCGCGAGTAGGCAATCGTACTTCATCAGAGGATCGAAGAGAAGGCCGATCTTGCCTCGCTATCAGCGAGTTCATTGCCAGTCACGCCACAATGACTAGGCACCCATTGAAAAGTGATCGCGGGGCCACTTAACTCGGCACTGTGATGAAGTTCGGTGATTTCCAGCCCGAGCAGGTAGTATGACCCTTTCTTTAAAAAGCATCCTCACGCAGGTCAAGCACCCTCACGCAGGTCAAATGTACCTAGTTCATTTCCCGTACATGTTTTTATCTCGAACATGCAACTTTCCTTTTAAGTCGTGTTCTTTAGAATGCGCACACGATCGCGCTAAATCCCCTGTTCTTTCATTTATTATTTATGGGATTTTACGTGCCAAAACCACTTTCTGATTATGAGGCACGCCGTAGTGGAGGACTCCGGAAATTTCGACCACCTGGGGTTCTTTAACGTGCACCTAAATCTAAGTACACGGGTGTTTTCGCATTTCGCCCCCATCGAAATGCGGCCGCCGTGAGCGGGATTAGATCCCGCGACCTCGTGCTCAGCAGCCTAACACCATAGCCACTGAGCAGCTAGGGCGGGTCCCTGTTTTTTTTTTTTTTCAGGGGCTTTAGGTGGCGTATGGTTGTGCAAGCGCCACTTATTGGAATGTGTTAGCCATATATCGTAGATTGAAGAACTTTACTGTTTCGTTTTTTTTTTCTCTCTCTCTCTCTCTCTCTTCAAAGCCTTGCCACGAAACTTCCTTCTAGCAACCGGATAGAACTGGCCCAATGGCAAGTTCAGTGTCACCGCATTATGCGCTTGACGCTGTATATATAAACGTATATTGTGAACGCAGCAGACAGATCCCAGACAGAAAAAAAAATACGCACATTCGAGGACAGCTATTTGGAGAATTGCGTTTTGGCATGAGTCGCTGAAGAAGTCACATGCACTACTGCCACACAGGCTGAATGTACAGGGATATGTTGCTGGCCGCCAGTGAATTATAGTGATTACCCGTCTCCGTTGTCTTTCCCGCGGGGAAGCAGATTACTGTAATCCCGCTTGTGGCGTGTACTATGACAATCATGGTTTTGGATCTGCTGTGAAGGCAAGGCTGCCGATTTTCATCAAACGTTGCGTTCGCGTTGTTTTGAACGTATATTAGTTTTGTGCTGGGTGGCGGAAAAAACATGTTGCTCCACACCGGCCCGCGACACTGTCGAAACCAAACTGTGCTAGCACTACATAAAGCAGCGTTACCTCAAGGCGATCTACAATGAGCTAAGAGGAATTTCCCGAGACGAAGCAAGTTTCTTACGACAGCTTTAATACAAGTAATATCCACCCAAGTGCTGCATTAAGGCATAACAGACCGAAACATTGCCGTGTTTTCAGGCTTTCTATTCTGAAGACATTCCGAATTGTATGAAGGATCCTGCATTTTATGCAATACGCAGCGTATGTCGCAAGAGTGCCAATGTCAGAACAGTCTAGGCAGTATCGTGTAGTATGGCTTTGCGTCTTGCTGGTATTGCTGACACTTACTTGGCTCCATACCTTCGAAGAATTAAAACTTTCGACTTATTTTTGAATCTGCTGTCAAGACGAGGATACCGATTTTCGTTAAACGTTTTCACTCGCGTTGTTTTGAACGTAAACCGGTTGTGTACTGGGTGTCGGAGAAAACATGTTGCTCCACACCAGCCCACGACGCTGTTTGACCAAATTGTGTAAGCAAAACATAAACCAGCGTTCCTCAAGGCGATCTACAATGAGCTAAGAGGAATTTCCCGAGGCGATGCAAGTTTCTTACGGCAGCTTTAATACAAGAAATATCCACCCAAGTTCTGCATTAAGGCATAGCAGAGCAAAACGTTGCCGTGTTTTCAGGCTTTCGATTTTAAAGACATTCTGAATTGTATATGAGGAATTATGAATTTCAAGAAGGATTCTGAATTGCATGCAATATGCAGAGTATGTCGTAAAATTTCCAATGCCAAAACACTCGAGGCACTATCAGGTAGTATTGCTCTGCGTCTTGCTAATACTGCCAACACTTGGCTCCTTACGTTCTAAGAATCGATACTTTCGACTTGGCACTCATCCGCTGAACCGAAGTCGTAAACCCGGATTCGGCCGCCTGGGCCGATGTCATAAACTTACCAGCGTCAACTGTGACCACGATTTCCGCGGGCCATTCAAAGAGGGTGCACTTTTGTTTGTCAGTCAAAGTGTGAGCCAGCAACTGAAATACAGGGTGCTTTTTTTTAAGACAATACGGATTTTTTATTAAAGAAAGAAGGCTATAATCGCAGCGAACATGGAGTTTTTGCAGGCGAGTTCCTAGGTGAGGCGGTCATAATTTGCCACTAATAACATGAGCTTCAGAAGACTGTAATTAAGATAAATATATTAATTAGCCTTTTCATATCTAAACCGAGCGTCGCGAGGGCGCATAGAAGGTGGCCCCGCTTTCACATCGGACCGAAACGCCCTGTAGCGACTAACGCGAGGAAGTTGGAAACCGAACGTCCCGGCAAGGTCGCGGCAGCTGCTGATACAGCACGCTTAGCTTAGCGAGCGTGTGCGGCTGTGTCGGCTCAGGATTCGCTGCGGCGTGCTATCGTTCAGACTTCGACCTACACTTCTTCACGGGGCGTCGCTGTCTAATGCGCAGACGGACGCGCTCAATCTCGACATTGCTTCGATTGACCTTCGGAATCTGATTATTAATATCACGAATTAGTTGCGATTTCCAGGATCTTAAGAAAGAAAAGCTGTGCATGAAAGTGCCGTTACCTCCAAATTAGCCATTTAAATAACTGCCCCCAAGGAACTAATAAAATAATGTTAATTTATGAATTTTTTACAAAAATTCATAAATCAACATTTTTTTATTAGTTCCTGCGGTCATGTGTCCGCCTCGCCTGGGAACTCGTGTGCACTAACGCATACTCGCTGAGCTCATAACACTTGTATTTTAAGAAATATGTTTGTATTGCCTAAAAAAAAGGCGTCCTGCATATGAAACATTCCTGACTCAGATACACGGACCAGCTGAGTGTTTCGGACACTGCCAATGCAATGAGTTTCAATGCTTTACTATCGCTTACCGTGTTTGCCACAGCTGCGGTGTTGTCAGCCGTCACTGCCGGTTTCACTTGGATTCTCACTCACTTCTTCATCTTGGTGTATAATCAGGGCCCTTCTAAGATCTTGAAACTGCCAACAGAATTCTGCACAGCAAAGAGCAAGGCGTCCAGGTGGCTGTCGCAAATTCGTAAGGTCTAACACATTTGTTTTTTACAGTGTTAGATTCGTCGATTCATCGTGCGATTCAAGATTTATCGCGCGAAAATTCTCTCTTCGCAATTTCACATCTGTCGACAGTGGAGCGCCGCGCGGGCCGATACAAATGCCACCGTTTTAAGAGCTCACGCGTGCGAGTGTAAAGTGTTTACCGAGGATTAAGGAGGGATGCCGTTGTCTATAACGACTTCTGTTACACTGAAGATATAGATAAAAGCACAGCCCCTCTCGAAACCTTCTCAGTGAACGATGTAGATGTAGTGCATAGTTTCCGCTAAAAGTTTTTGATCCATTCGGCGAGTGACCATATCTGTCGCCGGAATCAGTTTCAGAGACGGCGTAGTGTTGCTGTCGTTGTTGTAGACGCCACATGTAAAGTCGGGAACAGTATAAAAAAATTATAAGATGATTCTTTATTTTTATTGTCAAAGTGCAAATGTGCTATTATTGTGGTTATCATCGTTGCTTCGGCGTTTCTTTCTGGTGTGACAATATTTACAAAGTGGCTTTAAGGGCGCCTTTTGAAGCTCGTCTTTTTACTTGGCTTGTATGTGACAACGCCACTTTGTTGTAACTGTGATGTTTACGTTGCAAATGTGTTCCATATGTGCAACGTATTCAAGAGACATGGAGTAGCCGACACCGTACTTGTACATCAAATTCTACTTATGTCAAGTCAATAAGAAACAAAAAACAAAGAAACAGTGACTTGGAAATGTTGAACAAGAAAATTTCGCTCGCCATCACGGCCTTGCGAAAGCGGATAGCCAGCGAAGCTGTTGAAAACCCCCACTACACCTGCGGAGGGGAATACGCAATGCTTTATTCCTTTAGAGTAATGGTGGTAATGGGAGTAATGGTTATATCGAGAGCACGCCACCACCCATAGAATTGGTAAACGTCATCAAAGTTGCTAACGTTGTCTTGAGTAGATTTGCGAGCGAACACAAGTGTGTTCTTTATTGAAACGTAAATGCTGCTCCGTATGTTTTATGCGTGATTCCAAAAGAATGCACGCACTGTCCGCTTAGCTTTGTTCAGTGCTTGAAACCTCAGCCTTACACGGTTACGAGCCGCTGCCCCCAGCCCTGCGCTGCCATAGGGATCGGCCCACATTTTCGCTGGCGGACGCAGGCACGAAAAATGGCGGCCAACTATAGAGGCTAACAGCTTCGCCGTAGAGGATTGGATGCAAGTTCACAGGGGCATGTACAAATGCCAGGCTGAACGCTTACAGAGCACGGGGTCTGTATGAGATTGCTATGTGCGAGAAAGTCACGAAGTGCTGTGACAGCGCGCCTTTTATCATCCGGGTACGACCAGACATCAAAGAAACCTTGAGACGGATAAAATACACTTATCCAGCAAACGTAAGTAGCTCTGCACGGTCACGATCTGCCACAGAGGGAACTTAATGAGCAGGTGTGCTGCATAGGTGTCTCCGGAGCGTTACTGCGAAAGCTAGCAGGGAACGGCATTGCTTCTGTGTGAGAAAGTGTTTGCAGGAAAAAAAAATAAAAAAGGAAAAAAAAAGGGGGAACATAAAGGTTATAAATGTTTCAGAATCGCGCTACCGAATAGACACCCGCAAAGAAATGAAAAAATAAAAAAAACAAGCAAGTATACCAACACGGTGCAACTTTCAACTGGCGTTCTTCGAAAGATTGAGAAGAAAGATTATGCCAATCACCCGTGTTCGGGAAATGACGTTCAGAGAGATTCCCTTCAAAAAAGGAACTGTGCACTTGAAGGCAGGTATTTGTTGCACTCGCAATATCTAGGCATCGCTTGTCGTTTCAATGCGTAATTCAGTAGAGCCGAGATGCTACCGCCGGGACATCTGTAGGGGTACAGTACAGATGGAGCTACATATAAGCCGAGACGTTAACGGGAGTGATGTCCTGTGTATGAGCCATTCAAGTGAGACAGAATCAGCAGCAGTAACTGATACGAAAAGTAAGGCACGGAATGGTTCGCGTATAAAACTACGCTTTCAGAAAAGCGAGGAGATCAAGCAGACACAGCGGACAATTTTGTCTTCATATGCATGGTTAAGGCACGTGTACAGGCATCATTGACCTTCTTTCAACAAACGTCAGCTGAAAGTAGCGCCTTGCTTGCTGGGCTTGCTCCATTGCGTGCGCCTTGTCTACATGCGCGCTTTTGCAAATTTATTGTGAAATACCAACTCCCTCAAGTTAACAAGCCGCTAAATTAAACGTTACGCAGAAAGGCTAATAAAAGATTAGTAAGAAACACGTGCAACTGATTCTTCATAATTTGGTAACACAAACAGCAAATTTGCGAAACATCGGAGGGATGAAGCGAACGAAGCGATGAAGCGATGCGGGGACAAATGGAAGATAATAAATAAGGATAAAAAACATGAAAAATAACAGATAACAAATAAAAGGAACACCACTTCGATGTATGCCTAAATGCCTAAATTTGTGCTTGCTTTTCTTTTCGTTCCTTTTCTTTCGTTCGTTTGTTTGTTCTTTCGTTCATTAGCACACGACCGTCAAAGCAGCATCCATTCACAAATCTCAGCGGCAAGGCCAGCTATAGCTTACGGGTCGAGAGCTTCGCGAATTATGGTCCCCCGATTGTAGACGCCAACTCCGTAGCTTCTATAGAGCACGTCCCAGAGTGCGTTGTTCAGAACGTACCTACATAGACGCCCGCAGGTCTTCCGCTTAGTTTTCCGTGTCCCATTAGGCGCCCTAGCCATCCCCCCCTTGAATGGGAACCTTATACGTAATTATCGGCGTTTTCCTATAGGTGCCCCCATCGTTCGCTATTACGTCATCCGTGTGACGTGATGCGCGCGCCGTAATGTTGCCGCCTCAAAGGGATCGTGTTTTTCCTTATTTCCCAGGCTGAAGAATGCTCGCCTTTTCGACAGACGAATTACGTTTCTGTGACGTCAGGCGCGAATTCACAAGCTCAACGGCATTTTTTTTTTTTCAGCGAACTCGATTAATCGCGGCTATCATGACCTCGAAGTGAAGGATGTTCTCATTTCGTAAAGGTGTGTTCGAATGGCGAAATCTTCCAATCGAGTTGAAAAATGATGTTTGAGGGCAAAAAAAAAGTCACCTTCTGATATAGAAACTAATAAAAAAAATACTTGCAATTTCTAAACAAAGCGAAATATAAATGTTCTATTTCGCTGGGGAGAAGAAGAAAGAACGGCCTACTTACACTATTTGATACACGCGATGCCATCGAGAACTAGATGCCGGATCAAATGAGAAGCTCGTGAATGAGAAGGGACTGAAATGTGATTGCAATACATGTGTTTTCACCAGATGCACAACGCGTCACCAGATGCACGTGGTACGTTGTGTCTCTTGGTACTACTTGTGCATCGCACATCCTTTCATATGTGAGAGGACTATTTGGCCAATCTTAGGCCGTTTTGGGCCTAAGATTGGCCAAATAATATGCCTTTTGTGAATACAGGCCTTCATGCGTCTGTACAACAACCATGGTTCTTCTGCAGCAGGATCATTCGGAAGAGTCCCCTCTCCATTGGTTTACCTCGTTCCCACCCTTTCTTTTTTATATACAAAAGTAAACAAATGAGTTGTCACCGTTTGCTTGCGACGAATACCCATGCTCCTTAGAGGATAAAAATAGAGGATAAAGAAGTTCACAAAGATAAATGTATTCACTAGGATAATGCTTAAACACAAGAACATCTAACACACCAGGTGTGAAAGCCTGTCGATAAGTTCTCATTGAAACAAAGCCTCTGGATGTCGGGTGTACACCAGTTTTCATATGCACGATTGAGACACAATTACACGCGACGCAGTATACAGTCCATAACTGTCGAAAATACCGGCGTCTTCAAATAAGCGTTGAAGTGCTTTCATAGCTTGGTGATGCACTTTTGATGGTCATGGGCCTGACATCTTGGCAAGTGAAAAAGGCCGATGCGAGTCAAATAAACGCTGTTCTTGTTCGAAGCGATGGCTATGTTTGGTGTGCGTGGAACGATAGAGCGGTAGGTGGCATACGTGCTCCTGGTCGTGGCTGCACACACACGCTGATTAGCATACATGCTTAATTTTAAATTTTAGGCGGTATTTGCTTGATGTAAGCAGTTCCGAGACGCAGACGATGTAAGAAGGATGTGTCGCGATTGAGCTCCCTGTGCTCTGCAAGAACTGTTGTTACTACTTGCATCACTCGAACAGAAGCAAACATTCGACAACGTCGAACAGAGAATTTTCGAATCGAGTGCGAATGAAATCTCGAAAGCCATGGTTGGACGACCAGCCTCTGTCGCAAAAAAGCATTCTTCAACATCGATCGGACTGAACGCCGTATCAGAAGGCCGTGCTTCCTGACATCCACTGGCTAGTGCAAGCGCCCTTGCTGCTATCCGTTCCTGTTTCTTTTTCGCTCTGCCTCTCTTTGTCCTATTTCGAACCCCTACTTCCCCGACCCCAGCGCAAGATAGCAAACCGGAAACTCGCATCTAGTTAAGCTCCCTGCCTTTCCCTTTCTCTCTCTCTGGCCGATCACACCAATACATGTGTTAACTAGAGGTGTGAAGTTGAGTAGTGACGAACCTGAAGGATGTGGACGATGGCTCACGGATAGTACGCTTTATTTATTTATTTATTTATTTATTTATTTATTTATTTATTTATTTATTTAGAAATACTGTTAACTCTCTCTTGAGGGTCATGTTGCAAACAGAAGTTTAGACATACGCACATACTTATTACATATATGTATAAAATAAGTAATACAACCAAACAATAAACACATAACAGTAACTATAGGTGAAACTCAAACTAATCATCAGATTTGATGACATAAATGTACATCAAGTAAACGCATCAATTCAGAAACATAATTTGTATTGAGCACATCTTTGGGAAGCCCGTTCCATGCCTCAATTGCATCGGGAAAAAGAGAATACCAAAACACATTCGTTCGAGCAACATAAGGCTGAAGCAATCGCGTATGATCCACCCTCTTACTTTGTTTTCAAGGCAATAGTAAGTAGTCGTTTTTGTTAATACTAAAATCACCTTTCATAAACTGAAAAATAAACTTAATTCTACTTTTAAGTCTGCGTTTGTTTAGCGATTCTAAACCACACAATCATAACATCGTTGTAACTGAGTCATTCTTTGTGTACGCTGAACATATAAAACGGATCGCAAGACGTTTGCTTTCTAGCTTATTTTTCAATATATTCTGATGAGGACTCTAGACAACACTGGCATATTCAAGTATCGGTCGTATAAACGTCTTAAAATCAATCAGCTTTACGTCCCTACTTGTGCCCGGCAGTTGTTTTTTTTTTCCTTATAAAGTATAACGTCCGTGATGCTTTGAGAGAGAGAGAGAGAGAAAGCAAGGTCAGGAAAGGCAGGGAGGTCAACCAGAAGAGTATCCGGTTTGCTACCCTACACTAGGGGTGGGGGAAAGAGGAATAGAAAAAGGAGAAAGGGAGAGAGGGAGCACTGAGTACGTGTGGGCGGGACACTATGCAGAGGGACACTATAAACGGTCTCTTAAACCGGTGTACCTCAAGTATTGCAGTAATGCACGATTCGCTTTTCGTGCCAGTGACGGGTGTGGCCACGGTCCGAGTATCTTTGACTCGGTGAAAGGTCGTAAGTCTAGTCGGTGCAAACTTTCCTGCAGAGAGAGGCGTTGTACATCGTAGCGGGGGCAGGTACACAATAGGTGCTCAATGGTCTCCTCGCACCCACAGGAATCGCACATCAGGCTCTCGGCCATTCCCAAACGAAAGGAATATGAGTTTGTGAACGCTACTCCCAGCCACAAGCGATACAGCAAGGTTGCTTTGAAGCTTTCATTGTCAGTATGTGTGTGCCACTTTAAGTTATGCGTAATTGTGGCACCCAGGTACTTGAAAGCATCTACTGTCAACAAGGCGTGATTCCCGTAGTGATATTCAAATGAAATAATCTTTTTTCTCTTCTTTTTCGAAATGTGGGTAATTGTTGACTTTGAGTCATTTACTTCCATTCCCAAAGTTTGACACCACAAGTGTAACGCTTGTAGACACCGGTTAACTTTAAGCTTGTCATCCCCATTATCTATTTGTGCGTAAATTAAACAATCGCCTGCACACAGTTTGAACTTTACAGGAGGCTTTGCTATCTCTGCAATATCAATAATACACATATATATAAAAAAATAATGGCCCGAGAACTAAGCCCTGCGGGACTCTGAAAATACTACTAGTGAACCAGAAACGACAGCTTCTATTGTTACGTATTGTTTCCTATTTTTCAGGTACACTGCGATCCAAATGCACAAAATGATTAAGTCCGGCAAGATGGAATTTATTCATCTATCTATCGTAACCGGGCTCAGTCCTGGTTAATCTCTCTGCATTTCATTTATCATTTGCTCTCTCTCTCTCTCTCTCTCTCTCTCTCTCTACACATATGACATCAAGGTGCCGTTGCAAGCCCAAAACAGTCGAAAAGTCATGAATTGTTTCAATAAGCTGCGTTCGAGTTGAAACACAGCTGCTGAAAGCATGCTGATAAGAATAAAATAACTTATGGTATCCATAACGCGATAATGTGCTTGGCTATGACTTGTTCCAAGGTGTTGCCGCAAACGGACGTAAGTGAAACCGGTCGGCAATTGCTTGCAGAGAATCGCTAACCACTTTTATAAATAGGAATAATGAAAGCTTTGCTCCAGTCACACGGTAGCAAATTAGTACAAAGGGATTTTTGGAAAATAATTTTCAAGTAGTGTGATAACCACTCCGCATAACGCTTCAAAAAAGAGGGGTGGGTATTTCATCGGGCCCACTCGCCTTTGTTTTTAATCAAGAGACAGAAGTTGTTGAAATAATCCTCCTTGGCTGACAATAATATCTCTAATCGATTCAGATAAGTAGCATGCCGTACCCACGTCTCCCTAGTCGCTTTTGCGTCGCCTGAAAACTGACTGAAAAAAAAACATTTCAGGCTGCCTGCAATGTAAGCCTTTTGGTGCAGAACTTCATTACCACATTTTAGTCCCATAATTTTGTCCCGCCTATCAGCCACATAAAGCCAAAACTTTCTAGGCGAATGTTTACGAAAAGTTCTGAGCTTGAGATTAAAAAATTGTGCTTAGATTCTAACTGCGCATCCTTCGATTCCCTTCGTGCGCGTGCTAGTTCCGTTGAGTGATATTTTCTTTTAGGCAAGCTATTTAATTTCCGCTTCTTATGAACAATATCTTGCGTTATCCAGACATTACGCTTCTTTATTTTCTTCACTCTACTAGGAATAAATTCGTCAAGGCAATGTTTGATTATGCCTTTGAAGTGCTGCCATAAGTCTTCTACAGTGTCCTGCTCGGATGTATGCCGACATTGGCTAAATGAATACCATAGTGGTGACCAGAATGGAAGTATCATCTGCGTTCACGTAACCCTTCACCTGTACAGTCTTACAAGATCTAGCTCGCGACAGACTTAATTGAATTGTAACCGAAACCATTTCGTGATCAGCAACACCCTGATGAACATACATCTCACAATCATCTATTGTATTTCATAGGAACACCAAGTCCAATATCGACCTAGACAAAGACGTTATCTCTTGTATATTCACTGACTATTTGCTTTAGGTTCCAAACATTATTTCCAACAACTTTTCACCACAGTCAGTTTCAACGTGACCAGGCAATGAAGCATACCAATTAATACATGGTGGGCTAAAGTCCCCGGTCAGTATAAGCCTGGTGCTCCTACTCACATGGCCACACACACAAAAAAAGAAACTGTTCAATTCGTCCAGAAACGCAGGTGCTGTAGCGTGTGGTCTGTATACGACCCCAACAAAGTATACAGCTATTTGAAACGTTTACTTTACGCCACACTGTTCCTGGGACATTGCTTTCAACTGCTGAGGCCACAATAAATTTTTTGACAATTATAGCAACTCCGCCCCCTCGTAGGTCCCTGTCCGATCGAAACATGTTGTTGCCTTCCGGCACGACGCAGTCATCGGTCACACCACTGTGCAGCCACGTTTCGGTTATGGCCACACCACAGGTGGGCTCCCTCGAAAATAAAATATATTCAAGTTGCTTTTACAGTATATGCATGAAATTGGCTTCTATGCTTGTATGTAATTTCAGTCCGCCATTATGCCGCATGGCAACCCAGGCAAATTTTAAAGAAAGCTGTGTAAAGCGTCGACATATGGCAGTCAACTAAATTAGAGTTCGTATACGTCCTTAAGAAATATGTTCAACCACTCTGATGAAATGTACAGAGCGTGACACCTATAGTGATATATGTACACATCCATAAATGCGTTTCTTTACAATACGTGTAGTTTTTAAGGCGCGAAAGCTGCATGTTTTCAGCAGTACCTTTCTTAGACCTCTGAACATGCTAAGTATACACTCTATAATTGTAGAAAAAAAATACATACAGCCGCTTTCAAGAGTAAGAACCTACCTATCGTGTTGTGCTATCCCATACTGCAACCGTCAGGCTTGCATGCTTTCCATATACCGTAAAATATTACGCAATTTCTTTGCTAGGCTACACGCCTAGCGTGCCCCATCAGATCGGAAAGATGATAAACGACAGGATGCGCACAGTGAAGGATACGAAGGATACGCACCGACATACACATCTTACACAAAACACACCCCAACACGCAACACAGAGATTCATTTAAAGATAGATCGACCCACTGGAACCTGTGCCTCTCTGGAAGGTTTAAAGCACCTTCGTTGCGCAGGACGCATAGTCAGCGCTAGTTCATGGGCCAGGTTCACGCTTCCTAGCCGGAGGACACGCTTATTCAGTGCCGGCATTACAGAGGCTGCTGTTTCGAATGCGAGTACAGGCTGCAAGATCAGATTGAGTTGCATGGCTACGTCTTCCCGTACGTTGCGCGCAGGGTACAGTGGCGATCTTACGCGTTCTTTTTTTGAATGTAAAGTGCTTCGCGTTATCGACACTTAGCGTATAATACGGTGTAAACGTGCCCGACCGCGCATTTCGAGGCCACTCGGCACGCGAAACTCGCACATCGAATCGTAAGTGCGAATGCGCCGGTTTACTGTTGCTTTGCACACGGCAATTACGCCAGCGCTGACATCAGCAACAGCTTGTTTCGGTCCCCCACGGTGATCTTGCACCAGGAAGGATCTTTCGCTCGATGGCCTCTTCTTGGAGCGCGTGCCGATGATTTCTGCATAAATTGGCCACCTTCCTGGCGCAATACCTTATCCGTTTCAAGGTTCCCATTCAAAACAATCCTTAAATAAGCGCTGAACATGCTCGCTTCCCCCCGGAAAACGCCCGAACGAACACAGTTTCCTCCAGGACTTCTGCGCAAACAGATAACACGTCCATACGCAAAGCGCGTTTTGCGGTTAGCGTTACACGTGTCAAAAGAAAGAAACCTTCGTCCATGCACGGAGGTCCTTGTGCACCGTGCCCTCGACCATCGCCTGTAGCGTCCCGCCCGGAGAAATACGACGGCGGCCGCTCAAGACGCTCTCGAGACGCCGGTTGCGGTATCCGACTTAATTGGCACGCGCATCGGTCGCGTGTGTTACTTGACTGCCAATAAGTCGCGGTCGCGTCCTTATCGATGCGCTTCTTCCCTGTTGTGCCGCGCCGCACGCTCCTTGCCACGCGACGCTCCCGGCAGTCACGTCTCTCAGCGCTGCTGACGACTGCGAGGCGCGTGTCTGCTTTTTTTCCCCCTTATAGATGTACACATGGCCACGGTGAAAAACAACCGTGATTGATGTATCCAATGAGGGAGCGAGAGAGGGGGGGATACTGAATTTAAACGGGAGTTTGAGGCTTTAGCGTAAATAAATACCTTGTATGGCTTACGCCAGGTCTTTTGTGAGATATATGTACGCAGCGCACGGATATTAACGTGTGGCGAGCAGCTAGTGCCCTTTCTACTCGTCTCTGTATCCTCTTCCCTCACTGCAGGGTGGCAAACCGGACGCACGTCTGTTTAACCTATCTGCCTTTTCTGTAATCTATCTATCTATCTATCTATCTATCTATCTGTCTATCTATCTATCTATCTATCTATCTATCTATCTATCTATCTATCTATCTATCTATCTATCTATCTATCTATCTATCTATCTATCTATCTATCTATGTAAACAGTGATGCTGACTTCAATGAGAAGCGCCACCCCCACCACAATGGCAAGGAGTTGCGTAAGCTGTCACCGAAAGGAAGAGAAACGGCATCTGCAAATGCCCGTCGAGTGCCTTTGCAAACACGGGTCCGCCAATCCACTGCCGCAATGGACCGATGCCTCAAGATAGCGATGTTTCTGTTATGTTCGAAACGTTACAAATTCCAATGGTAGTCACATCGACACCCGCCGTGGTTGCTTAGTGGCTATGGTGTTGGGCTGCTGAGCACGAGGTCGCGGGGTCGAATCCCGGCCACGGCGGCCGCATTTCGGTGGGGGCGAAATGCGAAAACACCCGTGTACTTAGATTTAGGTGCACGTTAAAGAACCCCAGGTGGTCAACAATTCCGGAGTCCTCCACTACGGTGTGCCTCATAATCAGAAAGTGCTTTTGGCTCGTTAAACCCCCTTAATTTTTTTTTTTAGTCTTTTACGCGTATTGACACACATCTATGGCGGGTAAAGCGCCTCGCAAACTGTTACGCTTACATACACACACATTCATTCAGGTCGTTTAATATTGTGCACACGTATATACGCGTCATGGTTCTTCCAAAATTAAATTAAGTTCAGGGGTACTACGTGCCAAAACCACGAAATCATTATTACGCATGCCGTAGTTGGGGTTCCGAGTTAATTTTGACCACCTGGTTTCTTTTTTTTTTTTTACGTGCACCCAATGCACGTTACCGTTCCACTGGCGTTTCTTTGATTTTCGCCCCCCCCCCCCCCTCCCTTCGCCACCGAAATGTGGCTGCTGCTGCCGCCGGGCTTCGATGCTGCGCCCCCGGGCTTGGCAGCGCAACGCCAAAGCCACTACTATATGCCCACCACAGCGGGTCTCGTTTCGCATTGGAATGGCCGACAACGCTCTCTACAATGCCTGTCTTTGCGAGGAGACGCTGGAACACATTCTGTGCGACTGTCCTGAATATAATGTTCAGAGACAGTCCATGGCGTCCGTTCTAGCGCACCCTGACAGTAGACCATTGTCAGTTGCAACCATTTTCACATATCGCCGACAGAAGACATCGCAGCTGAAGGCGACGAAGGGACTACTTCGGTTTATGAAGTAGACGGGCTTGGACAAGCGGCTGTGACAGTGATGTCACGTACCGCGCAAGAGTGACAGACTAACCAACGATGTGTGTGCCATGTTATGTGCTCTCCATCTCTTCTCCCCATCTTTCATCCCCCCCCCCCATCCCGCTCCCATGTGTAGGGCTAAACTGGTTAACCTCCCTGCCTTGCTTCTCCACTTTTTCGTTCCTTCCCAAAATCAGTGATTATTTTAGGGACACCGAAACACGGAA
This sequence comes from Dermacentor albipictus, assembly GCF_038994185.2. Lineage (NCBI taxonomy): Eukaryota > Metazoa > Arthropoda > Arachnida > Ixodida > Ixodidae > Dermacentor > Dermacentor albipictus. The sequence continues at coordinate 145,155,428 of NC_091825.1, read as the reverse complement.
TTTTTTTTAGCGGTATGTCTACCTATCCACAAAAACATTTTATGTAGTGTATAGAAAACCTGTAAATCGACAGTCTACGGACTTACGGTTTTACACTTATTTTTGTCTACAGAGCACCTGCAGTCACAAGTATGTAACTCCGTGAAACCCAAATAGACAACACGAAAAATATGCACATCCAACGCACATGTTGTCATGTATGTGAAGCAAAGGCTTCCGCGAAGCGGTTATAATCTAATGCTTTACAACTAAATGCGATACGCGCAACTGCGTTAATTTCCGTCTCACGCAAAGTGTAATCCCGCGCAGTGCTTACGTTCGTATGCACCGCAACAGGTCACCGCAAAGGTTGGCGCGGTAAAGCTGGTCGCAGTTACGCTATGCAGAAGTGCATACACCGAATGAGGCGAATGCAAATTGTGGTACGCCGGCACGGGGATGTTACGAGGACGAAGGATTATGTTTGTTGAGGGAGGAAAAATGATGACGTGTGTATGCACAGCGGAGTACGACACATATCTAATTAAATCTTAGGCTTACGTAGCCCTCGTCCCAAATAACCCTCGTCTCACATACCCATTTTGTGCGATTGGCAAAAACAAGAACATAACGATAACAACTTCGCATTGAAAACGAATTGCTGACGAATTTTCTCGGTATATAACGTATGTTTTCTATCCAAAGGACAAACCTATGAGAAGGCGAGCTATTCCACCGAAAAGTCACGCAGTCGTTATGATGTCTATAAGGAAATATAGTAGCATTTATTATTATTGTTATTCTTTTTGTTAGTATCTACTTCAGGCAGCAGGCGACAGCAACATCGAAAGCAGCGTAATAAGAAAACAGGTGTCTCGCTCTCGTAAATTATGGCTGTCTCGCCACTGTGATCGTTCTGCCATTCCACCAAGCCATGTCCTTTTTCCCCGATCCGGGACGCCCGTTTTTGAAAACACTGTTTCGTGCCCAAAAAAGCTCAGATCACGCGCAACTGCCCCATTTCGTTACATAAAACAGGAAACGGGACGACGACAGCGCCAAGCTCGCGCATTGTATGCCGTATTTTCAGGCATATTACATGCTTCGAAAAATTGTACGCCTGTACTTTTCGCACGTGTCCCTTTATGGGAGAGAGCGCCATCGTCAACGGGCTTTGCTCGAATATAAACACTTGCCACGGTAGTGCGGCAGCATGGTTCAGATGCAGCGTTCTGCATCTGAAACTAAAATCTGAAAACGTGGAACTCAAATACAACAACAAATGTTCAAAAAAATGGCTGTGGCTTAGCTAAGGTTAAGCCCAGGATGCGAAGCATACTAGCCTTTATTTTAGTTGTTGAACCACTGTTTAGCCTGGTGAACTGCTGTTGCTTGGCTATATTTGGTTCGGCTAGACGAAGAAACAACTCATGCAGGCGAGTGCACGAGTTGAGACCCGGCTATGTAGCTACGCGGCCGCAAGCGAGCGCACGAGTTGAGCCTCCGCTTTTGCAGCTGTTATGACGTCATATGGTAGCTACGCGGCCGCGCGCGGCGCAGCAAGGAAGAGCGTGGTTGTGCGGCTAGTATGCTTCGCATAATAGAAGCAACTTAATAAAAAACATAGCAAACTTAAAAGAGATTAGACCCACATATGAGACGAGCAGCAATGAACAATGGCTCATACCCTCAATGGTAGCTACGCGGCCGTGCGCGGCGCAGCAAGGAAGAGCGTGGTTGTGCGGCTAGTATGCTTCGCATAAAAAGAAGAAGAAAGATACTGACGGCCCCGAACTTTTACTGAAGCGAACAGCACGCCTTACACGGTAGTATCCGTCCAGAGCAAAGTGATACGCACGTACCATACCGTGTGCGTGGTTGTGCAGCTTGTGATAAAGGCACTGTTACCCTTCCTAAAGACAACATACCTATGTCTATGAGAGAACAATGTCTATGAGAGAACGCCGTAGTGGGGGACTCCGGACTAATTTTGACCACCTGGCGTTCTTTCATAGCGTGCACCAGAGTCTTAGTTATATCCGAGCGTTTTTTTTTTGTTTGTTTTTGCACATCGTTCCCATGGAAACCCGGTCGCCGCGCGCCCGCGAATCGAACCCGCGACCTGGAGCTCAGCAGCGCAACAACTCCGCGGGCACTGAACCGCCCCGGCGGGTACTACACGAACTACATACGTGCGGCTAATGGGTGCGAAGATACGGAATGCTTGCGCCGTCGTGAGCGCGCGCAACGTTTCCTCTCTCGTGGAAACAATCCCACGGCCGTCATTTCCCCGTAATTGCCTTCGCTTTCGTTTTCATACTTTCTTTTGCGTTTCACCGAAGATGCTATATAGTCAGGTGCGAGGCGGCGACGGCCGTAGACTGTACAGAGACTCGACTTCGGAAGCGGCGGGGCCCGGACTTCCGGGGGCGTGGTCTCTTGGGCGCGGAAGTGCGCGAGATCCGCACTGCTCCGGCATGTGAGCTGCGAGTGCGCGTAATTGAGTTGCGATTGCGGTCGCGCTTCACCAAGTGAGGCTTCCCGCTCATTCCCGTTGTTTCACGCTCATTAACGTGTGAAGCGGACGTATCGAAAAAAAAAAAGAGTTATATTTGAACAACTCCGATGAATCACTTCGCTGAAACAATGGCTATATGGTGCCGCTCGACCTCGTAAAGCGCTCGTAAGCGTGGTTAGCGAGTTCCCACAAAGAGTATATCTATCTATATATACCATGTGTACTATCTATGCATACCGCAAAGAGTATAGTATATCTGAGATCTGACTGCGAGTGCAGCTGTGAGATGACTATATATGGAGGGCAAGGAAGGGTGTGGACGCGGCGACGAATCGGCGCACCGTTTATACGAAGCTGCATTAAATACAAAGCCTGTTTCACTTTTTCTTGTCGCCTGTTTTCCCTAAGGCCTATTTTCTTTTCTTTTTTTTTCAAGTCGTCTTTCGTCCGTCTAGACGAGAAATAGAACGAAAAAGAAAGAATGTTTTTTTTTTTTTAAATCTATTGTGGCCTTGTGTGAGAAGCGCCACCAAGGTGAACTTTCTTTCTTTCTTTTTTCACTGAATTCTTAGCATTCTCACCGTGCCTGAAAGTTCTCAAATGAATGTCCGTGATAACGTCGCCGTTAAGATGCATTATTGGCAGCAATAGGAAAAAGCGAGCACGCCATTTTCCCCCAACTTTCTGTCGTACCACCTAAAGTGCTTTGAGACGCTTTGTTAAACTTCTCCCGCCTTCGCGATCGGCCCACTTTCCCCAGTCTTTTCCTCGTGCCAGCCAGCGCTTTGATACGCAGCGTGACATCATTTTTCCTTGCGAACTTCTGTATTTCATTATCCATGTAATTTTTTTTGTCCTTGCCCGTCTATTTGTTTTGCAAACGTGCGCGGAGACAGCCGCAGGCGTGCGTGTACCGCAGTTATTCGCGCACAAATTTCAACCTACAGCACTGCTAACGATGCACGCTAACAGTGCCCCTCTTCTGCAGCAGCGATACCGAGATAGAGGAATGCCGTCGTTCTGCCATTACGTAACTATAAGCTTTCGCGCGGGGATGCTCGCAGGCGCGTCCTGCGTGGCCAAATGTCCGCAGTTTCTCGTTGGCATCGTCTCGACCGAGAACGCTGCTTCCGTACACGCAAGCACAGACGCAGCATGCGCGTGCCCCTAATTAGCAGACGGCCACTTCCGGCCACTTCTGGCGCTTTCCTCGGACTGTTGCTCGGGACAGGGGGCGTTGCCACGGGCGATGCTCTATTCCTGCTGTACGTGTGCTGTGTATTCGTCGTGCAGTATGCGTTTCATTTTTATCATGCCCATCTGGAGTAGCGCACGCCTACCAAACATCTCCAGGGTTAATTAAGGAGTCTCTCTCTCTCTCTCTCTCTCTCTCTCTCTCTCTCTCTCTCTCTCTCTCTCAATGGAAGCCACATACAGTAACTCATTTCCTGCATAACCGCGCCTCCATCGCAGCGCTACGGCGCCCGTCAGGTGAACGTTACTAGACGTTACTATAGCAACGTTGCGTCATTCCCCGTCCCTGACGTCGACAGGAGAACTAAATCCTTTGGGGAAGGACGGCGCGCTCCGAGCACGAAGTGTGCGCGGAGACCACCACCTCTCCCTGGACGAGCGGCTGCACAATTCCCTGCAGAATAGCGTACAGCGCTAACACAGCCGTTTGAACGCAGCGCTGCCCCGCTTGTGCGGGAAGCACCGCATTATAATTCGAGGGTACGTATTCAGCGTTTCTTCTACTTCGCAGAGACAATGTGCCCTATGCCATGTCTAATGCGCACATCCATCAGTGTGATATTCGAATACTAATTTTCATGCCACACTTAAGCTGCTATAGGCGCTTGAAGTGTAGTGAGCTTTGTATACCTAAGGCTATCTACACTGAACGGTAACTTCGTATTCGGTAACGTGGTTCGTTGTGTATGGTTCTTCTCCTCGGCATGCAGTGTCACGCTGTCATACTGCCTCTTCATCCTTTTTTCTTTTTTTCGGAGAGATAGGCCTGAGGAGCATTGCTCTAGCCGGCTACTCTGACGTGAGTGAAAGAAAGAGTTACGTAACGGCTATCGGCGAGGATAGAGGTAAGATGCGATAAGCCTGAGGTATACCTCTAGCCATGCACTCCGCGGTGGGGGAAGGAAAAGAGGTAAACAATGAGTAATTACAGCTACTGTATACGTTTACGCCTATACGCCATGTGCAGTAAATATATAGGAGCAATGTGATGGGTGGCTGCGAACACCACAGACAGGAAGAGGCGAAGCACACGGCGAGCCGGTCTACTCAAGTGCTGGCGTCCAAGCCGACGCCCTTCAGTGAATGACGTAAGGCACCGACGACCTAGAAACCAAATTTACAACCCCGCCTGGAGCACCACAATTCAATGTGCTCCGACAGCCTCTGGTTTGCATAGATTTGCGATAGAAGTAAACACTTGCGTGTAGATCCTACGTACGAAATGAACGTGACACAGAATATATACGGTCCACACTCACAACGGCACCGAACACAATGCCGGATACTGTCGCTTTAGCGTTGGATGCAGAGCGGTATAGCCCCCATGATACATATGTACATATAGGGCGTCCCAGCTTACTTTAACCAAGCTGTTCAACGAAACAAATAATTGAAGAAGCATGGTGCAACACACGATTTTAAGTCCTATGGTATTCGGTCGTCGGCGGTCTGAGGACCGAACGCCATAGGTATTGTCGGCGTACCTTGCGCGGGATTTTCTTTTTTTTTTCGTTGAACAGATTCGCTAAAGTTAGCTTGATATATGGTCCCCACCTAACGTTAGTCAAGCTGTTCAACGAAAAAAAAGATTGTTTAAAGAACACATTAATATATGCAAGTATAAAACTTACGATGTTTAGTCGTCGGACCACTGTCGACCGCAAATCGTAGGTTTAATATTTGTAACTTGCACCATGTTTCTTTTTTTTTAATCTTAGTTTTCTTTGAATAGATTGGCTAAAGTTAACCGGGACACATGCGCAGTCTCTGAAGATGGCTTCGGCGATTCTCCGAGGAGTTCTTTATATATATATATATATATATATATATATATATATATATATATATATATATATATATATATATATATATATATATATATATATATATATATATATATAGATTATTGAAATGAATAATAGGAGAGGTTGGCGCCTGTATGGCGGCACCAGCTACTTTTTGTCACTTGGCAAAGGGGAAGCAAACGTGCACAAGAGATAATAATGTCCCCCAATATGGCACTCAGTAGGACACCAGATAGTAAGAACGTGTCGCGGTGTCAAAGGGCTAATCATCATCATCAGTCTGGCTACGCCCACTGCAGGGCATAGGCCTCTCCCATATAGGGCTAATATACGTACACAAACCGTCCCTACCCCTTGTAGCGCGCAATAAACATCGGGCTGGAAATGGACTTCCGCTTTGCGAGTGCCGCGCTAATTAACATTACACCGGGTTACATAAAGCACCGGCATACGTGGGCACAGGAAGCATTCTCGAGACGCACGCACGTCCTTGAAGTGTAAATACCGTATGTACGTGCCACATTCAGTTTCAAGTTAACTTGCACCATGTCGTTGAACATTAGATGTAACTGTTTTACTCGACGTCGTTCGCTGCATGCGTGCGTGTCTGTGCACACTCATGCCAGAAATAAAACTAGAGTGCTTACGGCATTAACCGCTGATAGCGCCATCGAATGTTTCGCCGATCCGATCCATTCCAATCCTTGCTGCGAGCTACGTTGTCTAACATCTTTTTTTTTACTTTTACGCTATCCACGCAACTTTATTACGACCTCGTTAGCTTCCTTCGTAATCCCAACTATGCGCTCTTGAAAGTATGTGGTTGCACTACGGGAAAATGATTTTAATCACGCTTTCTTAGCAGTTGTTTTCCTGTAAGAAACGCTCAGACCCGAACGGCTTTCGTTTCATAAAAGCGCCAGAGACACATGGCATCAAATTGTTAGTTAGTTAGTTAGTTAGTTAGTTAGTTAGTTAGTTAGTTAGTTAGTTAGTTAGTTAGTTAGTTAGTTAGTTAGTTAGTTAGTTAGTTAGTTAGTTAGTTAGTTAGTTAGTTAGTTAGTTAGTTAGTTAGTTAGTTAGTTAGTTAGTTAGTTAGTTAGTTAGTTAGTTAGTTAGTTAGTTAGTTAGTTAGTTAGTTAGTTAGTTAGCAAAGGCGTGAAGTTAGATAACAGCGGCAATCCTTATTTAGCCCGAAGATCGGAAGCGCTGAAAGAGAATGAGATTCCGGAACGAGAGCGGTCTTGTTCTTTCGCCCGCGGTGCATTCACTTCCGCTCTCCCGAGTATACCTCGCAAGTCGTCTGTGCAATAATATTGCTCCCGACCGAGTGCCCGCCACCAGAAAAGGACGTTCAGCCGGGAGTGAGAACCTGCATCAAGAGCCGCCCACATAATCAGGACAATACTTCCTCGGAATAGCAGCTTGCGCTTGTTGGTTTTCCATCCTGTTGTTAACAGCGCAAAACGTAGACGGGAGACAAGCCGAGAAGACGACACCACAAGCGCTTGTGGTGTCGTCTTCTCGCCTCGTGTGCCGTCTACGTTTTGCGCTGTTAACACCAGAAGAGTTCCTCAGTCACTCGTTGCCTCGCTCCTTCCCCAGTGATAATTATCTGCAAGGGCACGCCTCACCGGCCAACTTGCAAAGACGCCTGGCAGATATGGAGATAGCTAAATGCGCGAAGTTATCAGAACACAGAGACCGTTTCTGCATAGCCGGAAAGTGGCATATCCTCGTATGAGTGCATAGCCTTGTGCTTTCAAAATCTTGCATTCGCTTCCCCATGCCGTCCTTGCATATCCATGAATGGCGCCGTACACAACGTGCGGCTTCGTACAACGGCGTACAAACGAGTAAATGTGTCGGTGGCCTGTATAATCTTGCACCTTGCGTATCTCGTGTTAGTTTCCGCTCACGTGCCTTATCTTCTCACTAAGGAAGCCGAATGAGCAAGAGGACGCGGTACAAGCGGGAGGCAACGTTTCGACAAGTGGACTTGTCTTTTTTTTTTTTCAAGGCAGAATGAAGAAGGAAGTTACGCAAAGTGTACCGTAAACCGGCATCGTGCGATCGGGTTAGCGATAAGATACCCTTGGATAACCCACCTCACCGCTCCCTGCCAGCTTTCAACGCGTTCACCAAGCGGTAGTTAATGACGTACGCGGGCGATTGTGACATCGGTGCTCAGTTCCACTGAATGCCTGCAGTGAGACACAAGCTATCCAGTTGCCATCATCCATTCAGAACTAGCGCGTACCAGCCACACTTCCTTCCTCCGATAAGTAAGCATCCGCATCTACCGATGTCATTTCCTGTCGAGTACTGAACCAGAAGATACTGAAGAACGCGCGGCGTAAAGTCAAAGTGGGTCGCTGGATTCGGGGTTACAAAAAGTAAACATAACTACTGGTTTTTCTGGACACTTCCTACGCAACGAGTGCCCTTTGAGCAACAAGGCCGCGACAGCGTTGGGCCCCGAGCCCCCGCATCGAGCACGGACTGAGAGCGGTCGTCACACGGAGCGGTACCAGGGGCGCTATAACGCAAAGCTCTTCCAAACTTTTCTCTTCCAATTCGGCAGTCAGCCCTCCGCGATTGGTCAAAACCTTTTTACGACCACCTCCACTTCACTTGTCTCTCCCGCAACGCCACGAAAACCGCGATAGCTCCCCATCTGATATGACGTGTACACGCTGATTATGCGTGATGGGGCAGAACAAAATAAAAATAGTTATTTCTGATTCGACGCTGTTATGATCGACCTGTCATGTGTGAGAGACATTCGGGCGTACGTTCCCATGACAAGATGATTTGCCTCGTCCCAGAAAAGGCTGTTACGATAAGCCTGGACATCGACCTGTCAATTGCGAGAAGCGTTCAAGAGGGCGTCCCCATGTCGACATAATTACCCTCTTCTCCGAAACAGCGTCACCCCTTTTATTCCTCGAGCTGACACAAAGGGAAAGACGAATAAAACCCTAAGGGCAGGAGGTCGTCGACGACAGAGCCTGACGAGTGCACTAATACTTTCACAGGCTCTCCAAGAAGACAGCGACGGCCACCAGACCGCAAGGGGTTATATAAGGCCGTCCTGGCCCCTGTGTTAATCAGAGCCGCTCGAGACTCGGATGAGAGTAACAACCACGTACCAATGAAGCGAATACAATCTCCTCAACTTTTTTTTTTTTTTCATCGCGATGCCCGACTTCGTTGTCGTTTCCTGATTATTGCGCTGAAGACCCACCTCGCCCGGACGAGATCGTATCAACGCCTTTTCGCCATTAGACCTCGGCCGTTGGTCAAACGCTTTAGGGCTGCACTGCCTTCACCTGCCTGTCACATGACGTCACCAAACCGCGAGAACTCACCGCGCCAAAGTGACATGTACGCTTTAATATGGCGAACAAAACTGAATTTTTTTTTCTGAATAGCCGCAGGCTGCCCCTTTCCGAAAGGAATAAAAGAGGGATGCCGCCGATCGCTCAGGCACTGGCTACTCGCACGTGCCGGAGAGCATGGGTTTATTTGCGTACGATAAAGCTTTTTGCGTTGCGTGTAACGTTTTCGAGCACTCTTGGCACGTTTACGACCTCGCTCTGTCAATTCTTTGCCGAGGATCCGTTTAAGCAGCATTTTAATCTCTCCGTTGCATGCCACCGCCATTTTCGACCAGCCACCGCAAGCTAAATAAGGAAAAGCGGACCAATCGCCGACGCCGGCACCACCCTCTTGGTCCGGTTATCGATTTCCAGTGCAGTGGCTCGGCCCCATCGAATTCCCCTCCACTTGAACGTGCTCCTCGCCTCTTGTGAGCCAATTAGATAAGACGAGCTGCACAGTGTAGGCAATGTTATTCGTTTCTAAAGCAAACAAAAGTTCCCTCCTATAAACGAGGAGAGCGTTTGATTGGTCAGTTCAGACAATCCTGCGGGTCACCGCCCGACGCTTGCGTCGGCGGTTATGCAAATATAACGTCAGGAGATTGGAATAAAAACACATTGGAATATTGTTACCTTATAGGGCCCCATGTTTTTATTTAATTTTAGATTTTAATAGTTTTACTAAAGTTAACCGGCACACATACGCAGTCTCTGAAGATGGCCTCGGCGATTCTCCGAGGAGTTCTTCATATATATATATATATATATATATATATATATATATATGATTGCAATTAATAATAGGAGAGGTTAGCGCCTGTATGGCGGCACCGGATACTCCTTGTCACATAGCAAAGGAAGCAAACGTGCGCAAAAAGAGATAATCATGTCCCAAAATATGACACTCACTAGAGCACCAGGTGTATAAAAACAATACAATCCAACAGCACGTGAACCGCAAAGTTCGCGCATGAGTATGCAGTACACATACGCATACACATAAAGTCAAGTATCTTGAATGGCCAAAACACAGAACACAAGTAATCGCACTGCAAAGCACAGAACACCGAGTAATTGCACACAGCCGAGGAGTCCCGCTGTCTTTCCGTGGCCTCCCTCTTGAAGATCAAGCAAATACAATGTGGCGTGTACACACGAGTGGCACGTGCGTATAATGGCGCACGTCGTCGTCAAACACGCTGCCAACATACGCGTCGACGATGCCACCCCGCGTTGCCGACGACCGCGCACATCTTGCACAACGCGCCGCACGACCAGCCCAACGGACATGGCTCTCAACTTCCCGTCATCGTGCCCTTGTTCGCCGACTGGAAGAGAGAGAGAGCGAGAGAGAGAGGGCGTAAACAAAAGAAAGAAAAAAGAATGGATAAAAGAAAGCACGGAGACGGCAACGACCCGTTTTGCCTCTTGGGTTGCATGCGCGTTTGTTTGTGTTTGTCGTAAATGCAGCGGCCGCCGTTTCGTTGCTGCAGCAGACAGCCGTCGCCCTGCTGACCGATTTCCGCGCATTTTTAGAATCAAAACAAGCGCAGACGCGAGAGTGCAACCGGAAGATAGGGTTGTTGATCCGCGCCGGCGTCGGGGCGGCCCGTTGTGCGGGGAAGTGCACGGAAAGAAAGTAGGCAGAATCATCAAAGTTTCCTGGCACGCAGGGCACGGCCGGGGCGTTGGGAGCTGTGCGTCCCACTTGGCTGAAAGCGGGCGTGTACGCATGCGCCTCGATGCGGCGTCTATGGCAAGAACGTGCCGCGGTGGTCAAAGGGCTAATATGTGCACACAAACCGTCCCTATACCCCTTGTAGGGCGCAATAAACATCGGCCTGGAAATAGACTTCCGCGTTGCGAGTGCCACGCTGATTAACATTGCACCGGGTTACGTAAAGCACCGACGTAACTGGGTGCAGGAAGCATTCTTGAGACGCACGCACGCCCTCGAAGTCTGTATACAGTGGGCATGTGCCCATTGTATACAGTGGGCACAGTGTAATACAGTGGGCATTCAGTTACAGGTTAACTTGCACCATGTCGTTGAACATTACATGGGGCTGTTTTACTCGACGTCGTTCGGTGCTGTAATCTGTGCATGCGTGAGTGCCTGTGCACACGTTCATGCCAGAAATAAAACTAGAGTGGTTACGGCGTTGACCGCCTAGCACCATCGAATTTTTCGACGATCCGATCCAATCCAATCTCTTGCCGCGTGCTACGCTGTCTAACAATTTTCGTTTTTGTGACGTTTACCTAATTCACGTAACTTTATTACAGCCTCGTTAACTTCCTTCGTAATGCCAACTATGGGCTATTGAAGCCATGTGGCTGCACTACGGGGCGATGATTTTATTCACGCTTTCTTAGCAGTCGTTTTCCTGTAGGGAACGCTCAGACCCGCACGGCTTTCGTGTCATAAAAGCGCAGAGACACACGGCATCAAATTCAAATTTAGTTAGTTAGTTAGTTAGTTAGTTAGTTAGTTAGTTAGTTAGTTAGTTAGTTAGTTAGTTAGTTAGTTAGTTAGTTAGTTAGTTAGTTAGTTAGTTAGTTAGTTAGTTAGTTAGTTAGTTAGTTAGCAAAGGCGTGAAGTTACCTAACAGCGGCCATCTTTATTTAGCCCGAAGATCGGAAGCGTTGAAAGAGAATGAGGTACCAGAACGAGAGCGGTCTTGCGCTTTCGCACGCGGTGCATTCACTTCCGCCCTCCCGGCTATACCTGGCAAGTCGTATGTGCAATAATATTGCTCCCGACCGAGTGCCCGCCACCAGAAAAGGACGTTCAGCCGGGAGTGAGAACCTGAATCAAGAGCCGCCCTCAGTCACACGTTGCCTCGCTCCTTCCCCAGCGATAATTATCCGCAAGGGCACGCCCCGCAGCGCAAGTTGGAAAGACGCCTGGCAGATATGGAGATAACTAAATGCGCGAAGTTATCAGAAAACAGAGACAGCTTCTGCAGAGCCGGAAAGTGGTATATCCTCGAGCAAGCGGATTGCCTTGTACTTCTGAAATCTTGCATTCGCTTGCGCCGTGCCGCCCTTGCATATCCATGAATGACGCCATATACACAACGTGCGGCTTCGTACAACGGCGTACAAACGAGTAAATGCGTCGGTGGCCTGTATAGTCTTGCACCTTGCGTATCTCGTGTTAGTTTCCGCTCACGTGCCTTATCTTCTCACTATAAGGAAGCCGGATGAGCAAGAGGACGTGGTACAAGCGGGAGGCAACGTTTCGACAAGTGGACTTGTCTTCACTTTTTTTTCAAGGCAGAAGGAAGAAGGAAGTTACGCAAAGTGTACCGTAAACCGGCATCGTGCGATCGGGTTAGCGACTAGATACCCTTGGATAACCCACCTCACCGCTCCCTGCCAGCTTTCAACGCGTTCACCCAGCGGTAGTTAATGACGTACACGGGCGATTGTGATATCGGTGCTCAGTTCCTCTGGATGCCTGCAGTGAGACACAAGCTATCCAGTTGCCATCATTCAAGCAGAACTAGCGCGTACCAGCCACACTTCATTCCTCTGATAAGTAAGCATCCGCATCTACCGACGTCATTTCCTGTCGAGTAGTGAACCAGAAGATACTGAAGAACGCGCTGCGTGAAATCAAAATGGGTCGCAGACTTCGGGTTTACAAAAAGTAAACACAACTACTGGTTTTTGTGGACACTTGGTATACGCAGTGAGTGCTCTTTGAGCAACAAGGCCGCGACAGCGTTTGAGCCGCGAGCCCGCTGGCATGGATCACAGGCCGAGAGCCGTCGTCACACTGAGCGGTACCGTGATCTCCGTTCAGGAGAAAACAATGCCTGAGGAACGCGTCCCGACAAGCCGATCCGGAGGACGCGCTGTATGTATAGGGTTTCTTCAAACATGGGGATTTCTGCTAATAAAACCCTATGCATTCATGTCTCACCATAAAATACAAGCACACCGATGGCCCGCTCGATTACCGCAATCACTGTAAGCGGCCTTCGCTGCCAGCCATGCTGCCAGGTGACAGACCCGTCAGTGTATGTCTTGTTTGTTAAGAGCACCAAACGTTGCACGAGCGAATAGACGGTCTGAATATAGTGAGCTTAACAAACATATAGGCCTAGCAAGCAAGGTATTCAGTTCTATAGAATAACTTGCATGGTCGTAAACCCGAAGCACACTGCGCTAATCCGCTGAAGCAGTCTTCGTGCACCTACCGTTGGCTAACGTATTACGGAGAAAGAGCAGTTCGCTGGTGACACCCGAGATCGCAGCTGAGGCGCCAGTTTGAGAGCCTCTGTGTCACTCGTAGAAGCTGCTCTGCCAGCCGACACCTCCGAAGTTTCTCGTTTTCTCTGATGTGAGCCGTGCGCCAATGAAACGCGTGCGTTCAGCACCCCAACGCGGTAATGTTGTACATAGGCGCCGACGAGGGGGAGGCTCCGGGGCCCGAACCCCCTCCGGAGTTTTCAGGAGGAAGCCCCCTTTCCCCTGGCTATGCCAAAGTCTACACCCCTAACACCCCTCCCCTCACCCCCCCCCCCCCCCCACACACACCAGAGTTTTGTCACCCACATGATTTGAAGTTTCTATTGACTCGCTTCGACCTTTCCACTTAAAATTATATTGTGGCTAATAGCTTACTGCATCATTGTTTGTGCGCACGTGCACGGCTTTCAATGCGTGCTTTCCCTTTATTTCTGCAAGTCACCACAATAGGAGGACAAGCGCATTAGAAGCCCCCACCTTGCGGCGGCTGCCTCATTCGTATTTTCTGACTTCAACATTGTTTTAAATTTCAGCCGTAAACACCATGCACACATATATATATAATTATGCACGCAGGATAAAGTTTACTGTATTTTTGAAAGAGAAGAAGCCAGCCAAGAAGAAGAACAAGGAACTTTATTAAAGAATGGTCTGGCACTTTTTGTTGTGGTGGCCTCAGGTGGCGGCTCGAAGTTTTTGGACTTCGAGGATTCGGCTTGCCAGACGGCCCAGAGCTGGTCTGCCAACTCTGAACTTTTGATAGACGCCTCCCAGCGGTAGCCAATTAAGAACTATTTCTAAAGGTATGGATAGCCTATGCCTAGAGAATGTATATGGTTTATGTTCACCTCGCTTCAAATTGCTTTGCGTGCTTTTATGACCCTGTTAAAAACCTGCAGACCTCAGTGACCCCTTCGGCAGAGTCTCTTACCAACGGTGTGTGAAACGCACGTGAATAATATGTGCCTCAGTATTGCTTCTCTTTCCAGTAAGCAATGCTAACGACTCATGAAAAAAAGCTCTTCTAATAATTTACAACATTTATTAGGGATGGAAACATCGTCATTTGCACGCGAAGGTCATAAGTATATGCAGGGCGTCCCAATTAACTATCTTTCCCCAAGATTTAAAAAAGAAAGAAGAAGAGCAATTGCGTTACTCGAAGAAAGCCTGTTGCATCTTGTTTCCGGTACGGTGGAGTGGCTGCCAGTACTTCTTTAATTACTGAGATTTAATTAGGTAATTGTAATTAATTATTTAACTCGAGGGTTACTATCCTAATTATGGGCCTGAAGCATTTGTGGGCACATTTAATTGCGGTATTTTCAGCGACGTACTAATTGTGTGCTTCTCGATTTGGATAATTCATTATAATTATCAAATTAATCTTCAGTAAGGAAAAAAATCACTGGCGGCTACTCTATTGTACTGGAAACAATATACAGCAGGTTTCCTTCGAGTAACGCAATTGCTTTTTCTTTAAGTCTTGGTGCATGATAGTTGGGACACCCTGTATAGTTCACTAAGTAACCCTAAGTGAGGCCAAGCCGGATTCACTCGGAATCAGAATCAACAGCAGTCATGCGCAGCAGCGCTTATACTCGGACTTACAGAAAAGAGAGAGAGAGAGAGAGATGCTGCGATTTCTCCGGAAAGGCGAAGCAGTATTGGTGACAGCGAAGCATAAAACAATTTCACGAATGAAGATTACGCCACTGAGATATAGATTCTTGGTGGTGCGATGATTCAGGCTGTGAAATTGAATCGTCTCCTACTACGAAGTCTTGTATATATATATATATATATATATATATATATATATATATATATATATATATATATATATATATATATATATATATATATATATATATATATATATATATATATATATATGTTCCGAAAAGCTGGTCGGGCCCCAGCCCTTGCCGGAACAATTAAAGCTTTTCGTCTATGAATATTGACGATATGTCACTTGGTCAAAAATCAAGTGCTTTGGTTTTGGTTTGGAAGCGCTTGCGACAAGGTCGTTAACCAGTGGCCTTCCCCAACAAGAACCCCAATCGCGTCCGATGTCATTGGAGATCGCGCGCGAGGCCTTCGCAAAGGGTAAGGACGGAACCGCAGTGCGCCCTTGTTCCCTGGTGGGCGCGCAATGCGGCGGCGTGCTATTCACGACCCAAGGCGACAGCCGTTACGCGTGCAGCGATGAACGAAGAGATCGAGGCTAGTCGCTACGAACGAGTATTAACGTGCTTGCACGCTGGCGATAGGATCGGGCCTTGAAGCTAAAGATAGCGCTTGCGGAGAAAAGGCCGGCCGCGCAAGCACTTGTGCGAGATAAAATGAAAAAGGTAGGGGTTGGGTTGAGGAGGGAATCCGGAGGCGTTAAATAGTGTGGCCGACATTCTCGTATCACTCTCGTTTGCCTCGTTGTTTGCTTAGACACCGGTTTGTTGCGCAATTCTTCGGACTTTTGAGGAGCGAATGTTCATTCATTAGGATGAAATCAGAAATGTGGCACCTATTATAACACCGTATTTTCCACAAACAACAAATTGTTCAATGATCAAAGGAACGTGAAGTACTGTGATAAAGGTTCCGTCAATAAAAAACTTCTCGCAAATGTGTCTCAAGAGCCAACATAAAAAAAAAGAAAATTAGTTAATCCCTCCTTTCAGAGGGATTGGTCATAATACGAAAGTGAAAAGTGCATTCTAAGAAGCAGTGGTAGCTTCGTTGCAAATTCGCAAATACGGGTCCATAAATGTGCGAGGTCTGTTATTAATTATGCGGTTTCGCTCGAAGGGCGAAGCAACGGCAGCGATAGCAAGCCCGCGAGCTAGGTTTTCCGCGGCCGCGCAGCCTAATCTGCACTCTGGAGGCTACGCGTCCCAAGCATGCCCGACGCAACGGTGAGTGCGTATGTGGCGAAAACATAGAGTGCATTTCATTTCATTTCATTTCATTTATTCAACCTTGAGGGCCCAAAGGCATTACATAAGGGGGGCGTGCATCAAAGTCGAACAGCTTCATAAGAAAGTGGACATTGGTTGTAACAGGTAGAAAAAAATAAAATTTCAAAAAAGAAGAAAACGGAACATATACACAGTACCAACAAGGCGATAAATAAATAAATGTGGTATTCATGTGGTTATGTTGGCATTATCGAAATCGTTTAGTTTTTCGCGAAATGTTTTGCGGTGGCTGCACGAAACCATGTCATCCGGGAGTGCGTTCCAAAGTGTTATGGCATGGGGGAAGAATGAGAAGGCAAAACTGCGTGCGTCGGGAGAGCTGCATCGCGCGCGCCCGCCCATGCACACCACCCACCACGTGAGAGGTCAGCTGCCGCGGCGCCACCAATAGGTGACCGTTTTCGGGGACCGTTGTCTAAAAAAGCGCCGGAACGCGCTAGGAACGCGATCGCGCGTACTGCGTGCCGGCGCGCGAAAGCTCGCGTTTGCCTCACCTCGCGAGTAATGGAAATGTTAGCCTACATACGAGACGCGCGCCGGCACGCCCCTATACTTTCCCTCGCTATTTTCGCCTTGGTAGACATCGTTTCGGTGGTTTCTTTCTTATTTATTTTTATGCGAAGCATATTACGAGAGCTCAACCCAGCTCCTCAGGCGCGGCGGTGTCGCCTTGAAACCACGTGACACCGTGACGTCACGACAGAGGAGAAGTGGCTTTGGCTCAACTCTTGCAGGACGGGCTGGGTGGGAATCGAACCAGGGTCGCCGGAGTGTGGGACGGAGACGCTACCACTGAGCCACGAGTACGATGCTTCAAAGCGGTACAAAAACGCCTCTAGTGAATGCGGTGTTGCCTTAGAAACGAGCTGTTTCTAAGGCGTGCGTCTCTTGCTCAGGCGCACATTTCGTTGCCGCGCCGAACGCTGCTTTGCTCGACGCTCACCGCGTCCAATGCAGGGCGCGTAGTCGCTGCCCTGTAGCCCATTGTCTTACACCCCTTGGCGGGTCGACGGGAACGCTGTCGCGTTCCACTCTCGAAGGCGAAGCAGTAATGCATGAGTTGTTTCTTCGTCTAGCCGAACCAAATATAGCCAAGCAACAGCAGTTCACCAGGCTAAACAGTGGTTCAACAACTAAAATAAAGGCTAGTATGCTTCGCATCCTGGGCTTAACCTTACCTAAGCCACAGCCATTTTTTCTTTCCAGAGCACCGATATTTGACAGGGGGAGATATCTGGGCTCGCGCCGCGCTTCGACGCGTACGATCTGTCCTGCATCATCTGCTCGTGCACGAGGCGGCAAGCGTACGCTTGGCATTCAGACCACAAGGCAACTCCAAGCACTACTCTATTACTCTTGTAGGTGATCAGGATGCCGCCCACGTTGACGTTATATAGGGCCCTTGAATGCGAAAGCCTTACGACTTGTCTAAGTTATCACGTTAAAACAAAAACTACACCTTAATCCACCTTGCTCTAATTTTTGCAAACTTTATTCCAACTTCCTCTAATTTGTACTAACCTTAATCCACCTTAATCCAATTTTGGAAGTGCGCCACGGTGTCCGTCTGACGCCGTGGCGGTTTACCGTGAGATTTCGCAATGCAAACCGCAGTAGTTCCAGCGCCGGGAACGTGACGTTATCACTTGGTCGCGTGGGTTTTCTCGCTATCCCATGTTAACTGCAGACGCTCACCGGATTTTCCGCTTCATCATCATCACTATCATCACCATAATCAACATCCTATTTTAAGTCCACTGCAGGACGAAGGCCTCTCCCGGGGAGTGACGAGGGAGGTAGTGGCCGAATACTGCACCGGGGAGGCCAATTCCGTTTCTGGCGAGGGAGTGCCTTTGTTGAAGCTTAGTGGGCCTTCCTCATTGGATTAGTACAGCCCCACTGGTTCTCGACGTTTTGCCAGGACGTTTTGCTATACTCCATCCTTCATGGGGCATATAAGGCTCTCGTCTTAATAAGAGCTGCCACGTACCGAACGTTGCTTTAAAGGGTCCGGCCACCTTGTAGGGACTACAATGAGCAGAGAGGCTCCATATGGAGGAAGGGGAGGCGCCAAAGGAAGTTGACTTGCCGAATCTTGACTTGCCTGATGTCATGCTCCTTCCTAGTCTTTTTTCCTTCATGGTCATGCAGCGTACTCGATGATGAGGCCAGATGCACTCAGAGAGGCACTGTTCGTGCTAAGAAATTGCTGGCAACTATTGCAAGACCTGCTCCGCCTACAGAAGATATCCTCCTTTTGTAATACCTGTAACGACGCCCTTATTTACTCGCATTATGCCGCCGCTGGATGTGTCACAATGCAATAAAAAACGTTACTGTAAACTTGATTATTGTTTAATTGGCCAATGAGAGCACGTTTCGTATGAGTATGTTTGGCGTCAATTAAACGTAGAAAGTCTATAGCAAGCGTCAGGTTCTTCATTACGGATTCCCAGCGTGTGAAAAAGAACTTTATGCGCGCAAAAGGAAGCAACAATGGCAACAGCGCGCATCGCGTGTTAAACGTCCAGCCAATTTCGATAGTAAATGTAAGCTTACTCCAAGTGAGAGGGTTGGAGAACGTTTATAGTTAACCAGACGGGTTAAATCAAGGTGGTAAGCTGACACAATTAGTGAGCTTATACGGCTTGCGCAACTCTTACGGAACAAATCAACAATATGCGGTGAGAGCTGTGAGAAGGTAGGTTTTATCAAACAAGTTCTGATTCGCTCGCGCAGTGTCCAACGAAATGCGCCTGAAACCGTGCTCGTAACTGGTTGTGGACGCTCTCCGACCATCCTCTTCTGTACATTTGGAACGCCGCCGAAGGGCCCATTCGTGCCCTGGTGATCGCGGAAGCGGCACCGCATTACGACTACCCAAAACCGGGAGATCTATAACGCTGGCACTGCACTGCATTTCTAGGTCGTATGGCGTTTTTCTAGGTAACGACTGATCTTGGTGTTTGACGCGTTGTCTGTCCACGTGTGTTCCACATTGAGTGTGCTCAGGAGAACGCTTTCGCTTCTTTCGCAGTGTCGCCACCTTTGCGTTTCTGCGAACTCTCGGGCGCTTGTGTGAAGAGGTGAGGCCTCAAAACGTTGGCCGACTCTTACCTCAGAAGCAACTTGCAGTAGTGCCGAATGTACGAGAAGTACACAGACAACACCCTTGCTCAACGAAGTATAGTTCCGGGAGTAACCACCTGAATATTGTGCAGGATTAGAGAGATTTATTTTTGCTTTGTACATGATACGTTGCAGCAATACGTGATATGTCCGGCCCTTTGCGCATGGACGTCGTATACCGCAAATTACTGTGGCGGTTGCCACGGGCAACCGTAATGTCCGCCCTAACCGCGATTACGTATAGCAACATGGCGGCGCCCGTACAGCCCAGACCGCCAGTTTCGATCCTAATTCGCGCTTGTTACTGGCTCTCCACCCTGACAGAAAGAAATAAGTGATAAGATTATGTCGTCGCTTAGTCTCATCTCAAGCTGAGGGAAAACATGAGGCATGTTTTTATCGTTACTGTTGAGATTCTCAGTTTGGTTTGACGCTGCCAGGGCTATACGGGAGGGGGGGGGGGGGGCTATCCGTAAAAGTAGTTTGATTCCCAGTTAGCAGATGGCGCTGCAGCATTACCACTGATCATGCGACAACGATTCGGAACGTTATAAAGGCCTGCTTTTTCACTGCATCACAAATTTACTACTCCGGCCTAGTATGGTACGTGATGATGGTGGCGAGCAAACGCTAAGTGGACGCCGAGCAGACGATGCGGCGCTGTACTCCGTTTCATACATCAGGCGCAACGCCGTGGAATCTACGCAAGTAGTGCGGTCTCCAAATTTTATCACTCCGCGCGTTCCGGCTATGCTTCGCTGAGCGCCAGCGGCGTTTGGTCGCGCGAGCACGCACGTGAAGCTGCCGCGACCGGGTTGCAAATAAAAAACAACGAAAAGAAAATTGGTATAAAACAACATGTTAGCAGCCGAATGAGCGCATGGTTTGCCTGCTTCTAAGGATAAATCCTTATCGTCATTCAGAACTGACCGGATATCGTATTTATGTAAACGCAACTTGTGTTTACAACGTCAAACCATTCGTTACGTCAATCCACCAGCCGTGGACCATGTATCGACAGGATGGCAAGGCAGCCGCCGAGCAGACGACGCGGCACGGATGCACACACCTTGCGGTGTATTCGCCCTTCCTATTCCCTAAGCAGTCCTGTAGCTTCCACAGTGTTACAAATAACTACTGAGTTACAATCATTCGACCTTCGACACGCTGTTGTTTGTGGCATGGCACATTCCGAATAAAAAAACTACTGGCTCTCCCGTAATCGAGAATAGATATAAGCATGAAATGGCAACCGCTAAAGCAGATTGGTTGGACATGGTACTAGCCCCAATCTTAAAATGGGTGTAGTGCATGTTCGCAACGGCACACCCCACCCACCACACCGCACCTTGATATACTGTGCACTGGTCCATATGAACGGTGCCCATCTAGAACAAGAAAACCGGCTGAATGCGGCACGACTGGCACAGAGAGGGAGCGAGAGAGAGAGATTGTGAAGAGGAAGAGGCGCTCACGACAGGAAGTGAAAGACGCTATAGGTAGACCGAGCGCACTACACAGCTAGGAGAAGAAAAGCGCCTGAAGGAGGCACTACCAAACGTCTCAGCCAATCTCGATTCTTGCTCCGTGATCTCGACCCAAGAGGTGACGTGTTGGGCCGCCCTGAGCAAAGGGCTGCCTTCGGGGAGCGTTCGCTTGCCGTGGCTGGCTGCGTGATGTAGTGCTCTCTCCTAACTTTTCCCTTCCGCCATGAAGGCAAAGCAACGCATCAGACGCTCCAACCGGCTTTCCTTTCTTTAGATCACTTTCATCATCACCTTCTTCCGGCGCCACGCCACACAGCAGCTCGGCAAGTGCAATAGATTCGCGGCAAATTCCATTTCCCAGAAGTGAAGTATGTGGTGCCCTGTATCTGCCTTTCGAACGTCGCTATTGAAAATGACAAATACAACTTCAGCGCACTAAAGGTTACAGCTTGAGTGATATTGCGAACAAACATTAGAAAGAACTTGGAAGCAATACTTTTTGTAACTTGTTCGGGCAGTAACTAGCGTGTGCGATGCGCCCCTATACAAAGGGCTGGCTGATCTCGTTTTGATCTCGCAACTTGCCCGGATATACTCGTTCGAGTGCCCGATTAACGGCTCTGGACTCAAGGTCACTTGAAAGTCGCCAACAACAGAAGCAATCGGAGCTAAAAGCATTTCATGCTTAAAAAGCATCCAGTCATCCAATCCAGGGAGACAGAGAGAGAGAATGAACCATACGTAAATACGCCACAGTGGAATGTTAAGAACATTGAATGATCAAGAGAGATAAAGTTAACACAGGTGCTGCGCCACACAAGTCTGAGTGCATAGCACGCGCTACACAATTAATACGGCCTCTTAGGCAGCGAAACCTTCACAAAAGTTCCAACCTGGCTTTCACGCAACCTCTACGACCCAAAACATGGCTGCTTGTCCAGTGCTAAAACGCAGATTATTCTTGTACTGGTGCACAATTTTTTTTTTCTTCTGTGAATTCTTTCCTATCCCATTTGGTGCAGGAAAGCAAGAACAATGAACAGCTACCTAGCTTATCCTCCCTACTTTTGAAGCCACACATATTCCAGCTGGGTTTTAGTATCTTCCGCGGAAAATTCATTGCCCGTTTCTATATTTTCCTTAAAACCGAATGCATCGGTCTCAACGCGTTCCATCTGCTAGAAAACCCCTTTATACCACCATGGACCGAACGAACAATTTTCTTAACGAAGACCACGGTAGCACACTCGGACGCCGTTGTTTGCGGGTATTCCCGTTTAATTTTGACACCCCATAGTTCTTCGAAGTTCTTTTCAACGTTTTTGCGTTTCGTTGCAATCAAAACACGGCGCGGCGGCCGCATTCGAACCCGCGACCTTCAACTCAGCAACGCCATAGGCACTGGACTCCCGCGGCGGGTAAGCAAAAAGTAAAGATACATAAATTATGGAGGAGTGGGAAAGTTGCAGCTATGCCCGACATTTTCGAGACAGAGCTTCCATAAGTCGCTTTCACTTCCTCTAGAATGCGGTCACGGGAGGAGGGCGTTGGACACCAACGTAAGGAGGTGGTGGGAAAAGTCGAAACGCTGTCCGCTGCCGACCGAGATATAAGTGCCCCGAATTAACCCCGGCCCGGTGCTCCGAAGGCCCGCATAACCCTCCGCAGATTAACGTTGATAAGAGCGCATGGTCGGTTGCCGTGCAATCCGTGAAATCTATGCGATATGCAAACGCCGGTCCCTTTGAAACGACGAAGCGAATGACGTAAGCAACGGCCTCGATGCGGCCACGCAACGCTTATGCAACGCGCAGGATTCGTCCAGACTTGGTAAGCTCCTGCCCCGCGTTATCTACGGTATCGGTGATGTCATTGACTGATAAGCAAGCGACGGATAGCTGCTTTCGCGAAGCCTAAGGACGAGGGAACAGCGCCGCGCGCGTTCGTTTTTCTATTTCGGCCTGTTCCGTTCTCGGTGCCCCTTTCTTTCTCTTTTTGAATTTCTCTCTTCTGCTTCTTGCAGAGTCAAGCCCGAGCGTGCGCCGAGCGAACCAAAAGATGAGCCAAGAAAGATTACGCGACGCGACCATCTAATCATTTCGAGCGGACGTGCGTCTTCGTCCGGGCTTCCCGATAAGATCGGCCCTTGGGGACAAAGAGGGGACAAAGATAGACTCCAGCAACGCCTTCGTACGCGCTAGAACCACTACAACGCAAGTTGGTCGATGCACTCGGCCCGGCTATCTTCAGCTGCGAAGCAATGACGGAAAAGTCACTGTCTACATGTCTTGGGCGACCTTGCCGCCCCTTTTACCTCGTGAAACAAATTAAGGTCACCGAATCTGACTGTGTGACTTCTGGGTGGCAAGGAGATGAAACGATAAAGTGCCTCCGCTGAGTGGCAAGGAAGTCGCTCTGAGAGATAGTGATCTAAGGAAAGGAAGGATGCTTGATTAGTCGCTCTGACACACGATCTGCCTGTCTGCGGTGCAGACGCGTCGTGCGTATGTGTTTCTGACGTCACTGTCATCGTCGTGTCACTGGACGCGAGAAAGCGTAGCCAGCCAGTACACTAGAACCACACAGGCGGGCGCAAGGCGTCCACGCGGCGCCTGAGACAGAGGCGTTGGTAAACTACCCGCAGAAACTCGGAAAGAGGACGCGGGAAAGCGTAAGCCGAACAGTGCGTGTCCGCTGCGTCTGACTATACACTGTTTGACACAAGGAACGCAGATCTCTAGGAAAGACGCTGGAGTGGCAAACAGTCGGTCAATTACGATCGTCAAGACTTCTTTTACGTGCACCTAAATCTTCGTTTACGCGGACATTTTTGCGTTCCGTCCTCTTCAAAACGTAGTCGCCGCGGCCGGGATCCAAACCTGCAACTTCGTTGCGCAGCGGCAGTATACTACACCGCCGCTGCGACACCACGGCGCGTTTAAGGCAGTGTGCACCCGACCCGCCCAAAGGCATACAACTTACTGCAACATCTTACGCACACTTTACATCTTAACCTGTACGTTATTGAACTTTGAACTGCCTACTAACCTTATTACAGAAAAAGACATTTTAAAATCACTATTCACGATACAATTATAAGATAGAGTGTTCGGTAGTCAGACATCTGCTGGCCGAGAATCGTAGGCCTCCTTATCTCGCACAGTGTGTGTGTGTGCGTGTGCGTGTGTGTGTGTGTGTGTGTGTGTGTGTGTGTGTGTGTGTGTGTGTGTGTGTGTGCGTGCGCGTGTGTGTGTGTGTGTGTGTGTGTGCGCGTGTGTGTGCGTGTGTGCGCGTGCGTGCGTGTGTGTGTGTGTGTGTGTGTGTGCGTACGTGCGTGCGTGCGTGCGTGTGTGTGTGTGTGTGTGTGTGTGTGTGTGTGTGTGTTCTTTTTATTTTCCTTTTTTAGGCAGCTTTGCTAACGCCAGCTGGGACATACGGTGGAATGTGTGCCCACGGAACGGGTCAGCCATGTATAGCCGCCGCCGGCCGGTGGCGGGATCGTTCGCTTCCGGTTCGGCCGCGCCCACGACGATGCGAACGGCTGGACGCAGCCCGCGCACGCTCGTAGCAACCCGTTCAACACCAGCAGGGGAGGAGGATGCCTCCGAGCGACCTCCTGAACAGATACGCAGCCAGCGCAACTGCGGCGCGGTGTTGAGTGCCCCGTTCCACTTCTCACGCGCACAGACGGTTATGACGAACCACGTATACACGGATGCGTCAAGAGCTCTACCGGTACCCGCCAATATGCTCGATTCGCTGCTCAGGTTGCGTGAGCTTAAACCGCTAAATATGAAGCCAGCGCCCCATCCGAACCTGGCGCTCGATCGCAGGAACGCTCGTTCAGAAACGTATACCCGGAAACGTGGACGAGGTGATTATCGAGAGCGCGCCCATAATTTGAAGGCTAGGCGAGAGTGACAGCGTTCACTTTGCGTGCACCAAAATTATACCGCCGTCCACCTGGTGCCCCAGCATGTGTAAAAGTCAACGATAGTCGCTATGTGTGGGCTTGTTAGCACGGAAGCGCAGGAGGAGGGAAAGAGAAAAGCAGAAGGCAGGGAGGTTAACCAGAACAACGTCCGGTTGGCTACCCTACACCGGGGGAATGGGAAAGGGGAAAACAAAGATGACAGGGAGAGAGAGGAGGGAAGGAAAGAAGGAAATTAGCGGTGAGTTCGCTGACGCGTGAAGTCTTACCGAAATTGCAAAAATAATCGCAGATGTTCGCGCAAGCCCGTCGTCCTCAAGAAGCACAAAAGATCCTTCACCGCTTTATGGGCCGACGAGCGATGGGGGCGGTGTTCCAGCAGCGCCTGCACAGAAAGTGGCCGATTGTCCAGTTTTTTAAGAGCGTTGGCAAGTTCTTGTCGTTTAGTAGCGCAAGCAGAAACACGACAAATACACACACTCAGCGCTAATTCAAGTGCAAGCGCTGATTTCAACTCTTCATAACGATTGCTTGTAACAGATTTTTTTTTCGTCATCATCATCAGCAACATCCTGTTTTATGACCATTGCAGGATGAAGGCATCTTCCTGTGATCTCCAGTTACCCCAGTCCTGCGCCAACCGATTCCAACTATAGTGCCTGCGAACTTCTTTTTTCTATATTTCCATATACGGGGTGACCATTTTAATGTTTTCAGGAATTTTTTAAAAAATTGCCTGTTGCAGATAGATAACATAATTCTAGTCCTTGAGCGGGATTGTTGAGAGAGGCCGACATTGGCACGAGTAATCTAAACACATATTCAATCAATTAAAACAATCACGGATTAACATTTTAATTAATTACTTTATGGCACATACTGCAATTTACTAATTGTAGCCGTTGATTTGCAAGGCATATTTACTTGGAATGAATTTGCAGAGTGACATCAGTTTGGAAATATGCGCCATCAAACTTGTCCTTAAGAATGCACAGTTGTTCCACTTACTTTATTTAAGAAAATCTCTTGGGCATTGAAGCACAGAAGCAACTAGAACGCCCATGTGTTTTTCTCATACTTTGGGAAATAATATATCGATACTGGCGTCATCCTGGATATTCATTTCAAGTGGGTAAGTCTTGGAAACTCACCGGCTACGATTCGTAAATTTCTATATGCGTCCTAATTTGCAAGCAAGTTAATTAGTGATTTTGGTTATTGAGTTCAACATGAGTTTCAGTTTTTCATGCTAATAATTAATGCACGCCTCTTCGAATAATTCAGCTCAATCGGACAAGAATTATGCTATCCGCCACAAACAATTTTCACAAAAAGAATCCCGAAATCTCAATATGATCACCCCGTACTGTGACGCCTATGGTGGACGGTTTAAGTGTGGCTGGTGGCCGAAAATAAACTATTGCTAGAAATTAGCGCTGTGTGCCTGTATTTGCGTCTTCTTGTGCCCTTTCTCCTGCTCGCGCTCCTGTAAAACACCTTACGGTGCGTAAAGAGAGGAACAAGATTTTTACCGCTGAAGCCGCTTGGATGCTTTCGTCTTAAACACTCCTATAATTAAGTACCCTGTAAATACTTAGCCTACTTCGTCCGAGTAGAAAGCAAAACGTTCCCTCTACGTTGATATTGTGAAGGTACATGCACGTAGTTCAGAGTGCCCTTTAACTTCCTTCAGGTATAGTGGGGTGGCCGTGGTTCCGGAAGAGGTTTCAAAACATGGAGTGAGTGCTCGTTACGAAAGGACAGAATTCAAAAATCACCGACCGAGCACTCCGTGCAGATGGTGAACCATCGAAGCTGATATGTGGGGATCCTGTGTTTATCACTGGGCTGATTAATCACGACGGTTCATTAAACGACGGCTCGGTAAGCTGCCGGATCCTCGGTATATATACCCAGTTGCTGCTTGCGCTCGGCTGCACGAGCCTGTTCTTGTGCCCGGGCTGCAGCATCGGCACGGCGTAGACGAGCTCGTTCCCGGTACTGCTTGCGACGTTGCTGGTCGGAAGCTGCCTGCTCCTCAGGTGTACGCATGACGCGTGGCTTACCCATTTTGGAGCCGGAGAGAAACTGCTGCGCGCGCGCTCGGCTGCGACGGTGAGCAGCGACGTCACTACTGGCGCAGCCAATCGCGCGCGTCTCTTTCTGTTTTTTTTTTCGCGCATGCGCATGGGTTTGCGCCGGAGGAGTTTTCAGCGTACAGGCGACAAACAGGACGGACGAAATGACTAGCCATATACAGCTTGGCTGTAAAAGTGTTGGGTGGACGCTTATTCAACCGTATGCACATGCGCTTCTTCAGTGTTTTACTGCACGTGAGCATCGAAACTTAGAGCCAGTCTCACCCGCGTGGCGGCATCGCACACGGATCCGACTTCTTGAACGCCTATGTGTGTGACTCCCGTAAGGCCGAACGGTTTTTGAATTATTCGCAAGCACTAGCTAAGAACACGGACTATAGCATCAAAATGATGTTGACTGGCATATTTTGCACACGCTTTACGAGTAACGAACAGATGAGCGCTGAATCATACGAAGATGCGGGCTCAGACATGAACGTTCTGGTTCATATGTCACCATTAAACTTTGTGCGGCCTTAGATAGAACTTCACATCATAGTTTGTTGTCGCTGATTATCGTAAAGGAAGCTATGGCGGGCGTCTGTATAACATTGAAAGCGACTGTTTAGAAGCAGCAGCCATTGAAACGGCGGTCGCCATTTGCGAATGTGATAGTCTGGACGCGATGTAGTTTTGAACAGCTGCCCTGTACGTCAATTTGCATTGATCCATCTGCGTTAACTCGCAACGATAAGGTGTCGCCACAGACGAAGGTCAGTGCCGAAAGGGCTGAGCGGGACGTGACCTTCTACATCGGCGACGCTGTCATCGGTGAAAGCAAAGTGTCCTTGAAACAGAGAAAATGATTATCGGAAGACTCGCACAGCGTCCGCATATGGGTATTCTTTCTTCGCTAATTTGGACCAGCGTCCAGCGTCCAGCTGACGTATAGGCCAGTGGCCTAAGCTGCGTGATGCATGAATCCAACGACCACTCACGCCTTTCGACTACTGACAGCTCATCGAGACTTGCGGCGAAGATCACGCGTTTCGATAAGCCAGCCTCGGCAAGCAGTCGCATATTCAAATGAGCCGCGTGGTGCATACTTATTGTCGGAAGTGTACTGCCGTCGGTTCCCCTTTCGCGGTACCCTGCATATCGCGCTCTGAGAGCCGGGTGAACGACCCCGTGTCTGTGCCCGGACGGTGCTCTCGGTTACCCAAACTCTCGCCCTTACGTATGCAGCTAGGATGCGCAGCCGGTGCTCAGGTTCTAGCGGACGCGCTTCTGAGGTCGCACCTGCGTAGCACGTACACGAATGGCTTCGTCGTTGAGACCTCGTCGCTTTTTCTCAGCGGAGGCGAACACGTACGTCTCCCGCGGAGTGTGGGTGACACACTTACACGGACGCGATTGCACCCGGAAGCCATTTCTACCGCAATGGGCACAGTATCGAAGAAGCGAGATGGTCGCGCGCCTATACGGATCGCATGACGGCGTGACCAAAGATCGGGCGAATCAGCTTGACGCCTGTCGTGCGCAGACACATCGCGGTTCCTAGCGTTGCATTATGGTTTGTCCTGGGTTTCCATCCAATGGTATGAGTGAAGAAGACGAGCCAAAGACGGCGGGGTAAAGGAAACTGCAATCAAAATAAAAACACAGCGCACAAATGCTGATGAGTGGTATCGCCGACGAGAGGCAAAGCTGCGCTTCAAACTCAAGCTTCTTCACACTACTGACTTTTTTATGTCCACGGGCGAACTGCAGCAATCTGAACTGTTTGTGAAGTGACTCAAAAATCATACAGTGCAGTGGAAGAAAGACGCGTTTAGTTCGAACGCGAAAACATGCCACATTGGACAGTTCGACCTCCACCGGCGCCCTGTCATGCAAACGCGATCAGTTATCGGTAACTGGATAATTGAAAGCTTGAAATGGAAAAAGATTTGCAGACGGCGCTATTGATTTCCTATAGGAGTGAAGTTGTTTTATTTGCATATGTTAGTGGCCGACGCTCCTTCAATCACTGAAGCTATCCGTTCCCGCTTATTTCTCTTTTGTATCACGCTGGGGCACCGTTTGAAAGTGCCGGCGATCTTCTCCACATGCTGGTTGAGTCTCACTCCAAGAGCAAGATGCAAAAATACATTACAGACTACTTGAAGTGATGAAAGATACTTAAATTCGTTTATTTTCCCAACGCTTATTAATTCGACCTTTCGGATAATTCGACCGAATTTGTTATCCCGCGTGGATCTAACTAACGGGAGTCGACTGCATTTAGAGAAAAATTCGGTTACATATCAATCGGCAAAAGGAAGTGATTTGAAAACTGAACTGCCTTCAGGTTTCAAGATGTGTTTTTTTTTCCTCCCCCTCATGTAAAGCTCAATAAGAGCGCAATTTGTGGCATGATGCCTCAATGAAATGAAACGACCACCGTATGACGGCGGCTTGTCTGAATTTGCAGGTGTGGATGAGCACCCGTCGTGGCTCGTGGGTGATCGGCCGCGTGGGACCGAGGGGTCGGCCGTTCGACGCGTACTACCAGACGCGGCTGCTGAACGCCTTCATCCACCTGCTGCCTTACGAGCTGATCTGCCTCATCTGCGAGAGCGCCATCAACCAGCGTTTCGATCACGCCACCTACCGGCTGAGGCCCAAGCACCGCATTTTCGGCCAGCATCCAATGGTCAACGACGCCCTGCCCAACCGCATACTGTCAGGCACCGTGTGCATAAAAGGTACGCACGGCTCCGGTCAGAATGCGGCCACCGTGGCTGCGAACCGAAACCACAACCTCGTGCTCAGCTGCTGAATGCCGTAGCCACCAACGCTCTGTAGCCACAGAGCAGGTCCCTTGATTCGAGCAACTGTTCCCGCGAATATCGAATTTGACGGCGTTTCTCAACGGCGAATAGTTTATAATGCGTCAACTGCGTGGTCATATTTCTGAGGGAGGAAAAGGGGGTTGGTATGTGGGGGGAGGGGGGGGGGAGATGTGGTAACGTGCTGCACCTCACGCCGCTAAGTACAGTTCGCACTGGCCGAGACTCGAGTCTGGGTCCACCGCAAAATAGACGAGCGTTCTACCGTGAAGCCAATCTCACTGTTCTCGAAGTGCTGCGCAAATTAGTATAGCTAAAACATCAGCTCCGATATCCCCGGCGCGGCGCTCTGCATCCTTGTAATCTCGGAAGCGCGCGCCTGCATGCGTCACGAGCCGCAGCGCTCCCTATAGGTAGGATGACACAAAGACGCTACATTTCAAAAAGGCTGCGCAGAGAGGGGATGACTGCAATTTGCAAGCACTTTCAAAGTAACTCGGGGTTTTGCAAACTGGTTCGAATGGTTTATGCCACAGAAACCACCGTTCGCTAAGATATGGAATTCTCAGTATATGTTTGTGCAGACCACGGGGAATTCGTCTCGCTTCGTCACCGACTTCCCAAAATGGCGGCGAATTCACGCTCTCGATTCACGCCCTTCAATCGCCACGCTTTCTCCCTGTAGGCCAAGTGAAGGAGTTCACGGCGGACGGCGTGCTCTTCGAGGACGACCCCCCGGGCGCCGAGCCCCTCCGCGTGGACGACGTCGTCCTCGCGACCGGCTACCGCGTCTCGTTCCCGTGCCTGGCGCCCGGCGTGCTCGACGTGTCCCAGGACAACCAGGTCGGCGTGTACCGGCTGGTCTTCCCGCCGGAGCGACCGGGGCTCGCGCTGATCGGACTGGCGCAGCCAATCGGCGCCCTGCTGCCCATCTCCGAGCTGCAGAGCCGCTGGGCTGCCAGGGTGTTCGCCGGCAAGGCGGCGCTGCCCAGCGCGAAGGACATGTGGCGGCAGGTGAGCGCGGCCGCGCCGCACCGCCCCTTGTGCGCTATATCTCGCTATCGCTGCGCAGCAAGATGTTGGCCTATAGACTAAGTACTATCACCTGAGCGAGAGACAATCACCAGAGGGAGCTCGTGACGCGTGCGTCACAAGCATGGTCACAAGCTACAGCCCCTAGGCTGTGGATCATTTGTCACCGCCCCGTTTCAAATGGGTTTACAATACACCATCATAATCACCATTATTTTTGTTCCTCTCTTTGCACGCACTATGACATGTGTGCGCCGTGCATATGTATGTGATCACATGTCGTCTATGGTCCCGAAGCACTGCGCCCGTGAGCGGAGCCACCACCTCGGGCAGGAACCTCTGTGAAACTCGGCATGTTTTCTTCTTTCCTTTGCTTTTTTTTTTTACTTCGAAGCACGCTTTGCCTCTTACCTAGCGCTTAGGCTTTTACCCCTCGGCCTAACCAATAAAAACAAAACTACATGTCCGATGAAGGCATTCGAAACATGGTCCTCCAGCGCAACAATCCGACGCTCTACACATTAGGCCACAGATGCATTTCTTTTTATTCTGCGTCTTCCTTGTTTTTTTTTTTAACATAGCAGGTACCATGCATACATGATGCCAGAGTACAGGCGCATCAGCACACACCTTCCAACGTGCGAGTTAGCACTCTGAGACGGTTCTTGTGTGCGTCACGTCACGAAGCAACAATTTGCATCCCTCGTGTGAGAGCATACCAGTTTGTCCCATTATTCTCTCGCGGCAGCTAGAGCTCCGAGACCCTACGTGACACTGCAAGTTTCAACGTCTTCGGGATCAGCCCTGTTTGCCCACCTTCGGAATTGGCCGAAGAGTTAACGAAACAGGTCGTAACGTTTCATGGCCGGAGTAGAATAAATCGGCCGTCGTGCCATCCTCTTGTATTTGTTGTCACACACGCGCAGCTGTTCACCTGGATGGATAAATGGATGGATGTTATGAGCGTCCCCTTTGGAACAGGGCGGTGGGTTGCGCCACCAAGCTCTTGCTATTATACTGCCTAGTTTAACCTAGGTTAAACAATAAAAGGGAAAAAAAAGAACACTATTACCTCCCACAACCAAATTTTCTTATCCCCTTTCACGAACGCGTTGCGCCATCTCGTAATACTTTGCGAAACCCCGAATGATGCTAGATAGCTAGCGACCTGCAAATTTAAGTTCTTCCCATATACATATATCCCGACAGAACGCACCATTTTGCATTCAAGATCCCGATGCTATAATACAGGAATGGAAGGAGAGAGAGTGATGGTTATATCTCCCAATAGCAGGCACTGTCAAGGCCGGAAAGTATACAGCAACCAAACACTTCGAAAGGCAGTGTTAATCAAACCCACTTGGTTCGGTCACGGTGTCAAATACACTGTTCACTCAAACAACTGTTCTCATTTATTTATTTATTTATTTATTTATTTATTTATTTATTTATTTATTTATTTACAAATAATGTTGGTACGAAACAGGCGCAACACAAGAGTAGGAGAAGAAAACAACGGTCGTTCAGCGTACAACAAACAATAATCACAATAAAAAATAAAATCAGTCTAACCATACTGTCGCAAATATTCAAACATCTGATTAGAAAGCCATTAGCGAGTGCTTGCGTTTACAACATGTACAGGAAGGTAATTCTAATAGCGCGCTGTTGAAAGAAAAAAAAAGGGTAATTGTAACACTCTTTGTAAAAACGCTCTTCCTCAACGTGTCTATCATGCTTATTACGCATTCTTAGAGATTTTGTCTCATTTATTTACAGAAGCTTATGGACTATCGAACTAGTTCGTTCATGATTCAATAGAAACGATAAAGCCTTTTTTTTTTTCCTCTTAACATAAAGGCAATAAAGTCCTTTGCCTGTCAATAAAGTGCTTTGTCTGTCTGTCCGAACACCAAGTAGAGGCAGGTTCTCTTTCGCATATGGCGGTGTTACTGCGTCTTGTCGCCTATACTGCGAGAAAAATAAGCCGTATTGGGAACCAGCGCTGGCCAGGAGGCGCTACGACATTTTTCATGCGTTAATAAAATATGCTGAAACCGTCCGATAGGGAGGCTACGAAGATGGCACGACATATTTAGCGATAAGAAACGTGCGCCTTATCAATGTTTGTCTAGCCCGATGCGGCCAGCCAAGTTCTGTCCATGGCCATGCGCGCTGCGTAGAGCGCATGCGCTGCTACGTCCTAGCACGTCGGTTCCCTGCCGTTTGAGGAGCCGTGAAAAGTGACTCAAGACAATCGGTGAATTTGCTGACACGAAATCACTGCGTGTGCTACTGGAAACTGTGTCTGCCGCTCGCTAGGCTGTGTGTTACGGCGCTGCTGTCGGCACGCGAAGCTTCAGCGCTGGTTGCCCATAGCGCATGTCTTTTCACTTTCTCCAGATATTGAAACACCGAATCTTTTCGGACACGATGTTCCCACGCTTCTCACGCATATATACCCCAATAGTGCGCAACGCATCATGGCTCTGGTTGTCGTTGTCACCACAAACTGTTGTTGCATGAAATGTTCACGGCGAAAACTTTCTCGTGAGAAAGGAACCACAGCTTCCTTCGTTTCCCGAGGGAGCATTCGTTCACACATGCGCAGTCGCTGACGTGCAACGCGTCGGCGGCGAGCTAATCGCGCGATAACAGCGAATCGCGTCCGCTTCCGAAACGCAGTCAAGAACGCGCGCGCGCGCGGTCAGCCGGAGAGATCTCGCCTTCAGACGTGACGACGTCTGGTTACCAACTTTCTCTCGGCCTGCAGCTCTCGGGCGTAGCTCAGACGAGAGACGAAAAAAAAAAACAAGCAAAGAAAGTAAACGCTTTCCGCCTACGTATACGGCCCGTATCGGAACAACCTCGTTCCTTCTCACGCGCTCCATCACATTATCTCGTATCGCGAGTAATACGCAAAACGCGCTTGCCTTGAAAGCCAAGGCCCGCACGGGAACTTGGCACCGTTTTCTTGGGAACCTGCATCCGTGATGCGTCCGTGGTTTAAGCGCTGGATGCGTGAGCATGCACGGTCGTTTGTTTTATAAATTCCGTATGCATGTGGAACGTTCTGACGTCAACCCTACACAAACAACCACAACGCCTGGCTGGCAATAATAGCATCGGGCAGGCTGTTTTAACGCCGGCCCTTTGAGAATTTCCCACGCTCATATTTGCGTTTCAGCCATGGCAAACACACACACACACGCACACACACGCACACTGCTCAAAATAAACACACTTAACTATTATAAACAATCGAACGCCACGGCCAAGTGAGCCCGCGCGACGCACCGCGGCCCCTTAAGCGAGCGCCTTTAACAAATTTGGCGCCAACTTAATCTCACAATCATAACAAACACACCCAAGTACATCTCCCAAGGGCTATTTATTTCACACCGTTGTCGTGCTGCCAAAGTAACCTACGAATGCGTTCCAACGTTCCTGTTTCTCACACACTATTTTGTTATACATCAAGTATACGATAGTCACAAAGCTAAGTCACCCATCCATCGTTGCTTACCGATTCGACTGCAGTTCGCAGTAATGAATGAATGGCAGCAACAAACCAAATTGACTGATATTTTTTCCCCATGTTTTCCAACACATTCAGACTTTACTGCACAGAATGCTACTTGACCCCAACGCGGATAACTGACCTCCAATAAGTTCTAACAAGCACGCGACTTCTTTAAGCTCACTAAGACGCTCGTCTGTAGCCTGAAGAATTCCGTCCATTTATCCCGTGCACTGGCAGCGACGTTTACTTTAACATTTGCCTGTAGCGAGCAGTAATTCATTTTTCACCGACTCGGCAGCATTCAAGAATGAAGCGGTCGAAGCAAGAAAGCTTTTAGTGCTGTGGCTATATATTGTATCATTTTTAACGCTAGTTTGCCCTTATCTACATGTAAAGAAAACGCTACACGTAATTGTGAAGCTCCAACTCCCAGCGAAAGATTTTTTTTAAAAAAATGGTGGTAATGTGGTCGATGAGGCCAGTTGAGCAAGTCTGGCGGCCGATCGGGACGAAGACGCGCGCTGCCCAGTTACTTTGTAGTGCGGCTTACTAATTGTGGTGCGGGTTCACCTCTTCCACTATATATGCAGCACACGGTGGAACGGGCAGTTAGAAGAGGCATCGGTACATCCCCGAATTCACACCGAATCGCTCAACTCTCATCGCTTCTACAGTATGTCCCCACCGTGCGCGTAAGAATGTAGTGCGAAAGCCGCCCTCACGCGAACTCTTCGGAGTGATGCCTCCTCTTGGCGGGCATACGTGGCCAGCCGCAGGA
Organism: Dermacentor albipictus; assembly: GCF_038994185.2. NCBI lineage: Eukaryota > Metazoa > Arthropoda > Arachnida > Ixodida > Ixodidae > Dermacentor > Dermacentor albipictus. Next base: position 145,120,462 of record NC_091825.1, on the reverse strand, counting down.
GGTGAGAATGTTTCTTCGAAGCAAAAGGCACATTGTTACACCTCCGCTGTACGGGTATAATCGCTTCAGGGAAACATTCTGGTTTCAGTGCCGCCTTAGAGCGAACAGAAATTACGAGACAGGCGAATATTGTATACGTTCTGCTAAGCCAGGAAACGCAACGTATAAAAAAACCTGCGGCGCTAACCACAGACGCTACGAGCGCACGCATGCAGGCATAAGTATACACAACCTTTGGCCGGCGTCGTCGTTCGCGTGAAAGGTTCAGTTTGGTAACGCGAGCGTTATGGACGCTTCACAGGAACTGGTAAAGAGGAAGTCCCAGAGGCGCGGGTGTTGAAACCAGACCACACGGTCTACGGGCTTCCGTTAATCATCTTCTCTCTCTCTCTCTCTTTCCACTCTCCCGGACGTCTGGGCACACGGAGCTCACAGCCCGCGGCTAACCAGGCCACACGCGCGCTCACCGGTGCCCTAATTACACGAAAAATTAAAAAAAGGGGGGAAAGGTGGCTCGTCGACATGCAGACTAGAGCTGCCTCACTCGCCTCGCAAAGCTTCGCGGGTCCTGTAACGAGTTTTTCAGTCTCCGGTCCAACTGTTATCGTTGGCGGTTGAAAACTGAAAAATGGAACATTTGCCGCCTCAAGAGCTTGTTGTCAATTGTAGCCGAGAACAAAAGCTGGCTATAAAAAAAAAAAAACTTTTCAGACTTGCTCAGTTCTATCAACCGTACATACAAACAACAATGCAAAATGTTTTGACTATACACTGTGCTATACACGCAACTAGGAACGAGAGCGGGAGCATGAAAATCATACTCAACTATACCTAAGCTGGCATACATCAAAGCACACAAAATGCTACAGGTGCCTGTGCATAGTGCGAAATGCGATTTGCATAATGGTTTTAACTCATGGTAAAGCCGTGATGTCTTTCACCCGATCTGTTAGCGCGGCGGTTGTTTCAGAGTTAAACTGCATCTTCACTCGGGTGGTGGTGCTGAACAGTGGTTATTTGCATGTGTCGCTCTGGTCGAATGCTTCTGGCTCGTGTTACCGTGTGTAGTGACTCGTATGTTTGCATTTTGATTTTGGGCGAAGTGTTGCTTTGTTGGCGACACGTTTGGAACAGTGGGCGCCCTAATAAGTGGCCCACTTTCACAGTCTTTCTTCTCTTGTTGCTCTTTTTTTTTTACTTGATGAGACGCATGAACAGCACCCTGAAAGCACGCAAACCATGTTGGTGCGATCATTTTCCATCCACCGCTTGTTTCACTAAAGCGGCAGAAACAATTTTGAATTAAGGTTGACCGCGCGCCGCACGAATAAGGCGGACGACATAAGCTCCAACAGAGATGTGTGCCGGTATAATGTCAATCATATGTCAATCTTACCGTTCACAGCCGGCCGATCCCATTGGTAACGCGGACGGTGCGCCACTCTGACCCTTCGACGAAGCCTGAAAAACGCGAAAAAGAAGCGGCATCACATAAAGGCATCGCCACAAAATCGAGGTCATGCGGCCCTGCTTTCGCCGTCGCGATCTGCTGGCGATCTGAGCGACTGAGCTATAAAGTGTACGCCCAGCTGAGCAGGAGAGACTACACGGCTCGCGAAAAGCTCGATTCGTTTGGTGCGAAGGAGAGCGCCGGACTTATTTGGCTCCGCGGTGTTTCGATCGGCCGAGCTATATAGCCGTGATCTGCGTGCGTCCATGCATCAGGTGATTAATAAGTGCGCGCTAGTTGATTCTCAAGCTGGACGACGAATGAGTCGCCGGTGTTATAAAGGAAGTCGATATAAGGAGCCGCTAAAGAAAGCAGCCAAATCTCTGTGTGCATTTGTCGAGCATGAGTTACTCGAGTAAGGAAAAGTAAAAAGTACACACCGAGAGAAGTGTTCCGATTATTTATGCTAGGAAGAGCTCGATGGCTTCCAGGGGAAAAAAATATTATAGTAAGAGGCGGAAAGCCTATGTGTGTCACCGGACAACTTCGGGAAGTGTGATGCTAAAGCTGGCGCCAATCTCGGGATTACTGATATAAGGCGACCCGCCGTGGTTGCTTACTGGATGTATATGGTGTTGGGCTACTAAGCATGGGAGGTTGCGGGATCGAATGCCGGCAACGGCGACCACATTTTGGTGGGGGGCGATATGCAAAAAAAAAATGAAACACCCGTGCACCTAAATTTAGGTGCACGTTAAAGAACCCCAGGTGGGCCAAATTAATCCGGACTCATCCCCTCTACGGCGTGCCTCACGATTAGATCGGCATTTTGGCAACCCCGCGCGGGTAACAAACACCCCGTAACTCAGTATAAGCCTCGTGCATTGCACACTGCAACTTCAGCTGCGTTCGATCTGTGGCGCGTAGAAAGCCACTGCCATTCAACAAAAGCGGACCACGCAAAGAGAGTACAGAAATCGAGGCTATACGCACACTACGAGAGCTCGCCGCAACGTTAGAGGCTTCCGGTTTCCGGAAGACGCCTGCGCGTCATGGACGCGATCGAAAGGGGGGAAAAAATTAGGGCGCCTGTCCGTCTCGTTTGACGAGCCGTCGACTATACGTTGCCCCCTCCTCGCACTGCGCAGGTGAACGAGTACCAGGAGCGCTGCAGGCAACGCTACTACCAGGAGCCCCGACACACGCTGCAGGTCGACTGGATCGACTACCTGGACGAGGTGAGGACAGCGTCGTATACCATCCTTTCTTTTTTTTTTCGCTTTCGTTAATATTAGGTTAGATAGATTCCATATCCAACACTACCACTATTATTAGTATTCTTACATTATTTTGCATGTCCGTTTCGCCGCATAACTATGACTATCCAGTACACGAAAGTAATCACGAGTGTGACGTGGTAGCTACGTCATGCTCACGTTTCATGTTACGACCGATACGGCTCCTCATCCGCTTCCGTGTTGGTTAAGCAAGTAAGGCAGAGCTCCTCGCGTCTTCGGACATGCGGGAATGAAAAATACGGCCCCGCGTTGACGTCACCTACGAAGGTCTCAACTCAATCGGTCAACCGTCTTTTCTTTTTTTCTTCTTTTTTTTGCGAATTCGCCTTATCTTTGTGCATGCCTCTTTGTGGGGCACAAGACTGGCAGCGAATGCTACCATTTCGTTTTCGCGCAGAAAGAGGGAAAAGGTCCCACTACGTCGATGATGATTATCGCATAGTTGCAACACACACACGCGAAGAAACATGGCTCTTCGTTGCCGTTCTTAAATTTAGTCTAAAGGCTTGCAAGCGGAAGGGTTCCTTATGTTCCGACGTAGTAGCGCATCCATGAGACATCTTATGTCTTATGGACAGACTACTCGTTAAAATGAAATAATTCTCAATATAATTCTCAATGTAACTTTTTTTCTTTCCTTTGCTTTCCTTTTTTGCTACTGTGATAAACTGAGCACTAACCTGAATCTGAACCTGAAGTTTGCATGCTTTGTCCGTTTGTGTCTACACTTATTGTAAATAGTGTGTGTTCCACACCTTTGGCGTCTTTTATTTATTTATTATTTTTTTATGGCAATGAAGAAAAAGAACATTCTGCGGTCACATAGATGTAACATCTCTGCCTGTCACGCCGCGGTCCGGGATTTGATTCCCCATCGGGACCTTTCCTCATTTTTTTCCCCGCTCGGTTATTTTCTTTTTCCACCTCAATTCTTCTTTTCGGTAGCCTCTTGGACGTGCCGGAAAAACATTTCCGTCACTTAGCTCTGACAACGGCAGAGACAGCAAGCGACGCGTCCTCACTGCCGCTCGCTGCAGCCGCATCAAGTGCGCCGCCGGGTCATGCGCACAAATGTGCACTCATTGCGCTGTTGGTGCAATAAGTTCATTCCGCTTTCCTTACACGTGCTCTGTAACGCATAAAAAAAACGGCGCAAGAAGCTTACTTAAACTCGTGGCCGGAGCTGTCCGACGCGTAGCATAGTCCGGCGCAGCAGTGATGACGACACGCTGCTTCGTGCCGCCTCGCGCCTTGTGAAATGCAAGTCGCGAAAAGCGTAGAGTTTCTTGCAATTGCTACGTGCAGCTGTGAGGCTGGTACGGGAACTGAAAGCAGGGCAGTTCAGCAAGCATGAGAATGATGGACACACTGCGCGGATTTGCCTAAACCTCGTCCTCCTGGCTTTATAAATGGCTTCGCGACTTCGCAGAGTGATCATTTCTAACAATGTGCTGCGTTGTATGTAACCAAATAAACACGATATTACAACTGGCCGAGGGCAGGATTCGAACACAGGACCGCTGGCACAGAAGCTCGATATTGAAGCCACTACGCCGTGGACGCACGGACAAGCGGAACCACTATTATTGGCAGCGATTACGCTTGCTGGCAGAGTGTTACCTTCTGTTTAAATTTAAAAAATATATTAATTGTTTTGAAATTGAGGTCAAATTTAAGCCCAAATAAAGCGTAATAAACGAAGCCACAAGAACGTTTGAAGCCCCAAGCACGAACACCAGGCAAATCCATTCCCATGGTACCCGCCGTGGTTGCTCAGTGGCTATGGTGTTGGGCTGCTGAGCACGAGGTCGCGGGATCGAATCCCGGCCACGGCGGCTGCATTTCGATGGGGGCGAAATGCGAAAACACCCGTGTACTTAGATTTAGGTGCACGTTAAAGAACCCCAGGTGGTCGAAATTTCCGGAGTCCTCGACTACGGCGTGCCTCATAATCAGAAAGTGGTTTTTGGCCCGTAAAACCCCATAATTTTTTTTTTTCCATTCCCACGGTGACTGAACGATTGCAGAGCCAGAGTGCCCTCCAGTCATTGCAGTAAACACTATGGCGAGAAGGCTTTCGCCACGACAGGCGAAGTGCCGCAGACGAGCGTAGCAATCGGAGATTTTAGATCGACGCAAAACTGCCCGCGCCTTGCGATAGTTTCCGTACTTGTAATATTAACCATGCACTGGCTGCAAACTGTTCAGCGTTCTGCCGCATGATTTTTTTGTTGTTGTTGTTGATTGCGAAGTTTAAAAAAAAAATGGCTGTGGCTTAGGTAAGGTTAAGCCCAGGATGCGAAGCATACTAGCCTTTATTTTAGTTGTTGAACCACTGTTTAGCCTGGTGAACTGCTGTTGCTTGGCTATATTTGGTTCGGCTAGACGAAGAAACAACTCATGCATTACTTCTTCGCCTTCAAGAGTGGAACGCGACAGCGTTCCCGTCGACCCGCCAAGGGGTGTAAGACAATGGGCTACAGGGCAGCGACTACGCGCCCCGCATTGGACGCGGTGAGCGTCGAGCAAAGCAGCGTTCGGCGCGGCAACGAAATGTGCGCCTGAGCAAGAGACGCACGCCTTAGAAACAGCGCGTTTCTAAGGCAACACCGCATTCACTAGAGGCGCTTTTGTACCGCTTTGAAGCGTTGTACTCGTGGCTCAGTGGTAGCGTCTCCGTCCCACACTCCGGAGACCCTGGTTCGATTCCCACCCAGCCCGTCTTGCAAGAGTTGAGCCAAAGCCACTTCTCCTCTGTCGTGACGTCACGGTGTCACGTGATTTCATGGTCACCGCCGCGCCTGAGGAGCTGGGTTGAGCCCTCGTAATATGCTTCGCATAAAACATTTTTGTGCGATTCACTTACGTTCCACTCCAACCTTTAATCTATAACGTATCGAACACAGACACCACACTGCTTGTTTCGTTGAAAAAGCGAGCGCCATCAGCCCCGTTGGCTCGCTACATTAAGTACAGACGAAGCAACATCAAAGTAGAAGTGTGTATATTCTACGGAGACGGCGAACATTCTATAAACACATGCAGAACTATATCATGTCTTAGACGGCGACTCACCTGCACGCTGCCACTGCGTAAGATTTTTCTTAATGGTCTGCCTAGCGATATGAATTAAGCAATCTCCCGAAGAATCGTCAACAAAGAATTTCTTTGAGCGACTCAGCGACATAGCAAGCGGCACGACAATACTCACTTGCGCCTGTTCGCAGACGAAAACTGTAGGAGATTTTTCGGATACATAGCGGTCAGTGGAGATAACTGTATGGAGAAGTGTATACACCGCTTCTCTGCTTTCGCCATTTAGCGATTCTGTTAATTTGTGGATTTCACTTTCGACCTATACTATAACGTAATAGTTCTGCGGAAACCCGCAAGGTGGAGAGAGGTAATTAATGAAGGGAAATGAGACATCCACCCTAGCGTATAGCTAAGTGCTACAAAGGAAACCCATACTGGTTCCTCGAAAGAAAAGCTTCGCAGTTTAAGAAGGGTTTCCTTTGTAGCACTTAGCTACGTTTGGGTGAATGTCTCATTTCCCTTTAATAACGACGTATACTATGTACATCTCCGGAATTGCGAAATGCTGCAACACGGGCGTACTTCCACCGATCGCTTAGGGGATCGATATAGCGAAGGGTAATTTCATGCATTATCACATAGCATCGCGTCGAGGTGCACACTAATTGAAATGCACTTTCCTTGCGGTGAAAGCGTGCAACGACACCGCGGAAGTGGGTGCAGCAATTGTTGCAGCAATGATGAGCACAGCGACCTGCGCGGGCTATACGCCGAGACAGGCAGCTACGAACAGGAAACAGCGCTAAACGAAAAAGAATCATGGGGTTTTACGTGCCAAAGCCACTTTCTGATTGTGAGGCACGCCGTAGTGGAGGACTCCGGAAATTTCGACCATCTGGGGTTCTTTAACGTGCACCTAAATCTAAGTACACGGGTGTTCTCGCATTTCGCCCCCATCGATATGCGGCCGCCGTGGCCGGGATTCAATCCCGCGACCTCGTGCTCAGCAGCCCAACACCTATAGCCGCTGAGCAACCACGGCGGGTCGCTAAACAACAGGACGAAGAGAGGGACACAGACCACAGCGCTGACTAACAACCTCTTTGTTCTTTCGGTCAGCACACACACATACTCTACCGCTGTCTCAAAGCACAAAAGCAACAGAAATTCAACATGCGATGGGGCAATAAATTGCAATCAATAAGATAGGAAAGCTATCTCCTTCGGAAGGAGAGAAATGGAGGGGAGGCTTTCACGTGCTTTGCCGCTATTATGAATATGAAATGCTTCGAAAATAAGTCATCACGGTATTTTGACAAATAGGTCCCAACTCTAAAAGACGGCTTGCAGCCACATTCGTTGCAATGCAACTGACTATCTCTAGCTTGTTTTTCAACCTTGCTTCAGTGTTCGCGCTTGCGGTCATTGGTGCACGGCCCTGTTTGATCGATATAGAAACGCTTGCATGAAAGAGGAATCTTATAAACCACACAGTCACAACAGTCAACGACAAACTTCTGTGCTTTTTACAACTTTTTTTTTTTTGTTCTCGGCCAGCCGATTGACTTGGTGGCACAGTCTACCTAACTTATTTCTGGCAGTGAACAACAACCTAACGCCTGCCCTGGTGACAACCTTTCTTGAGATTATGCGCAACCTGGTGCAGATATCTGACAACCGCAACCATTTTCCGTGAGTGATTTTCAGATTGACCGGCTGCCGACTGCTTTCTTTTAAGGCTTGTTGCGAGGCTTTCAGCGATGCCAGTAGGCAGCCACAACACACACGCACACAATAAGCGCAGCTGAGGCGGAGGAATCGTGTATTTAGCTGTTCAGCTGGCTTATGCCCGTCGTATGCTATAACGTGAAACGTGGGAATAAAAACAGCGAAAAAACGTTGTACGTGCTTCCATAAAAAACGCTACCGGGTCCGTCTAACGTGCAGTCGTCCACAACATTTTACGGACCAAGGAATCTGAGAAAAAGCTCTAGATCTCAGCAGCTTCACAATTGTGTTCGCGTGTCCAGCCACTGCTTGACGATGCGAACAATATAGTGATGTCCGGTTTTGCTGGCTACTTTTACAGGCTGCTCGCAACTTCTCACTTTTGCTAGGACCCGTGGTCCGTAAACTTTTGTGGGTGACTGTATCTGCAAATACTGTTGAAGGGAGACGTCGGTCGTACGTTTAACCACAGCCATAATGCTATAAACGGCTACGATAACCTCGATTGCTTGGCATGTGCGCAAATTTCTGCAAACACGCATTTGAATATTGCCACTTCTGCCACCGAGCAAACATGCCTACCAGGAGCAGAGCAAAGGTCTTGCGAGAAGGAAGTTAGTAGTTGGCGTTCGGGCTGGCTCGAAGTTCATTCGTCAATTAACTTCCATCGCGCACGTGTGCACACTCTCAATAACCCAGCATTCGGCATTTTTTCCTCAGTTGTGGTGGTTAGCGTAAGGGGCACGTGCAGCTCGTGGCGCGCGTGGAGTTGCGTTCTTTCGACGGCCGTGTCTGAAGCAGGAAAGCTTTAAATAGGAAAGTTAGACTCGATCGCATATAGGCAAAATGCTAGATAGCGGTACGGGTAATGAAACGTAATTAAATCAAGCAGGCTAGGTGACTATTTGTGCCCGCCCCGTTTCAAAGGGGATGCCAATAAATATCATCATCATCATCATCATCATCATCGGCATCATCATCGATATACCCAGAGCACGACCTTCGGGATTGGCTCAGGTCGTAAAGGAAAAATCAGCAGGAGCCATGTCACTACGACTGTCGACGGTAATGCATTTGGCATTGAATCCACACAGCGACACAACGTATTGTCACCGTCGAAACGAGTTGTGCATGAGGCAGGTACTGCAGCGCGACTCCTCTATCACGCTTCCCCTAAGAACACTCGATGCCATCTGGCGCACCCCTGCCGCGAAGCCTGCGCGTGGCCCGCGAGATACGTGGCGCGCCGGGGAACGAAGCTTGAGGAACGCGTCATGCGGTGACCGGGCTCCTCCGTCTCGCTTCTTTCTGGACACGCTGCGCCATCCGGTGGCACTGCCGAGAAGTGCGCGCGTCACCTCCGAGATGAGAAGCGTGGCGCGCCGGTGCCTGCGAACGCTGAGAATCGTTCCCTCTCTTGCCGCACACTCAGTGGCACATACTCGGTGACTAAAGCTGGCGAGACGTTCGTTGAAGAGCGGCACATACCCAGTGCGTTCATGGCGAAGCTCGCTAAAGCGTCGGCGTCGAAGGCATTCATTGAAAAGCGGTATCTGCCCAGTGCATTTGTGGCACAGCCTGCTAATGCGTCCGGGTTGCTGTTCTTGAGGAAACTTCGTGACGAGGGTTTGATTCGGCCCAGTATCGGAGAAATCTAAGGGATCTTTTTAATAATAATAATATTTGGGGTTTTACGTGCCAAAACCACTTCCTGATTATGAGGCACGCCGTAGTGGAGGACTCCGGAAATTTTGACCACCTGGGGTTCTTTAACGTGCACCTAAATCTAAGTACACGGGTGTTTTCGCATTTCGCCCCCATCGAAATGCGGCCGCCGTGGCCGGGATTCGATCCCGCGACCTCGTGCTCAGCAGCCCAACACCATAGCCACTGAGCAACCACGGCGGGTAAGGGATCTTTTTCGTCATTGTAGGGTGGCACATGGCCAGTGGCGCAGACCTAGTTACCCACGTTGGCGTCAAAGACGTTTATTGAAGAGCGGTATACGCGCCTACTTGCGCGTAGAGCCTCTTCGATGACTCAAGCTGTCATCGAAGAGGCTCATTGAAGACTAGCGCAGACCGAGTGACACGCACCTACAGTGACACATACCCAGTGTTTCAAGTCGGCGTCAAAGAGTTTCTTCGAACAATAGTGCCTACCAGTCACGCATCTGACGTGACCCATGTCGGAGTGAAAGAGGTTCGTTGAAGAGCGGCACATATATAGTGTACACGTTGCCACATACTCAGTGACCCAAGTTGGTTCGACGGTCGATTTCGAACCCTGTTTCCTCCGCACGGCAGCCCGATACGCTACCCATTCGACCACTGACTACTCAGTGATCCAGGTAGGCGGGAAAAGATAGATAGATAGATAGATAGATAGATAGATAGATAGATAGATAGATAGATAGATAGATAGATAGATAGATAGATAGATAGATAGATAGATAGATAGATAGATAGATAGATAGATAGATAGATAGATAGATAGATAGATAGATAGATAGATAGATAGATAGATAGATAGATAGATAGATAGATAGATAGATAGATAGATAGATAGATAGATAGATAGATAGATAGATAGATAGATAGATAGATAGATAGATAGATAGATAGATAGATAGATAGATAGATAGATAGATAGATAGATAGATAGATAGATAGATAGATAGATAGATAGATAGATAGATAGATAGATAGATAGATAGATAGATAGATAGATAGATAGATAGATAGATAGATAGATAGATAGATAGATAGATAGATAGATAGATAGATAGATAGATAGATAGATAGATAGATAGATAGATAGATAGATAGATAGATAGATAGATAGATAGATAGCGCCCTAAAAGTGCGTGAAGTACCCTAAGAATGTTAACGCATTGAAACAGTTTGTAACGTTCACATTTCCTCGCCAGAGCACAACAAATCAGTCGTCATGGATTTTTATTAATTTGTTGCACAATTTGTTATCAGGGACGAAGATACCCGAATGAGAATTCTTCTGCCATGCTGTCGATAGCAGATGTCATAAGACGGCAGGCTCCTGAAATGAGATATCATTATCCTGCGTCGTGATACCGCATCCTCACGCCTTTTTCCTGCGGAAAAGCTTGAAATACAGCCAAGTTCGCTCATGGCCAAATGTCTCTATAGCGGGAGGTTAGAGATAACAACGGTAATTACGGTAGAATTTAAGTAGTATGGCTAACAGCACATGTACTGAAGGCGTTAGTCACCGGTTATCACACACTGGTGACGATAAACAGTGGCGATTTCATTGCAAATTAGTGGAACGCAAGAAATTAGGCCGCGCAGCGAGACCTATAAGGTGTAGTTTGAACGCATGTACTGAAAAAGTAAGTAGTTATGCGGGAATATAAAAAAGGTGGCCTTCATATTAATCCGTGACGCGGATGGCTGGCCTTCAAGAACATTTCGTGTATGTAGGAATTCCGCATTTCTCAAGGCCTCCTATACAGCTGTGCATACGTGGAACCAATATGAAAATTAATTGCTGGTGTACATGCAAGACTGCCTATCTTTCTTTCAGTGCTGAAATTATTAATATATAGTGGACGTTTTCCACCCCGCAGATCAACAACCAGAACTCCACCGAAGTACAGCAGCAGTATAGTGCGGATAATTAGGCTATAGTTGGCGCATCATTATCGGGAAACTAGGACGTGCGACGACGGAACACGAAGACAATTAAAAATACAGCGCTCGTTTGAGTTCTTTTCCAATCTGTTCGCATTTCGGCCCGTCGCAACGCTCTACTTTTCGAAATAATAAGGTATAGTTAGGTGATACAAGTACGCCGGCGTGGTGAAGCACGCACACGCCCTTGTTAGTTTATATAATTTGGGATGTAACGTCGCTCGAAACTGCACGATGGATTATGAGGGAGGCGGTTTAGCAGGGCAGCTGCGGATTAATTTTGATCACCTGCAGTTCTTTAATGCGTACCTAAACTTAAGTGCACGAGCGCTTCATTTTTTTTTTCATTTCACTTTTGTCTCTTTCGAAGTGCGGCCCGTTGGGATTCGAACCTGCCGCTACCTCAGCAGCAAAACTTAACGCCATAGCCGCTGATCCATCGTGGCGGCGGCTATGTTAATTCTAAGCGTGCGTAAAGCGAAAAACTGCATACGCCCGTTCGCCTATAGATTAACAATTAAGTCACGGCTCAAAGAAGCAAATTAATCACTACACGACTAGTGTATTTTGCACAGCTTTAGAGATTTTGTAAATTTCTAACAACGTCCCCGATGCGCCTATACAACTTCGAAATCTGTCCCCGATGTCCCCTTTCCACAACGCACACACTATTACGTTTAACGTCGATGCGCATTGTATGTTCTCAAACTGCGAACGTTTTCGTCCACCGACGAGCATAAGCAAACTGATTCAGCGCAAATTTGATAACCTCAAACGGCGTCCCCAGGTCCTACAACGTTGCAGTTTATTTAACGTGTTCTTCCCAAAGATACAAGATATGCCTGTTTCCTATACAATGCTCCGCTTAGGCATTACCAGAGTCCTTAATAGGTTAATTATATCAACAGCTTCATCTATTAAAGGACTGCTGAATGTCTAATATTTCTGAAACGGGGCACTGTTGAGAAACCCCGCGGATCTAGAGAAACTAACAGAACGTTGACATTCTCCCAAAGACGCCAGCAAATTACCTCACACGCATCTAAACTTGCCGACGGATCAAGCTCGATACACGCCCGGCACCCTCTCCCGAGTTTACTTCGCCGACTCCGATTGTTCTCCCGGGTGATTTCCGTCGACATCTCGCGACATCGCCACCGCACTACCAGCTGCAACAACAGCTGCATGCGGCTGTAACCGGGCGTCGTGGCGTTCTGAGGTCGAACGGGGTCCGGAACGAACAAGCGTACCAGCGAATAAGCCGGCGATTTCGAACGCCGACACGGCTGGCGAGCGTCCCTGGCAAGAGGGTGGTGGTTGTGGTATAAACTTTATTTAATGAAGGCCAAAAAAGAAAAGAAAGTTAAGATGCCGCCGTTCCGTGGGTGGCCTTCAGGCTGCCGGTCGTGGCCACCAGATCATGCCTGGCGGCGACTTCCGCTGCCCAGATCGTTAGCCGTAACTGGACATAAGAGGCGCGATTCCGCGACCGGCATTGCCCGCCCGCGCAGGCCGCGGGGCTCGCCGGTATAGTCGCCGCCGTCCCCTTGCAATGAGATACGCGTGGCCGGGGCAACACCGAATCGCAGATCACCTTTTTTTTCCTTCTGCATACACAGCTGCAGTGTCTACATGCTGTAATATAAGAAATTTTAAAAACGGCGGTGATTCTCTTTTTTGTCTTTCTTTCGTCACGTTCCGCTGAAGCGAGAAACGACTCACAAGGACGGCGGAAAACCCGGAACGAGCGAACTTCGCAGCGGAAATCGCGCGCCTTCACTCGCGCGATTTTTGTCGCAGCGATTACCGCGAGGAAGTAACCTTGCGCGAGCTCGCTTATCAAGTGATGTACCGGCGATATTCGGGAACACTGTGAATGTTTTCCATCCGTCGTCGTGTTTTTTTTTTGTTTGTTTTTTTTTCGTGAGGCGGGACCATTTGCGAGCTGCGAGACATGGTGCAACGTATCCGCGGTTTAATCCAACGAGTCTCCTAACTGATCAAGTCGGAAATTCTAAGTAGATCACTCTTTTTTTATGTTTTTCGAGCGGAAATTTCTCGTGATGATGACACTCACGTTATTTATCGCGGGGACACAGAGACAAGGAAACAACGCCAACACGCGCTACGGCGCACTTTGTATTCAACCGTGGTTTTATTGAGAACCGACAGCGGCTTTGTACAGGAAGTAAAGCTGCCGTTTTCGTCTTAGATATAGCTCAACCGAGCAAAACAAGACTCTCTTACTCGTGGTGTGTACACGAACCTGACATGCTACTATGTCCCAAATAGCTTATTACTTGTTGAACCTTGAACTCTCATGAAGCACATTTTTATGTTAGACGTATATGTTGAGTCGTCATATAGTGCATCTCCTGGATACAGACTTATGCGTCGTTTTATGTTACACGCGTTTCGATTGCTTTCATACGGCTCGTAAACAAGCTTTAGAGACTTCTAACTGCTCATTTCAAAGAAAAGGTAGCACACCTTTAAAAGGAGTCACGTAAACGATATATGAACTCCCTCCCCCCCCCCTCCCTCCACATCCCGCCTTCAGCTCCTGATGATACCGATTATACACTGGATGTACACTGGAAGAGCGTGAAGAGGTTAACATATGAAATGTGCTCTATGGTTTTGTGCTGGTTCTAGTTATTGATTAATAATAAATTCCTGACTAGGATCACACGAAGGTCCTGCATATTCAAGCTTAGACTTTACAGGGCTGTTTTATGTAATGTTAATTTATGAGAAGACGGTACCCTTGAAAAGTTGCGGTGTAGATAACTGAACGTGCGATTAGCATTATTAATAGATAGTTAACATGACTTTGCCAATAAATATTGGCAGTAATGTGAACTCCTAGATAATTATAAGAGGTTGCTTCGTCTAGCACAGAACAATTAACACTATAGATGGGAGGGTTAAAAGTAGCCGATTTTAGGAGGATTCTCTTTACCACACACACACACACACACACACACACACACACACACACACACACACACACACACACACACACACACACACATATATATATATATATATATATATTTGTATATGTAGCAGGAGCCTCAGGTCAGAATCCTGCGGCACACTCGAAGTAAGTGAACAGGAAGTCGAATCGAAATCACTAGCTGTCACAAATTGATCCGACAATTCAGATACGACTCTTTTCCCTTTTCTTTGGTTGCCTCTTCATGTGACATATTTTAAAAGCTTGTGACTTTGACGTCGAAATGAACATTTGGAAGTAGCACCTAATCGTGTTGTTTTCGTCTAAGTTGCACTGAAGCGATCGTGTCTTACAAATCGCACCAACTCGCCAAACAACGTGTACCACTGACTGTAGTTCCGATGCTCCTTAGCCGTGTACATGCCGGGCCGGCTGACGGCATAAACACACCCGAGACAACTGCCTACAATGCTGTCTTCTCCCGTTTCTACACGCAGCTGGCCGACGAGATCGGCGTCAAGCCGAACCTGGCACGCCTCGCCGTCAAGGACCCGCAGCTCGCTTTCCGGCTGCTGGTCGGGCCCAGCCTGTCGTACCAGTATCGTCTGCAAGGGCCCCACACCTGGCCCGGGGCGCGGGACGCCATCTTGGGCTACGAACAGCGCGTGCGCAGAGCGCTCTGCACGGGACCCGACTTCACCGCCACGAAGGAAGGAAAGGGGACGCTGCTTACCAAGCCCAGCGTCGAGTTCCTGCTGCTCATCACTCTAGCTGTGCTGCTGTTCTCGTGGCTTCTGTCCAGCGGTCTCTTCTTCCCGCAATCCTGGTCGCCGCCTCTGCGTGTCTGACGAAGGCAGAGCGAAGTGCAACTGACTCTTCCAATATGCGCGATGTTCTCGACAAGAGGAGTGCGAGAGTTATTTTGTCCCTGTAAAAGGGATTGTAACATTAGACTGGTGCTGGAAACACCTTATTAAAAGAGACAGCGCATCCGAACGTGCTCTCTGGTGTTGCATATTGGTCTTCGTGGTACGACTGAGTTCGAAAACTTACACAGAGGTGCACACAGAAGTACCATTGTTGTTCCTACCTCATAGAATCGCGTGTGCCAACAGGGTGAGCTCAGTGATCGCAAGGTTTCGTCAGGGTGAAGAAAGCAACATCGCCTTAGTACAAAATATATGCGACAGAGGAGACATCGGTCGGGTGCGTACCAATGTTGTCAAGCCAAAGAATCTGTGAAATGTTTTAATGTTTAATATTTAATGTTAGCTCCCGGTGCACAGAGCAATCGGATCGCGCAGTCCTCAGAATTGTCCCTGCGGCGATGAGAACAAGATGTTATACCGGGCCGTTCGCGACGTGGGATCGCGTGCTACGCGCACGGGGCGTACTTGTACGTCCATCCAGCTGGCAATTTAAAGGGGCAGCAGCGACTCCACCCAGAATTGTGCTCAATTGTAGCCTCGAACCACGCACGATGCTGGCCTCGACGAACGTCCTTCCCAGGCTGCCCGCAACCTATAAGCAAATGACATTTAGGCGAACCCTAAATGCGCCTACGTATACTTGCTTCCAAGCACGCGTATACTTTGCCCCATTATGCAACCGTCGGTCGTTTTTCCTCCAATTTCCGGGCTAAGGCATCCGCGCTCATTTGCCTAATGCGAGACTTCCGGTGTAGTTTTGTGCGCACAAATTCGCGCACATCGCACGCGCACGGTGTTCCAATCTCAAACAAACAGTTCGGTGGGTGGTCATGCAGCCATGATTTCGTGGCGTTTCGGCTCATTTGCTCGATTCGCGCTTCTCGAAACGGGCCCGTGGCACGCGAGGTCTGCGCGAGCTTAAGGCTAAATAGGGACCACGTGACCTATACTACCTCGCGGCATGCAATACTGCACGCGCCTGCATTTTGCGGTCGGTTCGGTCGACCTTAATCGTGGGCGATTGCAACCCGCGGAACGATCCTGCACGAGATTCGCGCGTGCTTCAACCCCACACAAGTCGCCCTGCGGCGCAAATCGGAAGCCTGTGTATATAGCGCGAGCAAAACGCTTTCGCTTATTGCAGGTCCCTCGTGTCCTGGCGCCGTATCGTGGAGGTCGACCGCTCGCGTTTACGTCGGGACAGATGTTTTTCTTGTCGTCCTCGCAAATTCCCCTCAGGGCAGCGACCGTGGCGCGCTGCATGCTTTTTTTTAACGCAATACACTTCGAACCTACAGGGTGTGTACCCCTGAGTTTTCAGTAACTCGCACAACATGACATGCATGAGTAATCGGCTTGCTCTTTGAAGCGAGACGCTGTACCCCCCGCGATTAAGTGTACCGAATGTGCAATATTCCGTGAGATGATCCCGGTAATTAAAACTGAAGAACTGCTTTGATAGAGCCTCAGCCGTCGAGACAGGGAAAATGAATCGAATCAAATAAAAACAGGATGGGGGATATACTGCACAGGAGGAAGATGATCGTTGAAGAGGACGAATGGACGGACCCAGGCGCAGCCCGTAAGTAAACAGTGTACACGCCAATTTTCCCGGAGCGCATTTTATCGCCGTTGCGATAGCTAATGGAGACGTCCCTATACGGTATGCAGGGAATTCCCCTTGCCTCAGCAACCATGAATGTCCTCCTCAAGGTAGGCGCCTGAAGCAGTCGGCAGTCTTTTGAAAGCCTGAAGTATTAGGCGACAGAAGGGCGAGGTAGTCGGCGTCTGGTGTTTCCTGGTTGCCTTTCAGCCAAGAACTGACTGACGTCCCACTACTTCTCATATATTTCCGGTGATCCCACGGGAACCAGCATATTCAGCATGACGGCCGATGGTCATTCCATTGTATTCTGTATATATAATGTTGCACTTCTCCATATACCGGGTGTCCCAGTTAGCTTAGACCAAGATTTAAAAAAAAAACCAAGAGCTCTATAGAAATCGTACCGACTGCATAGTAGCCGCAGTCGTTTGTACTTACAGCCAGTATTTTTCTCACCACGAATTATTAATTAATTATTTGCTTTTCACTAGCAACCTTCTTTACTGCTGCGCTGCGAGCGCTGCGAGCCCGGTACTTTCCCGTAACGAACGGCATGCGCGTTATCAGCATGATAGCATTCCCGACAGGAAAGTAGAGGGCGCGGCGTTTTCAAGAAAGGAAACGCATCAAGGCAGATGACGATTATCGTTGTGTGTCAGAAGGGGCACTCCAAAGGGTGTAAACTTTTCTTAGAGTGTAAAAGGTTCACTATAATTAAAAGCAACCATTAATGCTTCGCGATGAAAAAAATACTGGCTGTAAGTACAAACAACTGCCGCTACTATGCAGTTGGTACGATTTCTCTAGGGCTCCTGGGTTTCATTTTTTAATCTTTGTCCGAGTTAACTGGGACACCCGGTATAATTTTCCACGTGGACCAATGACGCTGCAATCATTCGGATTAAATCTTGCCAAAACCTTGCGGGTCGCGAAGGTCTCGCTAGGCGATGCAACTCAGAGTCGGTCAATTTATGCGCTGAAGCCTCGCGAGCACGTTCGCGTAACTCGCAATAAAATGCACCCCGTTCGTCAAGACGCAGCGAACCATCAAAGCTGCCGAGAAAGCTCGAGCATCACGACGGGTTTAAGGAAAGGTACGGTATACACACTAGCTGCTGGCGTCTCAATCCTGAAATGCGTACTTTGTGCAACTCTCGTAAACATGGACAAACCATACGTTGAAAAACCGTGCCCTCGAAAGGCATGAACGTACGCCCTGGAGATGCTTAAGCACTCCCTTGCTCTTTGCCCTTCTAGAGTCTTTGGCGTACACCCATTTCCTTTGCGATTGCTGCACCGCATTCATTTCAAGTTCGGCTGCACTAAAACAACGAAGCCTTAATATGATAGCGTCTGGTAATTACCTGTACGAGCCGAGTTTCCACACTTATATTCATTCATTCATTCATTCATTCATTCATTCATTCATTCATTCATTCATTCATTCATTCATTCATTCATTCATTCATTCATTTGTTCGTTTATTTAGTTTATCTTATTTAACACAATAAGCGTATAAATCATGCTCGTTTAACCCTTCGTGACATCGTGCTTTGCACTGACCAGCATAAGAGCACAGCCACTCATCCACACTGGCGCGTCCGTTCACACGACGCACATTCACGTAGGTCAGGGCAGTATGGTGATCGAGTGGACTAGACGAGCCGGTTGCAGGTCGGGCTCGCGCAAGTACGTCAAGACATAACGGGCCGGTTTCCGCGTTCGCGAAACCTTGGTAGCATTTCCTGTCGACAATGCTATCATGCTGATAACGCGCGTGCCGTTCGTTAGTGGAAAGTTCCGGGCTCGCAGCGTTAAAGAAAGGAAACGCATCAAGGCAGATGACGATTATCGTTGTGTGGCGGAAGGGGCGCTCCAAAGGGTGTAAACTGTTCTTAGAGTGTGACAGCCGCTATATAGAGGGGCTCTATGGCGATGTCCCTAACTCGAACACAGCCTTACAATGCACAGATAGATATTTTTAATGAACTGAAATAATATAAAGCAGACATAGGTAAGATACTAGACGGTAATAGACGTAGTAAAAGCAAGACTCGATCCAGCAGGCTAGGTGACTATTTGTCGACGCCCAGTTTCAAATCGTATACCATAATAAATAATCGATCATCATCATCACCTTCGTTATGGACTTGAGAAACAAATGGACAAGGACATTTTCTTTTCTTCTTTTTTTATGCGGACTTGTCATATATATAATAATGTTTGATATGTGATATTTGTGTGCGATAAGGTCTACGTTGGCTACAAATTCAAGCAATGCTTCCTGTTATCTGCGATATGTCGCGAACAAAGCGATCATGGCTACACCCTTACTCTAAAAACGTTTACACCTTTTGGGGTGTATCTTTGCCACACAATACACTCTAAGAAAAGTTTACACCCTTTGAGTCATATCTTGCCACACAACAATAAACGTCATATGTCTTGTCCGCATTTTCTTTCTTTAACGCTGCGATCCCGGTACTTCAAAATATCGAACGGCATGCGCGTTATCAGCATGACATAGCATTGCCGACAGGAAAGTAGCGGGCGCGGCGTTTTCAAGAAAGGAAACGCAAGCAAGGCAGATGACGATTATTGTTGTGTGGCAGATATACACCCCAAAGGGTGTACCTTTGTCAGAGAGTGTTGAAAATGCTGCGCTCGTTAATTTTCTGTCGAGAATGCTCTGTCATGCTGATAATGCGCATGCCGTTAATGACTTCGAAGTACCGAGACCGCAGCGTTAAAGAAAGGAAATGCGGGCAAGACAGATGGCGATTATTGTTGTGTAGCAAATATACACCCAAAGGGTGCAACTGTTTTTAGAGTGTAAGCAAAACTACACATATATATTTTAGGTGGTATCTTGCCGCACAACAATAATCGTCATCTGCACTCTTATACTCTTAAAAAAGTTAACACCCTTTGGGGCGTATCTTGTCCCGCAACAATAATGGCCGCCTGTGTTGCCCGCATTTCCTTTATTTAACGCTCACTCGTAGAAAAATTTACACCCTTTGGGGCGTATCTTGTCCCACAACAATAATCGTCATCCGTGTTGCCCGCGTTTCCTTTCTTTAACGCTGCGAGCCCGGTACTTCCCAGTCACGAACGGCATGCGCGTTATCAGTGTGACGCAGCATTCTCGACAGGAAAGTAGCGAGCGCAGCATTTTCAAGAAAGGAAACGCAAGCAAGGCAGATGACGATTATTGCACTCTTAAAACGGCTGCACCCTTTGGGGTGTATATTTGTCCCACAAGAATAATCGTCATAATTGTGTCGAGAACGTTATGTGACGCTCATAGCGCGCACGCCATTCGTGACCTGAAAGTGCCGGCTGCGTGGCGTTAAAGAAAGCAAAAGCGTGCAAGATAGATGAGGGTTATTGTTTGGGGACAAGATAAACCCCAAAGGGTGCACATTTTTTTTTTAGGGTGTAAGAATGTGTATTGGGGGGGGAGGGGGGGGGAGGGGGCCTCACAGACTTCCGTTGCCTTGTGAGCTTTCTTGAATGCTTGAATGACCGCTGAGGTCTATGTGTCCGATTGTAGGCAGCTTATAGATAACAGCTTTTATGACGAACCTATTCCGGCGTTCCAGTGGTTGGTGTATGTGTTTTTACACAACTATGCCGTAATCAACCGCAATCAGATTAGCTTTCGTCAAGACCAGCTCATCAATCAATAAATCAATCAGTCAATCGGTCAATCAAGCAAGGAAGGAAGCATTCACGGACTCGTCGAGCTCTGCGCGATCTGAGAAGAAGCTCCCGCTATTATTGCCGTGACGAGGAAACGAGGAAATCAGCGACGGACAACTACTTGCGCAAATGTAGGCTTTCTCCTCAAAGAAGAGGCTGCCTAACCCGTGCACGAGAAGTTCATGCAAACACCGCGTTCCCTCCGGCCGTGTCGGCATGAGTTCTCGTGATATCTGAGGCTTGCACAATTCCGCTCATTTGCAGCACCGGATCATGCAAAGCAAATATGCTCGCCTGTCACTCTTCGAGAGCTCTTCCACTGTCGTACCACCGAGCGATCTTCGCAACTTGTTCCAAGCCATACCGTTTGCTCGGGTGCGTTTGACGCAAGCACGCGATTTCTCGCCGGTTTTCACCCCTCCAGGCGAACGTAAAAATGAAAAGAGAGAGAGAGAGAGAGATGGAAACCTTATAGGAGGTATGCGCTGACGTCATCGTGGCCGCCATCTTTTTGTACAGCCAGCATGGTAAAAAAGCGCTTTATCTCGATCCGCTTGTCACCAGAAGCACTGTGGAAGCTAGTGAAAAGTACAACAAAATGGTGTGCGGTGTCGTCACTTGAATACTCCCTAAACTTCCTGTTGTTTGTTGTTGCATTATTCGTCAATGCGTCACGAACATCCCCATTAACATTTCACATCAACGACGATTAATCATATGCGGTACGGCACTGTTCTCCCGCACTGTAAATATTTGATTCCATGGACAAGGGGATCTTTACACCAGACCGCGCCTCCTTCGTCTTAAACGGAAGTGAGTCACATCGACGAGCTCCCAATTTGAACAGGTAAGTCTGCCCGTTTTTGATTAGAGTGGGCCGTGTTATTGTCAACCTTCCCACCGCCGAGTTCCATCGAACCAATAAATCAACCAATAAATTAATTAATCATACACTCCCGAAAGAGAAAGGCATCTGAGCGCGGGCTATTGCTCGAGTAAACGAAGAGATCAGCGACGAACGACTTGCGCAACTAGTTGTTCTCTGCTCCAGAAGAGAGAGAAAAAAAAGGATGATGACCTACGCGCGAGGAGTTCATGCAAATATTGCGTCGATCCCGCACGTCTCGAGAGCTTTCGTGAAAACCGAGCGCTCATTCGCAGCCACGCATAGCAGAAACGTGGTCGACATAGTCAAGCCGTAGACGCGCAAGTTTCTCGGCGAATCCTTGGCTGGCAAGTCAGCGAGCGCACCTGTTCTCGCACGTCGCGTTAACCCCTTCCAAGCCATGTAGGCTCTTTGTGCATGCACTGTACGCAAATGCACAATCTTCTCTGTTTCCTCTGCGCCACGCCACTCTGCTGGCCACATCGATATCATCAACATCATCATCACCAGGAGTATTCGACTTGAAACAAAGTGGTACACGCCACCAAGATAGTTTTTTAGCGCTTCTGGTCTAAATACGTAAATTACAAGCTAGAGAATTAGCACACACACACACACACACACACAAACACACACACACAAAGAATTCCCTCCATCAAACTTTCTGAACCACTATCCGGAACTTTGTTTCAGTACGCCTCCGTTGTTTGTGGTCTAACTACTTTTCTCCCTGCTAATTTCTGTGACATGTTTACTTTCTTCCCCTGCTATCTCTAAACCCAAGGGCTTCAAGGAGGCCAGAGCAGCCTAAACCGGCAGCTGGGTGGATATCTTCTCATTCTAAAAAAACATTTTCCATCATTTCTATAGCTTTACCGCAACAAGCACATGCTTCTTCCTTAGTGTACATCGTTTTATAACATCGCATTTAAGACATCCTGATCTCCCATGGGAAAGTAAGGAACTTCCCTTTGAGTTATCATAAATTGCTTCTTTCATGATTTCGTTTTTACCTCTTAGATACTAATAGCAAGCCTCTTTTCCATTGCCGCCACCCAGAGGATTGCCTCAGCCTCTCTGACTTTGCGTTTGACGTTCTTCATTGCCATGTTGCTTAATATACCGGTCGCACACTTGTTGGTAAGCTTTCTAGTTCTATGCCTCTACCACTTCCACCGTGGCCACGGTGGAAGAATAAACTTCCACCGTGGCCTCTACTGTGAGTCAGTGTTCTTCCTGTACAAATGCTTCGACACTCTCGCAACCCATTAACTTTCCTTCGTATTTCTCAATCGTTCCTCGAAATCAATTTTAGTCACAGCTTCCCTCACTTCAAAACTTGTCCAACACATATAATCCTGCGCAACTTCATTTGTAATCTTCCCGTGAGCGCCCAATGCGAGCCGTCCCCCTGACTTTTGGTTGCCATTGAGTCCTAATTGTACCTCTGATTTCAAGCAAACAACTGCATTTCCAAACGTAATTCCTGGAACCGTTACACTTTTCCCCATACCCCGGAGCAGCTCGTACCTATTTATCCCCACAGCGCTCTGTGTTTCATTATGGCCGCGTTTCTCTTCGCCTTTGTTATTACTGTTTGACTCAGAAGTTAGCAACAACTTTAAGGACTATATTAACACCAGTTTGCAAAATACTATGTATCTTAGTCCTGTTACACCTACAGAAATAGCACACATTATTATCAATTTAAAGAACAGCTCTTCTTGTGGTTATGACGGTATTAAAATAGCACCAATTAAAGCAGTCGCGGATTTATTATGTTCTTTGTGACATAACAAATATTGTGTTTTCTACAGGCACATTTCCGGATAACATGAAAATTGCTAGGATCGTCGTCTTGCATAAAGGTGGCGCAACTGATTGCATCACTAATTACCGGCCGATATCAATACTTCCAGTTTTTTCAAAAATTATTGAAAAAGCCTTAAATTCTAGAATAACTGGACACATGCAAAAGCATAACCTTATATCCCCGAATCAGTATGGCTTTCAAAGGGGTAAATCCACTGAATCTGCGTTACTTGAAATACGTGATAAAATTGTTACCAATATATAAAACCAACAATACACAATAGGCTTATTTTTAGACTTTAATAAAGCATTTGATTCAATTAAACATGACATACTTTTTTCTAAATTACCCTTTTATGGAATTAGAGGCATTGCTTTAGACTTACTGCGTAGCTATCTATCACACCGCTCCCAATTTGTGGAAATCAACAGCATAAAATCAGATTTAGCAGACATTAGGTACGGCGTCCCGCAGAGTTCTATTATAGGTCCTACGATTTTTCTTCTTTATATCAATGATATCGTGGCAATACCAGGAACACCCGATATTGTATTATATGCCGACGATACAAACGTTTTTTTCTCCTCTGATAACATCTCTACTCTAATTCCTCTTATTAACAACTGGTTAAATTCCCTTCCAGTGTGGCTATCGGCTAATCAGTTGAGCCTAAATGTGAAAAAAAAAACAAAGTATATTGTTTTTACTCCTATTAACAAACCAGTTAAGTTCGCATCTTCTTTAATATTTCAATCGCAACCACTTGAAAGGGTTTCCCAGTACAAGTTCTTGGGTGTACTCTTCCATGAAAATCTACGGTGGACGCATCACGTAAGTTATATTAAACGTAGCATAGCACAATTAATTGGTATGCTCAATAAGCATCGCACGCTGTTACCTTTAAAACTTAAACGTCAGTTATACTTCGCTACTATCCATTCTAGACTCCACTATTGTCTACTTATCTGGGGCGTCACTTCTAAGGCTAACTTGGAAACTCTATTCCGAATGCAGAAGAAGTGTGTTCGTATTATTAATAACCTATCGATGTACGAACATACCTCTGAGTACTTTCACCAGGACAGTATTTTGAGTGTCGCTAGTCTATATAAACAAAAGTTATCCGAAAAAGCTTTTTTTAGAATTCATAAGTAATCGTGAGAACTTTTTTTCTATATATACGAATACCACAACTAACTACACCTTAAGAGCTAGCAACTTTATTAAGGTAAAAACTAGAACAAACTACGGCAATCAGCTTTTACAGTGGCAGATTCCTAATTTACTTAATGATGAGCATGCTTTATTTGATATCATGCAAGATTCCTCAACCATTTCAATATTCAGAAAGAAATCAAAACTGTATTTTTCCAACAAATGACACCTGTTTTTTGTAATTTATTTCCTGTTTTTTCGACTGATATGCAATTTCATGCGTTGCAAGACTTTTTGTTCCCATGAGGCTTTTTGGCCTTCCTGTATCTTTCTGTACGCACTTTATTTCTTCATTTTCATTATTTATACTTATTGTGTTGCAATGATATCTTCTATGTATATTTGTATCATTCGTATATATAAGTATGTATATGTGTGTATTATGTATATATATGTATATATTTTTTGCACTGTTGTCTGCTGTGCTCATGACAATCTTGTATTGTCAAAATTGTAATAAACTTCAAACTAAACTTCAAACTTAATGTGTTTCTATATATATATATATATAT
The DNA here is from genome assembly GCF_038994185.2 of Dermacentor albipictus. Taxonomy (NCBI): domain Eukaryota; kingdom Metazoa; phylum Arthropoda; class Arachnida; order Ixodida; family Ixodidae; genus Dermacentor; species Dermacentor albipictus. Next base: position 145,095,654 of record NC_091825.1, on the reverse strand, counting down.
ATATATATATATATATATATATATATATATATATATATATATATATATATATATATATATATATATATATATATATATATATATATATATATATATATATATTGTATTTGTTTATGCATACACAAAGGCATTTGTATTCTTTTATTCTTTTACCCGAAGTATTTCCTGGCCCTGAATTGACACTGTCTGTTCACTCTTTTCATTGAATACCATAACACCCGATTTTTTAACGCTAGATTTCGGACCTAGATTCACTCCTTCCTGTCCACAGATATTAGCCAGACGTCGCATATCACTTTGCTTGTAAGCTAGCAACACAATGTCGTCCGCATAAAACAAACCTGGAAGCTGCTGCTCTGGTACTGTACCCGCTTGTTTGCATGAGGGCTTAAACCCGATATATTACTTTCGTCTAGCGCCCTTTCCATCCTCACCATGTACATCATAAACAGCAGCAGGGATAAAGGGCACCCCTGCTTCAGTTCCTTGCTGATATATCAACTTTCTCTTCGCTCCTCATCCCTTCCCATTCAACGCTAACGGTATTTCCTAGGTAAATCTACCTCACAAGCTGTATACAGCAGTTGCCTAAGCGGTCCCCTTCCAGAATATCCCACAAAATGTCGCGGTCCACGTTGTCATACGCGTAATTGTGGGAGCGTAGCGCCCTCTCTATGCGGCCTTCTGACTCAATGCAGGCGGTAGCATCGTGCAGAGCGTGACCTCGAAGACTATTAACGTATTGTAATCAACGTAGGCCACCTTATTCGTGGCGGGTGATTTCAATTGAGGATGGACTCCGCAGTCATTTAATGGCAAGTTTTTCTGAAACTGTCATCTCCTATAAATATAAACGTCAAGCCTTCGTCCAATTCTTTGCGCTGTTTCCGTTCGAAACACCACATGTACCAACTGGCCCAACAGTAAATTCTCTTCAAGGAGTTTGATTCACCTAGTCGGTTATGCTCCTTTGTTCTAAGACTCTCTGTGCACTAAATATATTAGCCGGTACTTAATAAAACCTTCAGTCGCCAGCCAGCGGTTGTGCCGTCTCCTCGTTGCAGTGGTGCGTGTATTTTTTTTTCCCGCTCTTTTCAGTACGGCACAATACACCACGCGCTCAAGGGTGCAAGCATGCAGGTATGTGACGTAGGCACCATTCAATTAGAGCTCCCTAACCAGATTCAAAAAATAAATTGTTAGTCCTCATCACGTGGACTCTGCATACACCCACAGTCAAAAGTGCACTAGTTCGCAGAACAAGGTCATAAGACAAAACGTTGTCTGAATGTTAAGTATATATGCACTAAGCCATTTTCACATTAAAGTTTTCTTAGTGCTGTTTTGGAATCCCATACGCCTGCTTCACGTGGTGCCATTTAGCAATGCGTTTCTCTCGGGTACGATTTCCGCTAATACGTACTTCGCATTGCCGTCTCACTTGCATCGAGCGCGGCAGTATCGCATTTCCGAGCACCTAGCCGAGGACTGGATTATCCTTGGTGACAGTTACCCCGCTTCGATGAAAACAAAGTAAAACAGCTGAGCAACTGTTTCCGTGAAAGCTTTTTTGCGTTTGCGTGCCGTTACTTCATCAAAACAAAAACTGACTGGGCAGAACACGGTCTACCGATCCGGTCTTCCTCGTCCTTGCAGCACGTGCGTTTTCGTAGAGAAATTCAACACTCCGAACATAGAAAGATATAATTATGGCAGATTAGCGCAAATTAAACACGGACTCAAAGAACAAAGCGGACAAGGACGGTCGCTTCTTGTCCACTTGTTATTTGTGTCCGGCTATAGTTAGTCTAGCAGGACCACCTCGCCCAACAGTCAGTCATCATAAACATATACAGAAATATCGCAGCAACAAGGCTCCGACGACCCATTTGCCGCAACTGCGAAATCGCAAGTGTGAAAACGCAAGCGAATTCGCGCCATGTGAAACAGGCTTTGATTGTGTTTTCTGTTCTTGTGTTTCCTACTCTACACCATACAAGAGGAATAGAAAGATCCTGCGTTTTTATTCCGCAATCTATGAGAGAAGAGCTCTTGTACACTTGATAAACAGATTACATCCCTTGAGGCGAATAAAAATTCTACGCTCTACCTTCCTGTCAATAATGCCACGTCATATTGATATCGCGCGTGCCGTTTGTGGCCTGCAAGTACCGGGCGCTTAGAGAGAGAAAAGGCTCGCAAGACAGATAACAATTATTGCTGCGGGACAAAGATAAGCCACAAAAGATCCAAATTGTTTTGTGAGTTTAGACTACTATTATATTAAGAGGAATAGAAAATAATCTTGTGTTTTCTTGTGTTTTCATGCACGTTAGTTGAAGCTGGGGAAGAGAAAACATAAACACCTCATTCATCGTCGTCATCATCATCAGCCTGTTTTATGTCCACTGCAGGATGAAGGCCTCTCCCTGCGATCTCCAATTACCCTTGTTCTGCGCCAACCGATTCTAACTAGAGACCGCGAATTTCCTAATTTCATCGCTCCACCTTGTCTTCCGCCGTCCTCGACTGCTCCCTTAGTACCCATTCTGTAACCCTAATGGTCCAACGGTTATATAACTGGCGCATTGCATGACCTGCCCAGCTCCATTTTTTTCTCTTTATGTCAATTAGAATACCGGCTATACACGTTTGCTCACTGATCCAAACCGCTCTCTTTCTGTCTCTTAACGTTATGCCTAGAAATATTCGTTCCATCGCTCTTTGCGCAGTCCTTAACTTGTTCTCAAGCTTCTTTGTCCGTCTCCAAGTCACTGCCGCATATGTCAACGCTGGTAAAATGCACTGATTGTACACCTTCCTTTTCAATGATAATGGTAAGCTTCCAGTCAGGAGCTGACAATGTCTGCCGTATGCGACCAAACCCATTTTTATTCTTCAATGGATTTCCTTCTTATGATCAGGGTCCCCTGTGATTAATTGACGTAGGTAAACGTACTCCTTCACAGACTCTAGAGGCTGACTGGCGATCTTGAACTCTTATTGCCTTGCGCGGCTATTCATCATTATATTTGTCTTCTGCATATTAATCTTCAACCCCACTCTAACACTCTCTCTGTTTAGTTCCTCAATAATTTGTTGTAACTCGTCTGCATTGTTGCTGAACATAACAATGTCATCGGCAAACCGAACGTTGCTGATATATTCGCCGTCGATCCTAACTCCTAAGCCTTCCCAGCTTAATAGCTTAAGTACTTCTTCCAAGCACGCAGTGAATAGCATTGGACAGATTGTGTCTCCCTGTCTGACCCCTTTCCTTATAGGTATCTTCCTGAGGTCCTTGCGTAGAATTAAGGTAGCTGTGGAACTTCTGTAGATATTTTCCAATGTATTTACGTAAGTGGGTCTGTACTCCTTGATTACGTAATGCCTCCAAGACTGTTGGTATCTCTACTGAACCAAATGCTTTTCGTAATCTATGAAAGTCATATAGAGAGGCTTATTGTACTCTGCGGAATTCTCGATAGCCTGCAGTGATTAAAGACATGGATGCGATCCATGGATGCGATCCGTTGTATCCCTTCCTGAAGCCAGCCTGTTCCCTTGGTTGTCTAAAGTCCAGTATTGCCCTTACTCTATTTGAGATTATTTTGGAAAAAAGTGAACAGACGGGCTAACGGACGAGCTAACGCACGATGAAATGTTATTCGTGACGAGTCACTAATCTGAAAAAAATAATGAACTTGTTTGAGCCCGAATGAAGCGCTGTTAGCGCATTCCCGCTTCGCGAACGAAAACTAAAAAACTGATCTCATTTTCTATGTACCCAGAATCCCGACTCGATGATCGGCCGCGCGCATTTCTGTCGACTTTGAGGTGCGAGAACCATAAATAGCACAAGCGCCCACCTCTGAGTCTTTGCGCGTGCTTGGAAGATTGACAAGCACGCACGTTGGCGGCAGTGTCGCTCGTAATTCTCTTTCGAACATTCGGAGCAGCGTTCGTTCGTGCCTTCTGCCAGCCCTTGTAAGTACGTCATAGCTGATACGCACCGCGAATTCACATAACAAGGACGGCGCGGAATATTTAGGCTACTGAGGGCTTGCTGGAGGTCAGGATGTTGGCATTCGATTGTACTGTACATGTGTCAACCGAGCGGCCGACCACTCTGACGAAAACCCCTTTTTACCACGAGACATCCTTGAGCACCAGCGGCGCGAGCGAAGAAAGTACAGTCCACCACACCCTGACCTATCCAGGCAGGACTCTTCTGACTGGCGCCGAATACAGACGCACACATTTCTAAACCTTTATTTGAAAAATGCCATTCACCCAACGCTGTACAGCGCTCGCTGTCCTTGGTGCGGAGGCCGGCCAACTCTCGCCCACATTACGTGGGACTGCCAGAACAGGCCACCCAAAATTAATACACCAAAAATAGCCGGCAAACTTTCCGGAAGGGAGCAGTGGGAGACTTGGCTAGCCAGCGAGGATCGGGAGATGCAACTAGCGCTTCTCGACCAAGCACGGCGGACCGCTCAAGCCAGTGGGGCCCTGGACTAGGGGCTCCACCCACTCGCTTTCTGCATTTTTTTTTTTATATACTGTACATGTGTTATTTACAACCATTCGCAACATGATCTTGCAACACGCGCTCGACAAATGTTGCGCACCTAATCGTAGCGCGCGCGATACATTCGGAGTCGTCATGCCATAGCGTTAGCGCTCGTTCTGATACTTAAAAAAGAAAAAAAAAGAAAAAAGAGAGGAAGCTTTCGCTCGGGCCCAACTCCGACGTGGCCTATTCAAATACATGTAAAACGCAAAAACATTTTTCTGAGATAACCCTTGGACCGATTTTAATGAAATTTGTTGCATTCGAGAGAGAAAGTTAAATTATAGTGACTGTTGGTAGCGGAATGTCGATTTAAGTCCTGAATTTTGTTAAAGCGATCTTCAAAAATTTGAAAGTTTGAAAAAAATAAAAGCACGAAGTTTACAGATTCATAGCTTGGCATAAAAAACAGATATCGCGATTCTGTAAACGGATTTCATTAGATCATTGTAAGCGTACAAATTCGATACGTCATTTTATATCTTACGTGTATTTGTTACGTTGTTTACAAGGGTTTTGCAAAAGCTGTATTTCCATATTATTAATTTTTGGGGATTTATGTGTAACATAAATTTTGTCCGCTTTAGATGTACTATTAGATGCAATTCACGCAATTGTATTTTCAGTTTCCGTTGCTTAGTTACAGGGTTGTAAACTTGATAGTATCGTTTTCTGTGAATTTTCGATTTTTGGCAATTTTGAATCAAAAATTTATGACCTAACTCAAAAAACCGAAACTAACAGTCACTAGATTTTAAGTTTTTCTTTTAAATGCAACAAACCTCGTAAAATTTGGCGCAGTGGTTGCCGAGAAAAACGAATTCTCCTTTTACTTGTATTTAGATAGGAGCACCCGAGCTAAAGTTTCCTCTTAATACAGGAAAAAACAGAAGCTGCCGTCACTGAAATTGTATAACCGTCCGTATAGAGATTATATGCTGTACACGAAGTTACTCGGAACTAGAAAGCCAACCGCGCCTTGCTATGCGTGCATTCACTCTGTGAAAGGTCGTCTGCTACGCTCGAGCGGTGTAGGCGGCGTCACGGTCGAGAAGGAAGAGTGAAAGAGATGATAAACGAAGAGGAGTGACGAAGTTTTACCAGGGCTGACGGCCGGTTCCCTTTGTTCTCTCCTTTTACCAGGCACAAAAAGATAGAGGAGGCACTGCCCTAAATTAAGTTAGCACTCATAGGGAAAGTAGGTTATAATGGTAATAAATTTCTAAAAAGGAACTTAAAATAATTACTACCCGTCGAAATAGTTGTGTCACTATTTTGTCTGTTATTTGGCGCTGTCCTCATGCTGTCTGCTGTAGCATGGCTGTCGGCGTTTTAGCGTTACCGCCGCTCTAGTCCTTGTAATTGGCAGTCTTCAGTGCTGTGACAATAGTTAAAAGTGTATCGCTTGCTCGCGCCTCGAACTTTGCGCAATCATGAACGGCACGTCTGTTTTGACGCGATCCACGGCGATCAGGCAGCTGCGGTCGCTATTGTGTCCATGCGGCACAGGGGTGATGGACACTCATCGTGGGAACCGCACGAAAGCTCGCGATGCACCGACCTCTGATGATCAGATGCCGGTGTTTCAGTACACGGGCGAAAAAACCAAGCGTCGGAAACGGGTGTACGCCTGGGGCAGCTGTCTGACAGGCGCTCTGGGTCATGACAAGCTTGTGCGACCCAAGCTGGGACATGCGCCCAGGTCCAGCCATAACAAGCCGTACAAGCTGCCTTTCTCCGAGTTCTACACGGTAGTCTGCCCTTTCAATTATCATGCTCGTACGTTCATAAGCATGCCGCACACTTACTAAAATGTGACATCGTTAGATTGCATGTTACAGATACACCGGCGTTCGCGTCGGTGTCTGTTTGATTTTCTAGCTGCGACCTGTACTTGGAATGTTCACCTGGAACCTATTGTCACGTGGTGGTGACGCTGAAGGAACCAGTAGCAACACTGTGAACGACAAAACTAAACACGTGTCACTATGGACTCCACGCAGATAGCGCCCCAGCCTCACTTTTAACCAGTTACAACCTCTAGATATTTGCAGCAACCGGCTGCTACCAGTTGGAAATGGGCTAATCCGATCAAACCAACTCATCATTCGATCGTTTAATCGGGTGTGATCTGCGTTTACTTAATGCTCTCAGGTACTGTCAGTGCCCTTATATGTGTTTAATTGCTTACTCTCAAGGCCAGAGACGTTAAAGAGGGTGTTGTTTCGAGTGAAGCAAATTAGTTTAAGAATGAAAAGTTCATCCGAGATTTACTGACCAGCGTAAGAGTTGCACAGTTCGATGGTCTGCATAAAAGTTACACAGTGCTGTGCTAAACTATGCACATTATCAACGTACTATGACTTATAAGGAGTTTATGCAATCGGTACTAACGTATGTTGCCAGCTTACTCTCTTGGCACGTTTAGTATCTGACAAGTCTAGAAAATAGGCTGAAAGCATGAGCTCTCGTTTCTCTATTAGCTTACCTTAATCAATTTATATTGCATTCCTTATGAAAGAGGACAAAGCCAGGTTCACGGCACGGTCAAACTGGATACCACATTCCGAGTGAATTCACAGCTCCCGCTTTGTGAACATGTTTCCCCAGCCACTGTGTTCCATATACTGTGTTAATCTCACATTTATTGTTTGTAGGTTGACGATGTGGCCTGTGGCTACGGATTCACTTTGCTCTCGGCGCAAGAAGACAAACTTAAGAGCCCGAGCAAAGTTTTTGGCACTGGCATCAACACTGACTTCCAGCTGGGCTATCAGTGTGTTCGCAGAGGCAAGGATTTGTTTTAAGCAGCCTTATAGTGATAGTAGTTTCTTTTTGCCGCCTATTAATGTGCATTTCTGCTGCTTGGGACTACTAGAGTATGCTTCTTGGGTATTATGTGGTGTGTGCTAACTATTGCCACCACCTCGAATGGGCCAAGAATTTGACTTCATGAAATAATTGATGTGGTTTAAAGCCCAAGAGATTCGGGCTACGTAGGGGGCTCTGAAATAAATTTGACCATCTGACATTTTTGACATCAAATGTAGGCTTGCTAACAACCTCCCGTGGTAGTTCAGTGGCCATGGTGCTGTGCGCTGCTGAGCTCAAGGTCGTGGGTTTAATTTCAGCTGTCGCAACCACATTTTGACGGGGGTAGAGTACCAAAACGCTCATGTACCTAGATTTAGGTGCACATTAAAGGACTCCAGGTGGTCAAAAATAATCTGGAGTGCTCCACTACAGCGTGCCTTATAATCCTATCACGGTTTTGGCACGTAAAACCCCAGAATTTAATCTAATTAGGCAACACTGACAGACATGGCTTGCCCAGCAGACCTTACAGTGTTTTTGAAACAAGAAGTGATAAGTCAAGTTTTCAGCAGAAACTCGTAGTGCCAAATATAGCACAGCTGCAGTCTGATAAGTCAGTCTTTACATAGCTTCAGTCATATGTAGCACCTCTGTAGTTTGCTGTTTTTCACTCTCTGCTGCTGAGCGGGTTGTGCTTACCCGCTCTTCTGCTGCTCATTTTCCTTAGGGCACCCCCTGAAGGTGTTGACTGAGCCAGTGGGCATTCCACTTCCGTTAAGAAGCGAGTCAACACGCGTCTTGCGTGTTGCTTGTGGCCGTTCACACAGCATAGTGCTTACTGACAAGGAAGGTGGTAAGTTTGTTGATAAAATGATACTGTAGATTTTTCTGTGCAATCTTTAAGAACGCTATCAAGAAATTTTGCCCTTTACAATGCATCATTGCTTCGGTATTTCACTCTAAATGCATCAAAGTGTGTGACTCTGCTTTCTGATCCTCACAGACATCATGTGAGATCATTTGATTATTTATGCATATTTTTCCACTTCATACAGGGTAAGTTCGATAATACAGTCTGCTGGGTGTGAATTATGGCCTATTTACTGTGTGTGATCAGTACTGTGCCCTAACGCTTCTTCCTTCAAAGATGGGAGGTGGCCGGTTCAAACACCTTGTAGTGTATATTGTGAACCGACTACCGGTGAAACGGTGATTACGTGCAGCTCTACTTGGCGTCTCATCGTGGAGAACACAATTACCTGCATAGCGAACTAGCCATGGATGTGGTTGATAATTGTGGAGGCTGTTAGACGCGGCGTCACTTTAATTCCGGCTGCAGAGTTCTACTTTAGTCTTTAGATTTGTCCTGTTGCTCTTCCTTTCCTCTTTCCTTTTTCCTCCCCTCCTTCCTATCTTCCATTTTTGTGTTGCTGTCACCTCCCTTCAGAAGAGTAGGCAGGCGTTGTGCCCCTTCCGGTGGCAGTTGCCAGCCTGCTCCTCGCTTTCCTTTTCCTGTTAACTGTGTATATGTGTTCAAAACAAATAATAATAATAATAATTTGAACACGTTAACAAGGGGACTGTAATTATTGTCATGTTATGTCATCTGGCTGTCTAAAGAAGAGCTAATGCTTTTTCTATTGTGACTGTGCACCTCTGTGACTAACATGGTTAGCTGTCTTCTGTTACATGGTTTACATACTTTAACACATGCTTCGTGCATGAGAAAAAGATGGTACACACCCACTTGAGCTGCTTTGAACAGTTTAAGTTGAAGACGCACTGTGGCTAGGCCAGAAATGAAAGTGTACTGTGTATGTGAACAAAAAAATGTAGTACTGTATGCACTGCTTGTGTATTTCTGCATTGTATTGTGTGATGAGTGGCACGATTCATGCTTTATCATTTAAGGCCATGTGTAACATGCATTCAACAACTGTCTGCACATTGATGTCTCAAGTAATGGCATGTAAAGGGTGCTTGCATTTCGTTCTGCCTGTGCACATTTAGTTCTGGTGAAATATAGCCTGTTTATGTGTTAGTCTAAACTATCATGAAGAAACTTAGAAGAAATTTTCCATTGTATTTTGGCCACAGTGCACTGATGTGACCTTCATCACAATTTATCAATTATCACATCTGCTTTGACAGCATTTTCATTTGGGAACAACTCATTCGGACAGTGTGGTCGACCAGTTGTGCCAGACGAGAGCCCTGAAAGCTATGCCACCCCTCGCCAGGTTCAAGGCATTCCTGGGAAAATTATTGATGTATGTTCTTTAATCTTGCGTATCTCATTTTTTCATGTACAATTTTCTGCACTGGCTCGAGAGGCATTTCTTTTTCATTTCCTGTTCTGTAAAAAAGCTTAATACAACAAACATGGTGCAAGCAAAAGCTGTTTAAAAAGAATGAAAGATGCTTAGACATTTGAGAAACTTGAATATTGTTCTTAAATGGGACATTAAAGCAAAACACCGAATCAATTATTTTATGCAGGTAGAATCTCTATGATCTGGAGTCTGAAGCCCTGCAAAGTGCTGGGATAAGCACTTAAGTCTATAGGGGAATCACGAATATGTTCTATCATTCTGAAAACTCTGAAGTTGCAATTTGACATGTGTCACTTCCACGATAGCCTGCCCGCCAAACTCCTGCATAGCAACAATGGACGTTACAGTAGTGTTTACCTCAGGGTGCAGGATAGTTGCCTTACAACTGATATGGAAGCTGAAGATTAGAGTTAACAGGGGTACTTTCAATAAATGGATCAATGACAGCATTTTCAAACACACAATTTGTGCATTCCTAAGGACCAGCAATAGTACTAACAGCAATCAACAGTTAAGAAAGCAGGCAGACACAGCACTTCTTTCTTTCTTTTTTCTTGTTAGTGCTCAAAAAGGGCTCTTAAACAACCTCTGACATTTTGAACTCATTTTAACTGAGCACCTACATCATGTACAGAATACTATGACAATCATGTTTGGCAAACATGACAACACTATGCACTGCAGGGAAACCACAAATTAAAAAAAAAAATCCCATGCTTCTCTCTGGGCTTTTCCAGTCCCTTTCTCACATGTTGTGATGCCAGCAGGGTCACACATTTAACATCCTCAGGGTAAAAGTTGTCGAACGGTTGATCAACAAGGGACAAAAGCACAAACTTGACAGGAGCCATCTGTGTGTTCTGAGTAGGGGTGAGGGCTTGCCCTTTGTGTGCCTTTGATGTATTTGTGAATGCCCCACTAGTCGGCATTGCGCAGGAAGTGATCAGAGGTAGATAATTAAGTCCTTCTGGTTCTCTATTCTAGTTGGGTAACTTGACTCGTTGCTTTTGCTGTACGGCACATAATTGGCGAGACGGAATAAAGAGAAGCACATACCAAGGAGGAGAGTGCACCGGTCAGGGAGGGCAGTAAGGGCAAATGAGAAACCGCAGTGGCTTCGTAATCATTCATCAAATGCCTGCAATTCTTTTGTCACAACATCACATTAAAAAAGTTCTTGCCATCATGTGTAAAAAGATGTTGAGTTCGAATGGTTTAGGGACCCTTTAAGATGAGTTCCAACCAACTAGCCATATTTGTTGCCTTGCCACAACACAACCTCTACATTTGCACACACATGCATTCACAGACGAACCTTAGGTTGCAGATAAGGCAGACCAAACTACAGCTCAATTGCAATGCATTCTCCTCTTCCATGAAGGTGGTTTGTGGGCAGGACCACACTCTCTTCCTCACGGCTGAAGGCGCAGTGTACAGCTGTGGATGGAGCGCTGACGGGCAGACTGGGCTGGGCATTCAGGGCAGCCAAGGCACGCCGCAGCGTGTCAACGGGGACCTCAGTGGAGTTCGTATTGTCCGGATAGCTGGCACTGTAGACTGCATCCTAGCCGTGTCTGGTGAGTTGCACCTGTGGGAGATGTACAGCACAGTTTGCTATTAATGGGATCACCAATTTAGTATTTGCTTTCACATAACTCTGAGGAGTCTTCTCATTTTTAAGAAGATTGGTGGCTCATAATATCCATTAGATAAATGTTGATTGATAAAACATGATTGCAGACACCTTCTTGTCTAATATGAGCAATAGTTAGTGCCGGCATTTCTTTAAGGCGTTCTCTTTAACAGTGGGCCATGCTGTACATTAACATGATGCCGTCAAATGACTTTTTTATCCTACAATCAAACTTTATCATAGCAAAGTAGTGTATGAAGCCAAAATGTTCCGATCATATCCAGTATCAGAAAGTCAGATGCACAAATTGGCACAAGCTGATTTGCAGTGAGGTTCCTGCAGAAGCCCTCCACTCCTGAGCATAAGTGCATAATAAGCATAACGCACAACTAGAATAAATGTTTGCCCAGTGAACAGATAAAGTGCCATTTTCCACAAATTTGATGCATAGCCATGAGAGTTCCTGGGCCATTGCATGCATGACTGCAGTTGATGCTGCATCATCTTATCAAGGTGATGAGATCCCTGTGCATTCCTAGTGCTCCGGAGCTATGAAGTGGCAAGGGGTGGGGTTTCTTTCTGTTCTTTTTTTCCTTCAGAGCTTTAGAGTGCTACAATGAGAGCCACAGTACTCAGCTTCAAGCCAGTTCTGGTTGTACAGGGGCATGTAATATGAGAGAGGACACTAAATGCATCATTAAGCAATGATTACTCATTTTGTGTGGACTGAAAACTGGCATGTCAATCTGTGACAAGCAGATTTCTTGAACATTTAGTCCCATTAATCACTTTCATGAGAAGCATTTACAATCAGCCTCTATGGCTTCTTGAAAGCAATTTGTGTGTTCCCTCTCATACTGCTCAAGGGAGTACATACTGGCCTTCAAATTTTTGTTGAGGGCCTGCATTGTTGCTTTTTTCACTATTGCTACTAAGTGTAACCTGGTGTTCTTGTAAAGTGAGGGTAACTCTGCTAGCCCTATGGTCCAGGCACCTTCACCTAAGTTTTTGGTTGACTGCTAGTTACAGCGTTAGCCTTGTCTTCTAGTACTTTAATATCACTAATGAAGGTACTGTAAAGCTTATACATATGATTGTCTTGCAGACTCTGGTGACCTATTTGGCTGGGGTAATTCTGAGTACGGTCAGTTTGGACGGCAGACAGACGACAAGCAGGTGTGTTACAGCATTGATTTTGTGATCACAGTGCCTTTTATGGTGTTGTTAAAGTCATGTTCATGGCCTCATTTCATCAGAGCAAGTTTCAGACTAATCACAAAGAATTAAAACAGATACTTGATAACACAGTGGCTGTGCATGCTGCACAACATCGTATATCATGCCATAGTATGGGTTTGAAGTCCACGTGATTTATCAGACATATTTGCGGAATTCTTTCACTAATCAAGACTGTGTTGGTTTTTATTGCCATCCCGTAAGAACCATAAGTAACAACTGTCTGGGTCCACTCTTAGTGGAAGTTCTTTCTCTTACTTCTGGAACACAATATGGCTTTGTGGCAGACATCGTTCGCTTGGTACCTTCATAAGAAAGCTCTCAACATGTTTAGAGTAAATATACAAAAATTTGTTACTTGGACCGTCATGCAACTTAACACTCACCAGCATGCCTCAATTCGAAGCTTCTTCTGAATTCCATGAAGTGGCGGACAGCACCACTCTCAGAAACTAGAACTGCCCTTTAGTCAAGCATCTCAGCAATCCCCGAGATTTAGTTTTGTAGTCGCGCGTTTTCGCGTCTACTTGAATGCACTGGTCCACATGTGTTCCTCAAGCAACTCCTCATTGCATGAATTATCGATAAGCATTACTGAAGGATACTGAGCACTTCAATCAAAAGGTGACGCTGCACTCCTCTTGCCAAAAGAGATCATATATTTTTACAAAGGTGGCAAACAAGAAACATGGAAAGAAAATTTGTATGATAACATAAAGGGCCTTGCTTCTTGAGGCCCGTGCTGGCCAAGATCAGGACAAGATCAGGACAAGATCATACAGGAGCAAATATTTGCAACAGATGAGACATGCATTTGCTGCAGGAAAGAAAAATTCATAGATGACTCGCCACTTTGTAATGGAATTCTATGAGATTAATCCAGCCAGAACCATAGGAAACAACCACTTTCCAGAAGTGCTGAGGTTCAAAGCCAATGGGAGTGTTAACTGGTCAGTGTCCGAGGTATGCAAGAGATATTTAGAGTGTTGGTGGAAAAATCTGCAAAGAGATAACGAAATCACAACAGGCATAGCTAATTTTTACATGATAGAGCAGGGATAATAGAATGCTAGATTACAATATGGTGACATTAGCAGCTCACACAAGCTAGGCACTTATTTTTCGCCACACCTGTTCAGAGGAAATGTCATTAATGATCATCATCAGAGTCGAGCAGGGACTTTGAGTGAAGGCATGTTGGCGAGTACAGTGGTTAACCCGTCTGGTACAGAAAGCATCCAGATGGCACGGAGAGTGTGGTAGTGCTGATGTCTATGTTGCTGCTGCAAGTAAAGCTGTGAAATGTGTTTTCCCAGATGTGCTTTGCAAGGAACCTAAACTTCCCCTTCGGAAAAGTGAAGGCTGTTGCCAGTGGGGGAACAATGTGTGGAGTAGTCACAGGTAGGTTGTTGTGTTTGTTATTTCATAATGTCAGTGACCAGTAGGCACATCCATACAATGTTTATGCACATCGATTTATATTACATTGTTGTTCAATACTGCCAAGCCTTCTATGTGACTGGTAGATGTTTGAAAGGTTTATCAAATGTGTCACTTATGTGTGCTGACAGGTAATCATGTAGGCATCAATTTGAGAATGTATCTAGATCTTGGTTGTGTGTGCCAATTAACGGCATTTGTTTCAGTAAATATTAATCCTTTCCGCTTGCCTGTGTCCTCACAGTGTTTCTGTGTGTGTGCCAAGCAAAGAATGCCATAGAACAGTAGACCACAGGCAAGCACATCAACACCGGATGTGAGGAGAGCTGTATCACTTGGAAAATCCTAATGAGATATTTTCATTGTTATCTGCTATGAATGCGTAGTTTGGCAGATCAATCAAGCCATGAATGCATCAGTGAGGTTGTACTGTAATTAGTTGTATGCCCACAAAAGTGTGTTGTAACTGAGTCACTCGGAAATGCGCACCCTGCAGAATGCAAGGTGAATCTAGTGTGTGCAAAGTTCCTTCACCACATGTTCGGATAATTGCTGCCAGCCTTAATAGTACTCACACTAAAATCATTACCAACCCATTTCATGACAAGATGCAACATTTAACAAAATCACTTAACAATGGCCTTGAAACCACTTTTCATATGGCCTTCTGCTGTTCAAGCGTCATACGGAAAGTAGTCAAATGTCCTTGGACCACTCTTGAGAATTCTGCAACTAAATGTAGGTTTCATCTATTTCTTGTTGGCATGTTGCAGTACCTTGTTTCCTTCTTTCTTGCCTTGTTTGTGTGGGCAGATCTTGTGATATTTTCAAATGTCAGTTCTTAATCTTCTCTTCTTTCTGTCGTTTAACTTAAATTGTTGTCGTCATATTAGAGTAGTTATATTAACACAAGGCCAACAATGTACTGAGAAACCATAATAGGACAATATTGCAGCCACATTTCTTTTTAGCTGTCTCAATTATCATATTTCCTTGCAGAATTCTTGCACTTGCATAATGCTTGCACCCCCCCGCCACATTGGCCATCAAAAATTAGGCTTCTTTCTTTCCTTGAGTAATCATCACACCGTCGAAAATTGCTGCAGCGACTGTCATCGGCTTGTTCCTGCCAGTGATAATGATAGCACATGGCAGCTGAGCACACTGTCGGTGTGCCAATCAGAGTGCAATCAAATCCAATCGAAACCGAAAGTGGCGTGGTTTTGTGATTTCGTGAAGTTTTTGAGTTGCACGTGGACAGCTAATGCAAACATCGCTTGACTTCGTAGGGCGATATGGAAGCTAAATGGCTTGTTTCAAGTTGAACGCCTGCATCAGTATCGACAATGGTGATGCGGCTGGCGATGCGGAAGCTATAAGTGACGTCAGTACTGACGCTGACTCTGAATAGGTCGGCCTAGAATCATGTTACTTATTCATTTAGTAATTCCAGGTTCAGCTACTGTCTCCAAATAGACAGCCTTTGTAATTACTTCTACTGTCGACCCTCTGCTCTTTATACAAAGGTAAATTTTGCTGGATAGTAATATTTTGTTTGAGCTTACAGTGGCTGGAGCAAGAACAGCACTTTACAGCCAGTTCACTTTCGATTTTTCTCTTTAGCACCCAAACCCTTCCCTCACAAAACTTTCCCCTCATGATTATTGTAGCCCCCAACTTCAAACTAATTTACTGCGGAAAAAGTGCTACAATATGTGAGTAAATACATTAGTTTGAGCAGATGTACCAAGAGAAAAATATAACTGATGCAATGCTTTTATGATACCACACTTTTGAAGAGTTGCTTGAATTTTCTCTAAACATTGAATCCCTTTGTCTAAACATAATATGATGGTGTTAGAGAAGAAGCCATAATTAATTGAAAGCACACTAAAGAGCTGCTAATCAATGACTTTATATATAGACAAGGCCTAGTTAAACATAGCTTTAATATTGTGTGTGTGCGTAATTTGTTGTGTCGCCAGAAGACGACAACGATAAAGTGCGCGTGCAAAGGCACTGGCACTTTTGGCACGACACGCCTCATAGAACAAACGCCTCGTGATGCAGGGCTGCTGGCTCCTACGTGTGAACTACCATGTACCTGTTTCCTTGAGTCAGTAGAATCGTCGGCAACCAACTACGGCTGTAGAGACATAACAATTTGATAATGTGTGCCATTATCTGCTGTTGACCTCTTACAACATTGTCATTATCGCTGTGTTTTTTGCTATCGTTCTTACAAAGTGATGAGCACAACTCATAATGTTGTTGGAGAGGCTTCAGCTTAGAAACACAATTTCTTTTTGGTGGATGTTTATGGCAGGGCAGAAAGGCAGGCTTAATCAATTGTGCTGTCTAGTGAACAAACTCAAGCAAATATAAACACAGTAAAAGTAACAGCTGATTATGTGTACTGTTTCTTTCTCATCCTCTGTGTATGTTTTCATGGTTACACACACACTGAAGATGTGACAGTTATACTGGGTGTATTTGCAAAGACTTCTGCTTTATTTTATCTTCTTTTTTTTTTTTTAAGTGTAGTCCTTGAGCTGGATTACTTTTAAAGAGGCAGACATCACTTGTGCAAGAAATTGAAATGCATAATCAAGCTAAGGGGTTGAAGGCATTTCAAGCCATCTTACAGTTTTTTCTCATCCTCCTCTGTTGTTAATTCAGAAATAAAGATTAATGTAGTAACTAATTAACAGAATTTTACTAATTGAGCTTTTAGCTGATTACTTTGTGGAACATATTGCAGTTTACAAATTGTAACCGGTGGGTTCACAACGTGTATCCACTTAAAACGAATTTGAGTACACCAACTTTGAGAATATTCATTCCCAAAGTATTCAACAAAATATATTGGTGTTCCAGTTATTTTTGTGCTTCAGTGCATAAAATGCCGTTTCGTAAAAATAAAAATGTAAGTGGGACAACAGTGCATTTCAACCACAAATTTGATGCTGCATATTTTGAAACTGGTGTCATCCTCAAAATTTGTTCCAAGTGGACACGCCTTGTGGTCTCGCCGGCTACAATTCGTAGCGTGCGGTGTGTGCTGTAAAGCAGTCAGTTGGAGACTTTAGATAAATCCTGTTAATTAGCCGATGCTGCATTTTAATTTCTTGTCCAAGTAATGTCTGCCTCTTCGAGTAATCCAGCTCAAGTACTAGAACTGCGCTCTCTGCCACAGCTGATCTTAAAAATGTTCAGCAGTCTTGCAAGAGCACTGGGTTTAGTGTTAGAAAGTACTGATAACTGCTTGTCTTGCAGAGGGTGGTGATGTCTATGTGTGGGGATATGGCCTCCTTGGTCTGGGGCCCGAAGTGTCTTTCAAGGCCATTCCGACTCTGCTACCAAGGCCACTGTTTGGAGCAAATCAGTTTACCCCTGACACCCATGTTGTCGACCTGTTCTGTGGTCTGAACCATTTTGCAGCCTTGAACAGTGAGTCGTCACGTGGCTTTTTGTTTTTTGGTATTGTTGATTCGGAAATGCAATGACCCTGGTGACATAGTGTCTGCTACAGGATTTCTGCTTACATACCAGTTTATTAATGCGCTAGCATTCATTGGGTACTTCATGCACTTTCCAGGGGCTGTGTTTGTATCTATGTTTCTATCTAACCATTTTTTCTGCCTACCAAGGTCACTAGGTGGTTAGAATCGGTAGTGCATTGGGCTGCTGTGCTGAGAGAATAGGGTCCGAAAACAACCATCGTACCAACTTGGATCACTGAATGTCTGGTAATGTGTACGTACGTGCCATTCTTCAACGAACCTCTTTCACAGAGACATGGGTCACTGTAGATGCAGGACTGGGTAGATACCGCTGTTCGAAGAAACTCTTTGATGTCGACTTAGAGCACTGGCTTTGTTCCACTCGGTCTGTGCTAGTCTTCAATGAACCTCTTTGCTGCCAACTTGGGTAACTACGTGTATGCCACTGGGAATGTGTCTCTCTACAATGACGAAAGGGATCCTTTAAATTTATCCAATGCTGAACGGTATTGAGTCCACATCACAGGGGTTCCTCCAGGACAACAACTCAATGCTTTAGCAGGCACAAATGCACTGGGTAGGTGCCACTTTTCAATGAGCGCCTTTTGCACCGATGCTTTAGCGAGCTGTGCAATGAGTGCGCTGGGTACGTGTGCTGCTATTCGATTAACTTCACACCAACTTGAGTCGCTGAGTGTGTGCCACTGAGTGTGTGGCAAGCAAGGTAACAATTCTCAGCGTTTGTGAGATACCAGCGCACGACGCTTCCCGTCTCAGAGGCCACGTGTGGAGTTCTCGGCAGTGCCGGTAGATGGCGCAGCAGGTACAAAAAGAAGCGCAAGAGAGGAGCCCGGTTGCCGCACGGCACGTTTCTAAGTGTTTGCATGCACTGGTGGTGATTTCAGAGGCCACGCGCAGGCTTCGCAACGGTTCCTCTACATGACGCCAAGTGTTCTTAGGGACGCACGAAAGAGGAGTCTCGCTGCAGTACAGGCCTCATACATAATTCGTTTCAACAGTGGCAACACGTGTTTCTTTATTAAGCCAATGCTGAACTATTGATCTTCATGCTTATAACCCCCCATTGAAGTTTCTTGTTGTTGTTATCCCCCCCTATGTAAAGCCCGATTCTAGGCCCTTGGGGTAAATAAATTAAAGAAAGACAGAAAAATTACCATGGACAGTCATCGTGAGATTGTTTCTGCAACGATTTCTTTTTCTTTTGAATACTTGATTAGCTCATAGCTGGTTTTTCGAAGCGTGACAACACAAGGACGTTGAAGTAGGTAATTGATAGGGCATGTGCTGTTTCCACAACCGAATTTTTTACTGATAACCAAACACTTTAAGTACAAAGGAAACTGGAAACAACAAATAAATTGTCAAAACCAAATGAAAATTATGGATATGTGATCATGTACCAAAAAAGTAACATTTGTATTAAGTTTCCTTTTTTTGAATTTCGTGCCTAGACCCCAGGGCCGGTGTGTCATTGTGACGTCATGAATTTCGAAGTATTTTTCCATACCTCAGCCATTGTGGCTCAGCAAAAGTTCTTGCTACTTGCCAAGTTAAATCTTCAGGGCATATAGAATACAATGTGGTCCGTTCTTGCTGATAAAATTTCAATGGTGATTTAGCGGTCAATGCAAGAGAAATCTGTTAGGCGTTATGTTGCACCTCTTTGAAGTCCCGGATCCATGATTTAGACTGTGTTACCACATTCCAAAGTGTTGTTCAGGAGCTCAGTTGACACACGTCCAGCTCTCCCATCTCCTCTCTACCTCTACCAGCTGGCCAGCTCCCCACACTTCACACATATACACTCTGTTCCGCTTTGATACTACTAATGCTAACGCATAAAAAATTAGCTAGGCCCAAGCAGGCACTTTTAAAATTTCTGATACCACAGCTAGCTGGTATGGTAACTTCAAGACAGCATCACCATCTATTTATCATCTTTTGTTTTTGTTTTTTTACTTGGCAAGCCTCCTGTCATGCTAGGAGTGGCATTACTCGTATTGTAGATGGGTAATTTACTAATAAAACCTGAATTATTCTTCTCTTTAGTGTCCCTTTAACATGAAAGGCCTCTGTCACTTCCCTTCATTGTCACTTGGTTTTCATCATTAGATAATTTTAGCTTGTCCATAAGCTTTTTACCTTTTATGGATTACCAGAGCCTTGGATGGCAATAGCAAAGCTGGTAACGACATTTTGGGGCACTGTGTCCAACTACAACTTGTTAGAAAGAGTTTTGTATCATGTCAGTGTTTTCATCAAAGGAAAATCATAAAAGGATGGCTTGTTAATAATTTCGTCGCTACTGAAGCTTCACACCAGCAGTTACACAGACCGTGGTAAGTTACTGCATTATAATATAGCTCTTAATTATGGGGTTTTACGTGCCAAAACCACTTTCTGATTATGAGGCACGCCATTGTGGGGGACTCCAGAAATTTCGTCCACCTGGGGTTCTTTAACGTGCACCTAAATCTAAGTACACAGGCGTTTTCGCATTTCGCCCCCATCGAAATGCGGCCGCTGTGGCCGGGATTCGATCCCGCGACCTCGTGCTCAGCAGCCTAACACCATAGCCACTGAACAACCACGGCGGGTTATAATATAGCTCTGTGTGCTCTCTGGTTAAACTCTCCGTCTCAAGATGTCACTGCCAGCATTGCTGTTGCCGTGCGCCTCTCTGGTGACCCAGTATTCCACAAACGACAATCTGAATATGCACAAGCTAAAGCTCTCCATTATGCTTTTACTGGATTCCTTTGCATATAAAGATTTGGTTAATATAAAAAATTAAGTTGCGATAACAGTGCTTGCCTAGTCAATTGACTGCTTCTTTGTCTTCATGTTGTAGCGCTACCAAAAACCAGCTTCGAATGCCCTCCAACTTACCTGTGTGTACATCTTTTTGCTTGACTTAGTTACATAACTGTGCAGGGAAGGGCGAGAAGTTGCATTTTCAATGTTTCTATCATTGCCTCAATTTTTTTCCACACAAGCTGTGTTGTAGCCTCCTATTTCACATTTGTTGCTAGATGTGATGTTTACATAGCTAACCCACCACTGAGATGCTTGCCTGCACTGTCAGCTTGTAAGAGAAATGGGAACAAGGGAATAGCGTGCTCATCGTGCATTTCTGTGATGACGCTGCCGCATGATAAGTTTTATGCGAAGCATATTACGAGAGCTCAACCCAGCTCCTCAGGCACGGCGGTGTCGCCATGAAACCACGTGACACCGTGACACCGTGACGTCACGACAGAGGAGAAGTGGCTTTGGCTCAACTCTTGCAAGACGGGCTGGGTGGGAATCGAACCAGGGTCTCCGGAGTGTGGGACGGAGACGCTACCACTGAGCCACGAGTACGATGCTTCAAAGCGGTACAAAAGCGCCTCTAGTGAATGCGGTGTTGCCTTAGAAACGAGCTGTTTCTAAGGCGTGCGTCTCTTGCTCAGGCGCACATTTCGTTGCCGCGCCGAACGCTGCTTTGCTCGACGCTCACCGCGTCCAATGCGGGGTGCGTAGTCGCTGCCCTGTAGCCCATTGTCTTACACCCCTTGGCGGGTCGACGGGAATGCTGTCGCGTTCCACTCTTGAAGGCGAAGCAGTAATGCATGAGTTGTTTCTTCGTCTAGCCGAACCAAATATAGCCAAGCAACAGCAGTTCACCAAGCTAAACAGTGGTTCAACAACTAAAATAAAGGCTAGTATGCTTCGCATCCTGGGCTTAACCTTACCTAAGCCACAGCCATTTTTTAGCCTCAATTCTCTATGTTGGCTTGCCTTTCAAATCCAGCTTCAGAGGCACTACTCATTTCAGCATTGCCGGGAGAGATAGTGGGTTGGGTTGTGACACTAATTCTATATTTACAGACAGAGGAGAGCTGTACACCTGGGGAAAAAATAGAAATGGCTGCCTTGGCCTGGGCCACTCATCAGATCAACATTTTCCATTCAGGGTAAGTTCTTGAGCTCCGTGATTTAATTAAGATAAAGAATGGAGTAATCACAGTGCCTTTTCTCAAATAATTTCAGTAGTGTCTATGGCTGCATTTTCTTTGCAATAACCACTGAATCAGCATCTTGTAACAGGGAGTGAAGTGCTTATTGGTTCTGATCCTGTTAAGTTGTTATAATTTCAGTATTAAAAGAAAAAAAAATTGTGGTCACCTTTCGCTTTACTGTTGAACCAGTGTTCACAGAATAATCACAATGTCCCTATGCTGGCCTCGCGGATCGCACTTGACGGGATCAAAGCGTCCGCTGTCCAGCTAGATAACGGGTCGAACGCAGTTGAACATTTAAAACAAACTTTAATTACACTGAGAAGGTCA
The DNA here is from genome assembly GCF_038994185.2 of Dermacentor albipictus. Lineage (NCBI taxonomy): Eukaryota > Metazoa > Arthropoda > Arachnida > Ixodida > Ixodidae > Dermacentor > Dermacentor albipictus. Next base: position 145,073,767 of record NC_091825.1, on the reverse strand, counting down.
AAAAAGCAAGTTAAAAATACACAAAACGTTCAGTTTTAGCCCCGTAAAAAAGTGGTCCGGTCTCTAGGGCTGGTGGGGCGAGTCTGCCCGTCCCGCGCTTTTCCAACTGTGGTTTCCATCCCCGTCGCCGCCCCCAGGCACGGGAAACAACAGCCGACACCCCGAAGCGTCGTCACTGGGTTTCTTTCAGGAACCGAACGGAGGGAGCGGGGTCCTTTCTCTCGCGCACAGCTTGGAGTCCGCGGGGGGCCAGTGAAAGAGAAAGCCATAAAAGTAAGGGAGGCCCGCTTCCCTCTTGAAAGAAAAGTCTGGCCGTGCATTCGCGACGCGCACAGAACACTCCCCGTCTGGTGTCTTCCGTTGTTAAGACGCCACCACTATATCACGGTCACAGCAAACGCACAACTTCTGTTGTTGGCCGGAAGAATGTTTTCACAACCCCGTCTTTGGCTGTTTTCAGCTCGACCTTGCGCACCCTTCCATCTGCGCTGGGCAGGCTTCGTGTAATCACTCCGACGGGCCAGTCGTTGCGGGTTGCTTCTTTATCCCTGAGTAGAACGACGTCGCCTTCTTTGAGGTCGGGTTTTGCTGCTTGCCATTTTCGGCGTTGTTGCAAAGTAGTGACATACGTTGTGCGCCAGCGCTTCCAGAACTCGTCAGCCAGGTTTTGCACGAGACGCCAATGCCGTTTGTAGAGGTTGCTTGTATCTAACTGCCCAGTTGTTACAGATGCGCTTCCGTGTTTTTGGGTTAAGAGTGTCGCCGGAGTTAGGATTGTGGGGTCTTCGGGGTCAGACGAAGTAGGAGTTATGGGTCTAGCATTAATGATGGCCGCAACTTCTGCCAAAAAGGTTGCAAGAATGTCATGCGTGAGTCGTTGATGACGTGACTGCATGAGCATTGAGTCAAGAATGCGACGTGCAATTCCTATCATCCGCTCCCACGCACCGCCCATATGGGACGCGTGCGGTGGATTGAATATCCATTTGCAGCCGTTTCCGCTGAGGAACTTGCCTATTTGTGAGCGATGAATGCCCTCTGCGCTGATTCCAAGTTCTCTGCAAGCTCCGATAAAATTGGTCCCGCAGTCAGAGCGTATTAGCTTGACGGGCCCTCGCACTGCTAGGAACCTTCGGAAGGCATTAATGAAACTCGACGTATCCATTGATTCGATCAGCTCAATGTGCACTGCGCGAATGCTTAAGCAAGTGAACATGACTGCCCAGCGCTTGCTGTTTGCAACACCACCTCTCGTTCGGCGAGAGGCAATCATCCAGGGACCGAAAACATTGATTCCAACATTCGTGAAAGGAGGATCTGTGCTGATTCGATCTGCCGGAAGGTCAGCCATCTTCTGGTCGTGAAAGCGCCCTCGCAGCTTCTTGCATGAAATGCATGCTTGCAGCACGGATGAGATGCACCTTTTACCTCCGACGATCCAATACCCAGCAGCTCGTACGGCTCCTTCTGTGAAGTGTCGGCCCTGGTGTTGCACGCATTCATGGTGGTGGCGCACGAGAAGCGTCGCCACATGGTGCCGACCTGGCAATAAGAGAGGGTGTTTCTCATCGTCTGGAAGGTCGCTTCTGTTCAAGCGGCCGCCGACGCGGATCAAGCCGTTGGCGTCTAAGAATGGGTCAAGCTTTCGAAGCGAGCTTGTCTTGTGAACCTGCTCTCCTCTCTGGATACAGCATATCTCTTCATAAAATGCGTCCTGCTGTACTGCGCGAATGATGACGAGCCTGGCTTTGGAGAGCGCCTCAACGGGAGCTACCTCTCCTTGTGATGCGTTCTTTGCGCGATGGGCAACCTGGATCAGACTTGCTACAGCACGAGTGAGAGATTTCCAGTTCGAGAGTCTATGAAAGCGTTCAGCTCCGAGTCGCTGTCGTCTGTTCACCTCCGTCGCCAGAGTGCAGACTTCAGGGCGTATTTCTTTGTCTTCATCAGGATTTAAGAGGATGAAGCTCGACGACCGTGCTTCCTTTTCTCGTCGTGAGAGAAAATCAGGTCCGGACAACCAGTTCGTGCTTTTAAGCTGTGCTGCTGGAATCGCTCTAGTGGCGTGGTCTGCTGGATTTTCGTCTGTGTGAACGTATTTCCATTGTTCAGGTTGCGTGCTGCTACGTATCCGCTGCACCCTGTTGGCCACATACACGTAGAACCTTCTTGTATCGTTGTATATGTAACCCAAGACCACTTTGCTATCCGTGTAGAACGTGACCGAGTTCGGCTGGAAGTCCAATTCTCGTAGTATAGAATCGGTCATCTCTACAGCAAGCACTGCTGCACACAACTCAAGCCTTGGGATGGTGTGTTCTGGTTGTGGAGCAAGCTTGGCCTTTCCCATCACAAATCCGACGTGTCTGTTTCCTTGCTTGTCAGTCACGCGTAGGTATGCCACAGCTGCGACGGCCCTTGTGGACGCGTCTGAAAATACATGAATGTCCCTGCTTTCGGCTTCAAGCGTCGAGACTGGCGCATACGTTCTTCGCACGTGAAGGTGCTGTAGTGTCTGGAGAGAGTTCTTCCACTCGTCCCATCTCTGCTTTTTCTCGTCCGAAAGCGGTGTGTCCCAGTCATAACCCTTCGTCACGAGGTCACGGAGAAGGTACTTGCCTTGAACCGTTATTGGAGCCACAAACCCTAGTGGATCGTAAAGGCTGTTGACGATCGACAGCACTCCTCGCCGCGTATATGGCCTGTCCTGACGAGGAGCCCTGAAGACGAAGCTGTCGTCGCCTATGTCCCACAGCAGACCGAGACTTCTCTGCGTAAGCGACGCGTCTGTGCCGAAGTCGAGGTTCTTCAGTCCCTGGGCGTGGTCCTCTCGAGGAAATGCATTCAGCACATTCTGCCTATTCGAAGCTATCTTGTGCAGCCTTATGTTAGCCGTTGCAAGCATTTTCTGTGTTCTTTGCAGCAGTCTAATGGCATCTTCTTCGCTCGGAAGAGACTTAAGTGCATCATCGACGTAGAAATCTCTTTCAACGAACTTCCTGGCATCTTCGCCAAATCGTGGGGCAGCTTGTTGGGCAGTCCGTCGAAGGCCATACGTTGAAACAGCTGGCGATGGGCTGTTGCCGAAAACGTGAACCTTCATTCGGCACTCTATGATTTCTCTGGAGATATCGTTGCCCTTAAACCAGAGGAACCTCAGGTAGTTCTGATGGCCCTCGCGAACCATGAAACTGTAGAACATTTGCTGGACATCCGCTGTAACCGCAACTGGTTCTTGCCGGAAGCGTATCAAAATCCCCACGAGGTTATTCGTCAGGTCAGGGCCGGTCAGGAGAACGTTGTTCAGAGATACCCCTTCATACTGAGCGCTGGAGTCAAATACGACTCGGATTTGATCAGGCTTCTGGGGGTGGTGAACGCCGAATATGGGCAGATACCAACATTCTTCGTCCACGTGAAGTGGTGGAGCTTCCTCTGCATGACCCTTGATGAAGAGCTCGTTCATGAAGTTCTCGAAACGTTCCCGTGTTTCAGGATGTTTTCGCAGGGTACGCCGTAGCGACAGCAGACGAGACAGAGCTTGTTCTCTGTTGTTCGGAAGCCGACATCTCGGTGTGCGAAAGGGGAGAGGGGCGACCCAATTGTTTAATTTGTCTTGGGTGAATTCACTATTCATTATCTTGAGGAATGTCTTGTCTTCCATGGAGAGAGCACGCTGGTTGTCAAGTTCTGTTGTCTCGAAAAGATTCGGGGCCAGGTTGTCATCCAATGTTGCTGCCAATCGTAAATCTTTTGAGACCTTATCCGCAGAGTAGAGAATCGGCGCCTCCCTAACAAAGAAATGTCTTGGGCATGGCTCAAAAAGAGATGGTCGCCCACTGTCCAGCACATGGGTCTTGAACACGTTGACGCTGCCCGTTTTCCGCGTTCGACCAACGCAAACGTCACCGACAATGACCCATCCGAGGTCGAGCTTCTGAGCATACGGCGCGTCGTGGGGTCCGTTGATTGTCTGACGAACCTTGTGAGCTCTTAGGATGTCCCGGCCAAGGAGGAGCAGTATTCCAGCCTCCTCAAGAGGCGGAATGTGATTTGCTACTGACTTCAAGTGCGGGTAGTGCCTTGCAGCGTCAGGTGTCGGAATTTCCTCTCTGTTTTCTGGAATTGCCTTGCACTCGAGGAGAGGTGGAAGAGGAAACTTGGCTTCGCCTGACATGCTCTGCACGAAAAAACCATGAGCGACTCTTCCAACCACTTCAGTACTGCCGGAGCAAGTGCGGAGCGTGTATTGCGTAGGCGTCCCCTTCACTCCGAAATCGTTGAGGAGTTCTGGCCTAACCAACAAGCGATTGCTCTGGTCGTCAAGAATCGCGTACGCTCTGACTGTTTTCTCAGGCTGAGTCTCATGGGTCACCTCTACGAGGCAGATTTTAGCACACGACTTTGTGCTGCTGCCAGCGTTTGCCACTTCGGTACGCCTAGATGTGACTCTTCTTTCTGAGTCATCTGTCGTACTGTCATCAGACCCACTAGCCCTTGACGGCTCCGAGGTTGGCGGTGCTGGGTGAAGCGCTGTGGCGTGGTCGGCGCTGTCGCATATGAGGCATATCACAACTGCCTGACATTGCCACTGCATGTGGTTCTTGGATGAGCAGCATCGTAGGCAGATCCCTTGCTTCTTTATGAAAGATTGCCGCTCTTCCAAGGTTTTCTCACGGAAGGCGCGACACCTTTCCAAAGGGTGAGGTTTCTTGTGATATGGACACCACCTTTTCAAGTCCTTCGATTCCGGTTGCTGTTCGTTAGCAGTGGCATCTCGATTAATTTTGGCAGAAGCAGGATCCACCTCTGTTTTTCTCGCTGACACAGACGATCTTTGCCGCGTGGTCTTGGTAGCATTGTCTTGCTTCCTCTGATTGAATTCAGACGGCGCATTTTGTGCACGCAAGATGAAACTCGGGTCGTTCCTCATGCTGGCCTGATCTCTAACGAATTTGCTAAAGAAAGAAAAGGGTGGAAATGCAGTGTCGTGATCTTCCTTGTATTTCGACCCCGCCGACATCCAATTTTCTTGAAGTCCAGATGGCAACATTGAGACAATTTTGTTGACCCCTCTTGCGGTATCCAAATAGCCAAGACCGGCAAGATACGGGTCAGTTTTCGCAGCCTCGAGTTCTAGCAGGAGGTCGCCAAGTTCCTGGAGTCTGGTATTTTCCCGGTAAGATATCTTCGGGAAGTCTTCCAGCCGCTTCAGTAGTGCATCCTCAATTGCCTCAGGGCGCCCGAAGACGTCGTCGAGCCGTTTCCACACAACGTTCAAGCCCATTGAAAAGTCATCCACGTGCACCGATTTCAACCTCCGAGCCTGATTTGACGATTCAGGGCCGAGCCATTTGATGAGAAGGTCCAGCTCTTCCTGGGCCGAAAGACCTAGATCTCTGACGACACCTTTGAACGATGATTTCCAAGCGCGAAAGTTCTCAGGTCGATCATCAAACTTGATAAGACCGCTTGAAACAAGGTCCTTGCGGCACAGGAATTTGAGGACATCGGCTAGCTCTGAGCTTGAACTGTTGTGTGCCGGGGCGTGGACAAGTGGCTGCGGACCAACTCGTAAGTTCATAGGACGACTCGTAGCTCCAGCATGCTCACAACTTGGGTTGTTAGGGGCAGCATCGCAGTCAGGTGGACGTTCATCAGCTCGCAGACACATCGAATTATTCGCAGCTGTGTTGGCCCTCGGCGACGTGCGAGCATTGTTTACGTCGTCGCTTGAGTTGGTAACGGCCTCCTCAGTAAACACGAGCGCAGAGTTGCGTAGGGCTTGCTGCTCATCGATATAACTCCTAGTCTGCAGCGTTCGGTCCACAGGAGGGAGCGTGCGCATGCGCTCCCCGCCATCCTGCTCCACGGCTGCCTCGAGCGCATTCGCCTGTGCGTTTGCAGCTGCCGCTTCTTTTTCATGCTGCAAAATATCCAATTCAGCCTCTATCCTTGCCTTCTCAATACGCATCGCGGCCTCTCTGCGACCAAACTCTGCTCTGGCCCGGACAGCTTCAGCTTGTGCGCGTGCTTGTACGGCGGCTAGGCTGATTGTTGACGAACCCGATCGTCGTGACATCGAAGAAACGCTTGAGTGGGCCGATAGAGAGTGCTGCGACGTTACCTCTTGTAAGCGGTCGCGTTCTCGTTCTGTAGCCTCACGTAATTTGTCGCTTACAGTCACATAACGATCTGCGTCGATTGCTTTCTGGAGTTCTAATTCTTGCTGGGTTTCCGATCTGCTCGTTTTGGCGAGGAAGGTAGAGTATCTGGCGGCGACGTGCTCGTAGCGCTCATAGCTTGCGCGAAGCTGCGTTGCGGCGTTGTTAACGTCTTCCTCTTTCGCACATGACACTTTGAAAATAGCTGTCTCCACGTTCTTCCAGGCAGCGTCTATTCTACGGCAGTGCTCTTCGCGGCTCGTTTCATACGTTTCTTTAGCTTTCATGGAAAACGTAGTTGCTCTTTGTGGTCGAATACTTGCCGTGGAAGCTTCATGCTCTGCTGTCATAATTTGAGACGTTTCAGGCGTCAGCTTGTCCTGATCCATTTTGGCGTGCGTGCTTCACGACGTATCTCACTCAAAGCGGACGTATGTGGTGAAGCCTGCTAAGCTGCGTGATGAAATTTGAAACGAGCCCACCTTGTCGTTGCCCTGTGTGCCGTCAGCTGCTCAACTTGTAGGCGATGCCGTGTCCTTGCAGTAGGCGGATGTCATGGTCAAACCGGAGGTCTGGCCGTGCGACGTATTCCACTGCAGCTGACGTTGAGTTGGCGGCCGATGGCAGTCGACTTCACTTTTTTACTATGCTGGCCTCGCGGATCGCACTTGACGGGATCAAAGCGTCCGCTGTCCAGCTAGATAACGGGTCGAACGCAGTTGAACATTTAAAACAAACTTTAATTACACTGAGAAGGTCAAAAAAGCAAGTTAAAAATACACAAAACGTTCAGTTTTAGCCCCGTAAAAAAGTGGTCCGGTCTCTAGGGCTGGTGGGGCGAGTCTGCCCGTCCCGCGCTTTTCCAACTGTGGTTTCCATCCCCGTCGCCGCCCCCAGGCACGGGAAACAACAGCCGACACCCCGAAGCGTCGTCACTGGGTTTCTTTCAGGAACCGAACGGAGGGAGCGGGGTCCTTTCTCTCGCGCACAGCTTGGAGTCCGCGGGGGGCCAGTGAAAGAGAAAGCCATAAAAGTAAGGGAGGCCCGCTTCCCTCTTGAAAGAAAAGTCTGGCCGTGCATTCGCGACGCGCACAGAACAGTCCCCTTTCTGTGCCGGGTCTTCTTGAAGCTACCTGTTTCTTTCAGCATCAAGTAACTCCTCATAATTGTGTTCGCACTAAGTCTTCCCCCACATTGCCAATTTCGGTTTACCTTGGCAGCTTTCCTCTTGTCGCCCTGTGCCGCTCCCAAGCCTAAGACCATGTTCGCCTTCAGCTCGCTTGAGTACGGCATGCTTTAGGCACTGCAAACAAATTCTTCGAAATGGTTGCGTGGCATGACAGTAATAGACAGTCGAGCTCACATGCATCTAGCCGCTGGCACAGCTTGGAAGAAAAGCGACGTTGTGACAAATGATGCTCTCTCACGCACAGGTTCCAAATGTAGGATGCATGTTTTGTGTGTATTTTTTTCTATTCTGCATCGACTTGAATGCTGGAAAAAAAATTGCTTTTCTCGTCATATCGGAATAAACGGCTGATGGCGGCGCGTTCTTCGGTGACAGGTGCAACTGGCTGCTGACGAATCGCTTTTTTGGAGCACCGTCACCAGCCGCTGACGGTAATGTTAGAGCCGAGCAAAGGTTGAAGCCCTTTCTCGTAAGTGAAAGGAAGGTGTGGTGCTGGCAGTGTTTTTAAAAATCACTCGTGAGAGCACTGTAATCGCGGCACAGAGCGCGCCGTCACATGATATTTGTGAAGCTCCATGACTTTCCTATTGACGCCTGAATGTTTCAAGCTATATTTAAATAGTTCATTAATTTAGCTCGGCTAATTACTAAAAAAAAACATGAGCAAAAAAATGGTGTTGTAAGTTTAGATAAACGCTAACAACATTCACATGTTTCTGTTCTGAAGAATGCATAGGTCTTTTTCAAAATCTTGGTCCAAGTTACCTGGGACACCCTGTATATAAATATATAGGGGGGGGGGGGGCGTAGCGGGAGGGTTCAGAAGCTGGTTGGGCCCAGCTTTTGGAAAAATGAAAGTTGGAGAAAGCCCTGGAAAAATGAAAGCTTTCCGCCTATGGATCAGGCTATAATTTTCTGTATCGCAGTATGTGTTGTTGCTACTACGCCTTGAAATAAAATGTGAAAGCATAAAGGCACCGAAAATGGGCACATTTGTAGCATTAATGGAAGAGTTAATCCTTACACAAGTGATTGAGTTGAGTTTATTGAATTCCATCTGTATATACGTCACACAACATACATTGCCACTTTGGGGGGAGGAGGGGGGGGGGTAGGCAGCTAAAAACTCATTATTATCTGATGAGGCCCACCCTCCTTGAAACAAACACTGCATTTGGCACGTTGGAATGAAGACGCTTTACAAAGTTGCCATAAATGCAATGTTAATCATCTTGTATGACACATAATTATTCCCAACTAATGATGTGCTCCCCCCTCTCCTTCTTTTTTAACAGTAACATTTCAACACGGAATAAGCACAGTAAACACTACAAGAATGAAATAAGTGATAATGTTACATTATAGCATAAGTAGGTAGTTCAGAAACTTTTCTTGTACAATGTTTTACTCTGGAATAATTGTGTTAATTTTTCTATTTCTCCGTTTTTGTTCAAGAACAATATTGTAACGTGTTCGAAAGTCTGAAGTCCATAACTGGCTATTACCCATAGTGACCTGCAAGAAATATTGGAGATCATTAACACCATCAGGTTGTGGAACCAAAGGCTAAGGTTAGGTTTGTTGTGGATCAAACACTGTCTATATTATATTGCTTATTGGATAGTTATTAATTGATAAATATTCAAAAGTTCTAGCAAGCACTTTGCTTTACTCGAAGTATAAGGTGTGTTAATGGTTGCTCTAATTGCTTTTTTTTTTTCACTAATAATTTGTCTCGGTGATTGCATAGTAAAGCATGTATTTTTCTTTCACAGGTTAGCCTCACAGCAGATATTCTGAAGGTCAGCTGTGGTGTGGACCATACGGTCGTGCTGAGCCAATCCTTGTGCTGACAAGAGCATTGTGGCTTCTAGATGTGTCAAATAGTCATTTGACATCAGTGATAGGCAGCACAGACATGTGTGATTGATGGAAATGTGCACTGATGCCCTGTTTTTATTTTGATGCACTCCGAGAATAAATTTGTGCTGGTAGTCACGTATGCGATATTCTCTGTACTGCATCATTGATTTCGACCTTTCGGTTAGACTAAAAGTTTGGTTGAATGGTCCAGGAGTCTGAAAGGATACTCGGGCATTGTGCCAGAGCCTGTGTGTGTGTGAACACCCACATTGAAATGATTGGGATTAACTACTAAAAGTTTGTTACACAGTAGTTCTACAAGCACCAAGAATGTGATGTGCATTACGAATGTGGAGGTTTGAGTTGTTTTTTTCTTCTGCACTATCTCTATTTACGCTTTTTTCGCTTCTATTCCACAAACCTCCTCTATAGGAGTGATAAGCAATCGACCAATTGATAGTAAGCTCCTCAGGCAGATGGGTTGCACGTTTCCCCATCATCTTATTCATTCATCCAACAGCTAGACGAACTTGAGATCAGAAACAAAAATACAAAATTTGTTACTTCAATTCGTATGTGGTCATAGACGCAGCCTAGCGCGTGATGCCAGCTTTGACAGCTTCGCTCTGGATCACCCGTCACTATGAATTATATATGTTGGCTGCCACCAAAGGCTGGCTGACCATTCCCATAATCAATTTCTTTTCATCACTTGTGCGTTTGATTACCTCTTTTTTCCTCAACGCTGCTGTCCTTCAATTAACCACTTCCATATGGTGAAGGATCTCGCGCGAAGACCAACTCTGTCTCGTTTATCTGTTCTGCTCCTCGCTTTTGAACCACCAGCCACACCAGGGTAGCCCATAAAACTTGAGGTGGTGAGTGACAAATACTCTGCACCAGGATTTTCCTGGTAACAAAAATACTTTTCCGCGCGACCAAAACTTGCGCTGTACTTTCGGTTGCTATGACTACGCTGCCTGTGCCTGTTACGGCTTCGCTGCTGGCTATGTGAACGCTATGAAGCCGGCCCCAGAGACAAGTCTGCCTGGGAAATGGAGCGGAGAACCAAGGGAACCGGCCATAGAGTTAGTAGAACAACTCTAGAGGAAAAGCTGGGCCGGAAAAGTGGGAACCTCTAGGGCGCCGCCCTGTTGCTACTGGTCAATGTGGCCAGCGCAATTACTATTGAAAGAGCTGAGAACAGGTAGAGGTCACTTTATGCTTTGTCATCTAAAAACGCATACCTGATGGCTTTATGAAGGCGGTACGTTAATATTAAGTTTACAGAAAGCGATCGCTAAGTCCGTGACTTATACAAATCACGATGTACGCATTCATGCACTAAAGGATGACGCGAATTTCGGTTTCGAATCTGTTTTTTGGGTGCGTAGTAGTTTCGTACAGTTTAGGTTTGACATGCGATCGCGCGTCGACATCGGACGCTATGGCACACTCGTGCCTTATGTGCCACCGAAGCCCCGAAGTGGTCTGGCATATACCTTCACATGTAAGTAAACGAATGCATCTCCTTGTTGAGAATATCACGCGAGTAGGCAGCTCTTGTGGTACATCACAATCCTTTGACAAGCGGCACAGTAGAGCATTTTTCTGCATGCGGAGCGGTGTTTTTATTTGCAGGTTTCCCTTCAGTAGGAAATTGCTGGACAGGCGGACCAGCGCACCGGAATTGTACTGGCGAAGCCACAAGCAACTAAAACAATCTGTTTAATTGTTGCACTTTGAACAATCATGCTTCTACAAAGGCCACAGCAGAAAAACAGCCTGATGCCGAGTATTTCTGTGCCACGAAGTAATCAAGAGGCGAGTGCCTAATGTGGACGAAATTGAGTGCATCGATACTTAGAACGACAGAAAGCTGAGCTAGTTGGTAAGGATTCATTATGCAAAACATAGGTGAGGCGTGCAGACAGGACACAAGAGTAGAGAAGTGGGCGGGGCTCGTGTTGTTTGCTTGTAAATACTCTACTCTTGTGTCCTGTCTGCACGCCTCACCTCCGTTTTGCATAACGAGTGCATCAACCCACATATTAATAGCGTAGGCGTTTTATTAACTGTGCAATATTTTCAACGCTTCCTTGCATGCCATCTCATGTGGAATATCTTTCTTGGTCACAAATTTGTGCAGCGAATCTATTTGCATGATCGACTCCGGGCCTGTGAGACCGTTCACTTGCCCTTGATGCTGAATCTTTTACATGTATCCATAAACTGCAGATATGCATATCAGATCCCTGCGAGCATTTTCAAAATTCAATTATTTTCGACAACAGGCACATATGCAATACTGACATAATCCCGAATACCACTAAGCAGCTGGGACACATTTTTGTTGACCATACTCGCAGGTAAAATAAGTACATCATGTGGACAGCTCCAGCTCATTTTCCTTAAGTCAGTGTGTACAAGGATTATGCAAAAATAATTTTTTTCTCGCGCACCGATTATTTTGCTGTATAAGCAAGAGAACCCACCACGTTAGTGTAACGTATCTTGTGCATCAAACTAATATGTGCTTTCATTTACCAAGTGAGATGAGTTACTTTTATCGCTCATTCAGTCATATCACACTGCAAGCTGCATTCATCAATATTCAATTGGATTTTGCAAATGTTTAATGAAACATGTTTCCCTTTTATGCAGATATGCAATGGCAAGCCCTTCCATGTGTTCCAAAAATAAAATTTAAGCTCTAAATTAAAGAAGATATTTCTAGTCAGAAACAAGTAAAGATGGTGACTGCAGAGTATCAGAAGCCCAAGGTACAGAAATTATGAGAAGTGTCGAATGATTTTAAGGTAAGAGTCGTATTCGAAAATGCAAGACTCTTTAGTGGAGGTCAAGCAAGTCAATATAGGTAGAATACTCTGCAAAATTATGTGAGTGAGGGGATGTCATACAATGGGTCAGGAAATGCATTGTTTTTAAAACAAAAGCTGATTGCCATTGCATAAGTCACTTTAGCATCATGATAAATTCAGAAATAAACCAAAAAACAAGACACGCAAAAATAAAAAAAACATTTAATGATGCTCTCTCCACACTGGGATAAATAAAAACAAACACATCACATCTAATGTGGACACATCAGACGCCTTAAGAAGCACTAAAGGAAAAATTCAGTTTCGAGCTATGGCCTTGCACTGATAGTGATATTTACCACTGCATTTAGAAAGTGAAAGCATTCATGCAGGCAAGGATGATTCTTTATATTTTTGGCTACCACTTCAAATGCCTCCACCAAGTGTTACAATGCTGCACGCAGCCATACTAAGGATCTCGCAGCAACACCTGCAGGTAAAAAGCAGAAGCAGTCACAGTGCTGGTGTGTTCTGGACACTATGTTTGAAAACTTTTAGGCAAGAAGAGTGCAAGAAGCAGACATAACAACTGCATTTATTTCCATAATTCCCCATTTAAATGGCCTTTTCTTTTTGCTTAGACAATGCCTACGCCTAGCCACAGCAGCTCCCTCATACAGACTCCGCAAGCCAAGAGGCCGTGGAGACAAATGCAGGTAAGAGGCAATAAGCAATAGCACTGGTATCGACATTCATCCAATTTATTTCTTTTTCTTTCGTTTAGGCAGCCTGCACATCTCGAACAGCCACCTTGACTGCGGGTGTGTCACCCTAGTCGCCAAGAAAACATTTGAGGGAAAGTGACAGGTAATGTGAACAGCCACTTCTCCATGTAAACAATACTCTTTCTCTCGGATGACTCCTACGCCTCACCACGCCAGCACACTTGTGCACAAAGATGCCGCAGAGGCACGTGCAGGTCAGAGGCAAGAAGCAGTGGCACTGGTGTCGACATTTACCCAATTTCTTTTTCTTGCACTGAGGCAGCCAGCACACCTCGAACAGCCACCTTGACTGCGGGTGTGTTAGTAGATTCCTGTTGTACATATGCTCATAATAAACTTCAGTAAACTTGAACTTCATAATAAACTTGAAGGCAAATGGGACATTGATGCATTGTATTGTTGAATATTTATTGTACACATACAATATATGTTATACGTTGCAGTGCTACAGAGCGTATTTTGAAACTTCCCCCTATATTTTGCACCTTTAATTACGTATGTGTTGTGTGGCCCTCAATGCAGTTCATATTGTAGCAGCTGCTTTGTCTGTGTATCGCACATTGGCGTAAGCTAGTGATATCCATATACTTCTCTCACATATACAAAATAAAGTTCTATGTAGTCCTCAGTGTTACAACAAAAAATGAAAGTAAACAATCCGATCGTGGAATTGTGTTTATTACAGTGATTCCTACGATAGTTACTGACAAGTTGAGAACTTGAACTGGTCAATCGGTCTATAGCCTCCTTTATTTTTCAAAAATAAAGGATGCTATGATCCGTCATGGCAAGGAATTGTATGTATACATAAAAAAGGGGGTATGTGTGTGTTTGTAGTGGGGGTATAGGATTAGGGCGGTACGAAGAAATGTACCAACACCGTCCTCTAGGCCCATTCTGTTAAGGTACCGTAACAAAGCGTATTATGCATAAAGTTCATACAACCAACTCTGATATTACTACAGACGCCAGGCGACGCGAGCTACATTTGTCATGATGCATTTGCGACTGCACCGGATGCCCTCCACATTATTCTCGTGAATCGTGCTCACTGCGCCGAGGCAAAAGAAATATCATGGGCGCAGGTGCCTTTAAAGTATCTCGACCTTGCGAGGCACGGCTGCGCATGCCAGGGGAGCTGTCCGTGCGAACACTCCCTGGCACACGCCTGCCTCGGCGGCCCCAACCTACGTATCGTTCTGCTTCGAGCTTTGATCCCCCCACTGTCCCTCGGGTGCCCTAGAGTTCCTGCGCCGCCTGCTCTACTATCATCTCAGGTGCTCTCCTGAGACTTCCGTTTGTCGGTTACATGTGCCCTACAGCTGGATCATTACTTATACTAATAAAAAACCCGATCTATCGTGACGACGATAGATCGCGAAAGCGGCTTTTGCAACATACCGCACCCGTGCGAAGAGAATTACGGAACGCCAACGAGGAATCTGACCACAGCTTCGAGCTCGTAACGTCGTCGAGTGACACTCCTGCAACAGGCGTGACCGCTGAAAACCGCATACCGCCGGAAACTTGAACAGGATCATCCCTCGGATGCATAACTGCCAGCTGTACGGCCAACATGGACCACACCCACACCATCCCGCAACATAGAATAAAGAACCGACTTATAAAGCCCAAAACACGGCTGCACGCTCACATCACAACACTACAAGCGAGACGCCATGCTGCTACGCAGCTACTGTTGCCGGATTAAAACTGACTACTGTCACCAAGTCTAGCAAGCGTCTCAGCAGCTGGCAACCTCGGTGCGTAGCAACATGGCGGCGCTCTTGCGGTTCCCGATTTTAATGCATGGGCCCTATGGGTAGCTTGTCCTCTAGAGTCAGTATAGTAACTCTATGGAACCGGCCGTCGGCTCTAGTACGGCTTTTCGCCGCCACGCGCCGCCGCCGGAGTAGGATCATCGTCGCTCATTGAAACGCAGGGCGCGACTGTATACGCAGTTGTTAAATGGTTGAGCTTTCGACTGTATTCGCATTGTTTCAAGTACAAGCAAGACCTTTGTAAACACGAACCCTGAAGCACTTGTCGCTCTGGGCAACCAGCCTATTTTAGAGGCATGTGTCGTTCGCGGCCATTGCTGTTCGATGCGCTTGCGCGTCGTCTGCTGCGCCGATACGAGAGCGCGCGCCAGTTGAAATCCAATGCGTGGGAAAATGTTCTGTCGCCGTTATGTTCGCTTATATGAAAGTCGATATTTGAAAGCAGTGCTTGTCACCATATAATGGGAACGCTTGGGCGCTGAAAGAGCCCCTAACGTCAACTCGTGTAGCAGGCTGCACGTACGCAAGCCGGGAGTTCACGCGCTAAATGGCACGTAATGTCGTGAGACTGCTCTACGGCAAGACGTGATGCCACGTTTCCTTCTTAAAGCTTTTGAGAATTACATTTGTTGCCACCGCAAGGAAGCCACAGCTGGCGTCAGAAAATGAGGAGCTGTGCCGTGTCATTTAGGAACTCAAAGCTGTTGAATCGTAACGATGCAAAAACAAACAAAAAGCGCGTTCTGCCGCGCGATTCTGCAACACATGAAGTTCTGCAGAACCTGCATGCAGACATTACTCCGCAAATAGGGAGGTTCATGTCTTCAATATCAATGAGTTGCGAGTCATGGCTCACATTGATTTTACCATTTCAATGGTGGAAATAAAAGCATTTATTGCGGAAGGAAGCTACCACATGTCATTGAAGCGTATGCCACTCTCACAGTTTCGCGTGCTTTCGCGAAAGGGGCTTTCTTACAAAATGTTTAACTGCGTCGTGCCTATCAGTAACATTGAAGGCGTAGTTGCAGAGGAGCGGCCTCAGGAAACGAACCGATATGAGGTTCATGAGCTTAAGCCTGTGCTCGTTGCTGTCATTGCTCTTGCACTTTAGCAACTTTGAAGAACAAAGAGCTGGGACGGCGTACTCCACTAAGGTAGTCAATGGCTTCTGCAAGGTCTGGTGCTCCTGCAGTGCACGGTCAGCAAAATCTCTTAAACAGTCCAGGACAAAGAGAAGTTGGTCCGACGGGTAGAGCAGCCCACCTCGATCTTGGCTCCGAGTGAGCTGAAAGAGCGGCTGGTTGCTCACCGGCTTCGTACACAAAGTAACACAGTTCTCGCAGTCAATATGCTCGCCTACAACCCGTGCAATGTAGCCCCCCACATAGGCGGTAGCCGAAATCTGAAGCGATGACAGCTGCTGTGGCAAAATTGTGGTATTAAGTCTCTGCAATGCCAATCTTGCTCTCGAGAGCTGGGGCACTGCTTGCACAGTCGACGGCAGGGGAGGTATTGAAGCTGAAGCAGAAGTTGGTTGTGCAGAGGAATGTGCATCACACAGTATGTGTCCCGACATTGCACCACATTCTTTGTGGGCAATATTGGAGGCTGCATTCGACACAGCAATCCCGGTCTTCAGTAGTTTTTCGAGGCCTGACAGTGCAGCCCGAACGTCCAACATGTCGTTGCACCCGGATGACATTCGCAAACTTCCAAAGAGCGATTCAATTGGATCGCTGTTGAATTTTCGAGTGAGCACAAAAGAAAACTTCTCTTCTGTCAACAGATATCTGACGCACGCCACTGTCGAATAGGTGGTTAACAGAATTGCTTCATACGTTTCGGCTGTGAGGAATTCACGAGCATGTCCAGATCTTTTCTTTAATGTCTCCAAGTACATAGGAAAAGTGACCTCAAGCCATTCAAGCCGCGGATCAGCACTGTCGTCAAATTGACGGCCATCCGAAAAATTGTGGCGTATGTGCTGCGTCGTGTTGCTGACATCGTGAAGCACGAACCACCGATAAACGTTCATGAACGTAATTGTTGGGCCTGCGGCTGAAAATGACAGTGCACAAGTGTGTCCAGCCTGATCCTTGAGATGTTCCAAGGCAGCGGTTACACTTGGAGACATGAGCTGGACGGCTCTTGCCACGTTCATCTTTTCTATGTTGCTCGGATAAACATGCTTCCTGCTTAAAAACCGAACAGGCTTTACAGACAAGCCTTTCTGCAGTTGGTAGAGGTCTTTTATGTGTGAAGCAGAAATCTCACCTTTCGGGCCAAAGTCACGCGATAGAAACTGTGACCTCACGTTCTTCAGCACGTGGCACGGATCAAAGCTAATGAAAAGAATCCTGCTGCGGTCACAGGGGTGTTCAATCCGGTAGGTAAGCAGGCCATTTCCAAGCAGTTTCATGCAATTCACGTTCACTTTATGATTGTCCGTGACAAGGCGAACAATCCTAAACCCACAAGCTTCCACTTTTTGCATGACGAAAATCAGCAACTTGTGGAGTTGGGGGCCCGTTAGCCCTTTTGTAAAATAGTAGGCAACTGGAATCCGAAACTTTGTTGTCAGTCCACTGATGACAAAGCACAGGAGCGAATTGGCTAAGACAAGGTCACCGTTTTGCTCTTCCACCCCGATGTCTACTTGCCCAACAAAGCAGTCACGTTGCTTGTTGTATTGCAACTTCTGCTTTACCCTCATCTCGTCAACGATGAGCGAGCAGACCTTTGATTGCGGTTTGTCAAAGTTTTCGGCTTCACATATCAGCCGAGCTTCCACCAGTTTGCTGAAGCCGGTCTCACCACTTGTAGTTCCAATATAGTTGGTTAGGGTCTTTCGGTCTGGAAGCTTCAAAAGCATCTCCCCTCGAATATGTTCATAGGCTTTCGTTGATAAATGCCTCAGCACCACACAACGTCGAGTAGTTTCTTCAGACCAGGTAGGCCTTTTTTTTTGTAATTGGTAATTTGGTCCACGAGAAACAATGCTAGCTGAAGCCTCTTTCTCTGCTGCTCTTTCTCTAATGTAGGAAACGTCTGCAGTCAAAGAGTCCTCCTGCAGTTTCTTGAGCTCCTCTTTGTACTTGTCAATTGTCTGATGTAGTCTCAGTATCTGGCTCCTCAGATCTCTTTCTTTTCTCTTCCATTTGGCCTTTTCGGTAGAGAGCAAAGCAGAGGCCGAATGGCTGTCGACCTGGACACTTTTGTCGCATGAGGCAGCCTGGTCAGCCCTGTGCACGCATTCATTCTGGCACTGTAGACCATGATGGTCTCTTGTTTCGCAGGTAGCGCTTGTAGTATCCATCGGCTCCGATTCTTCAGCTTCAGGACCTGTTGTTGCCTGCGTTGCACATGACAGCGGTCGCGAGGCAGCATGGCTACTGGTGCAATCATTCGTTGACTGTTCGTTCACAGCACGGTCACGTTTAGTGATACTTGCCATGCTTCGTTTAATTGTTGCCTTCGGCTGCAAACGTGAAGGGTAGTCTGCAAAGACGGACGGAACTGCATCCTTCTTGAGCCGCCGTTTTTTTCCTTCTATGAAGTCTTCTGTTCTGAAATGGCGGCTGCATACTCTAGTGTAGTTTGAAGTTGTATTAGGCGACCAATCACCCCGCCTAATTACTGCAAGCCACCTCTCTCGTATACCAGCGGCAGCTGGTATTTCGTGGAACAACAGCCCGACAGTCTTTTTCTTTCCGTTCGATTTGCACAATGGTACGCAACAGTAAGACATACTGAGGCATAGGGAACACGTGCTTGCAAAATCCTGAAAGAAGAACAATACGAATTCAAAGTTTCGCAGTGTTAGCGCGGCCGGACAGGCTGCATGTGCAACACGTGCGTGCAAAAGCCTGAGAAAAAAGAAAACGGATACTATGAAATACGAATGCAAGTTTCGCATTGTCAGCGCGACCGGACAGAGTGCATGCAGAATACGTACCTGCAAAAGCCTGAGAAAAATCGGAAATGCAATCAAACGCGGATGCAAACACGAATTCGTCTGCTTCGTACTGCGCGCGGCCCGTCAGCGCCAGCTTACTATCCTACTCACACAGCGCCGCCACGCGGCGGCGGCGACGCGGGCGCCCGACGGCCTGGGGTATCTATAGCCTGGGGAGAGCGTTCGCCCAGGCACTGAAAAAATAGAGGGGGCACTGGTCTCGCACGTTCTCGCGCGAAGCGACCTGGACGCGCGTTGCGGCTGTGGTCAGCAACTCGGCAGTGGGCAAAAATAGTACGCATCGAGAAGGCAGCGGCGCCGAAGAAGTACCGCGCAGGCTTCGTCAACTCCTTTTTCCTTTGGCGTCGGTGACGTAAAGGTAAGCGTTAGGCCTGCTCAGTGCTTGCTGGCGTTCTCTGTGCTGCCGTTGATGTTACTGTCGGAAAATAAACGGCTTCACAGCGTGCTACGAGTTGTTCGGCACTTTTGAATAAGTCGGCAACGCCATACAAGTCGGGTCTTCACGATCCATGACGTGCTTGTGCAACTTGCCCGCTCTTCCTGCCACGCTGTCTCTGACGCGAATTTGTGTTCTCTCATTGTCTTGGGTGGCGTAGGTACTGCGAGTATGGCACGCGGGCAGCAGAAAATTCAATCGCAGCAGAAGGCACAGAAGAAGCAGGAGCAGCTGAAGAAACAGCAAAATCATGACCAGAAGGCCGCTGCTGCCAAGGCCCTTAACCACACATGCACTGTGTGCAAGGTACGTAACAAAGAAAAAGGTCGTCGACTTTTAGTTGTGAGACATGTGGGTTAGCGGGTCACGGCGAGATGAGCCACTGAGCGACGCCGGCCTGTTGCGCGGCGCTAGTGACCGCTTCCGCGACGCTCCTTTCGGATGCGCACGCGGTGCTTCTTTGACACCGTAGCGCACCCGCTTGCTGTGTTGCTGCTTGAGGACAGTTTGGGTTTAAGTGGCCAGAAGGTAATTTAGACAATCGTGCCAACAGTGGACTCCTACCTGCTCGTGCCTACAGAAAGCGAAGGTGTGCGCTGGTTGACACATGGCGATGAAACTTGCGGCCTTGTGCGGATTTAGCAGTGCTTAAAACTGGTTGATTTCTGATCTCGCCATGAGGGTTGTCCGAGAGCTTTAACGTCAATTGCTCACTGTAGCCTTAGGATCACTACTGAATGGCGTTGCAAAGCTATTTTGACGGGCTCTTTGCTTTTGCTAGATTAATTCATAAACTGCCACGTCATTTCATCGGCTTTTAGTTGTGCGAATTTAATAACAGTTTCATCATTGTAAAGCCTAGTGTGTCTCGAGTGTGTGAGGTTGCTAGAATTTCAGTGGAACCTAACGGTCTGACAGGATTGCCCCATTTTCATATGTAACTAGTTGGAACTACTAAAAGACAGCTGAGGATCATTTAGTAATCCAGCCTAACTGGGCAGTCGTACACAGCTGGGGTTCCATTGTTTCACCTGTTGAAATGTTGACTGTGCCTTAACACGCATATTCATTTGACCTTTTTCATTAGACTCAAATGCCAGATCCGAAAACCTACAAGCAGCACTTCCAGAACAAGCATCCAAAATGTGAGCTGCCAGATAACCTGAAGGAAATTTAAATATCAAAGGATTCTCCCAGAACCAAACATGGTGGTGGCAGCCCGAAGGTGAATGTGTGCTGAAGACAACCTTTGTGGACTTGCCGCTGCTTTTTTACACATCAGCATCCTTGTACAGCCTTATCCTACCCCGAAGAATGAAAAAAGAAAAAAAAAGGAAACTGGAAGAGCAGTCTGAATTAAAAACAAATAAATGACAAGGGGGCCAGATGCCATTTTGGTGTAGGCAGCCTGGCTTTTCAGTGCACTTCGAGATAATCAGATGTGATAAAGTTTTTGCTACTCAATCCACCGTGTGTGTGTCTATGTTGACCATGAAGGATAACTGGCTTGAACTGGTACTGCATTATGGGTACTGTTGAGCTGCAGCAGATTCTTGAAGTGTAGTTCGTTTCCTTGTAAGAAGCGGCACCACATTGGAGCACTAGTGGGCTGGTGTAATGGTGCGATTCTTTTGGCGCAAATGGTTTCCAGCTGACAGTAGTGACACGGACAGAAAAGGACGCCGGCACGCAGCGTGTCATCGTTCCTTTCTGTCCTTGTAAGTATATTCTGCTAGAAACCATTTGTACTAGTATGTGCAACCAACAAGCTCAGGCAAACGCTATTCTGGCGATTCTTTTAATTCTGCTCCTTTATTGTGAACTGTTCATGGTGCCTGTTGGGCAGAGTGCTGCTCAAACCACTGATAAAGAAAGACAGTTGAAATAGAATAGTTACATTATTACCACATTGCTGGAGATGAGCAGATTAGATGAAGGCACAGATTTTCATAATGTTATTGGCCTTGCAACATACCGACAGTGGCTCTAGTACAGACATTTTTGTAATGCAAGAGGCTAAACTGAAATGTGGGAAGCATAGTTTTAACCTGCTTGCTACAAAGGCTAAGAGCAGTGCAACACTGGATCCCAGCTTCAGCTCGTCTTGCAATTCCGACTTCCTCCATGATGCTGCAGGCCTGCTGGTGTCGTAGTCTGCTACTGAGCATGGAATGATGGTTTCGATTCCCAGCTACATGCCGAGGCAATGTGCAAGGTGTTCATTTGCTGTGCCTTGGGTGGGCTTCAAGGAAACCAAAGTGGTCAAAATAAACCTGTAGCCCACCACTGACATGTCTGGAACATTTAGTCGTGATTCTATTCAGCTCATATGATGCAATACGATTCATATTCCATTAGTACGAGAAAGTAGTGCCATATTTGGGCAGTCGTTAATCCTATTGTGTAATCCTGCTCCTGGCTTGGTCCCGATTTGGACAGTCAGCATTTGTAAATAATAAAAAGAAAAACTTCGTAATGCATACTGAGCAGAATAGTTAACTGCACGAATTTGTAGCAGTTTATGGTTGCAAGGTGATGTATACAATGTGTCTTTCACTAGCAAATGCAGGGCCACCAAAAGTAAGGATTTTGGTTGCCGATGTTTCATGATTTGTCGGCACCTAATTTTTAACCATGACACATGTTGAGGCGTAAAGTGTATTGAGAGTACTTGTATGACATCTTGTACTTGTCTTATCCTTTTTTTGATGAACATTTGAACCCTAGAAAATTCATTAGCAAGCGTTGGAGCACCGTACATTATTTTGCAATACTTCTTTTTCCAAACTATTCTCTGTGACATCATTGGCTTGCTGTTTTTCCTACAATTGCTGGGGTTGCCACACACAGCACAGCTAGTATAAACGCTTGCAGAGCTCTTGTTTAATATTAAAGCAAAGTATTCTTTACCCACCTTCCCAGAATTCCCTATTTTGTCTCTCTTGGCATGTAGAAGCTGTTGCTCAATAAAAAGTATTGCATGTCCGATAATGGGTTTCGAACCCGAATTCTGCAGCACAGCAGCCTGATGTTCTGTCCATTAGGTCACCACGTATACATAGAAGGAGTCGCATATTTTCCAGCTTCCCTTGTGCAAGCCAGCGCTTTGAGAGTTGCTGTGCAAGGCGTGTCGCATAAAAACAGGTTACTTATAAAAGTGGGAGCGCACACTTAGCTAGCTGACAATGAAGATAGAAGTTCGTGCAACCACACCTTAAGTAATTTGCAAACATATTTGCTGAACACTGATTCTACAGGTTCAGTTGGACAAAACTGGCTGTAGTTGGAAGGCCATGCTTAATGAAGCTTTCTTAGTGATGTTTGAAGATTTAGACTCCTTGGTCAGTAGTGGCAGTGTCTTGCATTTGTGCAGCCATGGCTGAGTACGATTGTGGGATTTGTTCACTGCCTAAATCCACTGCACATCTCTTGTCGTTTTCCAGATTTTTTATGACCAGTGTCATACCTAATCTTACTGCTACACAATTGCACGTTTAGCTCCGTGCCATGATGTCGTGATAATGGGCTTCTTCGATTTTCCACTTCTGGCTACCCGTAGGGCTGCCAGAGCCAGCCAGAGCGTCTTCATTTTTCTCGGGTTGCTCCACCCACTGAGCTACGCACTTTTACCGGGCATTTGTTTTGCTCTCGCTGAACAGTTCTGGCTACCCGCAAGCTGCCAGAACCTGCCAGGACGATTTCGGTCTGGCTGCTCTCTGGAAGTTCTATGGCTAGCAGACAACTAAAAGAGGCGATGGGCGCTCGCTGCCATCCTTGCGGGGACTTCACGGATTGCAACGTGGGCGCTTGAGGACATAAATTTACCTTGCTCAGCCAACTGTCTGCTTCATCTTCGGATTTCCTGCGGTACTCCTGAGATTATTTGCTTTCTGTTGGATACTATTTCATTCATCGACACAAACTGACGTCTTTCCTAAAGATAACTTTTCAGTAGCATCAGGGGAAGCCCACGAATGCCATAGTGACTTCATTTGTCAAATAAGATTTTAGATTTGTCTACTCAAAAGCTTGTGTAAAATCAACAAAAACACCAAGAACAAATTGTTTTTGTTCAAATTTCTCCAATATATATTCATTCTGGTTGAGAAGAGCTAGTTCTGTTGATCGATTTTTTATAAATCCGTACTGGCATTTCGTCATCACGTGCTTGTTACAGAAGGGATATAGTCGATTATAGATTGTTCTCTCAGAACCTTTAGAAAATATAGGCAGTACCGACACTGGTCTATAATTCGAGACGCCTTTTTTGTCTCCTTATATAAAGCCACTACACGAGCCACTTGCAATTTTGGATGGAAAAACACCCGTTGAAATACATAAGCTATATATATATATATATGTCGGCACAGGAGCAATTTTATTTATTACATATTTCACTGGCCTTACTTGCAGCCCATCGGCATCACAACTGCGGCTGTTCTTTAAGCCCCAAAAAAACAGCGCAAACTTCATGTTCTGTTGTTGCTTCTAAAAAGGGCGTATATACATTACAAGGATCAAGAGCTGTGTAGTATGCACGTGGCCCAGTGTCAAAATCTCGCTGCTCGAAATAGTTGTGCAGCGAGATCCACTGAAATAGTTAACCAGTGGACTCGTAGCGGCACCCCGCGGCAGCCGTTGTATCTATGCTGCGTAGCCAACCGCAGCTGCCAATAGCAGCCGCATATGGGAATCCTCTTTATTACGAGATAAAGCGTCCAGAAGTGAGTGAGGAGCTGGCTTCTGTTTGAAAAGAAAGCGTTTGAGAGTAAGGTGACCGCAGCTCCACGGAAAACTTGGTATGACAGCAAAACTTGGCTAAGATGTTCACAGCAGCATATGCCTCCTGCGGACTATGTTATTTCGCGAAGCCTGAGGGGTGGTTCAGGGCCCCTTTAACACATGTAATTTCTAATCTTCATGGACTGCTACATGTCGGTTTACAATTTAATTTCTTATGTAGGCAACCTTTCATGTCATGATGGTTAAAGTCTAGCTAATAGTGAGAATGACAACCTATTACAATAACCTATTACAATTGCTGTTCCATGTGGAACAGCAACCTTACATATCTACAAGGAAGCACAAACATCTTTCGAAAGGAAGAAATGGTGAAAATTAAAAATGTGGTTTAATTTACCAATTTACAGTGCAGCATTTCATTGGTAGGTTGGGCATGGTTAAATTTGTGTAACTAATTTTATTGCACTACAGCGTATTGCGCAATGTTGGGTAGGAGGGCACAAACAAAATGTGATGCCTTTATTCTGAGCAAATTGGTACATTGGCTTTTACTAAACGTTCAAGTGTAACAATGAATATAAGTATCTATATGCAAATGCTCTATATTCCAGTGTTGCTGCTGATAACATCCTAGTGAGACCTCTTAAACATTATAATGCACATTGCCCTCAATACTTTGCAAAGTTAACTCAAAAACTTATTACATAAAATATTCATTCTAGATATAAAGTCGGATGCATGCAGAATTGTATGAAAGTGCATTAATCATATTCCTAGTTATAGATTTGTGTTTAGACAAAGATAACTTTTTTTACGACAAGAAATATGAGGACGTGATTACTTCCACCACATACAGCATCTACAGCTTCTTATTTTGGTATTGGAACAAAAAATGGGTTTTTGAAGTTCCTAACCTACAAGTTGGTAATCAGAACATATGTATATAAAAAGCTATTGCATCTTTTAGCTTTCTTTTGCTCTTAGAAGGATATTTTCAGAGCTCAATGCAAGCGCTATGACGACTCTGCTCCAGAATAGAAGCAAGTGAACACAGAAGCTGTAGGTAATACATTCAATGGTCAAATCCTCTTGTGATCCCAAACAGTACACAACTGTTATGTGTGACGAACAGCTCCTTTTATCTACAGTTTTATGAACACGCTACCGGCACAGTGTAATCATTGTGATGGCATTCTTTGCCCCAACCAGTCACTTTGTAGTAGGTCAGAAGGTGCAGAGTTTCTTACAAAATTTACTAGTGGGAACTTGGGTGCTGGAATCATTCAGCTATCATGAGAATCTTCATGCTTGTGGCATTAAACATGCTTCTGACCTTGTTGGATTATGCTTTAACTTTCTAAATTTTTAAGCACTCATATTTTTGAAAACACACCAAGGATCTCTGTCCCCATTTGTAATCGTTGCACATTGTTGCATTTATAACACAATATTACGTAGAAAATGAACAATTGGCAAAGTCGCAAAGCTGTATGAAGTTGCACTTCCATATAATTATGCGGAACAGGCATCCTAATCTGTCATTTCCCGTTCATGTTTTAATTTTTGCTGATGGCAGTATATCGAAAGTTATACTGCCAGAGTTTGATTGAGAATGCAGCGCCAGGTGAAAGAACGTGAAAGTAAGAAAAACAGGCGAAAAGCTGCTAAGAAAATTTAGGCAGACGTAACATGCTGTCAGCTGAACAGAGTGAAACTGCTTGGGTCCAGCTTTGGCAGGTGTTATTTTATACCATGGCAGCAGTTCAAAGCTCAGAAGTGGGTTTGCTGTGCTTATCGGTCCTTTCCATTACACCAACATCACTGTGTCATCATCAAGCCATCTCCTTGTCCTCGGCTTCGCCCACACCCACCACTGCCACTGGGGCTCGTACCCTTGCAGCAATGTGCAGTTGGGTGTGACATGTGCTAGCCACTGGTCTATCATGCAACATTCGTCCTTGGCAATGTACAGGATTTTGTGCACCATGCTGACTCGGGAAGTAGTTAGTGTCTGTGCATGCATTTCAGAAAACACAGCAAATGATACTGTAACAGATGAAGACGTCATTGTGCGCATACATCAGGAAGTTTTGAAAAGATAGTGTCATTATTTTAGAATTAAATAATTTGGATGGCAGTGCGCTCTGAGATCCTGATCCTGTAATATGGCACATTCAATAGGTTGTTTATGTACGCTTTGGAGGTGCTACGAAAGTCGTGTAACGTGGCTTTAAAGCTGTATTACAATGCTAAGTGGGTCTAGCACCAATGACATGGCTCTATTATTGCCTTTGGAGGTTCTTTATGGTTGCAGTGAAACTTAGTTGCTGTATTGCACCACCTTTGTAGTGATCTGAAACGACGATTTGAATGTGCCGATTTGAATGTGTCGATTTTTTTCTTTTTCTAAATAGAAACAGAATGTCAGTTTGTAAACTGATAAAGTATCCTTTCGAGACTCAACATTTCTTTTAATTTCACAATAATAGATTGATTATGAGAAGAGAAAATTAAGGTCACAGTCCTGATCTAGAGTTTTTTGTTCTTTATTTTGTGCCAGAACTCCAGCAGTAGTACATCAGTGTAACGTCATTCATTTAAAAGTATATATATTTTCTTTGTATTTGGGCCATTGTGGCATAGTTGATGTTGCTGAAACTTGTTAAGTGCCATCGTTCACTCCTTTATTACTAAATTTCATCCGTCTTTACCATTAAAATTTTAAGTAAGCCTGAGCAGACACCATCAAAATCCATAATGTGATGGCGAGTTGGTGTGGGAACTTAAAGGTGGCATCGCCAGCTGTCTTTTGTTCTCATGTATTTTCTGGCTTACCAAGCTTCTTTAAATGGTAAGAGTGGCTTTTTTGTTGCTGTAGAAGGGCATTTTACTAATACAGCTTGCATAATTTTTCTCGTTACTGTCCTATTAAGGGTAAAGCACATTTGAATAAAGCTTGGGCTACACTTTATATGTGCGAATGGGGCCTTTGATGGGGCAATGATGATGGTAGCAAACTTCCAAATTGTCAGTTCCTGTCTTCTTGTCTAAGACTTTCATTGAAACTAACTCAGTCTGCTTGCGTTGTAGCAGCCTTGAAACTCTACTCTGGTCCATTGAGTTTTCTGTGTGCAGGCCGCAGCATGATTGAAGAGCTTCGTAGTACAGAAGGCCAAGGGAGCCAGTAAGGTGCTTGGAGTTGCAGCTGGCCAGGCCCCTGCAATATCAGATTTAGAGAAACAAAGGATTGGAGTGCTAATTTTGGAGCACATCTCTTAGGTGCCCATTCCTGCATTCAGCGTCAGCGTCCCTCAGCATGAATGAGCGACCGCGGAGCACAGTGGGGGATGAAAGACGGCAAGAGCGAAGAGAGCACAATGAGGATGCAGCAGAAGCATAGGGAGAAAAGCGGAGGAGCAGAGAGCAGCAAGAGGGTGAGGGGGAAAGTGGGTTGCCACGCGAGACATGCTCCACAGCGGCAACCAGGAATGCGGCAAGCGCTCCCACCGATACCATATATGGAAATAAAGTGCTGGCATGGGCTTCGGACCCATTGCACATGCATTACTTCGTCTGTGCCACTGCCACTAGAGAATGCGCTCCGCACAAGCCACGCGTTCCCATGTTCATGCTTTCCTTCAGGATAATGAGGGACACAACCGGTGGAAATGCTTTCTCTGCCACTCCTGTTAAACGAGCTGCCCAAGCAGAGCCTCAGTGTCGCTGCCAAGAGGATGACCCTGTCATCAAGAATCGAATTCTTTACCACAGTTTATCGTAAATTCAAAACACCTTAACAGCTGTACTCAAAATTCACATTAGGGAGTATCGTAATTGCTCGTGAATTTTTTTTTTTCACAATCTTTCACAAGTATATTTCGTGTATAAATAGCTTCTGAATGAATAGTGACTAGGTTGACATGTAGATTTTATCATTTACAGAACATGTAATTGTCTAATCATTTGTAATATTAAGGTGTTAGACTATGTGACATCGGTACTTTCACAAAAATGTTTGTGAGTGCACATCTGAACTTCCACCCTGTGATCTGTGTTGAAGCGCAACATTTTCTTCATACAACATGTTGATTTGTTCAGCTTTGGATGACTGATCAAATTTGTTAGCCACATGCCTCATCTGCATGTTGAGGCTTATACCCAGAAGTTGCACTGAAGGTTTGCTGCTTCCAAAATGCTTTGCTGGGCAGCTTTTTATATGCTTTGTCCCATTTTGCATAGGTGAGTGTGCTTGCATGCCTTAAAGGTCATCTTTTTACCACACTGATATAATGGCTAATCACGAAATGTGCGAAGTCACAACTTCATTTAGAAATTATCATGCACTGCACTACACATAGCTAGCAGCACTTGTTTGCAAGGATTTTCTGACGGCTCACAGACAGCGTTTTAAATGAAACGATGCACCTCATTGTTTGAAGACAATAGCAACTGATTAACTGACGACTTCAGTACAGTTGAGCAGGACATGACTTATAATTGAAATATGATGTGCTTTGTAATACCAGCGTTCGCTTCATATACTCCTTTTACATTAATATTTAAAAAGCAGAGTTACTGGACTCTACAGTTTGTGGTCCTCAGTAACTACTTTTAGACAGTTGTGCACTCTGCACTGGAGGGTGAGCCAGAATCTAAATTATAGTTTAACCTGAATTATCTGAGGCCTGTTACCTGAAGGTAGTCCCCATTAAGGCTGCTGCTGCCGCACTGGTTGTACCACCATGCCCCCTGGTGGTCTCTGGCACAGCTTCCGTCACCCCACTGGTCATTGTCGACATCCCACGTCGAGAAGGCCATTGCAGCATGCGTGCTCAGGCCGTCCCCTTTATGTTACGTGACATACATTGACATTATAACTGATTTAGCCAAACAGAATAGACTACTGCATAACCTTGTTAATATATTTTTTTAGGAGACTATTGAAAAATAATGCAAGATCCAATAACGCCTGCCATAGCATTATTGATGAGACAACAAGTTAGTCTCATAAAACCTTATTTGAAGTTGAACATAAACCGAAGAAACTATTGAAAATCTACCTGTAATACTCGTTATCACTGCCTGGCAGTTCAGCTGAATGCTAAATACATTTTTGGAGTGGCCATAACCTTGAATCGTACTAATGAAGCTGGCAATTTCCATCTGGTACATGGGTTGAATCTTCGACAACAACAGAAGCTGTTTTCAAAAACTTGCTTGATTGACTCTTCAGTTCCTCTAGAATGCAGTGTGATTCTTGCTTATTGAAAAACAATTTAGTCCTGAATTGTGTTTCAGAAGTGTAATTTACCAATCCAGCCTTTGTGCTCCTTCTTAGTTTCCTTTTACGGTTATGTGTATTGCTGTTGCAAAGCTATTATATATTGCTGATTTTTTGTGGCTAGAGTAGTCTGGTCATCAGAGCACCGATGTCGTTGTGAAAATTTAGCTTTCATTGGTTAACATTTGTTTCTCATACCAAATAAAACATTCAGTATGTATAATAGGCAGTGTTTGACTCACCTGCATCTCCACCTTCGTATTTACCAAGTAGCTTGAGTGCAAACTTCTCACGTTCACTTCCTATGGCAAAGTAAGCATACAGGGCATGTGTCTGTTGTCCATCAAAGTCTTCTAGGTCGACCCTGACTTGGTACAGCCTCTGAGATGTCAAATGATGTATCTGGTTATTTCCTGCAGCAGAAAATGAAGTAACACCCGCAGTGGTACCTCAGTGGCCATGGCCTGGGCACATCAGAATGCAAAATCGCCTACGTGCCATGCATTGGGTGCTCAATAAGGAACCCCAGGTGGTCAAAATTAAGCTGGAATTCCTGGCTACAGTGTGCCTCGTAACCAGATGGTAGTCTTAGCATGTAAAACCCCAGAATTTAATTTCAATGTTTAAAGGTAACTGCCAGCTTTCTTTGTTTCACTTTGAATTAATTTTGCAGTGGTGCATGAGCTTACCTAGCCAGAATTCACATGCTGTGTTGCCAAACCCATACTTGTAGTCGGTCCAACTTCTCTGGAAATCTGTGCTTCCATCGAACCTTCGTTGCACGACCTGCATTGTTGTAGTTGTGCTGCACTGCACTGAATATCGGCCACCTCTGCATGAGAGCATGCTGCTGTGTTATATGTGGTATAAGATTTTCTGTGCACAATGGCTGGTGCCATTGCGCCGATAACAAAACAGTGCTGAATTAAACAGTATTCCAGAACTGTTCCAGAGAGCACGCATCAGGACACCAGTCTTCTCACCTTACCTGCTCGCCCTCGCAGAATCTGCCTGGCACATGTCACTCCCTCTTTCCTAGCATTCTGTCACTTCACCTGCCCTTCATAGGTGTATTGTGCAAGGCTATATCGTCAAAAATGCCATAATTTGAGACAGGCTTTAAATGACAGGAAGTGGGTGGTCTCACTGCATGATGTGGATGCTATCACTGCTTTTCTCTTTCTTTCATCATGGGCTGCAAGTGACAGGCAGCACATGCGTGCACGTACATACACACACATAAGCGCGCGCACGTGCACACACACACACACACACACACATATATACATACATATATATAGGTATGAGTATTTAATTTCAATAGTTTTCACCGGTGAACTGATCTTCATCAGGGTTTACAAGAAAATGGCACTTTGGCACTGATAGTGAAGACATCAGACTGCATGCCTGATCGTTCTCAGATACATCAAACCAAAAGCGACAGTTGTGACAGTGATTGACTCTTTCTAGGTGCTTTGGAAGATTCACAGCTGCCTTATTGGGAATGATACAGGACAAAAGGAAGGCAGAGTCCCATCTGTGTAGGGCAAGAAGGCCAGTGAGAAAAAAGGAAGAAAAAAAGGAAGAAGAGGAAGAGGGAGACTAAGTCACGGAAGGGCACAGGAGGGAGAATAGCGGTATCTAGGTTTCCGTTGACACGAGGCAAGAAGGGAGAAAGCAGTTACTGTGCAGCACCGGTACATGTGTCGCCGTTGTAGCGAGAGAGAGGGCAGAATAGAGAAGGGGCCTGGAAGAGAGACAGAAAAGAGGCAACTTGTGTAAAGTAACACAGTCTCACATTACACATGTACAAGGCACGGCCTGTTCCGGCGACTTTGTGGTCCAGCTGAGGTCCAGCAAAGCACCTAGAAAGAGTAAATCACTGTCACAACCGTCACTTTCGGTTGATGTATCTGAAAACGACCGGGCATGTAGCCTGCTGTCTTCACTATCAGTGCCAAGGTGCCATTTTCTTGTAAACAGTGATGCGACTTTGTGGTCCAGCTGAGGTCCAGCAAAGCACCTAGAAAGAGTAAATCACTGTCACAACCGTCACTTTCGGTTGATGTATCTGAAAACGACCGGGCATGTAGCCTGCTGTCTTCACTATCAGTGCCAAGGTGCCATTTTCTTGTAAACAGTGATGAAGATCAGTACACTGGTTGAAACTGTTGAAAATAAATATTTGTTCTGTTCACTTTATAGCATCGCTCACATATATATATATACACACTTAAAATGAAGGCACAGTGAAGCATTGTCAAAGATATACTGCCTAATTCACCAAAATCTTCAGAAGTAGCACTTTTACCAAGGGCATAGAAGCCTTCATTTTAAGTTTCAACTACAAATTGACCCATTGAACGCCTCTTCGCACTATATATATGTACAGGGTGTCCCAGCTAACTTTAGGCAGAGTTTAAAAGTATGTGAATGCCACGTAGCTCGACAGAACCAAGGTAATTTTGTTTGTCATTGCTTGAAGATACTCAGATAATTTTTTTCGTTCTACCTAATTACATAATAGTCTCAATTAATTGATCAACTTCTCAAATATTATAATTCTATGAAAAGTGTCAATGAGAAAATTGTAGAGCGACATGAAAAACTCCTAATGCAGCTTTCTTTTACTCGATACGCGCTGCATAAAGGTGTTTTTCCGAGCATGAAAAAAGCCTGCAAATACACACAAAGTGTCTCAAGCAGCCAGTCGCACGGCAATTTTGCATGCATTTGCGGGCTTCTTTCACGCTTGGAAAGACACCTTTACGTAGCAGGTATTGAGCAATAGAAAGCTGTATCCAGAGTTTTTCATGTCACTCTACAATTTTCTCCATGACACTTTTCATCTAATTATACTATTTGAGAAGTTGGTTAATCAATTAAGACTATTTAGGTGGAATGAAAGAAATGAGTTATCTCCAAGTGACAGCAAAAAACATTACCTTCGTTTTGTCCAGCTACATGGCATTTGCATATCTTTAAACTCTGGCTAAAGTTAGCTGGGCCACCCTTAAAATATATATAAGTGGGACATGACATAATTGCTTTAGGACAAGCTTTGTTGCCAGTGCTTACCGTCCACCCTCCACCATCACTGTCCATGTTGCAGTAAACCGTGATGGCTTCTGGAGAACCAGATGGCTGGATACGATAGACTCCCGATGAGTTGTGGCCATCTTGCAGCACATCCCAGCAATCTAGGGGTAGCTGCACACTCGTAGCTTGCACTGTACTCGTGCAGGACACTTGGAGGTGGCTAGACGACTGTTCCAAGTGGCTCACTGCATCTAGCAGCTGCTTGTGTGTTGCTACCAGGAAGGTGTGATTGTGGATGTACCTGGGAACACGAGAATGGAAGCATCTTATCGTACATGTTATCGGAGAGTTTTAGCCTGAACAGATCTCGCAAATGTTTTTGTTTTCTCTGGATTACTATGGCTGACACAAGCAGCGGTGTTTAACACACCATTGCAAGATGCCCATTGTGTTGAGCACATCTTGTGATCGTGTGTTACACCAGTATGCAGTGGAACATTTTCCTGCTACATGGCACTTCTTGGCAGATAAGGTGTACAATAATTAGTAAGTTTGCATCACTACAGGAGCAGTTACACCAACTGGTACAAGAAAACAGCTACGCAAAATGTATGCAATAAAATGTTCACACGATTTGGTTGAGCAAAAGGTTTCGAGATGTCACCAGCACCTCACTTTGTTCCTGTATTCTGGTAAAGCATGTTTATTTAGTCTAAAACTTTCTAATTATTTTCAATGACTCCTGTGCATGTTTGAAAGCAAGCGTTATGTTTCATGTGACACAACATGCAATTGCATAGAGTGAGGAAGTGCTATGGCTCTGCTCTCGTTGCTAGAGTGCATGTTGAAGTGGTGCCTTTTAATGCCATCAGTGGCTGGTTCTGATACTAAAGCAAAGTTATGCGCAGAACAATGCCTGTGTTAGCACTGCAGTGTGTCTCTTGTAGTATAAGGTTTGACATACCTCCTTTATATATGAAGCATTGCCTGACCTGTCAGCAAATTGTGCAGTGCATATTAATGCATTAGCATTAGAAGCGTCAAAGTGGAAAAAAGTGTGTGTGTGAAGTGTGGGAAGCCGATCAGCTGGTAGAGGTAGGGAGGGGATGGGAGAGCTTAGAAGAGTGCATGTGTTTGTGTAAAAATGTGACATTACTGGAAGGGTGGCCATCAGAGGCTGACCAAAGCAGCACAGTGTGAAAGCTTTATCAGATGCATGATCAATGGAAAAAAAATTGCTAGCATTCTTGAAATTTCCATGCAGGTAGTGGTGTGTAACATCCTATATGCCTCTCAATCACACAATACTTCATGTGCAACGCTGGGTTTTCCTCTTGCATTTTCTCATTCGCTGAGCACATGAGGCCAGCTTTGTGTACTGCTATCTAAAAGAACCCACGGGGCGCTATGACACCAACAACGTCATGTTGCTTTAGTTGAGTTATAAGGAGTCGAGTTTTGCATCCGAGATAAAAAGCTTTTTATAAAAGTATGTGTGCACGCTTTGTTGGCTCATTAAAAAAGGCAGCATCAGTTGTTTTAGAAATAGGAACATACAACAGGCTTTAAATGTCAGTCTGTTGATGGCACTGGCAGTGAACCCTTTTCAAGGAAGCTCAAATTAAAATAATTCTTGCCTTCTGTATCATGTCTTCTTTTCAGTTTTCTTTCAACCTCGCTAATGATGCAGAGGGTCTTTTTTATTTGTTGTTGTGGATTGCCCAGGACTGTCCAAGAAGCTTCATATTGCCAATGCTCATTGCCTGAACGCAGCACCTCAGGCAGTCCTAGGCAGTTTGGGACGACAAACCAAAGAGACATCTACATGTTTCTGTCTAAGCAATGTCTTTTTTGTTTAGCTTGGTGGATCGGAGTTTGTTGGTATTGCCAAATAAATAAAGATCAGCTGTTTTATACCCCACTTATAAATAGAATATGTGCCTATCAACAGCTGCCAAATCTGTATTGTAACATATCACATATACCTTTGTGAATACATACTTGCCTGACATCCTTAAGTAGCTCCGTAATGTTTTGCTGCAGCTGTTGAAGGCTGGCATGCATGCTGGCGAGGCTACGACGTACACTTTGCTCACCGGAACACCTCTGCTGATGCTGATGACAGGCAGTTTGTTCACGCTGGAGCTGTTCAACATCTTCGCGGAGAAGTTCATTCAGTGCAAGGCCCTAGTTTTGAGAACAGTGCCACACTTTTTCGTTCAGTAACACATCACTCAGTAAAGTTGTACGTATTTCTTCAGGCATCTATTACAACTACAGTTAGGTTTGGCATGGCCAGACAGTCACTGAAATTAAAGCACAGCAGGGCTCATGTGAGGAGCGGCCTGAAAAATTAGTAACAGCACCCACAAGATTACGTTACCTTTCTGTTTCTAAATTAATGCACATTCTTTGAATGTAAACTGTAGTGTGCTCTCAAACTCCACTGCTTCGTTGATGCTATGGTCTCAAAATTTTAGGTGCTGTTGCTGTATTTTCACGTCTTACTTCAAGTTAGTTCTTGTGCCGCTTTTGTATCAAATTTATTTATTATCAGGCCAGCTGCTTCGTAAATGTACTCACTCTAAGATACCACGAGAAACAATTTGAACAGTAATTTTAGCATTCCAAGCCTTCCGTAAGAGTGTTGTGCGGAAACTTAGGCCAAAATGTTTTCGTCTATTCAACTTTTACAGGAAAGTGGATTGGTTACAAGGAAATCTTAAGGCCCTCTGCACATTTTTGTGTATGTCATTTTGTGACATGTACTTTATTTTACTTTTTTTGCATATAGCAGTATTATTTATTCTAGTTAGTTTATTGCATCCTGGAAACATCACTCTGGGGCATCATAGTAATAACATGTTGGAGGTTCCTTCAACTTCACCAGGAATGCAAACGGGCCTTCATCATGTCAATTTCTCTCATGTGCCTGGCTTAGACCGGTGCCAAGTTTCAAGCATAAAATACAATACAGCATTTCACTAAAAGTGCAGCTGTCAAGAGCTGGTCTTCGGCACGAGCATCAGCAAAAGCCCTTGTTCCTTCACGACTCTCCTTTACAAAAAAGAAACCGTATACTTTGTGTGAGAACATATTGCTTGCCTTTGTGACATCCCCTTTGAGACTCTCTAGGCGTAGGGCTAGGCGCGCTTCCATGGCATCAAACTGCTGTTGTAGGCGCTGATCAAGAGCCCGCCACCGCTCTAGGGAACGAGATTCCTGGTCTCTCAGGAGACGAGGCAGCTGCAGGAGCCCCTGTTCCAAGAGCATCTCCAACAGCGGAAACTCTCTGCCTGTGGTAATCAGTCCGCCTATTTTGTGGTGCTGCTTAGCACACATAATCAAGCCTGACGTTACCTTTAACTAAAGCAAACAGAGTAGAGCCATCAGGTTAACCCAATTAACTCCACGATGGCTCACTGAAAAAAAGCACATACCATACTTGCCTTTGTAAGGCCATCACCCCCTCACTTTGGAAGTGTGCCAATGAGGGATCATAAGCTCTAGTGACAACATAAGTGAGATTGGTAATAGTAGCGGTAAATAGTGTAGTAGAATTTTATCAGTGGTGCCGAATCTCGAATATGCATGGCTCATGCTAGGAGCAACATTCTGACAAGAATTCGAAAAAAGAAGGGCGGGTCTTACTCAAGTAAATAAGGTAGGTGTCTTCCAATGTAGTTAATGATGAAACCAGTTGTTTATATGTCCAATTAACAAGTCCAGAACAGGAACACACATGGAGGCTTTTCTCTGGTGTACATGCATAAACTTTTTCAATCTGAAATTTTCTACATTTTACTATATCACATGCCATCTTTCAAAGTGATAAAGTTTGTAATAAGTGATGTATGGCGACAGCATATGGTAATTAGCAGCTTCAAAGCAGCAAAGCTCTTCCCTTTGCCCATTTAAAGGCACAGTGCTGCATGCACAGAATAATACACGTAATGCACGCAACATAATGCAGCGTGTAAAAAAATCACCGCCCAAGCACTTCATACAGGTGGTTAACCAGCGAAGCTGAAACGTGTGGGCCCGGTGTTTATCACTGGGTCGACGGTTCATTAAACAACAGCTTGGTAGCCTGCTGGATCCTCGGTATGCAGTTGCTGCTTGCGCTTGGCAGCATGAGCCTCTTCTTGTGCTCAGGCTGCAGCATCGGCACAATCCCGGTTCTGCTTGTGGCGTTGCTGATCGAAAGCCACCTGCTCCTCAGGAGTACGTATGATGCATGACCTACCCATTTCAGAGCTGGAGAGGAACTGCTGCGCACATGCTCGGCTGCGACGGAGAGCAAAAACTTCACTACTAGCGCAGCCAATTGCGCGCCTCTCTTTCTCTTCTTTTTCGCGCATGCGCATGGAGTTGTGCTGGAGGAGTTTTCGGCCAGGTGACAGATGGGCGGAGGAATCGGCTAGCCATATAGAGCTTCGCTGTAAAATGAAAAAGCAGGGAGAATGACAAACAATAGTGCTGATGAGCTGTTTGATCATTTATTATTCATAGCCATGTTATATACCTGTTGCATCCATATCTGAACCATGCCAGGTGCTTCAGCAAAAAACATTTCAAAGAAACTTTGCATTCTTCTTAAGTAGGCTGTGTATCCTTCTCATGCCAGTGCTTCTTGGGCACCACTTGTAGTTCAACCCATATGTCTTCAACAACTCAAGGAAACCAAGTCAAACACAAGCAACTCAAGTACCCTTGTAATTGCCAGTTTTTCTTAAGCTCCATCAGAAAAGAACAGCTTTTTTTGTGCTTAAAGGCTGAATTATTGCACCTTTTATACAATTCCACTGAACAAAATCAGACTCGATTGGAGAGGCAAGCAAAAGATGCATGATATTCATGTCATGTGACTGCACCAAAAGTGTTAATGTGGGTAGCGATGGGGACTCACAGCATGGCGAGTGTTCAACTACATTTGAAAGAAACTAAATTCCAGCTAAAGCTTGCTACCTTCATATGGTAAGGAGCAGCTATTTCAACTCCTTCTCACATCAACCTTAGAGAGAAGTAATATACCATGCTGCACTTCAAAAACCAGCATTGATGAACAGTTCCCTCCAACATCTATAGCAAGAGATTAGAAGCATGTCACCACTCCTTATATCTACACCAGACAATGTCATCAATAAAGCACTCTTACCCAACACATGGGAGCTGGTATTGTATGAACTGGGCATCGGAGTTGTACCACTGGAATGAACTACCAGGGTGTTTGTGAGTAATATCCATAATCCATTGAAGAGGCCAGCTTTTGAGCAAGCCAATAGAGCCATGATGTCTCGAAACACGCCTGTTTTCATTCTGTGGGCTGCTCCCAGGCGGGCTTCTGCCAAGTAGCCATCTGGCTTTCATCTCGCCCTGCTGCCTAGAGTCGTTTCTTTTCTGCATTTGCTTCCCTGAACTTGCCTCGGGTGTCCGTTTCACCATTGTGGCAAGTGCATCTCGGCCCTGCACTTTCTTTTTGATTAGTGTAAGATCTTGATGAGGGCTAGTTGGTTCATATTTAGAACTGAGGTTAAACAGCGCAAATAAAACAGGGACACAAGGAAACAAATACCACAGACAAGTGCTGACTGCCAACTGGAAGTTTATTTGAAATTCACCAGCTATTTATACCTTATTCAGCATAGGCCTGCGCACACACAGTCACAAAAACATCTGCAAATCACCAACATCATAATCGTTAATCCAAAAATGCTATTTCTTTTCCCGACAAGGCAAGAGGGGGAGTGCTTACACATTTATCTCTTTCCTTTCTAATGTGATAAGCCTCTACTATTTCCCTTTCCCTCTTCCTTTCCCTGTGAATTTTGTTTTTTCAAATATGGGAGTGCAGTGACACTTGTTACAGTGTCCTGCTAAATGACTCCCATAGGCATTCTTTAGGTTACTGCTGTGCTGACGAGCTCTTTCATTGAAACATAAAGACAAGAGACAAGTACACGTGGTGCCATACTTACACAAGTTGTCACACAATCTAAAAAAAGTTTCCAATAGACATAACATTAATTTGCTTTTCAGTGCCCCGTGTAAGCTGTCCTCGATATGCAATCGTATAAAAAAGTGCGAAAGGCCCCTGTGCACCACAAATCATAAATCCCGTTTCACTGAGTGCAGACGCAACTTTATCCATCAGATACCACTCAGCTGTGGAAAAACTTAAGGTCAAACGGGAGAGTGTTTCAATGAAAGAGCTCGTCAGCACAGCAGTAACCTAAAGAATGGCGATGGGAGTCATTTAGCAGGATACTGTAACAAGTGTCACTGCACTCCCATATTGGAAGAAACAAAATTGATAGGGAAAGGAAGAGGTAAGAGTGAAGGGGAAATAGTAGAGGCTTATCACGTTAGAAAGGAAGGAGATAAATGTGTAAGCACTCCCTCTCTTGCCTTGTCAGGACAAGAAATAGCATTTTTGGATGAACAATTATGATGTTGGCGATTTGCAGATGTTTTTGCGACTGGGTGTGTGCATGCCTATGCTGAATAAGGTATAAACGGCTGGTGAATTTCAAATTTGGCAGTCAGTGCTTGTCTGTGATATTCGTTTCCTTGCGTCCTTGTTTTATTCGCGCTGTTTAACCTCAGTTCTTTTTGACATTCTTGCGAAATAGCTGTTCAGAGCTGTGAACTGGCACACAGGAATTCTTTAAAAAGCATTCAGTGAATGCAACAAATGGCAGAGCTGAAAATTCCTGCCTTTGCAGTGCCAGAGCCTCTTTGTTATGCAACAAACACGAATTTTACTACAATAATGTGCATGTTGATGTGAAATATGCGTGCAAGACTGAGAGACCAAAATTTTTAAAAACAGCACAGGGACCAGATTGTCAGATGATCACGTTCAGTTCTTTTGCATGATGAAACATGCAGCATGGCATCTCATTGGACCCTTTCTGCTGGCTTATCTAACGAATGAACACTGAAAGTCATCCTGGAAAGTGACTGATTGGATATATGGCCTCAGGTGCTATCTAATTTGGGGTGATTATTTTCAAGTTTATGAGAATTTTTAAATAATTCCTGTTGCAGATAAGCTAATTCTAGTCCTTGAGCTGGATTATTCAGAGAGGCGGACATTACTTGCATGAGAAATTGAAACAGATATTCAACTAACAAAATAATTCACTAATTAACTTCTTAATTACTTTACAAGACATGGAAATTTACTAATTGTAGCCAGTCGGTTTGCAGGGCTTATCCACTAGAAATTAATTTCCAGAATGACACCAGTTTGGAGATATGCGCCATCAAACTGGCTGTAAAAATGCACTGTTGTTACACTTTCTCTTTCAAGAAAATGCTTTCTTATGCATTCATCTTTATCCATGTATTTTGTCCCACAGATTAGGAAATCGTATCTCGAAACTGATGTCATCCTCGAAATTCATTTCAAGTAGACATGTCTTTCAAGCTCAACAGCTACAATTTGTAAATTGCAATATGTGCCATGTTTTAATTAATTAATGTTTGCTAATTAGCTGATTATGTGTTTCGATTTGTCACGCTAATGACGTCCTCCTCTTCAAGTAATCCAGCTCAAGGACAAGATTTATGCTACCTGCCAAAGGCAATCTTTAAAAATTCAGAAAACTTAAAGATTATCACCCTGCATAATTGTCTTGTCGCTGTTTTCACACTCTTCTCGCAGCACAATTGCAAACAGTAGGCAGTATTGGCAGAATACCTTTATTCAGAATCCTTTTGTTGATGCGACCTATCGTACCTTGACTGACTGTAGATAAGAAATAGTCTTCAGGTGCAGCAGCAACAAAAATTGACTGATCAAGTGAATGCACCTTGATAACACAACCTTAATATGGACAAAGTTTTATCACTCCGTCTGTAGGTCTAAAAAATGTTGACACAATGTACATTTGGCCAAAAAAAGTTTACGGAGCACTGCTTTCATGACAAATGTAGGCCAACTGCAATGAAATTACACTTTGACATAACTTCGTTAGAAATGAGTGGTAGGCGTATACGCATTGTAGCAATTATGACAAACCTGCACGGCTCATTGTCTAATTTTCTTAGAAACAGCCTTTAATCAGCACCTTAGCAGATGATGTGTCCCCCTGGTGATTAGCAGACATGACGCAAATTCGAGCACATTGCGTTCAAAATCTTCAACCCACTGTGAACGCTGCCTAGTTTCAAAGGTCATACAAAGTATTAGCTCATGTGTAATGTTCTAGGTGCGGCATCATTTTCGGCGATTGGCGGCGTTCTTTAGTTTTGGTATGAAAAACATTTTTGCAATCTCTTTATGATGCATTAGTATTACTATCAGTATTTTGAACATAAAATTTTGCACACAGGCTGCTATATAGCTACACTATCTGAAACTATCCTTTCTATGCAGTCAAAGTTTTCACTACAGTTGGCCTCTAAGGCGCAGTACTTTAATTTAATGAACCACTGTGCAGATCGGTAAAACTACTACAGATTGAAACATTGAATTCATACCGCGTACCCAAGCATCGCTAGAAGCAGAATTTTTTGCAGATCCATAGTGCTTTGTAAACTATTATGGCCAACCCTTACGTTTCTTACACTGCGTAGGCACCTGAAGGTCTCATGCTGACTCAGCAAACTCAACAAGGCCTTAAGCCTCACTCAAAAACATGCCATATGGTCATGGTGGTATGGAAAAATACCATTTATCCACTGTGATAGAGGAGGGAGGCACCATGCCAGGTTGCTGTGCATCTATTTGGGCATTTGCTTGAGCATAGGAATGCATTCTTTTTAATACTTTACGAGAAACCCACACACAAAAAACAGCCTCAACAGTGCCATTTGAAATGGTAATGGCTCATTGGTGCCTTCCGGTATGACATACATATAATTCATGGTGACATGCATAGTCTTTACCAGAAATTCCAAATTCACTCTGCACATGACAAAAACTGACACTGGGCCCAGTGGAATGGCTGCTTCTGAGCATAACTGGTATACTGCACAACACTGGCTCCAGTCACACACAGTGGCTTTTAGAACTTTTTTTCTCGATGTTTTCTGGTTACTGTATGTTTTGCCAGTGACAGCACGGCTGAATGCCCCACTGCAATGCCTTATATTTATACCTTTATTATTTGCATGCTTCAGTCAAATTAGCATCTATTGTGCAGAGAGGCAGTTGGTTACATAACTAGCCACAGATTCTCTTGAGCTGGCTCACATAATTTTAGGTATTGCTTCCCGACATGTTGTGGATATTTCTTTAGGCAACTAGCACCTAGCTTTATAACATGCTAAAGATGATTCCTAGATATCTAAGTTTCATGCAGCTGAGCAAGACATGAAGGACACTAAATGCTCGGTGTATCATGCAGCAGCACTCTCGCATCAATTATGCATTCTCTGGGACTAAACCCTAGCGTGAAGCTCATATGCTAGAGAAGCAGCATTTTATTTCTCACTATTGCACCGGAGTGCAAACCAGCCACCTATAAAAGAGCAATGTGGAATTTTGAACCACAAGAGGTCTCTTTGTGGTGCCACAAGCCAGGGGAGCCCCTCCTAGCAACCCACTTGGCTTCTGCAAGTCATATCGCCTGACACAACCAGCACAGGGCATATCACCACCTAAAAAAAAGTAAAGTTTCTTTCTTTCCTTTTTCCAAGATTGACGACCGACAACTGGCACACACGCAGCAATACTCAGTCAATTTCACTGCACAAGGCAGGCAGGCCGTTCTGTCACCACCCACTCAAAGCAGCTGTTTCAGACAGTGGCCAAGCGCACCACGCACATGTTGACGATCACGAAGCACAAAGCGCATGTGATGACACAAGCACTTTCTGTCACGTTCGTGCCACTTTGCTGTGTCCTCACCAATCACAAGAAAAAGACGCGCCGTATGAGCAGGCCCACAAAGGCACTGCCAACAAGCCATATCGCTGCATTGTATGCCATGCGCAAATTGTCTCCCGAGCTCGCCCTTGTCGTGCGATTCGCTGTGCCCGTTTCCTCGGCAAGTGCAGTGAGCGGCTGTTGTTGCTGTGCCAGACGCTCGGCACGCTGGGCCAAGATCCGCGCTGCCGCGAGCCGGCGTTTCACTATGTCTGGCGTATCCTCGTTGGTGCTTCCAGTGGCCAAAGCTGACTGGGTGCCCTGAGCTGCAGCGGGCGTGTCGCTAGCGGCACTGCTGCTTACATTTGCTGCTTTCTTCTCCGAGTTGGTTGAGGGCTGCACTTTGCTGTTGGAGTCGCTTGACTGTGGTAGTGTCGCCGACATTGTCATCTGCTCGGTAGCCTTGCTTTCGGCAGTCCTGGGCACGCCAGGCCTCTCGCTGGCATCCTAGAGCAGTAACAGTAATGGTAATGTCACAATATATGCCCAGCACGAGATATGCAGATTTGCAGGAAGCACTTTTCTCTGGCTTAGATATGTCAAATGTCACTGCAACTTGACCTCTTGGAGCATAAATTTTTCTCGTGTAGTACATTAGTTTTGCGCAGCGAAAGCGACATCGAAAAATGCAGCATAGCGAGTGGAGAAAGCACCTTCGGCAGGGTGCTCTGCGCATTTGCAACACTGCCCACTGTTTCTTATCTTGAGGGAAGCATGTCTGCATTCTGTGAAAGTACAACTGGATTTGACTGAACACAATTTCACTCACGACATGGTGCCACTTGCACATTCCAACTCTGCTACTGACTGAGTAGAGATTAAAGGAGGTCAGAAACCCCACCACATATGCTAATCCACTGCTGAAGCTGCATCAGCATAAACTGCACCTGCTGCATTTTGTCAGATGGAAAGATTTACTGCATGGAAAGACACAGGAAATGTTTTCTGAACTTCCTTTCCCAACAGCTAATACCTAGTTATTAACTATTTGCACTTAGAATTAATGACAATGAAAGATAGCAGGTTTGTGACTAATGCGTAGCCATTCATGGCATCACTGTATATGTTATTGTGTGTAAAAAAAGGCTTGGTTAAAAACACTAACCTTAAAGTTTGATAACTCACTTTTAAGGTAGTTAATTGTGTCAGTGAAAAAAGTCCATGTCAGTAGTTAAATGTTATTACTCCTAATACTACTTCAAAGAGATTCCACTATACTATTGTGCAGCAGCAAGAGGTCAAAACAA
This sequence comes from Dermacentor albipictus, assembly GCF_038994185.2. Classification (NCBI taxonomy): domain Eukaryota; kingdom Metazoa; phylum Arthropoda; class Arachnida; order Ixodida; family Ixodidae; genus Dermacentor; species Dermacentor albipictus. The sequence goes on along the minus strand of NC_091825.1, from coordinate 145,030,561 downwards.
AGAGCGCTGTGCCACCACCTTGAACATGATCTGTGCAGCCTGCTCCCTGGCCTCCTTGTCAGCAGCTATGTCCTGTGGTTCTTGTGAGCGTTCCTTGAGCAGCTTAGCTACAGGGCCACAATTGGGGCAGCTCCAAGTCTGAGATCTAGAACAAAACAAAAGAACTTTAGGTTTCCCCAGACAAACCTTTGTTCAGTTCTTCGATTAACCTAGCTCAACCAAACTAACTAGTTCTTGACTGTAAAATTTTTTCTCTTAACACAGCTCACTCTGCCCCATAGAATAAACATTTTATGCAAGCTTATGCCAGAGTTTCTCAATGATATTAAACGGACAAAGAATTCTGAAATAAAAAGACAGAGTGAAGTGGTTGTGAAGTTCTTATTCCCACAGAAGGTTGCAAACAACACTGTCATCATTACCATCATCATTCTGCAGCGTTTTATGTTTGCATTTACACCACGGTGACCACACTAAAAGCCTCTGCATCTCCATTAACCAGAGAGCATGTACTAAAATGATCAGTGCATTATTTTTTCTCTGGACAATAGAGTGAAAAACATGGAAGACAGGTTAAGCCCGCTCTTACTTTTTTGCGAGCTGCTTCCGTTCTTGGGGACTGTAATCCAGGGACCCAATCGCACCACTCCCATGAGTCGGCATAAAACCGATGATTGCCAGCAGAGCAGTGCGCACTGTAACGGTCACAGAATCAACAAAACAGAAGTTAGCAAGAAAATGGAGACTCTTAAGTGATCAACAGTGTTAGAACAAAGTATGTCTGAGATTCACACCTGCAGACTTGCGCGTTTTAAACTTCATAAAAATGTTGCAGACATGGCATGCCTATTATTAAATGTACCCTTCAGCTCACACATACTGTGTGATGTACACATTTTTAATGATGATTTACCTTTAGGCTTGACATGCAAGGAGCAGCAAACTCGGAACAGCAAAGACTGACAAGCAACACATTTTTTTTTAGATCACAGTAATTTTTTTGTCAGTTAGCTGTTGTTCACTTGACCTGCTTCAAGAGCTTGCCTGAATAAACTTGCTCAAATCAAGTACCCGTATAGCATATGACGTCCTATGCTGCCACAGGAGGGCGGCACAAGTACCGTAACAAATTTATTTCTTTATGCATTTTTTTTGTAGTCTTACTCTACCCTATCTTTCAACACCATTCTCTTGAACAGAACTTATGATTCTTATTTTGATTCTAGCTGTGCTTTTCCCAAACAGCAATATTTGCCCAGCAATTTTTAGAATTCCTCGCAAGTAACTACAGCTTCAAGATTCCACATTTCCATTAAAAGCTCTCCATTACACCATCTCACACAGTCCCTCTCTTACTTTGCAACATTTAAGCCCACCAATCTATCATATATCAAAGCGAAATGGGAGCAAGCAGCATGATGAAAGCTTTTTCCATTAGCAAAGCATAATCACTTCATGTATAGATTAGGCATAAGCTAGAGGTTTTTACTGCAACATTTCCTCAATCTTTCTAGTGCTTTATATGGCAGCTTCAATGCTGCTGCAAATTAATATTTCCAAGAAAATATTACACTTTTGGTAAGAATTTTTAAACGAAACATGCACACAGAAAGAATTATTATCAGTATTAACAACAAAGCAATTTAAGCATTTTAAGAAATAATGTTCCACTCTCAATGTGGCAAGTAAATTTACGTTTTCCCAAACATACTTTTTTTTTTTTTTCAGCAAACAGTGAAAGGCAAAGGTCAAGATGCACTCACAAGACCACGATGGCTGCCATGATTCAGGATGGTGGCCAGAGATGCTCAGGCAGATCTTCTTGTTGGTCTCAAAGCGTCCATTAGGCTGATATGAAAAGCAAAGTTAATTTTAAACTGCCAGAACTATACTGGGAATTTGCTTAAAACTCATATCCAGGAGCACATCTAGTTTATCTACTAACAAGACAACATATGAATCGAGGGACTAGGAGAAGCCTGCAGTCGGACCGCAGCTGCACCAGCTGATCCAAAATCGCTGGTGGCCACATGAAATCGTATTTGTTTACGGAAATGAGAAATCCAATGTCAGTGACACAAAATGAACAAATGAATAATAACCATTTGTCCTGACATGCTCCTTTCCAACGATTGCAGAGGTTCGTCCTTATTGGTAAGGCACGCATTAACGTTCACTTTCAAAGCTGTTGCTGTCTGGCGATTAGTCGTCATACTGCTACTGGAATAAGCGCTAGCGGTCAGGAAACTAATGAGATTACGACGGCCGTCTTACCGTCAGAAGAATGATGCTCGGTGGCTTCATGGGATAGTCTGGGGGTAGAATTACACGGCCATGGTAGATGCCTCCTTCAAATTCCGATTCCGGTGGCCCACGCACAGTGAAGTGCCACTCAAACAGATTATCCTGCGATCAACACGCGCACTTTCAGCATAAAGGCGTGCCTCGAAGGCTGCCGCAAGCTGCACTTCCTTACGTCCAATGGTTGCGCAAAATATTCTTCCGTCGCTTCGTGGAGCTCCTGGGCCTCTCTCATAAGACGCTTCACGGCTGCAAAACGTCAGGGCACATCAAACATCACGCGAACGGCCACAGTGGTGACACGATCAGAGGCGTAAGAATGCTCACCTGGGCTGCGGAGATTGTACTGCCCCTCCATAACAAGCGGCTGAGCGTAGCAATATTGGTAGCTAAAATTTGACGATCCTGAACCTTGAACGTGCTCTACGGGAAAAGCATTGTTAATTAGCACGGCACAAGGAACTACAAGCGAAAGTGGCTGTGTCTGCGCGCAGTTGCCATGTAAACATGTAAACCTGACGTGGCTGGTACCGCCGACCACTGCCGACACGCAGCAGCTACAGTCAATCAAAATACCGCAGATCTAGAGAGATGATTGGCTCCTCACGAGCTTTGGACGCATACGTACAAATAGCTCGTTGGTAGCGGATCAAAGACAGGTGGTGGCGGCTAGGACAACGGCCACGGCACGTGAAGTTGTGGCGGAAGTACTTGAGCACCTTCCGTACAGACCGGTATAACAGCAGCGCACCTACAAACCCGAACCGCCCGAACAGCCCGAACCGCTGCCACAGCGGAGGCTGTATTGAACGTTATCATCGCCAGAGGCGCCTCATGACAGCGGGTCTCAAGGAACCCACAACGCTCGTTGTTCTACATAGCTGAGACGCGGTGTTTTCAGCATAGGTTTTCACGCCAACCAAGGCATTGGTTGTGGCAACCAAGGCTGTGGGTTAAACGTGGGTTGAAGCTATCGCCAGATGGCCAGACCACCAAAACACGGCAGAAATGGTGACGTTGTAGGGATAAATAGCGCGCCTGTGGCATTATTGCGAGAAAACAAATGTGTGTTTTAACCAGAAACGCTAGGGCATAGAAGCACGTTCGTGTTGATCCACGCAAACATTTGTGCACCCAAACCATATAAAACTCTACGCGCGAAAAAAAACCTACTGCCGTAGAGACATGCTAGACCGGCGATTCGTGGTCTTGTACGGGAGCCAGACGGGCACCGCTCAAGACGTCGCTGAAAGAATCGGTAGACAAGCGAGACGGTACATGTTCGACGTAACTGTCCTGCCCATGGACGATTATCCTCTAATAGAGCTAATCAAGGAAAAAATAGTTTTATTCGTCTGCGCTACCACAGGACAAGGCGAGGAACCCGATAATATGAAGCATTTTTGGTCGTTCCTACTGCGAAAAAGCCTGCCTCCGAATTCACTGAACACAATTTGTCATTCTGTGGTTGGCCTGGGAGATTCCTCTTACTTGAAGTTCAATTTCGCTGCAAAACGCCTGCATAGACGCCTGGTTCAGCTAGGCGCTCAGTGCCTGCTCAACCCCTTGTATGCTGATGAGCAGCATGAATTGGGAACAGATGGAATGCTCGATCCCTGGCTGGAGGAATTCTGGAAAATTGTAATAAGCTTGCATCCCCTTCCTCCCGGGTGCTTGCCTGTCAGTGAAGAGATCTTACCAGCACCAAAGTACAGAATTGCATGTGGCACGACTTCTGTAGAACACAGAAGCATCAGCTGCCAGCCTGGCATTGTCCGTGAAAAGCTATTTGATGCCACTGTGGTCTCCAATCAGCGAGTCACCAGTGCCGAGCACTTTCAGGACGTGCGACTAATTAAACTTGACATTCAAGGTTTGTTGTTTCTCTTTGACCACTTTCTCGCACCGTGTAACTTTGCATATGAGGCCTGTAACTTTGCATACCTTTGTGTAACTTTGTGTAACGTGTAACTTTGCATATGTGGTCTACATGGCCCCCATACGTTCTCACACAGGCCAAGTTCCTTGCCTGTTAATTTTACTGAAATATACTGCGCAGTGAACATCACAGTTAAGTGAATGGGACAACATGTGACGTCACAATTTGAGCCAGGGGAGGAAAGTGCCGCAAGATGTTGAAATTAAAGGAATAGGATATGTCAAGGTAGCACAATAAAGTTTAATTAAGGTCATGAAGTGTTGCTACTTCCATCTATGTTGTTGGGGAAGAATGTTTACAACACGTCTCCACCACCAAAGTTAATGTCGCTCTTGAAGTTGTGTGGTTGTAATTAAAAATGGCAGTCTTGGGTGAGTATATGAGTGGCAGGCTGATTCATTCATAGACTTAGAAAATAACCTGACATGAGCTGTGCATGTCATTTGATGAAAGGTCCATTTGATTCCTACCTTCCTTTATATTAACAGCTTCTCGGATTACATTCGAGCCTGGTGATGTGGTGGTAGTCTACCCCGAGAACTGTGAAGAGGACACCAATGAGTTTTTCAGACTATTCAGTAGCTGCAAAGCTGACATGTATTTGACACTTGCACCTACTGAAAAGGGCACATTATTGCCACATTTTTTCTCAAGGCAAGTCTCATTTGGAGAATGCGTTCGGAAGTACTTTGACCTTACAAGCATCCCAAAAAGGTAAGCACATTTATAAATTGCCTGCAACTACTATTCAGGTGCTGTTGTTTTATGCATCATGTCACATGAAAAAAGTGGCATTTCTCGCTGAAAAGCTATAATGTGCTTCAGCTGCCTTTGAAGTGCTCAGTCAGAGACACATTTTGTGATTGCACTTGTTTACTTGTCAGTTTAGGTGATCTATTGAGATATATCATAGCCTCTTGTGTTGCTTTTAATGATGTTCACATATCAAGCTTGGTAACTGAGTGTGGCTTCTAGAATTTCAGCTACTAAGTGTGATTTTACAGAAGCTTTACTGAGAGGGCTTTACAAGATTGCCAGATAATTTGTAAGTTAAAGTCGTTTTGAGTAGTTGTGCACGAAGTTTAGAAAAATTTGTCAAATGAGAGGTTTAAGGGGCTTGAAATGCAAATATTAAGCCCTCCCGGACTGTTTGAAGCCTTGCTAAGTTAAATATTACCGGAGATGTAGATAAGAGCAGTTGGATTTGCAGCACATCTTGTGGTGCAAAGTTTAACCAGAGAGGACACGCTATTATTTTAGCGAGTAGCTATATTCTACTTAGCTGCTAGTGTAAAGCATTGGCAGTGACTTAATCGTCAACATGCAGCTCGTTTGTATTTTCCTTCAACAAGAACATCCATACAACACAAAAATGTTCTCTGATGCATCATGATTGGACAAAGCGTTACAAGATGTTGCTACCATTGTTGCTGCTGCTGTCTACGTCTCCGGTACCTGTAACCTGTGCCAGGATAACGTAAAACTATTCTAATCTGTTTTTATTCCAAATCCATCAGTAGCCTCCTTGATAGGGCAAAATGGTTCAGGCTCAGCCCATATGGGCACGGCATCCTGGCACTGGTCATCACCTCCTCTGTATTTTTCTATGCCAGCCAGATGTGGCCGATGCAGCCATTCACCACCCTCTCCTATTGTCCTTTCCTACTCCCTCGATGGCTAGCACTTGTGCCTGCTTTACGGTCGTGGGGGAGAGTGCCATCTGGGTGGCATACGCTCAGACGCACGCATGATACAAGCAGTCATACCACCTGGGTAGCATTGCATCACGGCAACTCACTGAACTAATACGCAACAACGGCTTCCATTGCTGAGTAAGCAATCGCACTGGCATTGAAAAAATAGAGGAGGTGGTGCCCTCGTGTTCTGTGATGGTTAATTTATGCACAAACTACAACAAACTTTACACAAAAACTAAAACTTTCCTATGTCGTTCTCTCTGTCTATTAAAAAGCTGTGTGCATACCCAAGGTTCTCAGCAAAAGTGACACTTTTGCTGTTTGAAACAACCATGAAACAGTTTATCTGAGCTTATTGTTTAGCTTTGTCGCCCTGTGTGCTGCTTGAATGAGACATTAGTTTTTACACTATGAGATTCTTAGTCTTTGTACTCACTGTGAGGCAGCAGCAGCAATCTGCTGCACCCACATGCAGTTTCTGCAGAAGCTTTAGAAGTGCCAGCTCCAGAGAAACCTTAACATGAGAGTTGCTCCTACACATCTCTTTTCACTACGCAGGTCTTTCTTTGAGCTCTTTTGGCACTTTGGCGATGACACCCTCGAGAAGGATCGCCTTCGGGAGTTCAGCACCGCCACTGGCCAAGAGGAGCTTGTGGACTATGCCATTCGGCCACGGCGAACTGTGCTGGAGGTGTTTGCCGACTTCCCTCACACCACAGCAAATGTACCATTGGCATACCTGTTTGATTTGATTCCACCCATCCGCCCACGCTCATTTTCCATTGCCAACTCATTGCTTTGCCACCCAGGGCAGATCCACATTCTAGCAGCGATCGTCAACTTCCGCACCAAGCTGAAGAAGCCACGTAGGTATGGTAAATAGAAAGAGTTGTGTGTATTTTGATGCTCACATTTGTGAAAACTGACTTAAGAGTATGGGCAGAAAGGAACCAATTCACAATACACCTACACAAGCTTGCGCCTAGTACAGAAGACGTGCAAGCAATGCAGAAGGGACTGGGCATAAGAATACAGCCTTTGTTATGTGATGCATGACAGTTCTGTGTTCAAGTGAAACACATACATTATTGTTAATGTGTTGCTTGCATAGTCTATCAAATTAAGGGTACATTTACATGTTAGGTGCAGTGTAATTTCATGGCAGTGAGTCACACCATGGTTTTTCTGCAGAATGAATACCTAAGAGATTCAATCCATTGTGTGAACCAGCTTTAATCAAACAAGATTGTCTGCTGTCACAAAGGCATTTTCTGTCCTCATTAGTATCATCTTGTGTTGAACTTTTCAAGTGAACTCAGTGCAGTTAAATCGAGACTAGATGAATCATTCAAACAAGCATGCATGAAAATTACCACATGGCAGCACCCATTCTGCATAAATTTGGTCTGAATTGACTCAAGCATGGTTGAAACCATGCTTGTGATGGCAGTATAAGTAAATTAACTTATAAAGAAAGACTGTTAGTGCTTTTGGTGGCATGTCAACCAAAATGTTTTCAGTCATCAAAATTATGATTGCCATGCATTTAGCATTGTCATGAAGCAGCGGAAATGCTTGTCCTAGTTACATAACATGATATGTCCAGGGGAGCTTATACAAGCTATTCAGTGCACAAAGAGGTAAAGACATCCTAATAAGTTTTTGCTTGATATGTAATAGCACAACAAAAAGACATAACACAAAGAAATCAACAGGGCAGGTGATAAACTTCAGCTTCTTTATTCAGGGGCCAAAGTATGATAGATATAGGTGCATATACATGGGCATACACTCGTTTTGATTTATGGTGCTACTATGTCTCAAGTAAATTATATCCTACTTGCAATGAACTTAGTGCCTCTTGCTTTTTTCTTTTATATTGAAAAAAAAAAGAAAGGCTCAATGCTAAATAGAATGCAAGGGTCTTGAAAATGCTCCCGAGTTTGTTTCCAACTAAGATATTGCTACCAAGTTGTTTCAGTTTACTGTGGGCAGACATGTGCATGATGTTATAACCTAAAAATATATGGTGTCTAGCTGGTGTTTTAATTTACTCTCTCAATAGAAGGAGAGAGAGAGAGAGAGAGAGAGAGAAAAAAGGAATAAAAGAAAGATAGGAGAAGAGAGGAAGCAATGTTCCTGTGTATTTACTACAGGTGTAAGCATTTTCTCCTTCCTTTCATCACCAAAAAAAGGTGTGCCAGCTCAGCTAACTTTCTGTCCTTTAACTAAAGTTAAAAGTATGTGAACTTTTATACCTTGTGCTACGTCCCTGCAACTGTCGCTGAATGCCACATTGTTATTCATTATTGTAGGTTTCATACTTGAAGACACACAAACCGCTCTGTAAGAAACTGTTACTACATAATATATTTCTCATTGGCAAAGTCTGCTGCCACTTGAGTCAACTGCAGGTATAGTAGTATGCTAAGTAATAATATGCGCTCAACATTTTCGATGTTCATACACCTTTAATCCTTTCTAATACTGTGTGCACAATTGTACGTGTCAAGATAGTGCATAAGAAGCAAGAGCACTAAGGAAAACTATATTTAAAATGCCTTCCAAACTTTTTGATGTACTTCCGATTGGATGAGTGCTGCAAATTCAAATAACATGTGTAAGTTGTTTTAGTAAAATTAGTTGGAAGGTGTACATAAGAGTGTTCGTTCTCTGTATCAGTACGTCATCACATAGTGGGTTCACTTATTTCATTGTTCTCCATAGTGCTTTACATTCAGCGTATATTTCAAGCGGTTTAATGGGTGCTTTTCTAGTGTGCTAGACATTAAATACAGTAAAACCCCGTTGATATGTTTTTGTTACGTACGCTTTCCCTGTGCCAACGTTCGCAATCGAGAACACAAAAAATGACCCAGCAGAGTTAGCTCATTTCTTATCGGTTTGTACGTTCCTGAAAAACACGATTTTTCGGCACAACGTTCAGTGCATTGCCAAACTGTGATTGTGTGATACGTTTTCTGGCCACTAGATCCCGTGTAAACAAAGAAAAAAAGAAAATGTGCGAAGTGTGCACGATCGAGAATGGTATACAATATAGCTGCCCGCTGCGGCAGCTATACTCGCCCACCCGTATCATGTGGAAATTCCGGCATGCACTCAGTTTCTCATTTCGGTGCCAGCAAATCTTCTCCAGGGTCATTGCACGCAGAATTCACAGCTATTACCACCAATCCTATAGCGATAAGCATCTTCTCCTGTTTCACAGCGCGTGGTGTCGTCGTAAGCGTAGCGCACGCTTTTAATAAGCGATAACCGAAATGCGCCGCCGTTGCCTGCTGCAGGCTGCGATCGTATGTTTTCATGCCGCTAGATCCCATGTGAACAAGAAAAGGCGCGAGGCACGCGAGGTCGATAACAGTATTTAACAGTATTTAACAGTATAGCCGCCCGCCTCACATGAAAGCGACGAAGCGCACAGTTTCTTATTCCGGCACCAGTAAATCTCCGCCCAGGTCGTCGCATGCCTCATTCACAGCTATCACCGTCAAACCTATTGCGATAAGCAACTTCGCCTATCCTTTCCACAGCACATGGTGTGTAATCACATTGGTAGCGTACTTTAGTACGCTACCAATGCCTTTAGTAGGTGGTTATCAAAATGCGCCGCCTTTCCATGTGGGCATCATGTTTCGCTTCGGTGGCATCCGGCATCGCCCACCAGCTTGGGTTTCGTTTCAGTTTCCCGTCGCCCTCTTAAAACAACACGCTATGAGGAAAACGACAAAATGCGACTCGGGTCGCTGGAGCACCACCATCTGGACGTGCGTCGGCGTCTCGTGCCGCAACGATATCGGCACGACGCTTTGCATTATGTACGTAGATGTCAATAGTTGAGTCCGTCAATATTTTGTTACTTCGGATCATACATTTTCCCTGTTAGTACGTTTTTTTCTCGTGGTCTTTTCTGAAACCTGTCAACGAAGTTCTACTTAGTTTATGTTTTCATATTTCATGTTCCTGTAGAGTTCTCACATGAAGTATGTGTTCTGTATGTTTGACGAAATTCACTAAAAATAAACTTTTCATCCGTTCTGCAGAGTTCACTTTTCATGTTCTGAAGATGCGAAAAAATTAGATGAAACAAAATTTTTTAGTGGACAGAATTAATTGCCACCTGAAGAGGTCAATGTGAATCATTAGATATGGAGCGCTATCATCACGGGTTGCTTCCATCTCACCTCATCAACTTACTCATTTGTTCCTCAGCTTCTTGGTTTTACGATCTTCTTCAGAAGTGCCTTGCCACTTTTTGATACACTAACATTGTTTCATCTTGCCACTTCTTTCGGCCTTCATAGTCTCCTTTATCATGCACACAGCCTGTTGCAAAAGTGTAGGTTCCACTGCTCTCATTACCAAAGCGCACCAACTTCTTGGTGCATTGGTGCTGTGTTTGACAGCACTCTCCTGCAGTGAATTGAGGTTTTACCAGGGCCGCCTGCAAATACTGCGGCATTGGCACATTTCAGCGAGGAGTGCAGTGGCCTATACACATTTGTGACAGGCTATTGCGAACAAATTAAATGAAAATGGAAAAGGAAGCAAGTATAAACTTACTTCTAATGTTAGCTCGAGAGCAGCAATTTCGCACAGCTGTGAATTCTTTCGCTAAATATGGAGCAGACACCAATCCAAGCACAGCCATCAAAATTAAACTGCCATCACACAAAGTGATAAAAGCAGAAACAATGCATTCTAGTTAGCCCAAACCTGTTTTCATGACATTTTTTAATAATGTTTCACAAATTTTATGTAACCAAGACATTTCACTCTACCCTCCAAAACCTTGACTTTGACATCCGTAAACTTGGCTACATTTCAAAGCAGACATAGCTGAGTGGCACCTCATGTCATATGCTCCTCTCTATTACAACTGCAAGGCCGGTTTGGACTCCTTACTTTGAATATATGAGTGTGGCGAAATTTTCATTCCATCTCTACGCAGGTCTTGAGGCGATATCCTCAATACAGACATTTTTTTAAAGTTCATAGCTTTCTTTGGCTCTTTTGGATGTTTTCATGCTTGGCCAGTAGTCGCTTGTTGGACTTTGCAAGAAAAATGTTTGTTCTCTCTCTCATTCACTTGTTTGTTCTGTCTGTCTCTCCCATTCGCTCTTTTGTCTGCTCACGCTCTCATTTGTTCAGGCTATTCATTTACATTGACAATCATTGCCTGTAGTTTCTGCACAAATTCTAGAGCGCAGTACTTAGGCACCCGTTCCTGTGGCGAACGTCGGCGTTACTGAGCAAACGAGAACAGCAAAGGATGAATGAGCAAACGCGGAGCTCAGTGGAGGATGAAAAACGGCGATAGCGAAGGGAGTGTGAGAAGGAAAGCGGAGGAGGATGGTGCAGCGGAACCATGAGGCAGAAAGCGAAGGAGGAGGGTATGGCGAAAGCGTGAGAAGGAAAGCGTAGTGCCATGCAAGACGAGCACTGCAGCGACGATGGCTGCGAGATGGCGTATGTCATCTGAGAGGTCTTAGGGTAGAAGCTTGGGTGAGTTGGTTGTGGTCCATGACAGCAGTATTTGCATAGCACATGAATGTAGGAAAGGAAGGACAGAGACGAGTAAAAAGTGCTCTTTACTCGTTTCCGTCCTTTCTTTCCTATATTCTTGTGGTACGCAAACACCACTGAGAGGTCTGTCTGCAATGCTGCTGTGAATTGTGCCCATGCGTTACCCACACACTGCCTCTCGTGATCTCCTGGTTAGCGAGGAAGTTGCACCATACTTCACTCCATTTGCAATGTGCCGCACGAGATGGATTGTCTGCACCAACTAATATATTGTGAAATAAAAAAATGTATAGAGCTATGCTCAAATTTCGCATTAGGGAGTATCATAATCGTCAGCGAAATTTTTTTGCTGCTACTCAAAGATGACATATATTGAAGTTGTAATGCAATGGTGCAGGGGTCTTTGCACCACCTTCCTGGCCAGCCTTGATCCCTGCATTCGACCAACTCTAAAAATTGCAACGAAGAAGGGCAGCCTTCGGATGCCTCCTGATGGGGCACCTGCCATCATGGTGGGACCAGGCACAGGTTGCGCGCCATTTCATGGAATGATCCAGGACCGTACCCATCGAGGCATTGGTCAAAACCTTCTCTTTTTTGGCTCTCGTAATGCAAGAGGGGACTTCTTTTTTGAGAGTGAATGGACCCAACTCGTGGAGGAAGGGCTGCTTGACTTGGTGACGGCTTTTTCTCGTGACCAGGAACACAAAATGTAAGTCAATAATGCAGGTTCACACAAACTTATATGCAATAAAAGACAGCGGATGAGAAGAAACAGACATGATGGAGTTCTAACTTCAACTAGTTAACTTCTCGTCCATTGTCATTTAGTGTGCTAAACCCATTAATTTTTACTGTTGAAAATGCACCAACAAGCCTGGTTTTCTTCATTAACTCATTATTGCAGATGTTCAGTCACGTTATTAAATACAGCTGTATGTATTGGGTGCTCAGAATCTTGGCACAGGGCCATCAAGTTTCTGCCAGAAACCAGGTGTTTCCAAGAAATTCCACTTGCCTTTGAAGTTGTATTGGTTTTTATATATATATGTATATATATATATATATATATATTTGGAAGGAGGGGTGCGATTTTTCAGGACAGCCTTGGTGTTCTAGCGTCATATCTAGTGAACCTTTTCGCCTTCTTTATGTGCAGCAATCCTTCTAATGGAGGAAACAAATGTTTGTCGCATTGCTAACTTTATTTGCTGTTATAGAGCATATATAAGGGCTCTAAACCTCCTGTTTCTCATCACAGATGGAGGGGCTCAAACTGGAGGTCAATTTATATGTTAGAGAGTGACAATATAGCTTTGTTGTCTGATGAAATGAATCTTGCTGCAAGTGATTGAATGCACTCCACCTTTGCAACGTCACTGAGGGTCCTACACCATAGCCACATACTCTAGGATCAAGTGTCTTGAACTGGGATTTTTTTATTTTTCAGTTACGTCCAGCATCGTATTGCCGAGCTTAAGGACAAGGTTAGAAAGCTGCTGCACAGTGGTGGAGTTGTGTACATCGCCGGCAATGCAAAGAACATGGTGCACAGTGTGCGTGATGCTTTCAAGGCTGTGGTCAAGTCTGACTCTTCCAGTGACAGAAATGCTGAGGAACTACTGAAAGACCTTGAAAAATCAAGCCGACTCCAGATAGAAGCCTGGTCTTAGCATACTTTCAATTCACAGTGGCATGATTGTTGTAACAGGAGTGCTGAGTCAAACATCTGGAAATGTGTTTTCTTCGTGTCAAATGGCCACGCTGATGTCATGAGCATAGTCTTGTTCATTTTATTTACCCCACCTTCTTGCATGTCGGCAGTTTTGCAAGCAAGCGCTTCCCTTCCACTCACACTCCTGCCAACAGTGGAACATTCAGTGATGCACCAATTATTAATACCGACAAAAAGCACTCACGCAATGGTGATGATGAAGCAATATTATGGCCAGATTCATAAGCACTTAGCTGTTTACTGTTGGCACATTGTCTGCTATAAAAAACAGGATCACTGCATCAGGAAGCCAGTGTCTAATCGAGCCAACACTGATGTGCTTAAAGCATGAGCCTGGCACAATCTTTGCCTCGAAAGGAACATTTACTATGTATTTTAGCTTTGTCTAATAATAGTAAGTAATAATAAAGGAATGAGCGATTGATGTAACATTTAGTTTCACTTGCAACAGTGTCCATGACAAACACACATCGCTTTATGCTTCCAGTCGTCTACAGATATATAGTCAATGAGAACCTAAAAATGAAGTGGCAAGTAGACCACTCTCCTAAGTCAAAGAGAATTTGTATACATGTGGTAGCCATTTACATAAGCTAATTTCCATGGCATCACAGTGGAGGCAAACTTTCAATATCTGTGTTTCTCGTCAACTATATTTTGGAGTGCAAAGGCGCATAGAGCGGTGCTCGCGCTGAATTCTTATTGTTGGCACAGAACGAGATCTATTATAGTACTAAACCATGGCTTACGGTAGGCTAGTAGACTCACTTGAGGTTTTATCATAGTCATCTTGTCCTTATGTTCTTTTTCTGTGCTGTTGGTTGCATTTACAGCTGAGCAGAATATTTTTGTATCATTGGTGAAAATGAGGGCTGCCTATTTACATCCAAATCTCTCCTGAATTTCTTTGGCTGTCATATATGTATATGTATTGAATGTATATATTCATATGTGTTGTAGATATGTACAAAAATACATTTTCCTTTATATGTTTCCGAAGAAGCTCCCAAAGTAATATTCGGGCATCAGTGCCAGTATGTGCACTTACATATACCATATATGTAAGATGAGTAGTAGTGTATGCATATGTAAATTTGGGAATGTATTCATAAACTTCTCTTTTGTAAGAGCTTTCCTCGTTGGCTGAACACCTGTCTCTTGTGGTAGCCAGCTGCATGTGAACAAGACTAAAGTAATGGCACGGACCAAACTTAGGCGATGCTTACGAAAGATATGTTTTGTGAATATATCTATGAATACTTGAGAATAATATGTTCAAGTGCAATAAAGACATAGTTGAATTAAAACAATGTCTGAGAAATGTTTGAGGGCTCTTTCAAAGGAGGCATAGACTTCTGCTGTGGAGCTGTACCATTACATGTTGAAGGAGCACTACATCAGGTCTAGTAATGTGCCTGTCATGGAGGTGTAATGGGGTGCTTGCGTCATTTGTGAGAAAATTATGAATACACATAGTAAGCAATTGACTTTTTTAATTTGCAAGCTAGGTAGCTTGCATTTCTGGTCGATAAGTTTCCAAGGTGCAGATGAGCATTTGGTGAACTGTATGCAGGTCATTCCAATAAAAATTTAGCTTATAAAGTTGTTGACATTATCTGGAAACAGTACATATAGAAGCTGTCTTGTCGGTAACATTTACACAGGAGCTAGGTCTGCTTGAAAAGACTGCAGGCTGTTATGTCTCTTCTGAATACAAGTTTATCAAAAAGGGGGGTGCATGCTTTTTAAATCAAAAAGAAAAGGGGAGGGGGGGACCTTAATTCCTGAACCAAAGTAAGTCGCTGCATAATTTGCGGCTGCCGAGCACCATGTAGGAACTGCGAAAGTAGTTGCAAATAATTTGCATGTATATTGCTTTGAAAGGTGTATCAGTATGTAGTTGCCAATCTGTCTAGATTGAGCCACGTGCCTGGTCCCAGCATTGCTTACTTGTTTGGAAAGCCCTACTGGATTTTCAGTAATATGCTTTCTTGGCAGTGCAACTAAGAGCACTCCACAGAATTCTTTGCCATCAGCGTAGGCACACAACAATAATCGTCATTTTTCTTGTCCACATTTCCTTTCTTTAAGGCGGTGAGCCCGGTACCTCCCAGTAACGAACGGCATGCACGTTATCAGCATGACGTAGCATTGACAACAGGAAAGTAGCAGGCGCGGTGTTTTCAAGAAAGGAAACGCAAGCAAGGCAGATGACGATTATTGTTGTGTGGCAGAGATACACCCCAAAGGGTGTAACTTTGTCTATGAGTGCAAATGACGATTATCGCTGTGTTGCAAATGTACACCCTAAAAGGTGCAAATGTTTTTAAAGTGTACACTCTTAAATTTACACCTTTTGGGTCATATCCTGCCATATAATGGATCGTCAGCTGTCTTGCTTGCATTTCCTTTCTTGAAAACGCTGCGCTTGCTACTTTCCTGTCGAGAATGCTCTGCCATGCTGATAATGTGCATGCCGT
Source organism: Dermacentor albipictus (assembly GCF_038994185.2). Lineage (NCBI taxonomy): Eukaryota > Metazoa > Arthropoda > Arachnida > Ixodida > Ixodidae > Dermacentor > Dermacentor albipictus. The sequence goes on along the minus strand of NC_091825.1, from coordinate 145,014,865 downwards.
TCGTGACTTGGAAGTACCGGGCTCGCAGCTTTAAAAAAAGGAAATGCGGACAAGACAGATTACGATTATCATTGTGTGGGAAGATACGATCCAAAGTGTGTAATTGTGCTTAAAAGTGTACACTCTTAGGCAAAGTTTGCGTAAGAGTGTATATATAGCCTGGCCTTTATTTCTCAATATCATGAACCAGTCATATATATATAAATATAAATATATATATATATATACATACATACATATATATATATATATATATATATATATATATATATATATATATATATATATAGAGAGAGAGAGAGAGAGAGAGAGAGAGAGAGAGAGAGAGAGACCGCCGAGATAACGTCTGAACTTTGCTGCTGAGGTGATATATAGCTCAGCAAAAGCGTATACACCCTTCTCGTGAAGGAAACGGCTTAGAAACGGGTGGACCCGTTCGTCCTGAAAATGGTCGGGTGCCGCCGTGTCAGGTACGTGATGACGTAATTTTCGTTGCTTCAAAAAGTCTGTGGGAAAGAGAGCTAGAGAAACCACTTATTAAAACACCAGTCAACGAACGCGTCAGGAGAGGATCGTGCCCTCGATCTCCCCCGTCGCCCCTAGCCGTCGGCCGGAATCTCTTGAGACACAGCAGCAAGGGCTTGAGCGCTGATGTCCTGCTGGACGTTGGGTTCTGGGCCGGCTCCCAGAATTCTAGAGTGCACGATCTGTCGTACAAAAGTCGGACTTGTCCACGTACACCATAGGACCAAATTTGCTGCCTCATCGCAAAATTTGCACTTTTACCTGAATACTACGCTTCGCTGGTAAAAACATTCTCCACCGTATGTAAAACCAATATTAGCTTCGCTGTAAATAGAAATAATGGGGTGGGGTGAGCGCTTTATATTCTCTGGTGTACAAAGGAACGAGCGCAAATTCGAGGCCGACATCGGTAGGCATACGTTGTAGGCCAGCTGCCAGAAAATCACGAGTGTTGAACAGCATCTTCAATTTTTCTCACTTATGAGCAGCAATAATTCTTACTTCTCTTCAAAACACTCATACAAACAAGAGAACGGACACTCTGCGCCTCTATGCGCATTCTTCACAGATAGCAACCGCGCGTTCCGCGCATTTTGCACATGCCGCCGCTTTGCGGAAGTGTCGCGTGAGGGCGCCACCTATTTGAACTTTCATGTCGCGCTGTGCCTGTGAGGCACTGCCGCACTGGTTTTACTCTATGACGCGATGCCTTACCGAAGAGTTGTCCGGCTAGTCTGGAATTAATGTGTGTCTTCAGCGTCTCGCTTACTTGGAATGGGGACGTTCGGTAATCGCGCACCGTCAAAATCAGCTGCTCGCCTCGAGTCCAGTTTAGGACTCCTCGTTCTAGTCCATTAGTCGCAGCAGCCGCTGTCGCTGCTTCCGCTTTGGCTGGATGCCGCAGCTGCCGTGCGGCTTTGGGGCTGGGCTACGTCATGAGACGACGGGGAGCGATTGAGTAGGAGTTCCTCATCATCGGTATCAAGGCGAGCGGCCTTTGCGGCCGTGTCCCGGCGGTTCCCAGCCACCGAAGGAAGGCCAGATCATGGCATCTGTCGGCGTTCTCCCCACATACTTCAAGTACATTAGCGTGGCGCCCGGCGGATCAGCTCGTAGGACTTTGCGGGTGCGGGAGAAATACATTGTCGTGTTGGTGCTGGCCACCTTCCTGATGGTGTGCATCGGGGCCGTGTTTTACCTGCCTGAACTGCGCGCGTCCAACGCCTATCGCCATATCAAAAATGCTGGGCCGGACCTGCTGCTACCCCCGCCGCAAGTGATCGAAGACAACGTTCCCCGTCACAACGGTATTGTCGCCGACGAGGAAGACCCGCATAGGGCCGAGGACCGAAACAAGCTCCAGGAGAAAATCATTCAGGACCTCGGTCAGGGCCTCCCTATGCAGGTCGCCAGGCCCGAAGCAGCCAGGCCTGCGTCTCCGTCTAAACTACCGTCGACTGCAGCCCGGCCTCCACAGAGCCCGGGTCTCCCCGCTGTCGACGCTAAAGCGCCCCAGGTTTCGCATGTTCCTGACGCACAGAGAGAGGCGGAGAACCGCGAAAGAAGACAAAAAGTTAGAGAGGTGAGCATACAACTTGGTAGGTCATCCAGCAGCCTGTGAATATAATGCGTGTATGCGTTTGCCCGATCGTCGTGGCATTCGCTGCCGGCGCACATCGCTCTGAAGAGGGAAAACTTAGCGCCGTACGCGATTTGGTCATAACGCATCGTTGGCCTTCAGATTTCGTCCCACTGGGCCAGCAGTGCTCTTATCAGCGATTTCAACACCGCGGCGTGGTATGTGTACTACATCCCGTCTTGCTGAGAAGGAAGACAGCTGCAAAATGTAATCTTGCATTTCGCGCAGTTTAGCAGCTCGTATCCTCTTTTCTTGTCCACTGCCGTGGCTCCGAGATTTGTCAACTTGACCCACAATTTTTCACGCCACCGCGATTGTTTGTGAGTTCGTCGCGATCGTGATGTCGCTATGTTCAGTTCTGTGCCAAATGTTTTACTTGTGCTTAGAGAGAGAGAGAGAGAGAAAAAAGGGGGGTGTTCACATTGCTCGCAGTACTTCTTTATTTTTCTTAAAATAATAGCAGGGGTCCGACATTGGGCAGAGTAAGAGCTAGTCATTAAAAAGAGTGGTGTGCTAAACAAATCTCAATGTTCCAGAACAACATTCATATGTGCACGTGCAGTTTGCTTCAAGCAGCATTCAGTACGAACACAAAAGTGATGTGGGTAATCTCAAAACATAGTGGACAAACTGTGCTATGAATGTTAGTCTTTCTGTAGTGGTCTCCATATGTTGGTGCTGGGATGCCTTCAGCAGAACTTCTTATTGGGCTTAGATAGTAGTAAACTTCTGAAGATAGCATAGGTTTGAATTCCTTTTTGTTACATAACCAGTGTAATGTCATGCTCTTAAGTAAATAAGAATGCTTGATTTCACTTATTTATGTAGAGCCAATTAATAATGGATTGCATTACCCACAAAGTGAATGTAATTTTTCTGCAGCAGAGCTAAGTTCCTTATGTAGAACCTTGTAATGTCTTTACAATCTTCTTTTTAAGGAATAGATATGGTAGGCTTTTGAATTCCTGATGGGGAAAAGGTCAGCAGTAACTATAATTAACTTTTCAAGTGTTATGTGCATTTAATTAATGACAGGGGAATATGAGAAACTATTGATTTGCAAAATAGCGTTAGAATAAGGACAAAGGAAAGTTTCTTGTAATGCTCCAGAGAAACAGTTGTATTCTAAAGATGCTTCCGTGGCCAAATTGCACTACACTTTTGTTTATGAAGTTTAGAAATTTATGCCAAATTTGTTGGCGTGGAGGACAGCGAAATGGAAGCCTGTTGTAACATAAGGTCTTGGTGTCAATTTTTTTTTAACATTATACCACACAAATAATGAGGACAGTAATAACACATGCGCATATGCAAAACTCAATGTTCACTGACACGATGGCTCAATGTTTGCATAGATGGTTAGCTTTGGAAAAGGCCCAGCTATGTTCCCTACCATTATGGTGTCCGTCCCATGTTTTGTATGCTTTTGTCATTATCAATAGCTTAGAAAAGACAGGACATATGGTAATAGCTATATTCATTTTGCTCTATAACCACTAATGAGAACAGTAGCAAAACATTAGAAACAGTAGTAGCGGGCTTCTAACTGATTTTATCTGTATCAGGAAGTGTAAATAAACAATATACTTGCATATTTTTATCATGGTCTTGCCCTGTGATTGTCAGGGATGAGCCTAAACCAGAACACATTGGTGCAATTTTGCAGGTAGATGAGAGGTGCAGATATAATTGATAAAGCAGTGCCTAAATATGGAATTGTTATACTTAGGCATCTCAGTTGCAAAGAGAAGTATTTTTTTATTCTTATAATGTACCTGACTGAACGAATAACGAGTGCGCATGCTTTCATAAGCAAAAGTAAGTAAGCTTCACATTCCTTATGCACCATGTTTGGTAAAAGTATTGTTTATTTTTGTTATTCTAAAGGAATCACAGTTTTTGTGTAAGCCAATGTACCGTGTGTTACTTCTTTTTCTATTTCGTTAGAATGTGTACTGATCGATTGCCAAGACAGCTGAGCTCACGAAGCAAAATGTTACAGGTAGTTTTTTTTGTTCTTGCCTGCCCTCAAGAATTCCTTAGCAGGCAGCCATGTGTCTTTCCTGTTTGCAGTCTCTTATTGTCATTCTATGTTTTGTAACATTTTAATAATGTTTTGACGTCAAATCAGTGCACTTCCAGCTGTGCAAAGCGTGCCTTGCGAATTGGGCATGCGGCAAGCCACGTCGCTTTATACGGTGTGCAGCTGTGGAAACATCTGTTATTTCCTTTTGAATTAAGGACACGTTGAGTATCCCAGCATCTTTACGTTGTCAGCTGCCTCTGCCATATGATGCCTTTGTCATAGTCGTGCCCACATGCTTAGGCAAATTAACGCATCTTGCTAGTCATTTCTGCCATTGTAGCAGTAACACACAACATTTAAGACTACAAGGCACAGCACGTAACTTAAATTTGAGATATGTAGTTTTTTTGTAGGTACGTCACCACTAAGCAAATTATTTTAAGTGAGTTTTTTACTTTGGTATGGGCTTATTTTTATTGTTTCCTGCTTCTCCAAATACAACAAAGATATGTGCATAGGAACTTATGCTCGCTATAGCCAGTGACTGACCTTTTTTTTATGATTTGGTTTCTGTTTGCTCGTGAGGCTTTCTTTAAAGGGACAGTCAAGATTGAAGTAAAAATCTGCTTTGAAATCTGGTATATAATACTGATGCTCCGGCACAATCATTTCGGAACGAAATTGATAAACTGGAACTTTGACTTTCTTTCTTTTCTAATGATCAACACAGTACAACAAAAATAGAGTTTTGAATAATATGTTATTGGTACGAATTGGTTTACTGTTTCTATTTAGGGTTCCTTTAATAATATTTCAAGAACCGTGTGGTGTGGAAGCTTGCCATCTTGAAAGAGAAAAAATTGTCATCTGTCCAAAGGTCCTGCGAAACTACAAAGGAAACACATTTGGGTTGCTCAGAAAGAACTCTTTGCAGTTGAGGGAAAATTCGTCCTAGTACAGGTTTCAAACCTGGGGCCAACACCTTTCCGGGGCAGTCGCTCTGCCATCTGAGCTGACCAGGAGGCTAGCAGATCGCAGTGCGAGGGTCAATTAATCGACAACTCGAAGCACAGGGACAGAGAATATGGTAAATCACTCCTGCGGAATACCGCAATGTGGAGGAAGTATCATGAAAGGGAAAAGTTGTCACCCATCTTGTTAAAACATAACCATTTTGGCTTCTCTGTGCCATGCAGGTATTTGACTTGGTTCGACATTGTTACATCAACTTACTTGTAACTTGCTTAGTGCATTAGGTCAGTGATGTTACATGTGTTATGACTTTGTTGGCTGAACATTTATTTGGACAGTGCCAACATGGTTAAAAGACATTGAGAATTGGACAGACACAACCTTAAGAACAAAATGTTGTTTTTTCTGAATCTCTCTCTCCTTCACCTGTCTAGGCAGTGTCTGGGTGCATGTATGCTGTATGCCATGCTATGCTAAATGACATGCGGTATAAGCGGTTTACATTGCCACAGCATTCTATCATGAAAGTTGCTCATGCCTGATCTTATGTACTTGACAAAATTATTCCTCAGAATTTTGAGAACGGCAGCCCACAAACAAATTTGATGGAATGTGATACTGAGAGTGCATGCCTTTTATCTTAAATCTGAGACTAAAATTAAAAGTGCAAAACAGTAACAGAGCTTAAACTTGAAAATGATGTTATTTTAATGGCATGTCTATGTGCTACCACCGGGATCGGCCCAGGAAAGAGGTAAAGTCACTAAGAAAGACGTTGGCTTTAATTAATAAACATAAATAAAATTGTCTTATGGCAGGATTCAAACAGAGGACCCTTAGCACAACAGCTTGTTTTTACTTAGTCGGCTTACATTTACTTCAATTCCTATTGCCACTATGGCTACAGGTCTTACACTTCGTGTAATATTCTAACATGTTGCTATCGAATTCATTGCATTGCAGTTATGGTGAAACTGGTATTTCTTGCATCTTCTTCTTTTTTGTTTGTTAATCAAGCCTCCTGTCACAGTAAAAGTGACATTTTTGTTATTGTAGAAAATTAATTTTATAATACAGCTCAGCCTATTTTTCTCTTTAGTGTTTCTTTAAATTGAAATGCTCTGTACTTATTATACCTTGCTTGCCCCTAGCAGATGGTTGTTGCAACAGGCCTGCAATAGCACAGTGCTTGCTTCTGCCACGACACACTAATGGAGATGCTCTAATTTGTTCTCCATGAAGCTTTTGGCTAGTGGTGTCTAGGTATTGCATACTGGGTTGTTGTTTCTGACCGTGTATTTTGCCATTTTATTTTGGGTATTTAGTTCATTTGCAGTTCCGCAGTGTTTTGAAGGCATTTCATAGTTTGATCCAGGTTGTGTCTTGATTAGAAACAGGAGTCTCTGCAGTATTCTGTGCACATTCTATTTTTCATGCTTATTTTCTGGCAGCTGGACCTGGCAGCCTTATCCTTGGGCAAGGTCAAGTTCACCAAGCTAATCTTGAGCTCCTGCTACAAGGCAATCTTTCTAATTGAACTTGATGCTCTTCATTGAGCCAAATTGGATCAATTTACTTAAGTGGAAGGGAAGGAGCATGCAAAATTTTAAGTGCAAAGACATGGCTGAGTTAATGTCTGCACAAGGTTACGGACTTACGAAAAGAATTGCAGGGACCACTTGTACTGTGTGTTGAGTCGGTAGAGAGCCCAGTATATAAATGGCTTTTGTAGCTATACTTTGACACAGAAGTCTAGCTTTGCAGTGGATTTTGTTTAACACCAATTTTGTTTAACATTTAATAGCAGACTTCTTTGATTGGATAAATCCTTGCCAATGAATGACCGTCTGGGGCAACGCTGTACCAGGAAGAAAAAGAAATTGTTTTCTTGGTGAGAGCAACAGTGGTGTCATTTATTTTAGGAAGGTGTAGCACCTGTAATGGTAATGATGGGATGCAAATTTGTTTCACTCTTCAGGCTGTTATATTGCACTGTTCTTTTGGTGCAGTAGAATTGCTAGCCAAGTGAATTGGTAAACCTTTACAGAAAAGTAAAAAGTGCAAACGACAAGGGACAGGGAAAGACGACGCAGACAACATTGACTCGCAACTCAAATTTATTTTGGAAGAACAGCAGCTGGTATAGCACAGGAAACCACACATGCATTCTCTGAGCTGGAAAAAAATGCAGGAGAAAAGAAAGAAAAAATTTTTTCATGGAGGGCAAATCAAGGCCTACTAAAGCAAACATGCTTTTTTATGTGGCATGCCTCTATGACAAGGCGTGCGCAGTTAATTTTGTGACAACGTTTTTATTTCGACCAAGCAGCTCCAATATTTTGCAGATAAGGTTTAATTTTCTTTTTGTCTTACTTCGCTGCACAGAGCACGTGCTTATGATTTATTCAGGATGAAAAAGGCGGGTTACTGCATCCAACTTTATTATTGAACATATTTCTCATTGAAATTCAACTTCTATGTGGAATTTAAGCAACAATGAACCAGCTGCTCAGCTGAAAAAGTTCATAATTTGTGCAATGTACAGTATATTTCGAGCAAATGTACCCATGCTTCTTGCATGTGGTCAACTGCCTAAAAGAAGTTAGTTGACAGTATATAAATACAGAAAAGCTTCATTACAATTGTCAGGGTAGTTGCTAATGAAAGAACCCTTAAGTTGTTAGCCAATTTGCAGGCATCTAGCCAGTCCACAGCAGTATGCATGACATGAGCTGATAGACAACTGCAAAAGCATCCATATTTATGCAGGTATGAATTTGCATGCTATACAGAGTGCACAAAATTTTTTAGAATCGACCTCTAAAAGAAAAAGAAAAGAAAGAAACTGACACATCACACATGTATAGGGCAGGCTCACTATTACTTTGCAAATGGTAATGTAAATAAATTACTAATAATTTCCAGGATCCAAAAGGGCAAGCTTTATAATTAATTGAATTCGATAGCAGTGACAATTTTCTCTTAGGTGTTTGGCTAGGCTCATCCATGGCATTGCTCGAAAATTCAAGGTACAGCTGATAAGCTGAGCTCATTTTTGGTCGTTTCTACCAGGAGCCTGTGGACGAATCCAGCTCATCTAAGGCACTGAAGGGGTTAAATACAGCACTTCCTTTTTCATGCTCTGAACAAACTGAAAAATACTGTGAAAAAGGAAGAAAGCTTCTTGCTTATGTGTGCCATATGTGTAACACTAACTGATACTGTTGTGCAAACTATTCAATTAAAATGTGTGTGTGCTTCAACCATGTGCAGTGGTTGCATGAGCGGTTGTGCATCATCACAGCAACCAGTAACTACAGCCCTTAGTTGTTTCTGAGGTGCTTTCTAACTTTCTTATTGAACACTTTTCTTCACTGCAGTACCTGTTATAAATAGCTTTATCTGAATTATTTAATGTTCACTTACACAGGCACCTTTTTATTATTATGTTTTGGTGGCAATGGTGCACTTTTGACTCCTACCATTTCATCACTGCCAAGTAAGTCATGATTGATGTTGGCCCTATTCTCAAGCTGTGATGTTTTAAACTGTCTTCACTACTACTGTGTGTAGTCATCTGTGACTAGAAATATATTTCTGTCATATTTTGCATGTTTTCAGACCCCTTTATTGTCTCTGATCTTTCAATCTTGCGTTAACCTTTCAGGTTTGCCGTACTTCGCCATTCTGGCTTTTGCATTTGTTTACAGGCTTGTTTTGGTTAGCGGGCCTCTGTTTTGTAAACTCTGAGGAGTTCAAAGATTTTCCAGTTTCATCAAAAAGAAACTGTGATGTCTTGTTTGCGATTGGTAACGTACCTTACTTTGGGTTGAGTCTACATACACTCTTTACTTTGCCTCATACTTTGAAGATTATGGGCTTTGAAATAAATCAAGGTGCTTAGAATCGAGGAAATATAGGGCACGCATGTGTTGCTTTTGCAGATGATGAAGCACGCGTGGGACAATTATGAGCGCTATGCCTGGGGCGAGAATGAACTGCGGCCCGTGTCCAAAAAGGGCCACTCAGCGGGCATCTTTGGCAAGACTGCCATGGGAGCCACCATCGTGGATGGCATGGACACCCTCTATCTCATGGGCATGGCCGAGGAATTCCAGCGCGCTCGAAATTGGGTGGCAGAGAACCTCAGTCTCAATGACGTGGTACGTGCCTTTTGTTTCTTTTTTGTCTGGTGCAGAACTTTTCTTTCAGTATTTCACATACTCAGACCTGTGGATTGCTGGTCATGGTGTTCACCGCATAGCATGACATGTCGGATTTAATTCCCAACCATGTGGCCACATTTTGAAGCGGATGGAATAAAAAAAAATGCTTGTGTTGTGTGCTTTGGACGCCAGAATCCCAGATGGTTGAAATGAAACTGGAACCCTCCACTCGGCTACTCTCATGGCATCAGAAGTATGAAACAAATGTAAACTTGCATAGAGAGAACGCTTGAGGGGAGTGTACACAAAGATGAGGTTAAAAACAACAACAACAAAAGAAGTAATAAATCCAGCAGCAACAAACACACTTACAGGAATGACAGAGCATCTTCAAGCAGCATGTCAGTCTTTGGCATTGGTCAAATGCAAAAATTTGTCGAACTGCCCTAAATGAACAATATAAAATGTTATGTTTCACAGGGATGGAGATATGACAGGTATTAAAGGCATGGTTTGGCCAGGGAAACAAGCAATGTCAGTGCCTGCACTTGTCTAACATGAATGCATGAATAATGCCATATGGTGAGGGCCACATCTGTGTGCGTGCTGCACCCCCAACTTGGCAGCCCAAAATTGGTAAAAAGAAATTTCCTATGGAGAAACAATCACGTTCGGTGCCCTGATTTTTTCAATCGCTGCTGACTTCCACAGGCCTGTACCAAATAGCGAGAGCTGCGCATTGACCTTGATGCAATGGAGCTGAGGTGCGCACAATCTGCACCGACTCCATTTTGACTAGAAGTTCGGTACCATGCCGCACCTCGTCAAAATTGTTAAAGAAAAGTGCACCCCTTACGGAAGTCTCTATGGTTGATAATTTATTGACAGGATGGCTCATTACCCTAAGTAGGGAAGGATATGGCTGGGGAGTAAAGAGCACAAATAAATAATAATTATAAAATATAAGTGTTTAAAGGGGGGGCGAGTTATAAACATATAATGAAAGTAGCGGGAGGAAAAAGGGGAAGAGAATCAGCCTTGCGGTATCAAATAACATTTTACTTTTACATGCAGAGTTCGGACATCTCTGTCTTCGAGACCAACATTCGCTTTGTAGGTGGCCTGCTGTCGTGCTACGCCTTGACTGGGGACAATGTAAGTGAGTTTTTATTTTTGTAATGAGATATGCTTTTTGACTTGTTAGTAAACGTAACACCATAAAAGGCACCAATTGCTATAAAAATCTGCATATAATATGAACTAGAATTCAGTGCAAGTTGATAATTATGAGGCCAACTAGAAAACTTTTTTTTTTTGTCATGCACTATTATTGTACATCGAGTGCATTGAGTTTGAGAGGCCAGGCTGCAGGAATGGTATAAGCTGTGAGATTGCATGTAGAACAGTAGATATAACACGTGGAGGGAAAAAGCAGAGAAAGTGTTAGGCAATAATAAAAAGGAAAAATTTGTTGCGAGACATGCAAATCAAAGCTTCATGGTTACTTCAATTATATTGAATGTCACTTAGTGTATGTTTGTGTGCCATGTTTTTCTGCAGGGGACATTTGAGTCTCTGAGCTCCTTTTTCACCCACCACAGTAGCTCAGTAATTAGGTGCTGTGCTGCTGAGCTAGAGGTCATGTATTGGATCACGTTTGTGGCGGCCGCATTTTGATGCAGGAGAAATGCAATAACGCTCGTTTGCTTAAATTTAAGTGCCCGTTAAAGAACCACGCCTGGTCAAAATTAATCCACATTGCCACACTGTAGCATGCCTCATAATCATATTCTGGTTACGACTCGTATAACTTCAGTATTAATTTCAATTCAGCTACTTTTTATGCCCTGCGCAGATGTTCAAGGACAAGGCTGAGGAAATTGCCCATCTGTTGCTTCCAGCCTTCAACACACCAAAGGGTATACCCCATGCCCTCATCAACATCAAGACGTAAGTTTAATTTTGTCATCCATTAATCGTTTATGTGGCCATGAACCTTCAAGCCAGATACTTTTGGTGTGCAAAAGCTTGCAAGGAAGTTGTTGCCTTCTCTTCTTTGACAGCAGCAATTCATGCTGATCAGTCAATCCATCAGTGTTTATTTTATGTGCCCAGGCACAACACAAGGTCTCAATACTGATGCATGGAGAAATAAAAAGAAAATTCTTTATTTCAAGTCAGTGTTTAATTGCAAATCTTGCCCACCTAAGCATGTTAGCACTTTTGCACTGCATTTAAAGGGACACTAAAGGGAAAAATGATTTCTTCTGCATCAGTAAATTACCGTCCTAGAACACCAAAAACACCACTCTTACAACGATAAGACGTTTGGTAAGCCAGAAAAAGCGCAAGAACGAAATACGGGTGGCAAAGCCTACTTAAGTTCCTGCACCTGGTGGCTGTGACGTCATGGATTTTTATGGAATTTTGGCATTTTCTGGGGCTTACTAAATATATATAGCGGTACAGATTGATTACAATGTGTTCTAAAGGAACCAAATATTAAACATGGCAAGTTTCAGCAACCTTTATTCAGCCAACGTGGCCTAAATGCGAAAACATACTTTGGAATCCCTGACGTCACGCTAATGTACCGTAATCGGGCCACTTTATTCGGGTCCCTTTATTCTCGTTCACTACATAACGAGGGTCTCGAATCCGGCAGCATTGATGCCTTTAGGTAGCATGTGTGGTATTATTGACCACTTACCTTCACCCAAAAATATCACATACTCGTGACGCCTGTGGAAGAAAAGATGTTCCACATCCGCCGCCAAGGTTTGTGAGTCGTGGTGCTGGCTAACACTCCCAGGTTTAGTTCTCGTAGTAACACATAAATACCCCAGAATGTGGATGGGAAAGCGGCACCGCAGTAGCTCAATTGGTAGAGCGTTACACACGTATTGCAAAGATGTGGGATCGTTCCCCACCTGCGACAAGTTGTTTTTTCATTCACTTTCATTTCCATTAATTTATCATTTCCTTAATTCACTTATTAAGTACAAGTAATTTCCCCTGTGTTGCCCTTTGTGTCTTTGTTTGTTGGCTTCTTATAAGATGACACATACCTGTGTCTTTCTTTCACATGTGATGCACTATTTCTTGTATACAAACGTTGCCAGTGAGAGAAGCCTCTAGTATTGCCTGCTATATATGAAACAGCAAATATTTTAACAAATGGGGTCAATGCAATAGTAGCACATAACACGTGAGATTGGTTCAAGAACTCTGCACGTGCCATGTTCCAGGGGTGTAAGCAAGAACTATGCTTGGGCCTCAAGTGGTGGCTCTATTCTGGCTGAGCTGGGCACCATGCACCTAGAGTTCTCCTACCTTAGTGACATCACGGGCAACCCAATCTACCGCGAGAAAGTGGACAAAGTGCGACAGGTTTTGGCCGACCTGGACAAGCCCAAGGGCCTCTACCCCAACTACATCAACCCCAAGACAGGACGCTGGGGACAGCGTGAGTTGTTTCACCCTTCTTGATATTTCTGTTGGGTGCTGTGTAATTTGTTTTATTGTTTTTTATTTTAAAGCGAAGCTCTCTTTGCCTCTTCCTTCGACTTTCCCGCTACTGCTGCTGCTGTCTGACACACTGCTTCGGGGGTGGTTCAGAGTGTGTGTATACATGACAAGAGTGAGGCAGAAAGGAAAGGCTACGCGTGAAACTCATTTGTACCCCACCGTGTTGAATGTGCACAATGCCCTCTGGAGTTCGCTGGGCATCTTCACATTGCACCCCCCCTCAAAAGCATTGCAGAAACTGCAGCGCTTACCTTTCTACTAACGTGCGAGCCCAGAGGGAACATAGGTAGAACTGTAGATAGGAAGGGGGATAAGAGGCAGTTCCTATACAAGGTGGGGAGGGGGAAAAGGTGACATGAGAAGGCAAGGAAACACTATTATTATAGACACAACAGTGGTTGCGGGGAAACTGGATAAACTTAAGTTCAAGGTACGATACAGTATGTTTCTGGTATTTCTGAAAAATAAACATCACGAAAATATGTCAAGGGGACGACTTACGCAGGGTGTGCAGAAGCAGAGCCGCATTAATTAAAGTGCACTGCAAGGTCTAGGCTACACTACGGAAGCGGTTGCTCGTCAAATCAACACTTCTGTGCCCATCACGGTAGCTTTGCGGCTGTGGCATTGATCGAGGTCGCGGATTTGATCTTGACCGCGCCATCCGCATTTTGACAGGGGCGAAATAGCAAACGCATGCTAGACTAAACGTTGAAGAAGTTAAGCTTTCGCCGCCAACATCACTGCTAATTATCGTCGATCAATGCAACCAGCCCAGAAAGCTTCGCTTACATCTACAGTGGAATCTCGATAAATGGAAATCACTTAAACGGAACACCATTGTCATGGTCGGTTGGTCTTGTGTTCATGCAATTGTATTCAGCTTTGTCTCTCAGTAAATGGAACTCCTGACAAACGGAACCAGTTTCACTGGTCCCTTAAGGTTCCGTTTAAAGAGAGTCCACAGCATTTTCACAGTGCGTGGGATCTACATAATCTTTTTTCTAAGATCAACCCTGTCCTGGGTTGACACTGATAGGAAGTTTGACCACTTGGCAAAAATGTGGGCAATAGCGAAAATGTTTCATTAATGGAAATGGGCCTAGTTTCTTCCTTGACCATGCAAGAACCTAAGCACACTCATAAAAAATATTTTCACTCTTGGCACTGCTTTTCATGTCCTGAAACAATAGCCATCATCTATCTTGCATACGTTTCAGTGTGATGGGGTATTCATGACTGGAAGTAGCAAGCACAGAGCATTACATAAAGGGCGTGTATGCAAGATTTATAACTGTTGTTGTTGGAAGACAAGTCTCAGAATATTTTTTAGAGTGCACTACAGAGAGGCAAAGTGTGAGAAAATGTTTTCTTCCAAGCCATTGTAGCTGTAAATGCACCACATAAATGCAGATACATAAGAATAAACTTTTTGTTTGTTTTCTGGTGATGCAAAATAAGATGCAGCTGTTGAACAAGAAGTAATGGCTTTCAGCAGCTGGGCACGGGGCTACATGATTCCTGGCTGCAGTGGTGGGACACCAATGGGGACAAAATGCAAAAAAAAAAGAAAGCTGTTGTATTGAAGTTTTAGTGCACATTAACTAATACCAGCATGTGAAAATGTTCTTGGAATCTTTCTTCAATGTCTCTCGGAACACTGCCATACCATCAGTTAAACCCATCATTAAACCAAGCAGTCAACTGTGTGCAGCTGGCATTTCTGCATTTGGAGTGCTTAAAAACTGACAGAGTACTGAAATTACCTGTATCACTTTTTATTTAAGTAGTGAATCTCACATAATGGCCATCATGGGGTGACAAATACTGAAATGCAAGTTTTTGGGACATCACTGGCAAACATTTTTGAAGTTTCTTGATTAGTGATCATTGGCATTGCTTAGTGGTGGATTAGTGACTTGACATTTCTCCTCACCACACTCATGAACTTTTCTGCTTGCACACACAGGCATTGCCTGCCCCAGCTTTTTGGTATAATTAAGATTTATTAAGGCCATTAGGGACATTGGACAAGAAGTCAGGACATTATGGCAAACTGTCCCTGCATTGCTTTCTACAGACCACATGTCTATGGGAGCCCTGGGAGACAGCTTTTACGAGTACCTCCTGAAGGCGTGGATCCAGTCTGATGGTGAAGACGTACAGGCCAAGCGATTACTCTTGGATGCCGTCAAGGTTGGCACAACCAATTCATATGTCGGTGGCAGTTTTTGTAGCAAAGGTACCATATCCTTCTGAGTTCCGCCTATGGGGCATTTGTCCAATATATTGGACATCAAATACTCCGCCGCTACCCAGGCTGCAGCATGTTTTGGCCTGTAAAACCGAATTGTCCAACATTTTAGACACCTACTAGCACCACCTATGAAGTTTTGTTGAAAATGCTTTAGTAGTAGTTTGGCCACCAGGGGTGTTTGCAATGGCGGCATTCCGCAGCTTGGCTTTCTGTAGCGACCGCCAACAAAGCAAGTTCTATTTCTCATGCTTTATCACTCGTTCTTTTTCTGTGATAAAATTTATATTAATAAACATATTTCGCACTTTTGAAGCCATTTTTAATATTAAATTGGCCCTTTGCTACTGTATACCCACTACCCCAAAAATGACCGGGTGGAGTTCCAGTGTCCAATATATTGGACATCATGCTGTGCTAAAACAGCTGATAATAGTGAAATACTAAAATTCACTTTTCGTCTCTGTAACGTAAACATCAATTTCTGAAAAGCTCGCGAAAATCTGTGAACTTTAATACACCTCGGAACTCGGGAGGATATAGAGGGCTTCATAAATGTGTGCCGCATGCTTTAAATTTCTCATGTCCAATTTTAGTTAGACTCTGTGGAGAGGTGTTCTAGCTTTATCGGAATATGCTTCTTCACCAAAGTAATAACTGTGCTTGCATGATGCTCTTTGGCTGTTTCATAAGCTACAATTTTGTAACCAGACACTTACAGTGCCTATTCGGAGGCATTAGAGTACCGAGATCTTACTTAAGCAACTCCTCATCACTGCAGTCTCTTTCTGACAAGCATCATTAGTGCATACTGGTTAAGTCTTAATATGACAGCATCACCGTGGACTTGCTGCGCTCGAGGAGGAGCTTTCAGTCAAGGTGCATTTTTGATCACATAATTTAGGAACTGGCCTCTAGTCAGCTGCTGCATGTAATCAGCTCTGGTGGCTGAATTTTGGATTAGCTGCTGTTGAATACAGTTGACTCTCGTTACAATGGACCCTGAAATCCGACAAAAAGTGCCCGCTTTATGCGAAGTCTGTAATATCCGAAGCGCCTCACTTCCGAAACTTTCGTTGCAATGTCTAACAACGTTATTGCAAAGAGTGAGTAACATACGTCCAAAGCAAAAAAAAAAAAGGAGTCGCAGTTTCGCCGTAAAGGCAAAGCATCGATTGCGATAGCAAATTAAGCAAGATAAGCGCTGCAGCAGTAGTAAGTGAATTGACCTTCATGCTGTCTCTCGCTTCAACACGAACTAAACGGCGAAAGCACAGCGCATACAAAGCTACCGGCACTGGGCGCACTTTGTCCACATCGCACATCGACTTGAAGATGAGGCCCACGCGGGCGTGCACTTTATCAACATCGCAGATTGCTTTCAAGATACGGTGCGCACATTTTTCAACATTGCAGATCGGTTTCAAGATATGGCGCGGCAAGCAGCAGCCGCACCGTAAGCAGCAGTCGCCGGAGTAGAACCCCTTCTCTCTCGCCTCCCCCTTGCCTGTGCCTCACGCGCAAAAGAAGACGGTGCGTTCCCGCCACACCTTCCTCCCTCGCGCGCGTAATATAATATCGAGCCACGATCATCAGCTGACCCTCGCAAGTCGGTTGTCAGCCCGTGTTGACATGGCAAAAGTACATTTTATATGCTAGATTTTGAAAAAGATTGCTGATAATTTCGTCCGCTGTAGCCGATAGTCTGTTTTAGCGTGGTCCGTTAAAAGCGAACTTCATTGTAGTAATAAAATAGTTAGACTAAACTAAGGCAGAAATATGTTTCGTTATACAGAAAAGTCGGTTGTATGTGGGTACATTGTAATGAGCATAGACTGTATATGTGCCATAAGGGATACGTGGAGGCACAAGATGATAGTGGGATTAATGCACTGTCAAAAGAATGGTGCAAGTGTGGTGACTGTGTCAAGGAAAACAGTGGGTCTTGTATCAGAAGCAAAAGGATGTGAAAATGTAACACATGCACCATATGCTTAGTAGTAACGTTTAAAAATGTCGCATGAAAAACGCAGTAGACCAAAACAACTTTGAAATGGAACATACACAGCATTACAATATTGTAACCAAATTCGCAGCACATAGCCACCATTTGCAACTAAATAATAGCATGTCACTTACTTGAAGGATAATAACTGTGAAAGAGTTACTTTCATAATTATTGTAGTAGATTCAAAGTAGATTTGACATTACATTAATGTTATTCATTGAGGTCATACTGGTGAAGAAGCTGTCACATAGAGGGCCTCACAGATGTGAACCACTTCACCATGAAACCGGTGGAGCTATAGAGATTGTGTGAATACTTTTTTCGTGTGATTTCGTAATGAAAGAAAACCAATATTTGGTGGAACACAGAAGTTGGACGAGTGCTGTATAAACCTGTCATCATTTTTGACTGTTTTTGTAGGCTTCACTATGTTGCCTGCAATGTTTGAAATGGAGTATGGTTGGGTTTCATTGATGAAGAAAAAGTAGGAGATGGAGGGGCCCAGTTTACAGGGTTGTCCAGTTACTCAGAATTCAAGTCCTGAAAGACGTCTTGATTACTGTTAACTATCCCTGTGCCCATACTTGAAAGGGATGATGAAGCTATTTTTGAACATGGTCAGATTTTCTTTCCTGATCTATAGATAATGGTGCTGTGAATATGCGAGCCAAATAATCTTTCACTGCATACAGCAGGGAAGCCATAGACTCGCATAAAAATATCACTCTCTCTCTCTCTCTCTTGTATGGCTTTGGAGGCATATAAGAGAGAGACAGCATTGACCCATGCTACAGCCTGTAGACGTTAGCCTTTGGGCAATTGTTCATTATGATGAATTACTCACACCCGTTCAATATACAAACATATAGGGAAATGGCAGTTGTTAACACGTCCTGCCCTTCCTGCCCATCCTGTCATTGTCACTTATCATGCCACTGTCCTCAATTTAAAGCACGAGGGCAATCTTTGTTTAACGCATTCAGGAAACTAGACGATTGTCCTCTGAGTGAACAGACAGTACTAGAGCACCTTCCCCACCGATCATCGGCTCAGAAGGCAGTGAAGGCACTTTTGTGCTTTCTCAGAATGTCTGGTTTGCATGAGTGGCTTTGACTCGGTGACTGTCTGTGCATGTCTGTATATGCTCTCTATCTCCCTTCTCTCCTCCTCCCTTCCCCCAGTGTAGGGTAGCTAACCAGACTCTTGAATGGTTATACCCTCTCTCTCTCTCTCTGTCACTGCTCTTTTGTAACTCTTGAGCACCTTTGTCAGGTGTTAGCCTTGAAGGGTTATCTTAAGTGCACCACAGAAAGAAAAGGCAAGGATCAATAGGCAGTGCATAGCTATCTGTGACGCTTAGAGAGAAGGAACATGTTGAGGAGGAATGGGAAAGTAAGTGTTGTACTCTTTGCATCTCTGTTATTGTTAGGTCCCTTTAAAAAATTTCCACGGAAATATAATAATTGAAAGGCATTGTGCTCACTCCTTGTCTTTGTTTGCTTGTGTGTAGGCCATCGAGTCAAAGATGTTGCTGCAGTCTAGGAGTGGTTTCCTCTACCTAGCTGAGATCAAGTATGACCGAGTGGAGCCAAAAATGGACCATCTGGCCTGCTTTGCAGGTGCGTCTCTGCATCTTCCTTGAGACCTTTTGTTTCGCTTCCTGTGTTGATTAGTCTCAAAAGTTCCATATTGTTATCGTCAACAGCAATACACTGTATACGGGCAAATGTTGTTAAAATAAAGTCATATCTGTCCTATGTTTTCTGTAGATGTGCACACTGATACCAATGGAAACGAATTTGTTGTGGAGCCTGTATGAAAGAGCTTAGAAAGAGCTTGAAAGTGTCATATCTGTCCTATGTTTTCTGTAAATGTGCACACTGATACCAATGGAAACGAATTTGTTGTGGAGCCTGTATGAAAGAGCTGCAAGCATGATTAGTACCACAATTCACTGACAGGCTAGCGGGAAATGTGGCATGTGAACTATGCTAAATTATGGTGGTGCACTTTGTGCTGCTGTTAATGTGCAAGTCTGTGATGCAAAGTGATGGCAATGGTGAGCGAGTCACCAATGTGAACACATAGGATTGACATGTTGGCTGATCGACATTGGGCCCAGTTAAGTAATGCTGTTGGCACGAAATGCGTGTGTGCTTCCAATATGTGCAGTTGTGTGTGTGTCAGATTTTTCAAGACATGTGGCAGACTGCCGTTTCAAGTTGCTCTTGCTGACGATTTGACATTTTTGCTTCCAGAATACGTTTTGATCAGCATGTGAAAAATATTTGTTTCGCTGTAACCAGCATTATTTCAAATATTGTATTCTTGTTTTTAGCATAACTGCAGATGCCGATTGTTATAATTAACCATTGCTGGCAAAGTTCCAGATTCAGCACATGGTTGTCTGCAACTGTATGTTAAATTCCTGTTCGTTGTATTGAGGGCTGCCCAATTTCTTCACTCCATGTGTAAAAAGTGAGTTGAACCATTCTGGTGTGGCACTAAATTAAACATGGCATCAACTTGAATATGGTAACTTACAAATAGTCTTTAGTTATAAGGCATGATCATACATTCTAGAACAACTTCTGGTTATTGCGGCATTTGTGGGATGTGTCACATGCATTGCATACAATTTTATCAGCAGGCCCATCTTTCCAAGTTGCTTCAACACTTGTGACACTCTAATAAAGAGAGGGTGCCTTTTGCAGTAATGCAAACATGATAAAGGTATAGGCGGGGCAAAAGTGAGAAGTAGAAAAAGCAAGTACATTTCATCACTAACTTTGTTCCTGATCTATCTGAATTCTAGTTAGTATTGTGAACTTGTCGTACTGTTTTCCCTGACATGAAAAAAGCTATGAAATAAAAAGAAATTTAGAACCATTTGTACTAGAGGGTTGAATGTTTGACTGGAACTCTGTGATCACTTGTCTCCTGTTTAGGTGGCTTCTACGCTCTCATTTCCCAAACACTTGGGGAGGACCCATCGGTTACCAAGGACCACTTCATGGATGTAGCAAAGAACATCACCAACACTTGTCATGAGTCCTACGACAGGACGCGTAAGTTTACCTATTCTGAATATGTGATGTTTGCTTTAATATTGAAGGTACATTTATAAGAAAAGCTGACACCACCTATTGCTTGATTGTGCTTGGCCTTCTGGTGTGTTAGGCTTATGTGCACTGGTTGTTGCTGGTTTCATTCAGGCGTGCACACACTTATCCTGTCCAATTCGTGTGATGGTTCAGGACGTTTTGCACATTTGAACATTTTATTATTTGTGTGTGTTCTTGATGTCATACCAACATGTTCATCAACAAAGAACTTGAGTACGTTTTGTGAGCACTGAAGGATCCAAGTTTCTGGCAGATCTTTCAATTAATTTGATATGCTCAAAATGAATTTCAGTCATAGGCATTATGCGAAGTTGCATTTTTTATGCATTGTCAAGCGTGCTTGTTACCATAGTGCTTTTTTTTTTTAAACTTTCCTTCCAAAAAATTTTAATTGTTGAGTTCTTTATGCAGAGTATGTTTATGTAGAAGTCTTGCTAATCGAGTGCTCATAAGGGCACTTTTGATGCATTTAACACTTTCACAAACACATTTTTGTCGGAAGTTTGGCACAACTGTCCTGGTACATTGTGTTTTGGGCTGCTTTCAGTGACAAAGATATGTTGATATTCTATGACAGTCGGTAAAAGAATGGGGTCTCGTGATAATTGCCTCAAGATAAGCTCCCAGCCTACTTGCCTTATTCTAGATGTAGGCAGCCTCAGTAACTTTTGATAAAAATTTTTATGATTTACATATCTGCTGCGACATTCTCAGCTGTGCTCTAAATAAAGGCAGGCTTGAGGTGAATTAGGTAATTGTTTCACCTATAGTTGATGGGTGCTATCAACGTGCAGTCACTGTGCTGCCGTTGCAAACATTTTCCCTTAGTAGCACCGCTTGAATA
Organism: Dermacentor albipictus; assembly: GCF_038994185.2. Classification (NCBI taxonomy): domain Eukaryota; kingdom Metazoa; phylum Arthropoda; class Arachnida; order Ixodida; family Ixodidae; genus Dermacentor; species Dermacentor albipictus. The sequence continues at coordinate 144,993,778 of NC_091825.1, read as the reverse complement.
TGCTGTGCTATCACTGTGGACAATTTGACATTGCAGTATTGTCCTTGTTGGGGCGGCAGCAGACATTAGTAATGTAACGGATTCAACATGGGTGTTCCATGATCTTGAGTGTGCATCACTAACATAGTCCTTGTTTTTGCTTCCTGCGCATTCTGGGTGGTATGTGTAACGTCTTTGTACTTAGTCTTTCCTTTGGGATAGTTTCATCCTATATATTATGTTCAATGTAATGATGAGTCACCGCATTCCTGCAGCCTCTGTTGCATCTGCACAACTGTCCTGATATGTACATATGTGGGGGAACCTCTGTATTAATATCTCAAAATGGTGATTCCAAGATAACTGCAGCATTGGATGGTAATGGTTGACAACGTAACAATGCACGCAATCAATCTTTGAGGACAGTGGCAGCCTGTGTGGTTGTGCAGTGGTTCTCTTTTTGTGACAACTACTCTGGTGGCGGCGAGTGCTACTACTGACGAAATAGAAAATGTCTTTTTCTAAAAAAAATTTGCCCATGTTGATGCAGCGACCAAGTTGGGCCCAGAGTCCTTCCGTTTCACAGAGCAGTTGGAGGCCAGAGCCACTAAGCAGAATGAGAAGTACTACATTCTACGCCCAGAAGTGATTGAGTCCTACTTCTACCTGTGGAGGATCACCAAGGACCAAAAGTATCGTGATTGGGGCTGGGAAGCTGTTCAGGTAGGTCTTCTGTGTGTTGTTGAGTGTGTGGGCTCTAAAGTGCTTTTGGTAACAAAGGACAAAGCACACAGTATTGCAAACATACGAAAAGGGCATTTGTTACTCCTTTTATACATATATACCAGCTCACCTAAATATGTGCAGTCATCTTCTGATGAATCAATCTTGATGGGATCGGCAAAATTAATTAATTATCAATTAATTATGTGGCAGTCTGAGTTAACATAGAGTGAGAAAAAAAACCAAAACACACTGCTGCTTCAGTTGTCAGTCTACGCCCTATTCTAACACTCGCTTAAGTCTAATGTACATCCGCATTTTATGGGTTGAAATGAGAAAACTTAAGTAAAAATGACATTGGAGATTTCCTAATGACTTTGTTATTAGAATTACTTTAAATCTTTTAAACAAAGTATAAATCTAATGTGCACCAAATTTCCTAAGAAGAATGTTGCATGCATGCATGATTCTGGCAATGCAATATATATATATATATATATATATATATATATATATATATATATATATATATATATATAAAGCCAGTGAAGTTTACCTTCCTACAATGCAAATTTGTTTACCCCTAATGTCCATCGTCACCGCTCTCAGACAGCACTTTATTGCGCTATATGGACCATAACATATCGTTCTCTATACTGTCCGCTGTGCATTTGATATTCCATATTTATTGAGTGACACAACAGACACAAATGGAATGGTGACCCATGCCTAGACTTGCCATTTCTATAGTTCGTCCTGCAACAGATACAATTCTCTGGAAGGCTAAAAACGTGACTAAGCTTGTTGCCGGTAGCTTAGCCAGTAAAATACTTATCTTTTTAAGGAGCTTCCTTCAAAATACTTATTTTTGAAGGAACATTCCTCACCCTTACCCGAAATTTCTGCGTTACAAAAAAAACCTTGTTACTTCGGATTTCACGGGACTGAAAAGAATGTCTGAATTAACTGAGTGTTGAATTATCAAGGGAATCAAGAAAACAATAAAGAAATGCTTACTACGTGAACACGGTTTTATTTTACTGAATGAATCAGCAAATTCTGTTCCTATTTAGCACAAAAGCAGTGTGGAAGCTGCAGGTCTCGTCATCTCATGACTGATTAGCACTCGCAGCGGCGAAGGCCTCGTGACTTCCTTCACACTGTGGCCACGGCGTGCATGTTCACTGACACATTTTCACTACCGTGTGCATAGTATCTTGATTATTTTTTTGCTAGTGTCGCCCCCCATCGCGATGTAAATGATGCTCTTCAACCTCTACAGCTTTGCACTGAGTGAAAAGGAAACTACTGTTTGCTGCAACCGCTGCAGATGAGACTGTGGCTATTGTCGATGCGATCATAGAAGGCGACCTTGCGGTTCTGAAGGCGCGGTTCTGAAGTCAAAACGAAACTACTATTTGCTGTAAAGGCTGCGAAAGAAACCGAAGCCGCTATCGACGCAGTCGTGGATGGTGACTGCACAGTCATGAAGGCATGCAGCCGAAGCATGCACTGAGTCAAAGTGAAACTACTGCTGCAACCACTGCGGATGAAACTGCAGCTGCTATCAATGCGATCATGGATGGCGACTGCGCAGTCATGAAGGCACGCAGGCAGCGCAGTGCTCTGCACAGCGGTAAATGCAAGAATAAATGCTTTAAAGGCACAAACAGGCACGAAGCATTCTGGCATTGCTGTCAATTGTGTAAGATTTCCTCTGATGACTGCAGTGATGCGAACTCCACCGCTTTGTTTGGTGAACACCATTTTTGCTCTTTTGCGTTGCACATTTGCGGCGCATCCTGCTCGCCGAGCTCCGAGTTGTCCCAATTAAACGATGTGCAGCCAAATACGTCTGAATCGACGAGAGTTTCATTGCATTAAATAATGCATACACCTGCCGGGACCAAAGAATGTGTCTGAATTATCAGATTTTCTGAATTAGTGAGGGTCGCATTAACAGGGTTTTACTGTAGTATGCAGCCTGCGCAGCCCCATCTCTGACCCCCTCGCCCTCCCCGTTTAAGTGGGTGCGCCCCCTTCGAAAAAATTTTTGGCTATGCCACTGGTGTCATCCAAATCATTTGTTGCCCGATTACCTTTTGCAATAAGATCCTTGGATTCATTATGATGGGAGAGATAGAGTGCACGGTAGACTGCAGGAAACATTGACATCACTCTAGGCATCATAATAAATTATCAATATCCTTTTGTACTGGAAAGCACTCTGTTTTGCCATTGCTCCTTTGCATGTTATCAAACCTCAAAGGGCATCTGCTTTCTTGAGAAGTAAAATATTTCTGGTCTTTAAGCTTGACACTGTTGTGCCTCTTAGAGCATAGGAAATAGAAACACATGCAGGACTAATGGCTTAAATATGTGCATGCTGCTTTACTATAGCAAATAGATGTGCAAATATTAGCTTGAAGCCGGGCCCTTGCGCAGATCATAAAGGGGTCTAATGCTTCTGAGATTTGGAAAGACACTGAATCGTTGTTTTTTGCCCCAGAGTATTCAGTATTCATTGTGGTGGCTTGTGCTAGCGCCCTGGTATTACTCCTTTTGTTTTTTCTTGAAAAGAAGCAGGGACTAATATTTCAAAGTGTAAGCTGAGTGTTGTGTGTCAGTTTCTGCTTGCCAGTGAAGCCTGCACTTAAAGTTTGCATACAGATTGATAGTCTGTGAGGAACACCAAGTCGTTATTCTTTTTTTTTTCATGTGAGAAGGTGTGTGGTATGAACAGCATTTTCTTCGTCCATGCCAGGCTCTGGAGAAGCACTGCCGTGTGGACGGTGGCTACACTGGGCTGAAGAACGTTTACCAGACAGACGGTCCAAAGGACGATGTCCAACAAAGCTTTTTTCTTGCGGAAACGCTCAAGTACCTCTACCTGCTCTTCTCAGACGACTCAGTGCTCCCACTAGACCAGTGGGTTCTGAACACAGAGGCACATCCACTACCCATCAAGAACCGGAACCCATCTTACAGGCCGAGCATCAGGTGATTGGGCGCATCAACTACCCATCACTCCACAGCCGTTCTTCCGCCCTCCGGTGTCCAACCTCCGATCAGAGTGCATAAGTCCACCATCGTCTGGGCCGTGCCAGCGACGGCTGGACCACATGACCATCTAGTGACTGAACCATAGACTAGGAAAACAGCAATGACAGTGGAGCCGACGTGAGTCACCTTCTGCGTGATCTTGACGGACGGACCGCAGATGGGTGAGTGAAGGTGAACAGGCTGAGCAGGAGAAACTGTGATGGCTGGACAGTTTCTCATGGGATGTAGCCAGTCAACGCCACAGTGAGTGTGTATCTGCTTTCGCACATGGCTGCAATGTGGTTGGAACGTTGCCATCGTCTTCTATTTGGGAGAGTTGCAATGAACACTAGTTGTTGCTTTGGGGGGCCTTCTGCGTTATTTTTTCCTTTGGCCTTTTTTCACAGCGATGTGTCTGACACATGAACTCATGTGCTTTCTTCAGCATGTCGCTGAATCACTGCCGTGGTGCTGCGACATTCCCCAGTGATATTTCTAGAGGTTCCCCCTATTTCCTTCCATTTTTTTTTCATCATTTCTGATCACGATTTTCAGAGCTGTTTAGTTAATATAATATGAGACCATAGATTTTGTGCACAGGGTGAAAAGGTGTGAGTGTTTTTTATCTATTTTTATTTTTTTTGGTAGAAGGCAAGTGTGATGAGTGATATATATATATATATTTTTTTTTTTTTCCATAACTATGTGCTTCGCTGCAGTTCCAGGCTCGGCAATCAGCAAGTATTTTAAAGATTCGGGAAACGGCAGATATTTCTGTCGCACTGCTTTAGATGGCAGCAGTCAGTCCTATGGCTCTTTGTGCAAGATAGCACAGATTACAAGTGCTGTACATATACTTACAACCTGCTGGCCCAGGCTACTGCTGCATCCACTTAAAGCAAATGAAAATAAACATCACTACACTCAGGAATGCAGCGTTTGCTACTAATCTCACATGTTCGAGCTGCAGTTTTTTTTTTTTTGTCCCATATGATCGTGCTTGTTGCATTACCCGTTGTCATTTTCATGCTGCAGCTTGTCATAAACAGCAAATCAAATGTTTACATTTTCTTTGCCCCCTTATTGCAGTATTTTCGTTTTGCTCACACATTTGTTGTTCAAGCATCCCAAAACATGGTAGCTCACTGAATTTGTGTAAGTTAGGGTTTTTATTTTCTTACATATAGCAATTTGAATTTTTGGATGAGAGCTATGCACATTAGGTCATTTCTTATTTAAGCTCTCTGTCCCGAGTCCTAGCAGAGGCATAGAAACAATATTACTGACTTAGACATTAGGTAGGCTTTCTACACATAATCAACGAAGCATACGTGCCATCTGGGGTTGCACTACAGCAAAGTGCAACTTGCAAGACCTAGGGCAAAGGAGGTATATGAAGCCTAGTGCACGGTGGCTTGACCACTTCAGTGATGGAACCACTCAAGCACTTTGGAAACGTTATATGGAAAGTATTAGTTATCTTTCTACAACCACTTCTGCACATTGCAAAACGCTTGTATACGTCTGTTCAGAGTCATGTGTGATGATGCGTTTCCGATGTTGTTGTACTCTGACAAAAAAACGTGATGAACTTAGAAACAGTTCTTTTGTACTCGACGCGGTAGCACTCTGTTGTCAAGCATTACTCTCTTGAGAACTACAGGGCTACAGATTTGTTTGTTATGGAGCTGAACTGTGTTGAAACCTTTTCCTACAAAACTCTTTGCTGTCTTTGAGTGTGCACTAATGACTTCAGCACTGAATTCATGATGTTGCAGTGATCTGTTGTGTACTCACCGAATGCTGCGAGCAGTCTTGGCGCAAAGGCTTTGAATGAACCAGCATTCTGCTAGCTCTGGTTCATGAAACTGGTGGTTCTGTGCCACTGACATCGCATTCAGACGCTCACAATATCTCTTTGCAAAGTGTGTACTTTAATATCTTTTTAAAGTTTTACTGGGCACCATGATTTCTACGTAGATGGTGTGAAAACACCCCTGGCAATTTGCTCACTTAGTGAATTGACGACGCATCACCCAGAGACAAAGAATGCACTTGTAGTTTGTGAAGAATAGCAATAGCTTTCTGTTGTAGCAGAAAAATACTGTAAGGACTTGTGATTGTTCTTCTAGGCATAAATTGCATGAATGTATCTTGTAACCAGGCTGTAGTATTGAAAGTTTTATTCAGACTTCTGTAAAAAAGAAATAAGGAAGTTCAATATGTCGCACCACACAGAGGAAAGAAATGGCTGAAGAGAGGCATCTAGTATAGTGTAGCAAAGGGACAATTTATAACCATGTGTAGATAGATCTGAAGGGCATAGTACATTTTATCACTATTGTGATGTAACAAATGTTTTCCAACATGCTAGAGTTTGTTTGATGAGCTTGGTTATCATATTATTAAAGTTTTTCTTTCTTGTGGAGTTTGTGGAATATTGCAGTGTCCTACATTGACTGGCGGTGCATTTGTGTTTGGTCGTAGTTTGTACGAACACAGTGGTAGCATAACGGGGAGGAAACAAACAAGTTTACTGGGGTAGCAGCGTTGCTATGGGGGTAAAAAAATGTGTGCAGAACCTAGATAACATCACACTGTGTCATTTCCTAGTTGAGCTTCTACAGAGGTTGCCCTCATGGTACCTGTGGCACAGTACACAGTTTCGGAGTTGTGACGGGAGGTGCTAGCGAAACTGGCCACTGCGATTTCATCACATCACTTCTTTAATGGTCAACACTCTTAAATGTACACTTGCAGAGGAAAAGGCTATTACGGTAGAGTATGGCAACGGTCGTTCTGGGCGGCTGCGGGGAGCACATTGGCAGTGGGCACAGCCGCTGGCGATGCCTCCTTATGGAGGCGCCTTGCACATGACGTCACTGTTTTGCATGATGCCGGAAACACAGTCACTGGGATTTCTTGGTGCAGTTCTCGCGTTGTCGCAGCAGCGGTCTAGAATGAAGGCCAGCGGCAGGGAAGTGTCAGATTGCGTGTTGCATAGTTAAAAATTAATAATCGATAAAATAAGAAAATTAATAAATAATTTCTAGGTGTTGCGCAGTATTGTCTCATTGTGAGGTATGACTGGCAGAGTTTTGTTGCAGACGGTGGCCTTCTTGAATGAATCCTTGCATGTGAGGCAGCGGTTGTCAAGCTGTACGGCTGGTGGCGCAGTGTGCGTCCTCGTTTGTATATGTGCGCCATATCTCTTTGGTTGTGTAGTATTGCATAGGGAAGATCCAGGCGGGCTCACTGGAGTGCATTCAAGATCGCTGCGTCGATGCAGATGCGCGCCGCCATCGTGATGTCACTGCAAAGGCACTCGTGGGCTGTGTGTGCTCGGCGGTTGTGGCGACCAGGGAGGGCCAAGCAAGCAGCAGGCATTTGAAAGTTGAAGTCTAGACCACTTCAACCTTGAAAGGGCTACCCGGGATGTGGTCGTCGCCCCACTTGATGATCACAATGTGGTCGCCGCGGTCCTTGACCACGTAGTTGACCTGGTACAGGTTACGGCCCAGGTGCTTGACGAACACTTCATCGCAGGGTCCCTTGGGTCCGTACACACTGGCATAGATTAGATTGTTGCCTGCAAAAAACAGATAATGCACTGTCGGCACTTCTTGCACAGATTCGCTATGCTTGTTAGCAGGTACAACATAAATTCAAATTTTTTCCGGTAGAAAGTGAAGAAAACGAGTGGTTCCTATTGTGTAACTGTGACCTTCGTTTGTGCGTGAACCAGCTCAATGTTAAATCAGTTCAGTATGGTTGACAGAAATTGTAATTACTGCAGGTAAAGGACATTGATCCCATTGCAGGGCTAGCAGCAGTGAATGAAACACAGTTGAACCATAATATAATGATCGTGGTAGCCCCGCAATAAGTGTTTGTTATATCAGTCATTCATTCTATCCGGACTTGCAGTGAAGCGTATGTAAAAAGTAAATAATGCATCTAGCTGCAACGAACTACCTTTTTATTGAAATATTTGAGCTAAGGCTGCTTCAGACTTTCCCAGATTGTTGAGGGGATTCGAGCATTCTTCCGTATGCCTGTTTTGCTGTATGCATATGGCATCAATGAGGAGCATGAGCTGTTTCAGGTATAAAGCCCTTCACATAAATGTGCATTGAGCATTTGGCAATGCTGAAAGAAGAGAAAAAAGTGTTCCGCATGTTCTATGCATGCACAACCAAAATACTGCATGGTTTAATGACTCAATCAACTGCATATCTTGCAAATCACAAAATTCTTTTTTTTTTTGCAGTTTAATGCTTGGAGGCCAATATAAGTCTGCAGTGTTCTGGCATTTCTTTGTGGTTGTGCATATCGGTAGACTAAATATAACTAATATTTGTCACTATCAGTTCTGCCAGCACTTTCAGTGGTCCAGATGCAATTCTTAGCTGCGCTCATTTCAGACCGTGCTGTCGTACAGCAGTAATTATACTTTTCACTCCCCAATCTGTTGCCAGTTTCATGTACTGCAATATGCACACTATAATAGAAGTGTGCCACACATGAAGGGTGGCACCACTTTGTAGCCACTTTGTGCCAACAATGTTTAATACTAATACAGTCGTAGGTGTGCTTGTGCTGTGCTATTCGACTTTGTAAGTGCACTCCAGTGTGCTAAGTCTGTGGCACATTTCTGTATTTAAACAGTATGCAGTACTCACGCATGTGCAACCTGCTTAATGTTAGGCCTAACATGGTGCCCGCGTGGATCGTGGTAATGCCACTAATGATGAACACTGAAACTGGCACCCTAGCAACTATAAGTCAGCTATAAGTCAGCTATAAGTCAGTAAGCTATGTTGTCTTTTGATAATTTCTAAAGCATACTGAAGCAATCTGTTGTCTATGCAGAAATGTAAAATTTCAGCCGTTTTGAACCTTGTCTTCTGCCTGTGCCATTGGATGTCACTGATCAAACCTTCCAACCTATCGTGTTTAGCGAAAAGGCTTGCACTGGTTCTCGCTCTTGAGGCCTAGACCTAATTTAGTGTTTAGGTGCATCCATAACTTCTACATGATTGCCTCAGTCTACACGAAGTGCCATGGTTTAGAGCAGGAAACCAAAGCCAAAAGTACGGATGCGCGAAGGCACACATATAATACACTGATGAAGTTTGGAGTCTGTGTGTTGATGTGTGTATGTAAGCAGGGATGTTTTCCCAAATGTGAGTGAAAAGGGGGATCGAACAATGAGTGTTTCCTTCTTCTGACATGTCGCAGCGGGTGTATAGGGCTTTGCATATTTGATCTAACAACTCTAGGTTCTGTCTCGTCTATGTCTGGCTCAGTCTTGTCTGGATCTTGTGCATATATTCATCAATGCAGTATTTCTTGTTTGATAACGTGGTGATAGATCAATAAAATCAGTCATATGTTAACCTTCTGGCAATGTCAACTTCCCTGGCATTGATACCTTAATGAGAAAAGGCAAAAGAAACAATGTTGGTCTGCTTCATTCCTCCATGCTGCATTGCTGGTCCTGTGAGCAAACATTGTGGCCACTGTTTGTGTGCTACAAGGCTTTTCTTCTTTCTTTTTTTTTTAAATTTTGGGCAGTCCAGGCAGATAGTCTCCCATGTATGCCGATAATAAAAAAGAAAATTTAAAATTTGAGCACTGTGCTAAGTTTCAGCAAGAAAGAGCCAGGGATGCACGTGACATTAAAGAGACGGTAATAAAGTGTGCCAAATATGCTAGTCCCTGTACGCCCACCAAGTTGACTGCATTATGCCATAGATGTTTTGTTCTCACATTGTGTAGCTAGTCAAAATCGCGGAACTTGCATTCGTGTGCTACCAGACGTATGAATATTGCATGTGTACACGTGCAGGGCCTTGTGCTTCATTCTTCTGTCATCTGTGGGCGACATTGGGATGTTTTCTAACGAGTTCATAGCAATGTGGACATGTTTGAACAACAGCAGAAAAGAAAGCTCTGTTGCGGTCCTGTTGGTGCTACATGTTCTCACTGTGCATGAGTGCCTCTCGATCGAACTGAACAGACAATAAACCTGCAATGCAATTGCAATTGACCTGCATGGGTGTTGGATTTCTTGCAGTGGGTTTTCTGGTTTCCTTTTTCTAACAGATGAAGATTTCTTTATCTACTTACATTCTTCTGAAGTTCTGCCCTGGAGTGTTGGAACATTTAGTGGTATGCTTCAGTAGAAGCCTATTGGTGGGACTCCTTAAGGAAATGGAATGGCTGTTTGGTATGACTGATGTTTTGTGCCCAAACCTTTGTACAGGGAAGGGTGTTTGTAGATTACAATTGCTATTGACAGAGTTAGCAATTTACCTAATTTCCAATAATTTCAGGCTCATTGGTTAAGCATGGTTAAGCCCCAAAACCAGGCATGCATACCTGAATGCAGCTGTTGGGGAATTGGAATCCATATTTAAGTAACTTGCTGTAGGTTCGTCATGCTTGTGATGGTTGCCAGTAACATTAAGCCTAGTATTTTGGGATGTGGGAATGCACATGGTCTGTGGCTCAGCCTCATAATTGGTGCTTATGAGTATACTCTGGGTGTCCCAGCTATCGTGCATCACATTTAAAAAAAAGACTGGCCATTCTACGCAAAGATAACCAAGTGCATATTCACATTCAAGTAGACCAGCCACCATTAATTTTCTTCTGATGCCATTGAAATTATTAATTGCAATTAGCTACAATTTTTTTATTGCTCTGAATGACGTGCTGCCAATGAAGAATTGGTAGAAAAGTGAAAGAAACCAACTGGTATGTTTTCAGTCAGGTACTTGTGGCGTGTTTAATTTTTCCTGTTGATAAAGAAACCTTGAAAAAAAAAAGAAAATATCGTGATTAACCATTGGCTTGCATCAAAAAGCAGCGCCCCCAAACATGCTCCCACTAGCGAGTATGATGGACACCTTGACATGGCCTTGAATGCATCATGGTTTCAGAGACAACATACACATATCTACGTACGTAGCATAGTTGTAATCCATTCTAACTGCTAGAGGCATTTGCTTGCTCATTACCGTGCAGCCGCGGATGCGCGAAGGCGAGCTTTCTGGTTCTTTTTCTTTCTCCCCCGTACGGCCGGCGCCGCCGCAGTGGTTATGATTTATTGACATCCCCTTTGAAACATGGCGGTGACAAATAGTCACTTGACCTGCTTGAGTTACTGTGGTATGCCATACATACATTTCATTCTAGCATTTTTGTGTACGTCTCTTTATAATCTTTTTTTCCCTGCCTCAAAACCCCTCAATCTGCTTTGTTCCTATTATTCTGCGTGGCGCACATGCTCCGCTGTGATTGGTTGGCCTATTCGGCAAAGGAACAGCCAGGCCGCAGCGCCCGCGGTTGACGTCGCCAGGTGCAGCACCACCCGGCCAGGTCCGCAAAGAAAAGCTTCCCTTAAATTACTGGTGGCTACTCCGCTCAGCTGTGAACAATGTACATTTGGTAACTTTCGCGTAGAATGGCCTGTCTTTTTTTACACCGCAATGCATGATAGCAGGGACACCTTTTACATGTATGATCGCCATTTGTGGGGAGTGGGAACTCTGGCGATTTTTCGATGCCCACTGATCTTAATAAAATTTTGAATGTTTTTTTTTGCACTTTGATTATCAGTGCCAAAATATATGACTGAAAGTGATCTAGTTTTCCTGAAAATGAATTTCAAAGATTAGTTGCGTTCCCTACTCATGAATTTCTACTGGCTACTCTGTGCTTGTGACGTCAGAGACTGCATCGCCACTGTCGTTGAAATCGCGGCTGTCGAGTTCGGAAACTGTAAAAGCCCCCTGTCTCCTCAGGAGACGTCATCAGCTTCGCTTCCTTGGCGTTAGCACTACGTGTACTGCGTTTTGAGCACGCGTTGTGCGTGTTTACATTTTGGTAGTGCCGGATCTGACGTCAGTGACTCATCGTGACGTCACGCGAAGCAACTACGTGTTTCAGTTTCGGTATCTCGTTTATTGCTTATCTGAAATTATTGATAAATTTCTAGGCAAATTGAACCACCCTACTGGTGACAGGACTGTCAACGGCATTTGAAAATGACAATATCGTAACATGGTTAAAAAAACGCCAGAGTTGCCCTTTAACGCTAAACAGAAAATTAACTTGAGCTGTGTTAACCTTCTAAAATACCAAAAAGGCGTCTCATTGCAAGAGGCTTGGCAAACCAGAAAAGAAAAAGGAAAGGCGGATGACGCTGCCGCCGGGAAGTTCCCGCGCCTTGCCCTGACGTCATCGTTTTCGACAGCGTAAAGATGAACTACACCGTATTCTAAAGCCAAACAAGTTTCAAAATCTTTTACTATAAGCCACTGCGGGGACCAATGCAAAAATAGTAAGAATAAAAAATTTTTGACTATGTGACGTCACACGACGTACAGGCATCGGTGTTTCGGCGCAAACTTCGAAAAATAGAACAGTGACCTTCATTTCCGCTTCTAATAATCAATCATTGCCATAGAAAAATACATTCTCTATGACATTACCGTGAAATTAACTAAACTTGAGTTTTTAGGCAATACTTTATCCCTCTGAACTTTTTGTTTCCCTTTAGTGTCCTGTTAATAAAATAAAATATAATAAAGTGCAGTGTATGCTTAAAATTGTGTTCTGTACGTTAAGTTAACGCACCTAATTTACCATGTTTGCAGAAGAGTGACCGCTAAATGTCGACAAAGGGAAGAAGCCCGCCTAGGTGTATCCATATTGCTACTGCCGCAGACCTATGTAGACCCCCCGAGAGTCGTTGGATTCTACGCTGGACGGTTGTGTGCTCTAAACACTCGATGCACAATGGATGCACGCACGTGAAAATTTAAAGCGGCTGGTCTCCAACCGTTCGCTGTACTTGCCAGTTGTACGTACGACATTGGAACGTACTGCGCAGCTTTCTCCCTGTCCGTCGGGAAGTTTCGCGCGATGTTGCTCTCCGCTGACTCCGCTTCCAAGTCGGGCTTCGAGCGGTTACGTACACAATTTCTTAGTACACACGTCACGTTGTCGTATTGAACAGGCCGAATAAGCACGACGTTTTTGAACTGTCATTATTTGCGCAGGAATGGATGAATTAACGTTACATACACAATAGCGGAATCGGAATTCTGAGTGCGAAACTACGGCTAAGGCATGGAAAAAAGAATTAAGTTTCTCATTCTCTGGCATTTCTATGGCGTAGAGTTTGTTGCCTCCGTGTAACTAGGCAACGTTGGAGTGCGCTGGGATGTAGCAATGTGGTCACCATGCCTGTTGCAGCGTCTGTGGGAAATTTGTTAATCGTGAGTTTCTTTTTTTTTTTCTCGCCCTGCTATTTCGGTTGCGTGTGGCACATGCGTGTATTGGCATGAAGTGAACGTGTGTCGGTGTGGTTCAGTCACTGACAGTTTCACGCGTCCATGGTTTCAGGTTCAAAACGATGAATTCGTCACACGCTGTACCTGAACTTTTCCGTTTCCAACATACTTCCGAAGCTGACGCGCGTCAAATGCCACTGAGCACACTGTCATTACGGGAACGCCAAACCACTGCAGTCTAGTTTGTGATGACGCAGCATAACTCCCTACCACGTCTTAAAAACAGCACAGTTAGAGGGATGTCACCCATTCCCTTCACGGTATTGTATGCAGGGACATAGACGTGCTTTGTGAAATTTGCAGAGATTCAAGTCTGCTGAGTTCTGGTCATTTCTGACCTATAGTCTGCATGCAGAGCACTCACCGGCGTCCAGAGCGTTGACGGTGAACTGGTTCTGCTTGTTAAGAACGGCGCGCTTGAGGCCCATGCCCTTGCAAGTGACCTTGGAGGCGTTCGACCGGAACTTGGGCAGTTGGTCGGCTTTCTGTGCAGCCTGCTTCACCACGGTGTCCACGGTCATCGAAGATGTCTCTGGCGAAGTGGGCGGGGCGATGGACAGGCCTGCGTATACGTGCGCGCGTCCATGCAGACGCCGTTCTCGCAGATGCTCAAAGCACGAAAAAAAAAAAGAAAATCATGCACAGGCAGTATTACATCTGTCACTTCTGTGTGTATCGCTTACCTGTGTTAATTGTCAACTAGCCCAAAAGTATGGACGACAAGGAAAGCTTTGTCACTAAAATGGGTATCACTCAAGAGATGCAGATATGGTGCCCACCTAAAGAAAATTGGCCGAGGGCCGACCATAGGCTGTGCTCGGCAGATCACTGGGAGCCGATTATGTCGGCATCGAGAGTTAGGGCAATAAAAAGGCCGACTCATGTTGCCGACCTCGTCGGCGCTGGCTTGGCGACGAATGAAGGTCGGACGCGTAGGGCTGCATAGCGCCGAGCGCGAAAGTTTTGGCTACAGCCAGAGACGTCGGCTTCAGGCTGTCCCGACGCTGCTGACCGATCATATAAAATGTCCTCGATCGACAGCCAACGCCGACGTTTTCTTCCTGTCTTCTGTTCGACTATTTGACGGGAAAGAGCGGCAAGAAGAAAGAAGGGACGGGGGGACCTGGCGGGAAGAAGTGTTCAGCGGCTGCTTGATCGGCGCAGCTTCGCGCGGTTTCTATGACGCTGCGCTTCTTGTTCGCGTGAAATCCGCTTTAAACGTCCGTGCGACATTTCGAGCCGGCGGATTATCACTTCCTACAGGCCTCCATATTTACACGTAGGTTGTACGCCTTAGTCACGCTATTCAAAACGTTATTCGAGCCCATCGTTTGTAATTTTGAGAAAGTGCGCGTAAGTATAGTGTTGAGGCTGCGTTTCTTTGTTTCGAGAGCTCGTCTGCGCTTTTCGATCTGTCGAAGTCGGCATGCTATAGTAGCGCGGTCTAGATTCGATGCCTTGTGGTTTTGTAGCTGTACTCAAATGTACAAGAGTTCACGTGCCAATGCTTGTCGGGCAATCGAATTAAGAGAGCCCCGCTCGCGTCAGATATTTGCGACACTTATTTTGAGCCCAAATAGCGTGAGACTGCGCGTGCATGTGTAATGCGTATAGCGTTTGTAATGAAAAATCACGCACTTGTCAGAACCTTACAGAATACCTCTCCTGGTGAGGATGTAGCCTTTAGTGATCCTTCATCGCAGGTTCGAAGTATGTAGCTTGGCTATAACGCTAGGTGGGGACAGTAGCTTGGCTCACGTTCGGTGGGACGCCTAGTATAATGCGAAAATGCACTGAGTACTTAAATAAACGTTTCTTATATCCCCCCAAACAAAAGAAAGAAGGAAGGAAAAGCAAGCTGCCATCAAAGGTAATGAAATGTTTACTTACGGCCTCCGGTACTGCGGGTGACGCTGCCTGCAAAGTGGTAACAAAAATTGCTTTCAGCTGCGTGCATTATAGTATACATACGTTATTGTCAACGTTCAACTGCAAATAGACGCGACATCCGACAGTGGCTTATACACCATTCGTGAGTAAGTCTATCGTATAACCGCCGGAAAATAAAAATGCTGTGAGCAACTTACTTCTCCGTTTTGATGACTGAGTGTTCACAATATATAAAAACTTAGAGCTTGCCGGAGCCCAATGAAGACGTGCGCAAACACCACGAAGACGCGCGCAGCTATCATCACAGCGCACAAACTGCGCGCATACACAAATTCCTCCTCCGTTCTCGCCGACTTTCTATAGTAAAGAGAAGAGCTCCGGACATTTCCTAAAAGTGGAAAGCTCGGCTTCTTTCATGGCCACTTGCAAGCAATCAACCTCTCACTCACGGCTAAAGTCGACAGTGTGCAGCGCTGCCTATAGCTCCGCACACCATCACTCAGCTATCTGGTTCCTGTGGCTGCACGGTGCTCGAGCCGAAACGGCTTCATCTCAGACACCTTGATTCCTCTTTAACTCATTGCTAAAAATAAAAACGTGGCACTAGCAAAATTTGCAGATGCGCAATGTGTCTCAAGTCGGCGTGAAAGGGCCCAAAGCCGCACATCTGTGACACTATAATGATTATAACTGCCGATTACGACAGTGAACGGTTCACGGTCACGGTGTCTGAGAGCTATATTACAAGTGCGACCGTGTGAACATTCACGAAATGTGGTGTGATCAACGCGTGGCCTCATTAAACCAGACCACACCGTGCACGGCATGGCTCGTACTTCACACGCAAAAGACGTTTACACCCGAGGACTGATCACTTCCTCCCGGCTCTGCCTCTCGCGCGCTGCGTGATGCAGTTTTCAGTCACGGACGGCGATAATTCGTGCCTCCCAAATGCCCTACAAACGAGGCATGACTCAGTTCTCGCGTATTTGTTTGTTCTGTGTTCTCAAAGACCCTTGTATACACCAAGTGTTTCTAGAAGACTCTAGGTATGATATTTAAAAATAGCCGTTTTAAATGAGAGGACGGTTCCTTCGGAGACACGCCGTCAGTGATGGCAACTACGGTGTGACGGGTGATGCGTGGTAATTAGTCATAATTAACAAATAAGTACATTAATTAACATTTAAACTTCTAGTTTCAGCGGGAGGCTTATAGCGCGTTAAAAAACAAGGACGAAAGTGAGACGTCTCGCTTTCGTCCTTGTCTTTTTAACGCGCTATAAGCCTCACGATGTCTTACCAACAAGCCCAAATCACTGCTTTACAGAGTTTCAGCGGGCTCATCATAATCGGGAAATTGAAGCGAGCTCTCCGCACAAGCGATATCAACTTTTGAATCTCGAAAAAAAAAAGGAAAAAGAGAGATGCACTAACCCGCGGTACTGTGGCACGACAAACGTCGGCTATCAGAGCGCGCGAAAGCGAAACTGGCAGTCTGCAGCGAATGCAAGGCCGCGCCCTTCGGGGCATCGTTTCTGCTTACGTCATCCACAGCGGGGCAGCCAACGCGCTACGGCTCCGTGCTCCTCGCCGCCGCAGTCCGCTGGCTGCCCGCGGTGGGTGACGTAAGCAGAACGTCATCTAGAGGGATAAACCATCGGAGGACAGTTCGTAAACCCAACCGATAGCTTCCCGCTAAGCCTGCGGATGTACTGTACGCTACTGCGGACCCTTGTTGGTTAGCCCTATTGGTAACTGCTACGAGGCGTGTGGATACTGTGACGTTGCACAGCATCCAGGGTCTGGCCGCGGCTCAAAACAGCGGACACGTATCGCGGACTGTTATACCAGGATCGACCTACCAAGTCAGAACCTTTGATCACGCGGTCTTCGGAATCAGTCCAGTTTACACGGTTAGGTAGCAGTCAACGAAAAATGGTGGTAAAAAAAAAAGAGCGAGATAGAGAGAGAAGCTTGAAAATCCCGACAAACTCTACTGCCGTGTGTTTTCTCTGACGACAATACATAGAGGTAAACGCGACCAAGTTTTCAAATGTTACTCCGCAAAGATTGTTCATAAGCGACGATCGAACAGCTTTACGACTTGCACTGCCTGGACAGGAGGAGGCACGTGTTCACCGCACCTGTGCAGGAGACTCGGAAGGGGCTTCCGGCGATGTGGTATCCGTTGAACTTGACGGTGATGAAGTACTCTCCCGGCGCGAGCGGCGTGTAGCGCACCTTGTAGCCCTCTTCCTCCTCGGTGCAGTCCATGTTCACCTTGGTGGGACCGTCGATGGTCACCGCCAGGGAGCCGGCGCCCGCGTTGCACGTGTCCACGATGAAGTCCGTCTTCACACCTGCGCGAGAACGCGGCGATGTTTGTCAAAACGTCGCCACCCTGCATATAGTACTCGGAGCAAAATCTCGCCCAAGCTTCCGCACAGGCATACGAGTTCGTTCCATCCGTGTCGCGTTCATTTGGACTCGTTCGCACGGATTGGTGCCTGCTTGATCCTCCCGCACGCTGTGCAGAGTAGCAGGCTGCATGCATAATAGCTCAGGCCGGCCTCTCTGGCTGTCCTGCGATGAATTTTCTCTCTCCCACCCCGTAACATATTTGCAACGACGTTCGTTCTGCTGAAGTTCTAAAGAAGTCCTATAGGAGTAGTTAGGTATGGGGCTGCACGCAAGACGCAGACCTGCGCAAATTGTATCTGACACATGTATCAGCGCGGATGCGCATTGGTGATGCGCAGTATGTACATCGCGCTAGCTCGTGTCTTTATATGCCACGCTCTCAATAAACTTGCGTTCATTTTGGCTGTGCTGTTGTAAGCGTCGTCTCCCTTGCAAGTTACATGGTGTCAGAAATTTCCAAGGGTGACCAAGTACGAGTCATTTAACATGGATCGAGCTGCTACTGCAGTGTTCCCTTGGGAAAAAAAATATATCTCCTTGTTGGTGTGCCACTGCAACAAAGGGTTTGCCGGAACACGAGCGGGACTCACCGCTCTTGACGTCCCGAAGACCTGGACCGTAGGCCTGCACGGCAGCCGGATCGGCGTCGTCCTTTCCGACGCGGATGCGGAACGGACTTGCTGGGATGTGGATGCCGTTGTGGCGAATGTGGACCTGGTGGATGCCGTTCTCGCGGGGAATGAAGCGCAGGCACCACTGGTCTGCAATCAAACGAGACAGTTGGGACGTGCGTCAGTCCGCAGACATCCAGAGCACCACACAGAAACGTTTCCCTGGAGACATTAAAAGTGACCTATATAAAAGTGATCTCGAGCTCTTTTTAGGCTGACTGGCTGGGGTTTCAATAAAGGATAATAAGAGAGATTAAAGGTAACTATCGGGCGAATCAGACAGCTTTGCCATGAAACAATGTCGCTCTATGCTTTTGACAACGTAGACACGCTATTTCGCATATGAACTCTACGTTAATGTAATAGTTTATGAAGCAGCCCTGACTTCTCCGTGTCAAAAATCGTGGCGTGTACACGATCGTAAACATATACTGCCACGCGTGCTCTTGGGAATCGGGGTAGTCGAAAGTACATTTGATCAGTTCCACACGTTGCCGTTTGTCCGTGAAACAAGTTTCTGAGCCTAGCTAGATAATGTATGTTACGCCAGAAGTTGATTTCGATAATTTTATATGTCAGACGCAGGGGGTGATCATCGCGATATTTTCTTCCAAAGCACGGTTTTCATCGGGGCTTCGCACATGACATCACGAGTAAGAGCGCGCAGGCATTCTGCTAGAGGTTGTTCCCATTGCTCAAGCCTTTCGCGGCTGCCTCATGGCTGTACAGCCGTTGGTCATCTGGGGCGGTATTCTCGGGCAATCACTTTCGGAGATGGTTTCACTTTCGCGAGGGTTAGCACGAGTTGGCCTACACTGCACGGCACGGCCGACAGCGCTTCTGGCACTGTGCCAAGATGGCTATCTTCGCACAATGCACCGTCGGCCGAATATTTCGACGTGCCCAGTGCCGAATCTCGCGAAATCTCGCGAAAGCGAAACTATCTCCGAAAGGGATCGCCCGAGAATACCGCCCCCTTATATTGCGTTCGGAGACCCCCTGCTGTCAGTTAAAACTGCGTCCATAGAGTGTTGAACAACTCACCGTCATCCAGAGGCGCTACGAAGCAATCGTCGTCGTGGCCGCTAGGTGAGACGACCTTTCCGTCGAGGTTACCCTTGGCCCCGTTCATGGAGATGGTGAAGGCCACGGGCTTGTTGACCTGGATGTGCTCGGGCACGCTGCCCAGTTCGATCTTGCTAGTGTCGCCCGCCTGAGGCATCACGTACACCTTGAACGGGCTGTCGGGGATGTGCTGGTCGTTGAACTTGATGCCCACGCGGTACTCGCCTGCGCACATGTGTATCACGAGGTTCGCGCGTCAAGTTTTGTCACGATCATACTCATGGTGATATTCCGTACAGTCTGTTCGAAATGATGGCGTTTCGTTACAAGCGCGCTAAATCATTTTCAGACCTCAGTATTTTCGTGGCAGCCTACGGCGGTGCAGTTCTTTTGCTTTAATGAGGTGGCCATATATGTATCACTGTCGCTGGGACCGTTCTCCGCCGGCTTCTTCAGCTCTCTGCGGAGCCTCACGAGATTTCAAAGCTGGACTATAGTTGGTATCGGTTCAACATTTCGAACAGCACAGACGACGGGACGAGATGCACAGTGGCCGTTAATTGTTCAAAATGTGCAAGCCTGCTTATGATCATTTTATTGACCATAGTGCAGGCATTAGAGCACTCGTGTGTCCACATTTATTCACGTAAAATAAGTAGACCTACCGGCGTCCTTGACGACGTAAGAGACGTAGCAGGAGCCGTCCTTCCGGTCCTTGAAGTCGATCTTGGCCTTGGACGGTCCCTCTACCGAAATGGACAAGCTGCCGGCGCCGGCTTCACGCGTCCATACGTTGAACTCGCCTGCGTGGGAGAAACCACCGTGACTGAAAGAGCCTTCGGTTGCGCAATGTTGATGTTTCTCTAACTGCAGATAATATTTTTTTAAAAGCTTCCAGCGTATAACGTGAAAAACAAACGAATTCGTCGGCTGCTTTACACCGAGCCATTGTTGGCTTAGTGAAAAACGATATAGGAGGTGCCTCGGCGATTATCCTTACGGCTGATATTTTTACGTCCATCCTCCTTTAGCACGCGTCTTACTTTAGTTTCTTGTGCCAGATTGCGTGTATGTACTCAGTGTTTTCTTCTTGAATGAACGTGCAGTTGTGAGCATCTTAATATTTACTTGTTCACTTAGTTCGTTCGCCCTATGTAAAGTGGTTCTGTCAGATATTTTGCGGAGAGGATACTAACGGATGTTGCCAGAATGAAATAGAAGAGTAAACTTCACGACTTCGTGGGAAGTGAGCTCCGCGTAACGACCAACATACTTTCGGTATATCCAATAGTTATAAAAATGGTATCGCAGATGGATCCAACCGCCGCTGCTTACATGATTCGCCGGAGATGCCCCTCTCGAGACCGGGTCCTCCTGCGTGCACCCTGTGGGCTCCGTGGTCGCGGAAGGGGCCCACGGTGAACTGGAACGGCGATCCGGGGATGTGGATGTCCTTGTTGCGAACGCTGACCGTGTGCACGCCGGCCTCCTTGGGCACGAAGTGCACCGCGTACGCGCAGTCCTCCAGGTCGGCGATCTCCGCGTCCTCCGACGATCCCGACGGCGAGGTTACGCGAGCCGCCATGTCGAACGCGCTGGTGCCTGTGGTCCAAAGGCGTGGGATGTGTGAAAGCAATGCAGTCGTCAGCGTCATCATCCGACGGTAAGTCGCGAACGAAACGACCGCCTTTTGACATGCATTTATGGCTCAATTCTGGGCCTAATGGCGTTAAAGTGAGAGTGTCTGTGGTGTTTTCAATACTGCGCATGCCCGCTTTCATATATGCAATAATCAGTAAAAAGGCAGCGTTGCCAACCAGTGGCCGTTTTCTGATTGAACTTGCTACGAAAAGCTAAGCGTCAGGTGAACCTTAGACGCAATTGTAGACTGGCTGGGATGTCTCACCAGGCATCTTGTAGGTGAACGTGCACTTGGAGCCCACTTCGGCAATGGGCGCTGCCTCGCGCTGCTTCTTGATGTTCTCACGCTGGATGTTAGAGCCCTTGCCCGTGACCTTGACGGTGAAGGGCGAACCCGTGACGTGGTGGTCGGCGAACTTGAGGTTGATGATGTAGTAGCCGGGCTCGGTGGGCAGGTAGCTCACTTTGAGCGTGCCGTCCTCGTTGTCCTTGCACTGGATGTCGGCCTTGCTGGGGCCCTCCACCGACAAGCTCAGGCCACCGTAGCCTGCGACAGGTCATTGAGGCACAGGAACAAGCTGTTATAAGCTTCTTTCTTGTATGTTCCATCGTGTCACTGTTCATCACCTGCCTACTTTATACAAAAGGTGGACCGCAGCCATTGATGTTTACAATATAAGCTATTCAAGTATGTTAAGGTGTAGCAACGTCAAATGCTCGCTGAGAGTTCATCTTTAGGCAGGACCCACGAACAAAATCAAGGAGCCCATCGCAGGACACCCTTTGATTACAATGGCGGGGTCAATATAACTTCGTTTATCTATCTCATATAAACGTTTACGTCACATAACCTTTTTTAATAATGAGTAGGCTATTTTTTATGGATACCTTCTATAACAGCGCTTCTCTGCTTCGCAGTTTACCATCATCCTTATGTCACACGAGAGGAATTAAACATGTTTAAGATGACGTCGACAGTATTAATCATGACGTACTGCGTGAAGTTAAAGAGAAAAACGCGTACGATCACAGTGAACTGACCGGCCTCTCGGGTGTCGATGGAGAACTCGTTGCGGACTTGGGTGGTGCCCTCCGTGAGAGCCTTGCCCTGGACCTTGACCTTAGCAGCGTCGCCGATTTCCCGCTCGAGCACGTTGATCTTGAAGGGGCTGCCCGTGATGTGCGAGCCGGTGCGCTTGACGTTGATCAGATGCTCTCCAACCTCGCGAGGCGTGAACGAGATGCCCAGGTGGCCGTTGGGGAGCTTCTTCAGGAAGCACGGCTCCTCCAGACCCGAGGGCGCGACGATGCTGGCGCTCAGGTTCTTCACGTCCTTCTCTTGGACCTTGAGGGACACCTCGCTGGAGTGGCCCACGGAGATCTGGTTGCGTTTGCGGCCCTCTCCTGCATGGCGAGGCGTTAGAAAAGAACGCGTCAGACTCATGACTTCAAGAGCCTACATAACGTGCTGACAAGTATCATTTTTTTGTGAAATTTGGAAGACTCAACACTATGCACCTATAGCGTGACTCTTCCATGTCCCACCACGAGGAAAAAGAAAACAAGCCTGTCATAAGGCCGTTGTGGAGTGCTTGGCAAGAACGGTAGTTGACAGGTGATTTAGCGACAAACTTGAGCAGTTTCCCGAAGGGAGATGTGAGCTAGCCGGCCTCTTGGTAAAGCCGATAACAGCGGTTTGAGAACTGCCTATTCTCTAGAAGTTCCTGCAAAAATACCAGCACGAAGTCTGCCTCGTTTGCTCTAACGCGCTACAGGGCTGATATAGGCGTTAGAGCATCACTTAATAGTTCTGCGAAAAGTGGAGAGAAGTAATTAATAAAGAGAAAATGAGACATCTACTCAGACTTAGCTAGACGCAGAGCTATTAAGTCAAACTCTTACCTTTGCTTCAAGTTGTCGATGAATTCGACTTCGCTCTGCCATCTGCTAGCCGCCTGGTTATAGCTCAGATGGTAGAGCGGCTGCCCCGGAAAGGTGGTGGCCCCGGGCTTGAGTCCCGGACCAGGACGAATTTTTCTTCAGCTGCGAGGCTTTTCTCGCGAGCACCCGTATGGTATTCTTTTGTAGCATTTAGCTACGTCTGGGTGGATGTCTCATTTTCCCTTTGTTAGGCGTTAGAGCAGTGCTAGGATGAGGACTACGTACAGCGCAGGAGCACGAGACGGGCAGCAGTATAGCCAGACGGGTTATAAGTCAGAGTTGCGTGCCCCCTTATGAATCAGTTGTGCAGTTCCACTTATGTAACAGCTATGTAACTAAGTTATGCAACAAGCCCGACGTCCCGCTTCCTGCATGATACGAACTACAGCACTTTTTCTGAAATGTATCCGTAAACGTTGCCACAGTCCCCTATGTTAGCACAACACTCGCCGTGCCCAATTCAAAGTGATAATCTCGGCATTGACAGTGAGATCCCCGCAAGCACGTGAGAGCACCTGCTGCAGCACTCGCCTGTGATCTTTGAGGTGAAGGGGCTCCCCTTGATGGGCTTGTCGGCGAACTTAATGGAAATCTTGTACTCTCCGGGCGCAGCCGGCAGGTATGACACGGCCACCGTTCCATCCTTGTTGTCGTGCACGCTGATCTCAGCCTTGGATGGACCCTCGACGGCCACGTTCAGGCCACCTGCGGTCATTATTATTGGTACAGCAGTACAGGAGACACTTATGTGTATACAGAAGAAAGGAGGTGACACACATGCGACACGTCCGAGGCAGAAATATTTTTCAATATGGCTTTGAAGTCACTCTGTTGACGAGGGCAAGGAACAAGCCAGTATTTTTCTATATGAACTTAATTACCTTGCATGCATAATCGCTTCAAACTTCTTCAAGTCGCGTAAATGTTAGAGGGTCGGCGGCGTTCAGGGCGGGCTGGGCCGAACGGCCCGCAAAGGGTACAAGTGACGTGACGCTGGGCTATATAGTTGTGAAGATGACACGCGAACTCCGTGTTGTCCTCGCAACTGCCTTAGCGGGCTTCCGTCAGCTATAGCTACATTGTATACTGTGGCTGATTAGGTTTTTGTGAGCCTTTCATCGCGTTTTGTTGGCTGTCTGTGCGATATGTGGGGTACACAACAGGCGCACAGATTTCCGAAATGAATCTGTTGGAAGTT
This sequence comes from Dermacentor albipictus, assembly GCF_038994185.2. NCBI lineage: Eukaryota > Metazoa > Arthropoda > Arachnida > Ixodida > Ixodidae > Dermacentor > Dermacentor albipictus. Next base: position 144,969,840 of record NC_091825.1, on the reverse strand, counting down.
ATCGTATACTACGTATTCGTTTGAATGATTCGGCGCCCCCCTCCCTTTCTTTTACTGCGCTAAGCAAAAGGAGCCCAGCATGGTGCTCTTGCCGCACGTGAAGTGGGAAGAAACCCTGGTATCGAAGTGGAGGTGATACTAGCGGCGGTCGCGTCCAAAGCAAAGTGGCGACCAAATTTTGCGCAATACTAAACCTGTCTCTAGAACCAGTTATCAACACACTCGCTATTCTCTAAAACGAAATGTTCATGGTTTCCGAGCACTTAAAGCCCGCGATGAAATACCATTCTGTAAATGTCACTGTAACACATTGAGCGAGATCAGTAAAAGGAACCGAGGAGCTCGATCTGTAGTAACACTAAACATTAAAAGCCAATGAAGTCATAGGAGAATTCTTTAACGAATTATCGAAATAAGGAGAATTAATTATCGTTTTTAATTATAAAGAATATTTTGGGATTTCGACATTTTTTTTATTGCCTCATGATGATTTGTTATCGTCCATACAGTGTGCGCGAATTTTAGTTTGTAGTAAATAAATAAAAAAGAAACATCACCGCAAAGATCATGGACGCTACGGAAGACTATGTTCAACAATATCTTATAGAACTTCGTGCATTGTTATTTCAACTGCCGTGAATGATCGAACTACCTGTTCAATTAACCATGGGGTTCCTCAAATACATCTCCGTATCGGTTATTATTTAGATTGTCTCTTTGTAGATTTAGTGTTAAGAAGATAAAATCAGTCGCTTCCACCTATTCCTGCTTTGTTTTTCGTTAAATTTTATTATTCAACCCACGCACTGACCATTAGCTGTCTACAGAAATAGCAGATGTGACATCTACGTGCAATCGTACCTCTCGAAAAATGCCTCTGAGACTTGAACAACTGTTACTGCAAGTGTTACTGAAACGCGCAGAAAGTCTTCAGGACAATCAGTGACCAATGGTTTGCTAAAATTGAATTCCTTGCGTTTCTTGGTATGGGATTATCAGTTTGCCGATCGCATTACTGCGGACGCATGTTCCAATACTCCCAGGGGCGTTACCGTCATGAACGTCTCTATGACGTAAAGACCTTGCCGAAAGCACCAGCGAGAATGCCCTACAGCATATTAGCAGCGTCCCGGTGGGAGGAAGGGGTTGGGGATACGGGTGAACAAAGGGGCGGAACCGTCCCACGTGATGCGCCAGCAGGCGCGCGCGCTGGTTGTAATAAACGGGGCTCTCGTTGTCAGGGGTGTCTAAAACCTGTCAACAGGCCGCTACATTATTCCTGTCGCGCACTGGCACAGCTACGGTTTTATTTCTGGAAGGGTTCACCAGACACGCCGGCTATATTCGACACATGCGTACGCACGCACGACAGACCGATGATTTCGGAGAGGGCCTCAACCCCCACAAGCCTTTCCTCCCTCCCCCCTCTCCCACTCTCGATCCGGGGATACCGTAACCGCTTTCTTCTTCAGCGTGATCTCACGAAAGCGCCAAGCGATCCTTTCGCCACACGTGCACCCCTGCTCTCTCAGAACACGGAACCGGGAATGAGGGATGGGGAGGGAGGAGGAGCCTTCTTGTTGTTTAAGACCGACGAAGGTCGGGAGAGGGCTGTTGATACCTAACGAGGGCACCGCAGCTGGGAGGCGATGCTAAAAACGAAGCCTGCCGTCGCGACTTCGTGAAGAGACGCTGATGCTCTGACGCAGGCAGCAGCCGCGCCCAACTGGAAGCGACCCCCAAATATTTCTCACCGGGCGAGCTCCGTCGGCTCCCAGTTCGCGGTGGTTGCCTCGGTGTTTTTGTTTTCGACCAGCGGTGGAACAGCGCCGCGTTGTTTTGGCAGACATCTTTCGGAGCTAGGTGCCCTGCCCCGTGTCGACAACCAGAGGCACGAGGGGGCACGGCACCGCGCCCCCCGTGGCCACTCTTCTCCTCATCCTTTTTTTCCTCCTGCAGTGCCGGATGTTAGCTTTGCCGCGGTCCAGAGCTCCCTCATGTTTGCACTGAGTATGTGGTACGGCAGCGTGGGCTCCGGAGCCTGACTGAGAAAATACACGAATCAGGCACGCGTATATATACACGCACGGGTGGATTGGAACTTTGTGCTGCCCCGCTGTTTGGCGTTCAGGCGCAGCTGATGGACGGGGCAGGTTTCTAATGGCAGAGCGCGGAGAGAGCGCAGTTGGCGCCCTGATGAGATGTTACAAAGACGCATACAAAGGTCGCGGAACGTGGCGGATGGACGGGCTTGCGTTACCGTGTACTCCACACGCTGCCGCAGTAGGTCTCTATTCGCACGTTTAGCACAGCTGAGAAAGCAACCACGGTGCGACTTCATTCTCACTCTGGATGTTCGAAAGAAAGTAACCACAATATTGGAACGACATTATGATATCCAGAACATGGGCATCAGAGGCGAAGAAGGAAATGCCTTAGGATCGTCGGAGTAATGGCGAATCATTTGTAGACGTGTGCGAACAATACTAGGCGCACTCATAGTACAGCGTATATTTTGAACCTTTTTCACTTTTTAAGACGACTAATCTTCATATTATGCCCACCACGGCAGCTGAGCTCTTATATTGAATCTGTCTTTCTTTTTGCTGAGTGCAAGATCGCCAGTTTCATCCCTGCCAACGGCGGTGGCATTCCCATGAGGTTGGAATGCGCGGGGTCCTGTACTTACATTTAGGTGCATGTGGGTTAAGGTAGTCTATAAAGTCAAAATTATTCGACAGTCCTTCACTACGCTAACGAATTGCACATGTTTGGTATTGCAATGCAAAACGCCACCAATGAGATCTTGTATATGCTGGAAAGTAACGGCTCCGGCTCAGAAGTTGCTTCAAATAAAAAAAAAATAAAAAAATATGAGCACGTGTGGCATTGGCCACTACAGTGATCAATGTCAAATTGTCAACATTTTGATTGGACTGCGAATATGCAGAGGTGCTCAATGCTATGCTTTGCAACTGCTTGTGCCGCCAGGACCTGCCGTATAGTGCTTGTCCTTGTGCACCTTGTCCTAAAGCGTTGTGCACTGCTTGCAACAATAATTCATGTCAGCTGACCTTACTACTCGAAATAGACATGACTTATCTGGTGCATGCATTCAACGAGCCAGTGCAATGTGATGACTGCTATAATTATTTCAGTGGCCTTCAAGCTCATGGCGTCTAGGTGGGGAAGTGCCAGGTTACCCCGAATCCTTGATTCTCCTGACACCTCACGCTAACCTCGACCGAACAAGCAGCAGTAAGCAGCTTGACGCGGCTATCCAAGTAAAGTACAAACACTTGGGCACGCCCAAGCAAACGCATTACCTTTGCCGGCGTCCTTCGTGCTGATGGTGAAGTTGCTGGGCTCGCCGGCCACGCCATGCGTCAGGCCTGGTCCGTAGGCAGTCACGTAGCCACTCTGGATCGTGTCAACGTGGAACTTGAAAGGGCTGCCTGCGAAGCGGCCCGCGCCGCACCATAACGTCGTTGTATTAATCCGATCAGCCGGCGCAGCAAACACCGCACAAGCTCGCACAAGTGTCACAATCTAGGCACACGTACCCTGCACATGCTCGTGGTTGTACTTGATGTGCAGCTCGTGCAGGCCTTCTTCGCGCGGCTCGTACTGGATGCTAACGGTGCCGTTCTGGTTGTCGATGATCACAGGCTTGTCCACCCTTCCCGACGGCATCTTCACCTCGGCTGCGCAGGCGCGATCAAGTTGAGTCAGGGAGAAATAGGATAATCCTCCTACACAGGCTATCAGAGCCGCCACGCGTCCAGAGTAGTGCCCGTCTGTCACTAAAGTATGGTTTCACAAGACCGATACCGCATTGCAAAAGCAATGCCGTCATCCAAGAGGCGCTTCTTGACGGATGCATCGGGCTCACAACTAATCTGAAAACCAGCTGCTTATACGCGGCATAATAATGCGCCTCCGTGAGGGAGGGTACTATGGAGGCCATGGCCACCCGCGGTCTTGAGCAGCTAGGGTTAGGCCTCGCCCGAGGAGGCGGCACCGTGCCCTGGACGCGTGGCCGCGGCTGCGCTCATAATCCATGCAAGTGGGCCACGCACCGGAGAGCTGTCCTCCAGCGCTCTGCTGCAAGGGGATGTCGAAGAGCTGGATCGGCCGGTACTTTCCTTGCGGCGGCGGGGCGCTGCGGAAGCGGCGGTCGACCACGGTCTTCTGGTGGATCTGCTCGGTGACGGCCTGCGCAGGGCGGCACAAGGGAAGAACCGATCAGGGATTCCACTCTGCGTGCAGCACACACCGCCCTTGGCGCGCCCTTGCGGTGGAAGACACCGGAGCCGGACCGAGGTGGGCCGGCCTCCTGCCCCTCTCTATTTCTGGACGCCCCCGCGCCCTCCGCATTTGGCGCCCGCGGGCACCCACCCCCACGCCACCACCCGCGACCAGTCCCTTGCCCCTTGTCCTCCTCTCCCGTGGCTGCCACCTCAAGCCCACAGTGAGGCTGAGGTGCACTGCGCGCACGCGTGCGAGATGTGCGCGCGAGCCTGGACCGTGGCCAGCCAGGCGTGCTCCTCTCTGCACACGGAACCTGTAGAACAGTGCGCAAGACAACCAGCAACGCCGCCGGGACGTGCAGTGCAGCCGCTTCCTCCCCTTCGCCCTTGCTCGGCTGTCAAGATATGATGCCTGCAGGTTCAACCACCTCGGGCGTCTCGGTACTCTCTCGCGCGCCCATAGGCTGAACGAGAAATTCGCTCCTGGGTACGGCACTGTTCCGCGCCGCTGAGAACACTGGGTGTCGCCTTTAAGTCTTTACTTCAGTGGCATGACTGAATACCATTCGCATGAGTCGCCACGCAAGGAAAGCACCATATATATGTTGCTTTCTCTGCGTGACAACTTGCGGGTAAGGAAAGCCAAATATTTGGCCTCCGGATAGGTCCATGTGCTCTTCATGGTCTTTTCAAACTCGAGACAAGCAAAGTCTAAAAATCCTACACTCAGAAATCGACCTTTCTTCTGAGCGAAGCTGTTAGTCCCTAGTTGATCGGAATTTTTCGTGTCCTCGTGCGCTGTGCTCACCCAAAAGGTGGGCCGATCCCGGAGACAGTGAAAAGTGAGGAGCGCACAGTGTGCTGCTTCTACAAGAGGCATCACATGACGTCAGCGGGTGACGTCATGTTTGACGCGATGACGTCATCGGGCGATATCGTCACGTCACGGCACTTTGAGAAATTCAATTAGTTCAATAACGCACTTGCGCTTGGCGGAGGTGCTTAGGAGAATGAGGATGTATGTTGCACTTCCGCACGCGTGCGTGCGCGCACGACGTATTCCGTGTACCCGCAATGTATCTGCCCTTGATACGTGGGCGCTCTGCCCGTTGCATTTGTCGTACAGCGTGTGCTGCGACTGTAATCGTCATTATGGGGAACAATGACCAAGAACCGTACCTCGAGCTAGCGACCGTGGCCGCTCAGACAGACCTCAAACGGCAGTTGGAAAAGGGCTTTGTCTTTGAGTATCCACGTAACACAAGTATGTTTTCTCGTATATTCGACGTACAGTACGAAACTATCATGTCTGCAACTTGTGTGTAAGTCGTACTTTACGAATTGTCTAATGCAATATACTTAATAACGCAATTAACGCTAATAGGACTGCATTGAACGTACCTTCGATCACAAGTGAACGTAGCGCCGCGTTTAGCAACGCCGCTTAACAATTACGTATGAGCTTCATCGTTTAAACAAAGTGATAATGTGAGCGTTGAATGGCGTGATATCTACGGCACCAATATTGCTCACATATTGTTTTTGGCCTCGGCATACCAGATGACACTAAGGCATGGGCAAGGTATGTATGAAGTCATAGTACAGCGTGAACATGCGCCCAGAACGCATAACCACATCGTCCATTAGGCTAAAACGTGTGCTTGTGTGCATTGAAACATTTTGAAGCATTTGCATTGCCATTGGCTTTTATTTCTTGTGTGTGTGTGTGTGTGTGTGTGTGTGTGTGCGTGTGTGCGTGTGTGTGTGTGTGCGCGTGTGCGTGGGTGTGTACGTGTGTGTGTGCGTGTACGTGTGTGTGTGCGTGTACGTGTGTGTGTGCGTGCGCGCGCGGCAGGTGCGCAGCGTAACACCTGCACCTGAAGAGCGCAGTGTAGTCTCTCCTCGAAGCTACAAGACACTGGGGAAGGAGGAATACCGTGAGCTTCGCGGTCTTCACGCGTTGACGGCTCCTACCCCCCCCCCCCCCCCCCCCCCCCGCTCCGGGGCTTACCGTCGAGAAACAATCTCGAAACACCGCTGCTATACGACGGCTACATCAAAGATCCGTCAACGTGACATGATTGGACCTCGCTCGTGCAAATCCAGAAGAAAGTCAGCGTGAGCTCGCTTGGAAGGGCGACGGGTCCTGCGGCGCCCTTGTATGGTTTCCCGAAACGCGAGCGTGCAAGGGACTGCCCCGCCTTCTTGTTTTGGGGCTCTTAGCACGAAAATAAACCGCGCCGGGCGCTGTGCTGCGCGACGGGCTGCTGGGCGCTTGGAGCGAACACTCCGGACCCGGGGTTGGCGGTGAGGGAGTGGGGAGCGGGAACGAGGGGTTGGGGGGGGGGAGGTGGTACGAAGGAGCGAAGGTCTGCTGTGACGCACGTCGGCGCCTGTCGCGACGTCGCGCTGATATTCTGCGGAGGCTGGCAAGCGGGCAAGCGCTCAGGGTCCCGTTCGCGGGTATATACACGAGTGGCGAGTGAAATACACCCAACGCCAGGGGGGTAGGCCCGCCGAAACAAACTCCGAGTATAAAACAGGACACACGGACCGTCAGCTAAGCGACGGCGCGGGCCTCTCTTGCTGTGGGCTGAAACTCACCGCTACATTTGGAAGCTGCGTAATCGCCTTCGTCTCGCGGAGACATGGTCGCTGCTTTTGTCGCGCCTATTTCATGTGTACGGGCTCCGGACCGGTGACGCCACCGCGCTGTCGACAGGGGTTCGCGCTCCTCCCTTCCTGTAGCTATACCGGTGTCTTCCCGTAGATTCATTGCGGTCTTCACAAATAGCTGGCATTGCTACATGCGCTAAGCGAATGCAAGAAGGAAGAAATAGACCGCCAGGAGACGTGACGCGTTCGCATTGCTAATGTGCTGTCGCTCCCTTTCGTTCTTTGAAGGGCGGTGAGGACCATAAGAGTTAGGTAGTGCGAGGAGAAACTCTCTTTTTTCGTTACGCCTAGGTGTGGAATTGTTGGATGTTTTATTCGGCAAGCGAGCTGCTGTTTTCCGACCTTTTTCCATGTCACGTCTTGAATGATACAGTCAGTGTTCACATGAAGCTGTGTGCTCGCCACTTCCAGTGGCCAAAGAAGGTCGTTGCTTTTGGTTTTGCACTGCGATAGTGTTGCTTCTGGCTCAGTTAACTCACTTTCCAGCCTGCGACCAGCGAATGACATGACGCTCACACAGGCGGATGCGTAGTGTCTTTCGCTGTCCGCGTCATTTACGTTTCTGAAATAATAACAAAAACATAGTTTTTAGCAGAAGGTCCCGCGCCCAGGCACTTCTATTAAGCAACGAATATGTTGCCGTTCTCGCTAGCTATGTATAATGTTGGCGAAACGTACAGTTTCCTTTGAAGGCGCCCTGTACCTACAACTCGAAGAACGAGAAACATCGAAAAGAACATAAAACGACATGAACATCGCTGTACAACCGCATGAAACCGAAGAGGCAGTTTGAGAGGTCTAATGTATAGTTTGAACTTGTATAAGGGGGTACCAGCGAAACACAGAGGACGCTTACGCAAGGAAAATGCGTTTGACACGGACGGACGCTGGACTTTCAAGTGTACTTTGTTGGAATTCATATTGCCGCACATGACCTCCGACGCATGCACGTCTTGTACTCCTCCCAGGACGCGTAGTTTAATGTAGTTTATTGAATTCTACGTCCGAGAGCCACAGTTTAGCTGCGAGAGATGCCGAATAGTGTAGTGCGATACTTTGAACTAAATTTGACCACCAGGGATTCTTTAACGCCCACGTAAGTCGAAGTGTACGAATGGTTTGTGCCTTCATCCCTGATCGTAATGCGACCACTGCAGCAGGCATGCGAACTCGCTACCTCGTAATCAGTAGCGGAACGATATAGATACGTCGAGCCATCGACGCGGATAGGCGGGCAATGCTTTCGAACGCGTAATTGGCGCAACCATGCAGATCGTCTGACCATACTTGCAAGCTTCAGCCAGAACAAGTGTCTGAACGCCCAAGTCCTGGCACGGAACCGCGTACGGCACTGAGTGAGGAATGGAGCGAGCTTCTGGAAGCCTACCAACGCTCTGCGGCAGAGCGAAGCCACTCGCTCTTTTGTTCAACGCAGCGCTTGTTCACTGCCAAGGCGTTCCGGATCTGCCTCTGATGTCGCCCGCGTACTCGGGACCTTTCGTCTCCGCGGTGCCGCATTCGTTTATACGCTCCTAGATTCTGCGTAGTTGCAAAACGCGGAAAACTGCGCACGGTGTAAATGTTTACAGCGCTCCGGCGAGAGCCTTGAGCAAAATATAGCTTCAGGGTTTGCCGCACTGTTTTCTGGAAAGGCGCTGTATGAAAGCGAAGAAAATGCCGGTAGTGTAACAGCTGCACGGTTTTAAATCGTGTCCGGAATTGAGCTGACATGTCGTTTCCTTGGGACGTTTGCTCTTTTGGCACCTGTCGTATACACATACCCTGCGGCGTCTTGCTGCAATAATCGCCTCCTCTTTACGCGTTAATCGCGAGGCAAAAATGTCGAAGCATTTCATTTAGAACGACATTAAAGGGCTCCACCAGTTGTCGTCTATACATAGCTAAGTAAGGACAGCGAGCGTCTTGTTGTCATTCTGGACGAAACATTAGACGAAACAAGTACCGCTTATTTCTTGCTCAAACTGTGAATGTCGCGTACAAGGAGAAGGACGTTTTCTAATTTTATTTGCTTTCGTTGGCGCGGGGATGTGCTCCCATCAGGGGTGAAATGGCGCGCGACATTTGCGTAACGATTCGAGCACGCCTCAGTTGTCATAGGGGCACGGAATTAACTTTGAACTTGTTGGCGAAGTTCGGGCTATTCGCGAAGTAGAATGTTTTCAACGGGACTACAGTGTTTCGAGGCACTATGGCTGCTGCCCAAGCCACATGAGCGGCTTTCCTGTCATTGTATTATTATCGCCAATGATGTTCACAATGTGAAGGTCCTGAACAAAATGACCCGACCTCATGTGACGCGTTTGCAAAGCGTTTGTTGACATAATATATGTACTCGGGTAAACTCAAGTGTACAGCCACAACAAAGCACTTCTCCAAAGGTGAATGCATAGCTGTCCCATGTACCGTGAAAGACACCGTAATGGGGTACTCTGGATTGATTTCAAACTGTGCGACCTGAATTTCTGCCGACGAAGCCTGTGCGCATTGCTCTTATCTATTTGCGGTCATCGCTAAAAACTTTGAGAAGGGGATATCTCGGTAAGTATTACGGAGTCGATGATTCGAAAGCGGAGTCTCGCGCACTTGAGCGTATACCGAGATGGCGAGCTCTAAAGATGAAAACCTGCGTGGCGGCTGAAATCCGGGGCCAATTTTAACGGATGTCAAACTTCGCTGATGTGGTACAACCGCTGCGTCTGGAAGCAAAGCCGACGACCTCCGCGCCTATACCTGAGAAGCGCGGTTCGTTTCGTTCCACGGTTATGCCGTGCGTGCTAATGGACAGTTCAAGAATTCATGCTTGCAACAACGTTCCCCTAGAACGACACGCAAGAGAGGAAAAGACGAACGACGGTTTTTTTTAAGGGCGCTGCGGATTCAAGCACGAACGTGTACCAACTTTCTCGAGCTTCAGCTTTTCGCATACCTTCTGTAGACCTCACCTGTGCCCCGTGAACTTACTGTAAATACGAAGCCTCCAAAAGCGCTGCACAAGCTATCCGAAGACGACGGCATACGCGCAGCACTTGGCACAAGGGGCGACAGCGAAGAACCCCGGTGACAGACGACTCGGGTTGGAGAACCAACGCGCAAAACGAAAAGAACAGCAAGAGTCGAACAAGTGAACAGCGAGGCAGCGCGTTGCCAGGGATTGTAAGGGAGTAACCGAGCAGGCAAGCCAGCATACAAATGGACGGCGGCATGATTGACTTGGGAAATGGCTCGAAGCCCAGGCGCGCGACCCGCGCCTCCAGGAATAGGCCACGCGTACCGGTATTGTTCGGAAATCTATTTGTAGACGTCGGTCCGAGGAAGCCGCGCTGGCGCGGCATCGGTGAAATGTGAGAGGCGGCGTCGCTATAGACGGAGGCCCTTTCGACGAGACGACGTGTTGCATGCACGATTCGAAGAAGCGGATGTAAAAACAAAGAAGAAAGAAAAACGCGCACACAAGAAGGTCGAAAATGGCAACACGAATGATTAAGTAATCAACTGAAATGTTGCGCGAGCGACAGAAAAATAACAAAAACAAACAAAACTGTCTGCACGTGCCCTGGCGAAGACAGTGCCAACTCGTCAGCCTTGGACACAAGTGTTCACATTTGAGAGATAGAGGCTCAGGCGTGACAGCTCTTCGTGGAGAATAACCGAAGGCTCGCTTACACGCGTGCAAGCGCATTTACCGATATGACAAGCCTTGACGACTTGATGCCCTTCGTTCTGAATAGAACTTTACTATGCTCTAACTTGCGAGTTCATAACGACTAGACTGGTTAAACCGATCTTAATCTGTTTTCAGCTGGTCAGGAACGATTTCAGATAACCGAAGGACGAGATAGCAGGGAAACAAAAAAGAATTGTTGACTTTCGGGGGACGTTTTCTACGCGAATATGTACAAAAAACATAAAGAAATAATATTTTTGTTTATTTTTGGAAGGGACGAAGCGGTACCTTATCAAAATCGAAGCCTTAGCCGCCGATTTTAGCGGCCTGCACATGCGCTCAAAAATACGCTTCGTCCAAATAACAGAGAGGTATTTATAGTACCTTACTGCAGAATTATCTTGATATTGGACATTCTGTATGCTGACTCAATTTGATGCCGATGTGAGAACGCCGATTCTCTGATTGACCATTACAAGAGGCAAATATAAAATATACCTGGTTACTATGACGGCCTAATGCATATGGATAAGAACCGATGACTCCGCAGCGCTAGTTGTGGAAGTCAGGCGATGACTGTGCGAAACGCAACGCATAGTTACTTAGGCTCGAATCTTCTGCGAGTGTATCTAAAATACAGAGATGGCAAGACCAGTGAGAGCGACTTCGTTATCTTCTCCTCCAGCACTGAAATACGAATTGTACTCCAAAACACCCGATTCCTTTCCCAGCGCATGATAGCCAACCACAGAATATTTCCCTGGTTGGCGTACATGCCTTCTCTCATTCTCTTCTCTACCTATTTCAAAGCGCGGCAAACATATATATAGCGCTCGCAAAGGCTGGATACGCTATTTTGGAGTTTCCGAATTCCTACAGGTTTTCTGCGGCGACCATTCAGCGACCAAAGCCAGCGTTCCTGGCGCACTGTTGCCGGCGGCGCAGCAGCGGTATAGGCGCACCAGACAACGCCACGAGGAAAGCCGCTGACGTAATGCCTGCTGCTCTTCGACCATGCATCTCCGGAAGCGGAGATCAGTTAGGAGGGGGCGGCGTCTTGGAACCGACGTGTGTAGCAAGAGGGGGGGGGGGGGGGGGGCGAGGTTCTGCTGATGTTGGCACGCTCTCAAGATGAACAATGGGAGGGGGGGTAACGGTTTGCCGCACCGCACCGAAGGCCGTGGTGAAAGAGACACGCGTATACTCGGCACACTTTCAAAGATAGGGCACCGTGCCGAGAGGAGGAAGTGTAGCATCGATGACACCCTGACGTAAGGAAGTCGTCAAGCCGGATTGAACGAGGGGCCGTCAAAATAGATGGCCTGGCCGATTGGGGGAGAGGGGCGCCAGACGGCTTCGGTTGGAAGCGCATGGTTAAGGGCAGGCGCGGCAATCGCTCACCAATCGGTTCCGGAGGCTGTAACCCGCCGACGGCCCCCGGTGATGCAATCTTGCGAGGCGTGTTTCGAAGCGTTGCTGATCAAGTTTGCCTAAGTGCGTCCTTTCTGTTCTTTCGTATTGAAGACGGTTCCGTTTACTGCACTGACAGGCATGAGGCGTGAAGGAGATGCTTCTCCGCACGGGTTGACACGCCGAGGAATGTCTAGTTTTCTCTCGCCTGCACGCAGGCACAGAAATGTAAACGCATCTCAACAGGCCTAAATACAGCTTGCGTGCGGCTGACTGCGCTGGGTATACAGAAAGGAGCACGAGCACTTTTGCTCACTCTGTCAAATTTTTGACTGAAGACATTTGGTTTTCGTACTTCCAAAAGTAACTTCACGGACGTAACTACAAAACTTCGCAAGTCCAAGATGTAAAATTATGTGTTAAGAACTATTGAACTCTTGTTAAAAAAAGAAATGGGGTGGCTATCGTTTTGTCAGGGTTATAATTTGGCACAGTGGTGTGCGAGAGAGAAATTACTGCTCTCGCAAAGTGTTTGAGGAAAGGCTCAGCTATTCGCAAAGGAATCACAGGAGATGAAGGTGGCTATATGGGTGTAGGATAGCTGTGTAACTAGAAGAATAACCAAAAACAAGAAAGGGGCTGACAGATGGAATAGCACACTGTGGTATGGCTCACAGACGTCGGACGACAGCGCCTGTTCCCTCTTGTAATCTCTCTCTTTAAAACCAGCCGCCAGCGACAACACCCGCACGTGACGTCACTGCACTAACCCTTTAAAACTAACACGCCGAGGATGACGAGGCCGCCTTTGACGAAGATAGGTCCACCTATCGAAACGTTGGCCAGCCTGTCTGAGGTACTTCAACCCTGTTTACAAAATTTTATACCACAGAAGAATAACAGGAGGTGAAGCGCTTAACTTTCGCATCGTGTATATCCGTGAACTGAGCAACATATTTGTTTTTTTTTGCGTACAGTAACCAGGCAGCGTTAATGTCCGCATTAATAAACAGAAGAGGCGACTGGGCCCCTTTTAAACAACTACACCTCTTGACAAATGTTCTGAATACCTGAGGCAGTCAGGCGTGATGCTCGTAACCAGCATGAAACTTGGTTCGCTTTGCCGAGTTGGGGAAGAAACCGAACCGAAACGAAGACGGAGAAAAGCGTGCGTCTTGCTCTACGTTTTGCCAATAGTGGCCCAGGAATACAAACGTCTTCATGCTTCGAACGGGTCGTTAGTCTCAACGCCCATGGCGACTTGCGCTTTCCAAATCTCCGGAGCATATCCGACGCAGAACCCCGCTGTTCTCGTGTGAAGAACGATCTGCCGGGCAGAGCGCGGTGCGCAGACGGCCTTGTACGTCTGCTTTTAGAGCCCTGGCGGCCTCGACGATGGGGGACGGCAGTTTTTGAGAAAGAATCTCCCGAGATGAAAATATGAGCGAGGAGGGTGGAAGCATGGTCGATGGGTTCCCGAAACGGAAACGGGTCCCGGCCCCTGGGCAGTACAGATGATTGCAATTAAAAGTTTGTGTGCCGCCATCTTGCACTCGTCAGTGCGAAAATTTTGAAACTGTATTGCCCAACTTGCGGTGCTATGTATAGGAACGATACTCAAATAGAAATATACCGCAACAAACACATTTAGCCGAGCACAAGCAAGAAATTGACAAAATTCTGGAAGTGTTATTTCTCCTGGCACCTTCGTACAACCTTGAGTTCGTGCAAAAGTCCAGACATTATTATAGCCGGCACAACAAGGACATCTCACATTATCCTTACGTTAATTTCACCCAGCAGTAACTGTGTCGAAATTCTTCTACGTGCCGAATCCTTAGAACCAAGGTAGTTTGTCACCTAACTCTAAGTAAAAGGCCCCGAGTAAGACATATACAACCGAGACACGCAACAGCAATTTCGCAAGAGCCCGTAAGTTTAGCGGTCTCCTGGAATCAGGGAAACTTGTATGCTAAAATGCGCCAGAACTGTAACGTTCTTGTATTTCGTGCATTGTGTACTAAAGATACGGCTGTTTGCGGGCCTCGAACGAACGTATCGAGGCCTAGAAATGGTCCTGACTCGGAGAATCTTCGTAAAAAAAAAAGAGAGGGGCAGTATCAGTTAACGCTTAGGCTCCGTGCTCTACTATTGTGGCGTGAACTCTTCTTGATGGCAAGCCTGGCAACTGTGCATAAACGGGTATATGTATCACAAAACTGCCTGCATACTACAGGCTCGGGAGCAGTTCTTTAAACGCTTCACAATGACACCATTCACTCTCAAACAAGGCCCAGAAAGACAATAAACACCTAGGCATTACGCACATTATAAGGTACAGTGTGAATTGCGGAGCTCTGGTAAGTGCAGGGGTGAGCCACTAAGCCTACATGAGAACATGAAGGGGCAGCCTAAGGGGGAATGCGTGCTTTGCCAAAACCTCCAACCGAGTCAGCAGGCCGCGGCGAGAGCGCAAAGCAATTTTACTGCTGGCACACATCGCGACTCCTTGGTAGAACTAAAACCAAAGAGCATATTTGCTTCAGCTAACAGACCTCGCTAACCACGTTAGCGCCAAACGGGCAGTGCTGGTTTTATCTCTGATTAGGCGCTAGGGGTTACGCCCGTGATTTCTGAAAATATCCACGTTTGCTTCCTTCACGCCTTGTATGCGGAATGCCTCAATCAGTGCTTCTACCGAAATCTGATGCCTTTTCGCAGTTTGTTAAGGCCGTTTGTTTATGATTATTAGTTACGTTTCTCAGACTTCTCAGTAACTGTTTACACGACATGATTATCATCTCTTGTCGAATATCTTTTTCTAAGTTAACCTACACTCCCAGGATTGATTGGAGTGTTGGCATGATATTATTCGAAATTATTGCTGTGAACATTTTGAATGCAGACAGCAAGTAAAGGATCTGTAATCTTTCACTTCTTCGGCGTCTCCCTTTTTGTAGATTATCATCATGTTAGCATTCTTTCAAGTCTCTGGTGCTGTTAAGGTCAAGAGTCACTATTTCCCCGCAGCTCGGAACACAAACATGTACTTAAAGACATGCATATCACCACGTACTCTTATGAGCGCTCGCTACAGCGACTGTTTTTCAGGACCCTTTATAGCCACGTCACATCCTATCGCTTATAATTCATTGTTACACTGCGAACTCATTACCAGTGGCCTGGCGCTGTTTGGCCATATACTCTGCCCTTGCGCCACAAAACACCACATTCATCATGCGAACGTTCGTGCGTCGTGCACTTATCATATTTGACACGATCCCTCCTGCCAAAAATTGTCGTGCACTTCGAGCTCTCTTGCGACTGTTGTTCATGCAGGGGTCTGTTCTATTTTGCGCTCTACCAACGTTTCAACGCGACAGCGTTAAGGGCCCCGTGTCGCAGGAAATCCGGCGTCGGCGTCGACCGTCTTGCGAGCGAAAAATAATTCCGAACCACGCATACCCAACCACGCAAGCACTCCGTGTGGCGCAGAGACGCTACTGAACTAATTGAATTTCTCAAAGTAAAATGCGCCAGAAAAATTGTAAAGTACGATTTACACACAGCCTGCAGACATGATAGCGTCGGATTGCAATTTGAATATACGAGAAAACAAAATTATGTTACGCGGAAGCTCAATAAAAACCCCTTTTCCAGCGTTTATATCATTCATAAAGCGGCGCGCCCGGTTCCCGGCAACATCATCCCACATCAGCCCTCGCAAGAGGCCGCGTTTCTATCAGAAAGCTCGCCTTCGTTCGTAGCGTTCGCCGCCAGCGTTTCCCGGCGAACATTAGGGTTACATAAGCTGCAGTTGCCGGGAAGCGTGAGAAGCAGTCAGGGATCTTTGGATGCTATCGCGTTACACTCTTAAAGGCGAAGCTTAAGCATCCTCCAATTTTTTGTTGTCCCTTCAAGGCGAAGCTTAAGCGTCCTCCAATTTCTTGTTTCGCTGCGTTTGATTTTGTGCTGTAGATGTACGATAGTATGTTCTCTTGCATGTCCGTACCTTATTCCGCTTAATGAATTTTCTAGCGCACGGATGATGTGAGCAAAGCTCATATTTTAAGGCATACCGAATAACTCGTCAGCTCTGGCTACAGAAGAGCACTGAGAGATACACGCAGTAATTTTCTTCGACCTACCAGCGCTTCGCTGGCGGCTCTCTGTGTCGTTGTGCCAGAGTACCGTCGTGCGAACAGTGACATGATGCTTGCTGAATATAACGCATAAGTAAAATTGGAAACGCCTGTGTGAGTGGCCGCTTACGAATCAGGTGACTTGTAATCTTGTTTAACTGTGACGTACAGTGTAGAGCCCCTACGTGAGGTTGCGCGTGATTTACTACCTGGACATTGAATGACGTTGCCAGGCATATGAGCAAATAAAAACCTGTTAATCAAACTTTGTCATTGCAGCTGCATATGCTACGCTTGCTACCTTTATATCTTGAAAGTGGGTATAGGCATAGCGCATCGCATCCGGCAGCTTTAGGCGACAATATTGGACGCGACACCCAGCCGACAGTTCACTAAAAACTTTATATTTTCACTGTATAGCCATGCTTCGGCGCTGTGACCGTTGTCACCGCTTTGAATACAGGTGGTTATATGTGCGCTTTGAGTAGGCTTGGATTTTCAAGCGACCGACCGAAGTTACGCTTTGAGTAAGGGTCTCTTCCATTAGGCAAGCAAGGACAAGAAACAGGCACGTGACGTTGCAGCACGTGATTATGGTACCGGGCTTGAACTTTTGCGGGACTCACGGTTATCTTGAAGGTTCCGTTTGGCACCGGCTTGCCTCCGAACTTGATGTTGACCTGGTGCTCTCCCTGCTCTTTGACGCGGTAGAAGATGGTGAACGTGCCGTCGCCGTTGTCCTCGACTGCGACGTCCACGTCGGGTTCGGCGCCGGCCGCGTTGGTCAGCGTGCACGTGACGGCACCCTTGCCGGCCTGCTTGGCGTTCACCGTGATGCTGTACTCCTCGCCGATGGTCACCTTCTCCTGCTTCGTTTCCTCTGAAAGGACCAAACCGCGACCAAGACTTAACGCAGCTTTCAAAACATTCTTTGACGCTAGCAGTAGTAGTGGCTGCACACGCAAAAAGTACACGGCAGAAATCATCCGCAACGTTATGTACGTTGCGCATGTTGGAAGTCTGACTGGTGCGTCTTAAAACCTAGGTGTATAATCCAGCGCTTAATTCCGCTTACAGAGGCTACGAGGCATGCTTCTAGAGTTACGAGGAGTTCACGGCCATATAAAAGGTCAGTCTATATGTTGCGCACAACGGACACCCTTGTCAATTTTTGCTGACAGCAAGCCGCTTTGAGGCCTTGTACTTTTGAGCGTGAGCGCCATAGCGTTGGCGGTGCGTGTTCTTGTTGCATATTTCGTTTCATATTCAACCTTACGTTAGAAGCAGCATGCGAAGCATGCGGCCAGGCAACCTTCTCGTTTCCGTTGAATAAGCGACGTTCTCTGTTCGCGCTCGTGAGTGTCATCGGGGTTAGCAAGACTGCGCGTCATTTGAAACATTATCCAGTTGTGATATGTCAGTACAGTGTTGTTATATAATCGACGGGCTGTTCGGGACCAATGAATGTGGTTGAACAATGTAGCATGCTGCTTTTAAAAGTTCCAGGCGTGTTTTTGTCGACACGGGATGGTGCTTGAGTGTTTTAACTCATTTAGTTACTAAAATGAAAGTACAAGTACTACTCTACGCTTAAATGGCGTGTGAGAGACGTGATAAGCTTTAACTTAAGAAACTTGCCATCTCTAGGTGACTATTCACTGAAGGGGACCTTTTTGGTACTTTTGTAAAAGACATATCCATTGGAAACAAGACACTCAACGCACACATGAGAAGACCGCAACGCTGGTGACAAGTAGCCCCCCCCCCCCCCCCCCCTCTTATTGCGTACAGCTGAACGTCATTATTCTAGCCCAAACCTTCAGTGTGCGTCCTGTTTTCAGCTACCTTTAGCGCAGCCTGTGTTTGTTTATGAGATTCGTTGCTGTCACGACAAGAAGACATGGAGGGAACAGCGGCAAATAGTGCCTTCCTAAGGGACCTCCGCGCTGCATATTTTGTTATGAACGCGTACCAACCTGCGCAACTTTCCGCACTTTTGTGTAAACCTTGCTCCTGTTCTCACACTCGCGATAGTCCTTTTTTTGTTGTTCGTTCGAAACGCGTACACAGCCCAACTGCAAAAAAATGAAGGCGGTTGACCGCGTGGTACGCACCGCTGATCTTGCACTTGTCGGCTTGTCCCGTGGGCACGCTGTCGAGGGTGACCGGTGATCCTGGCACTTCCTTGCCGCCGTACTTGACGGACAGCTGGTGCTTTCCCACGTCCGAGAGCACGTACTGGCCGCGGAACGTGCCGTCGTCGTTGTCCACGACGCGTGCTTTGCGCGGCACGTTGTCCGGACCCTGGATCATGTGAGCACCGACAGGCTAGATAATGAGCTGCGCATCCTTTTTCATCGCACGTCAAAATCCCGACACCTTTCGTGAGAACGGCAGCACAGTAGGCTCCCGCGAAGTCGACCTCGGTTAATTCGACTTTCCGCTTAATTCGAACGCACTGCACTGTCTCGGCGAGAAATCATGCATTATTATGGAAGGAAAACTTGTGTAGTTAGAACGCAAAAGTATGGTGCTTCGGTTAATTAGAACCCCACTGGCCGACGCCCTCTCATGATCGCAGGGTTTCCCAAAAAACTTAACCGAGAAATTCTACAGACACCGCTACTGATTCCCTAAGCGTCGGCGGTGACGGCAGTAACCTGTCCTGCAGTGAAGATGACGACTTGCGCTGTGCTGTGGGAGATGTTTTGAATATTTTGTCGGCCTCGACGACAGTGTTGAGGTCTTTTGGCCATTCACCGAGAATATTGTAATACTGAATTGGAAGCAATCTGTCGATCACGACTGACTACTTAAGCAACAAACGATTTTGAATTCGTTGATTTTGCTGCCGTTTGTTAATTTGACGTCTCGGATAATTTGACCAAATCTTGCGGTCCCGCCAGGGCCGAATTAACGGCAGTCGTCCGTATACGGATATATGCAGTTCAGCACGTACTTATTTGGACTTTAGATTATGTTCTTAGGGCAACACGATTCATGACGTATTATGCTGTTGTTGTTAGAGCGAATTAAGAGCAACTGACATTGACTTACCGTTCAATGTTTGTCACTATGCCGGTAGCTGGTCGATATAATACAGGGCTTTTACTTAGTGTGTCCTGCTTTATTGTCGGTGGCTCAATTGATTGACTAGTTATTGATGTAAGGGGCGAGGTTGCTCGTGTAAACAGTTTTCTTCACTACTGAAATACAATAAGCGGAGATCTAATCGTGGAGCCTATTCATCGTATGTGCGCCGTCGAGGAAACACGTTGGGTTAGAATGACACGCGAAAAGACAGATCAGCATCGTTATTTTTTTCACCCTGCTGGCAATAGAGTAATGCAGTCGCAGGCTTCGCGGCGAACAAACCGAAACGCCACGCACCTTGACGGTTACTTCGGCTTGGGCGACTCCCGCTTCGCGAGCGTCGATGGTGAACTCTTGGGGAACGCTGGCGGGCACAGGCTTCCCGTCCAGTCCCACGAGCTTGACGTTCTGTGGCTCGCAGGTCGGCCTCACCTTCATCTTGTGCGGGCTGTTGGGGATGTCCTTGTTGTCGTACGTAATGCGGACATTGCATTCGCTCTTCTCAGGCGGTGGCATGTAGTTCACGTCGTACGTGCCATCCTTGTTGTCCTTCACGGTAGGCTTCTGGGGAACCGGACCTGCACCAAAGAGTGCGTGGCAGATGATCCGGGTGTGACATAGCCTGCATCGCAACTATTATAGTTTTTGACAGCTTCAGAACACTCATTAGGAACGTTGTTGTTCTTGTTCGCTGCTGGTCAACTTTACACGGCAATCAAAATGTAAACGGACCGTCAGTTCTGATAAGGCATGACCGTTGAAGCGGCTCTTACATGTATGAACCCGCATGCGCACAATATTGAGGAATGAGTTGCTGACAAACGTCGTACCGGCCTTGAAGCTTGAGGTTGAAGATGACGAAGATGTTGATCTGTGGATATTATTGGAGCAAGGGCCCGATATTGCCCAAGAGTTCCAAACACAAGGTAATAATCGAAGTCTTATCCGAGAAGTACGTCAGATGCCTTTGGCACAATCTTTCGAGCTTGTTTTCCTGATTTGAAGTTTCCCGTTTGGTTTCGAGAGAGATGAAGATAGAGGGTGACGGCTTCTACAAGCATGCAAGCCTTACCCTAATCAGGTAAATTGCGTCTTGCCTAACTGTGCCTTATATAGTGCTTGATATGGTTGGGATTGTCACATTTGACAGGGCGCCGCGAAATGGCGTCGGCAGGCCCATTTTTTGTATATTTAGTGCACGGAGCAGTAAATCATACTTATATAAATCTAGTTCAAGTACTTCGGTCAGAGCACAGCCCATAAGCCATTTTACTCTTCCTAGTACATACCCTGCATTGACGGCTGTCGTATGAACACTTACCTTTCTCCGATGAAACCTCGACAGCCATGGGTGCCTTTCCAACTTTCCGCGCGTCCACAGTGAACTTCTGCGGTACGTTGGCACGGCAGTTTCGTGGTTCCAGGCCTGGGCCGTATGCCACAACCTTGGTAGGGTCTACAGGGGCATCGACGGGCACCTTGAATGGGCTTCCTGCACAGGAAACAGAGTGTTACAGTTAGAATTTGGGGACAAATTGGAGCTACCATTTTAGGATCTTCGACATTACCGCTCGTTTTATTGGTGTCTATGCAGAAAGAAGTTCTGGTAGAGTTTTCATATCTCGAGAGTTAAAAGAAATATCGCCCGTTTTTTATGACCGGGACCCTAATTCACCGCCGAACGAGGCACTCTGCGAGATTGAGCGATCGAAGGCGTCAGTGATGGCAGCACGACTTTTCAAAGCGGAAGCGGTGTCAAATCGTTGACGTGGTTCCGCAGTATTGCAATTTGATCGTTGTGAATAGGTGCGGGTCCTACGTCGCAAATTTTGATCATGAAGAACGCTACGTGACTGCGATTAAGGCTGTGTTTCATATATAGCGCTATAGCGCACTATAGCGCTCTGCCTGAGTACTACAGCTTTAATTCTAGCGAATTACCGGCCAGAAATTTAATTATTCGAAAATCGTAACGAAGGTGTTGCTGACACCTTGACTATGATCAGGACTGTATCTGATATTTCGTAAGAGTGTCTAGAAAATGCAGGGTGAAACGCCCTTAAATTTAGCCTATGTGCTTTGGACGATGCTGGGACGCTAAGATGTGCAGAGTGCTACGGAATATTTTGCCGTATAGGGCCGAATGCGGATAGCTTGTGACGTATTCGAAAGATCACGGTCTCGAGCTTCTATCTTGTGGGTACCTCGTGAACTGCGTACGCCGTTAGCTCACCGGGTATGTCCTTTCCGGCGAAGCGCACGGCGATGTCGTAGTCGCCCTGCTCGGTGGGGATGTACTCGACAGTGCAGGTGCCGTCGCGGTTGTCCTTGCAGGTCATCTTAGCTTCCGTCGGTCCCTCGATCGCCAGCCCCAGACCACCGGGGCCCGCACCACGGGTCTCCACCGTGAAACGGTTTGGCTGCGAGCGTGTGCGGTTTGCATTAAATCGTTTATTCGCCGTCTACAAATTTGTTTTTTTATTCGGTAAGGGCATAAGCGGTAAAAGCTAAATTCTTCCTCTGTCCTATCTGAGCAACAGTAAACCGTCCTAACCAGATGATAGATGAGTCTGACAAAGAAAAAGGTTGACATTTTGGGGCGAGACATGGGCCGTGTTTGTACGACCTGGGCCGAGAAAACACGGCCCATCGCAACTGTGCGATTTTGTGGCGCTGCTTCGTTCGCAGGCACTGAACTGCTTTGACGCTGTAGGAGCTCCAGCGACTGTCGAGAACTCTACCTACACGAACATGGTCAGGGTCCGACGACCGCAGGATTGACACGAGGGTTTGTACCCGCTTCTGGCTCGATTACGTACGATTGGGCTATATATACATTCTCCTGGAAAAGAAAGGCCGAGAAATTGCGCTGATTGAGTACAGGACAGCCGCTGCATTGAATCGGTTGACGTGCTCCCTACCTGAACATATGTGCTTCTTGACGACATAGAGATAATATAGATGCACAATTACAAGCTATATTTTGTTTCATTTTCATATATCTGCGTCTGTCATTGCTCGCGTGCGCTTTTCCTCTAAAAAAAAATCCAAAGGTTCTTGGAACCTCAAAATTCGTGAAGGAGAAGCTTGACGCGCAAATCCCATCGCAACTGCCTTTGTTTGCTTGCTGTTTTTACTTCGTCGCGGACACTGAAAACTTTCATTTCGTGTCCTTGTTTCCCACTCACTTGGTCAAGGATACCCTTCTCGAGTCCAGGTCCATAGGCCTTCACCCTCGAAGGGTCGCAGCCCTTCACGGCCATCGTCTTGAACGGCGATCCGGGAATGGGCACGCCGTCGTAGGTTAGCTCCACTTCGTGAGGACCTGCGCACGGGAGTAAGGGAACAGCAACGGTCAACATTGTCATAGAAGCGCTAGTGCCTATGTGCGTTAACTGCGGTACGTTGACACGGTGACACTCAACGGCGCGAAAAATGAACGCGAACGAACATGTAGACCATACAAAAATTTAATTAAATTATGGGGTTTTACGTGCCAGAACCACTTTCTGATTATGAGGCACGCCGTAGTGGAGGACTGCGGAAATTTCGACCACCTGGGGTTCGTTACCGTGCACCTAAATCTAAGTACACGGGTGTTTTCGCATTTCGCCCCCATCGAAATGCGGCCGCCGTGGCCGGGATTCGATCGCGCGACCTTGTGCTCAGCAGCCCAACAGTAGAACATATAGGACACAAACAATGTGTATCCCTTATGTTCCGTCATGTTTGCGCTTTGTTCTTTTGCAAGTTTCTACGCCAGAGATGAATCAACTTCTCCCGATCAGATTGTTTCTACGTTGTCACAGTCATGACAGTTTGTGTCACATATAGCGGCAGGTGGACTTAGGCGTAGAAGTGCTGTGCTGCAACGAAGAGCGCGCTTGAGTGGCGTACCTTCCTCGTGCGGTATGTAGACGGACCGGTAAGTGCCGTCTCCCTTTGGCTGGACGGCGATGGGGATCTTCTTGCCCGATGGCGTGGACAGAGTGCAGGTGACGCGTGCGTCGCTGTTCGGGCTAATGGCCCGCGCGTCGATCAGCACCTGGGCTGGGGCCTCCAGGAACACCGCTGCACCGCGTCGGAAAAAAATGTGGCGTGAACAACCCGTCAGATGTAACGGCAGTCTTTGAGTGCAGCGACTTCTCGCGTCAGCTGAAGCTGTCTACCCTAGCGAGCTTGAGACGTCGCGATCCTTCGAACAGCGTTCGCATTCAGCTACGACACCGTTCAGCTATAGGAACGCGCATTCAGTTAAGGTTGCCTTCGGCTACGAATTTACGTTTGTATTATTGAACTTCAACTTGCTCGCAGTTAAAACTTGCCTTCTAGTTTCTCCTGCCTATAGCCTGTTTTGGTACAATTACGAACGTTGACGTCTGCTGCCTAGTGCAGAAGAAAAGGCTGTTTTTCCTCCACAAACGCGAGGGTAATTTAAGGAACAAAGCTGCTATTTCAGCAACGTATTTGCCAGAGGCTGTATGTTGGACTCGCTTCCAAGCGCGACTGAAAAATAGCGACGCAGGCGCCCTTCCGTATAGGTGCTCTTTGTGCCCTTCCCACTTAAAAAAATTAGAGCAAACGGTTTGAGTTTGACATGTAAACAATGGACGTGTGAAGGTCTGTCGTCACTCCGGAAAGCGAACACAGGAAGACTGCCGGCGTGAGCGTGCCAAAACACTTTCACGGCAATTATTTACTTAAGAACTGTACCGACATTTGCGCATAATAATGCTCGGCGACCACGTAGAGGAGGCGCCTTCATCATGGACGCGGTAGCGAAATATACGTGTAACTCAATTATCTGCGAGTCTCACTAATACTCCAAATATAGATGGCTGTATTATGCGAGGCAACTGCTATCAAGAATTTACCGCTGCTAAATACGTCATACTTAGGCTAGTATGCATGATAAACATTAATTCGTTGCTTCAGAACACGTAAAAAAATCTCAAGAATTTCTTTTCATTTTTTGTTCGCCTTCTTGGTGGCTGATTAACTAAATGAAATGTGTCTCTATAAACAATGCTTGCTAGTTCGTGAGTTTCAGATATTTTTCCAACTCGCTTAATGTAACGATAATCGATTTTTCAGCACAGCTGTAATTCGAAAGTGTCTTAAGGTACACGGAAAACGCTTTCACGATGGTTTCCTTTCTTAACGTTTAATGAAAGGAATAACAGTCATCTACACGATTGTAGCACGAAGCTATAGGTTTCACGGAAATTCTTTCCAGAAGTTTTTCCGGTGAATTTTTATTAAATTTCGACGATTTCTCTCCGAGGAACCCGTATGGGTTCTTTTGTTACATGATTGCATTCTCGTGCGGACGACAACCGTTTCCTTCATGAAAATCTCTCCACTTCCCGGACCTCCGTAGAAATGCTTTGCTTCCTTATAACGCTTATGATTCTGAGGCGTGATATTTCTTATAGGTGTGTACAGTTGTGGACGCAGCGCACGAAATGAGTATGTATAGCCAACACGTCTTAAGACCCATAGCCGTCTGCGGTACACAGCCTAACAAATAATATGCAAGCGTAGTGGCGTACTTGGCTCGAGGCCGTCAACCTTGATCTTGGTGGCGTCGAGGTGAGAGGCAACCGCCACCTTGAACGGGCTGCCCAGCACGTCCTTGCCGTTCACGGAGACGTTCACCTGCGGATCCGACGAAGCAAGTAAAAATTTAGCTCATATGTAGTACTGGATAGAGAGAGAGAGAGAGAGAGAGAGAGAGAGAGAGAGAGAGAGAGAGAGAGAGATTAACCAGAACAAATGTCCGGTTGGCTACCCTGTATCAGTAACCTCTATACAAAAAAAGGGCAATTCCTGCCATCACGAATTTCCCACACAACAGTCACACTGAACCGCTTTTTCATCAATGAAACCTAGTTCCTTTAACCAAAATACCAAAATTATACAAAAAACATGCTTATATATATATATATATATATATATATATATATATATATATATATATATATATATATATATATATATATATATATATATATATATATATATATATAAACGTAGGTATAATGTGTTTGCATGCCTGTAACCAGAACCCATCAAGCGATCGAATTTCCGTTTTATGATTGTC
The DNA here is from genome assembly GCF_038994185.2 of Dermacentor albipictus. Lineage (NCBI taxonomy): Eukaryota > Metazoa > Arthropoda > Arachnida > Ixodida > Ixodidae > Dermacentor > Dermacentor albipictus. The sequence goes on along the minus strand of NC_091825.1, from coordinate 144,944,481 downwards.
CGCTACATTTCATTTAAACTAAAATTTCTATTTTCTTCTGTATCTGTATGAATGTTTTTATTTACTTTGAGCTGCATTTGTCTTGCATTGATATTTTGTGTTAGTATATGTTTGAATGCTTGACATCTAACATAGTAAGTTTTGTTCCTACGTTTTTTTTTTGCTTTGTTACTATGGTAAGCAATATTTAACTCTGCGCTTATGTTTGCCATGCGTCTGTTCCAAGTTAAAGGGACTGTGGGCCTCATCATGCGGTCTTGTGGCTTTTAGTCCATGGCCCTCAGCATCTGTTTCTTCGAATTGCGAAGACACAGAATCAATCAATCAATCAATCAATCAATCAATCAATCAATCAATCAATCAATCAATCAATCAATCAATCAATCAATCAATCAATCAATCAATCAAGCAAGCAAGCAAGCAATCAAGAAGAATGCATAGCTGGCTGAGGACTTGCGATCCCCGGAGTCATGAAACGGGAATTTTGTCTCTAAACACGAAGAGGAATTCAGGGCACTCCCGATGCACAGGGTACTCTAAATATATTGTTGCGTATTTGTCCCTCAGTTTCCAAATATTGTGCTGAACTGTTAACAGCACGCAGGGGACGGGCACATTTATGGCCTATGTCAGGACAGTGGTTTCAGATATTGTATGTGACCGTCGAACATTACTTGTGAGACATGGATTTAATTAAGGTGCAGCCAAAGTACTAAGGGGATTTGCATTACCCGTCAGTAATTTAGCAATAGTATAAGGAATTGCCTCGAGGTGGTAATTTCACATCTGAGTTTGGAGTCACCTGGTTACTTTCACCGAACATGGTTCTCCGAAGCAATTTAGCAAACCTTAAGTATTTTACGCTAGAAGGCTCAGCTCGAACAAAAGGAGTCCCCTTAAACTTTGCTGACATCGGTGCGGTTAGGCTCATAACGATTTAAATAAACTATGGCCGAGTAAAAAAAAACAACAATTTAAATAATTTCATTGTCGAAAGCAACTGGACTTCAGTGCCGCTACGTTTAGTGTGCTGTTGTATGCCCCCTCCTGCGGGGCTACACTTGCGGCAGATTTAGGAGTAATTTATTTATACGCGGACAGTGGTACCAATATGCATGCTCTTTGCGGACGTTATGCTGCGTCTGAAACGTCACGTGGCACTCCGTAGCTCTGTGACGTCAACAAAGGTGCGTCAAAATTTTGGGAGGCATTCGATACCCATTTCGCGTGTCGTCGAGTGCCGACAATGACTAAGCTCGGAAAGGTGGCGGAAACCGAAACCGCTAACTATATATACGCGTTCAGGTTACGTTACCGAAACTATGCGGCAGGACGCGTCATCACCGAGCCAAACCGATGGTTGTTTGCGTTGGCTTCTTCTCACGCTCGTTTGGCAAGAGACGCCTTTACTTCCGCCTTACCTATCTAAACAAGGCGGCGGAGAATAATTTTTATTTTAACAATTTTAATAAGAAATTCTTTGTCGTATCCCGGCCACGGCGGCCGCATTTCGATGGGGGCGAAATGCGAAAACACCCGTGTACTTAGATTTAGGTGCACGTTAAAGAACCCCAGGTGGTCCAAATTTCCGGAGTCCTCCACTACGGCGTGCCTCATAATCAGAAAGTGGTTTTGGCACGTAAAACCCCATAATTATATTAAGAAATTCTTTGATTAATTTGACCGGGGCGTGATATATACGCTACCTGCAACTAAGGTCACATAGGATTCTATGATGCATCCAGTACTGTTTTATCTCTCTCTCTCTCTCCACACACACACACACACACACACACACACACACACACACACACACACACACACACACACACACACACACACACACACACACACACACACACACACACACACACACACACACACACGCACACACACGCGCACGCACGCACACACACACACACACACCTGTCCCGACCGGATGCTTAGGAAAGAATGCTTACGCACTATCTTACAAATCCCACTATAGTTGGCGCACTAATTTTCCGTGTTTAGTAGCACATACAGTTTGTCTTGGATGGTATTTGCGCTCACAGCGCAAAACTTCATTCGCTGTCTAACTCGCTCTTTAAGTTTATTAGCTAAATATGCTGTAGCTTACATTCACAATTGCAATAAGGAATACTTCCGACGTTCATAGTTTTTCATCTTGGACCAAGATGTGCATTTATTTTTCCGTACCGACCTTGTTACTATATACGGTTCTGTCCGTGTTGTCTTCTGCTAACCGCGCAACGTGTTTCTCAAGTCAGAACGTGCGCATAATTAATTTCAGCCGATCGACACTTTAATAAGCACGACTTCAGAATACCACCTTAGCCTGGTCTCCTGGCCCCCGCATGGCTGATTGCTGTTGGTATCGAAAATTGTAATGTGCGCTTGAGTTCGCTTATCGTGCCACGTCAGACAGCAGCCTGAAAACGGAGACAGGAGAAGTACCGGAGAAGTATTGCTTGTGAGAGAAACGCAAGTTAATCGAACGTAGGCCCCGAAAAGCCTTCATTTAAGCGGACCGCGACAAATACTTCGTAGCTTGAACGAGTGATAGACGCTAACAGCGCGAAAGCACTCGGGCAGAAAGATACAGCGACCTTGTTCAGCGTCGCTTATCGCGCAAGTCTTAATGTACCGTTGTTTATCGTCTGGTCCTCGTGTCTTCTGCTTGGCACCGCTTTCGCGGCCCAGCTCTCGGCTATGCGCTGGCTGCGTCGGGCAGATAAATGTTACCGGGACGCGCGCTCCTGACGAGGATTCCTGAAGGATATGAAACCGCTCCCTCTCTCTCTTTCCCCTCTCCCTCTTCCCGGCTCCCGGTGTGTGCCGATGGCCTTGGCAGCTATCGCCCGACCTGTAGGCGTCGCGGTATATGCCTTCTGTCGCGCGGGCCCCGCGCCAAGACCGAGGCATCGCTTCCTCCGCGGCATCCCGCTGCCTATACCGAAAGAGAAGCCAGCTTGCGTCAACTTCTTCATTTTATTTCGTTTTCTGCGCGGTTGACGAGCCTGGCAGGGAAGTCGTCGCGCTCGGCATCTCTCTGCACGCTACAGCGTGGGTCGTTGCTGACCTGCTTGTTTGTGTTATGCCGCGACGCTTGGACTGCGCTCAAGCAGAGAACCGGAGTCATTTAATTTTAGATCCAACAGGCACGGGTAGTATGCGGCGAGCCTTCGGCAGACGGTGAAGTATTGAAGGAAACACAACGGCGGGCGGCAGAGCCGCGAGGAAATATGTCCAATGGAGCGAAATGAACGGGAACGTCATTGCCAGAAGAGAACCTGGGACGGTATAGGCATAAGTGCAGTGGTGGAGCAGCTGCACCAATTGCGCCAACCTGCGCCGAGAGCGGTCCTTTGCGCCGAGCCTGCGCCAAACGGCGTTTTAGTGGAAAATTGCGCTGAGCCTGCGACGAAGCATGTATAGGAGCTAAAGCCTCCTTCCGTCGATGCTTCACAGCTTAGAAAACAGAAATTGAAACCAACAGCATGCTATCATCACAATCATGGGAAACAGAGGCCCGTCCTTATAGAGTTTCTCACTATATAGCGAGCAACTCTCTATAGTGAGGAACTCTACGTGCCCGTCGGAGTCGTTCGGTTCAACATTCGCGAATTTTTCTCTGACGGATGTACAATGCAGCGCCACTGCACCGTCTTGCTGGCGTTTTATTTGTGTTTATCGAAACCGCCCGTGTGGTATCGCAGAGTTTGCCGAAGGAGGATGCCACATTTAAGGATTCAAGGTAAGCTTTTTCGATGTTATGGGTGATAGCGAGGCTTGTCAAAGGAGCCGCTGCGACCAGAATCGCGCGTGGTGCACAGTTAAGAATGGTGTTTGCCGATGAGGTGGAATGTGGCACACCGCGAGAGGCGGCACTTCGATGGGGGTGCCTCAATATTCGTTGACGGAAAATCTTGGCGTCGAGCTTGGGTCGCTGCGCTATTTCGGTGAAATAGCCTCGCCGACGCAAACGCAGAGCCCTATTCGCGTCTTGCGCATGCGTAGTGGCGCTGACGCATCTCTTTTTTTTTTTTGAGGCGTCAAAACATTTCCGGCTCCTATTCGAAAACTCCCTAATCTGTATGACATGACATGACATGAGTACATTGCATTGATGATGTCATGTTCAGTGAAGGCGCGTGTACTCGATCGGGCTTGCGGTGAGCCTTTGCCCACAAGCCGTGAGTGCCGCACTATGTTGCACCCTGGGTAAACAAACACGCGTTTGTTGACGATCTCTCTGTGGTGCCTTCTCTGCGCCTTATCGACGAACCCGGCCGTAGCGTCCTTTGCCTCGCGGTGTGGAGGAGCATCGCATCTTTTCCTGACCGCGCTTGCAGGGTTAGCCTCGTGCAAACCTGTCTCCACAACATATCGATTATATAAGTTGAAATTTGCATGGTATATGGTAAGCACACGTGCGTTGGACCCTGCGGCAAAAGTGCTTGCTGCTGCGCCAAATCGTTTTTCTTTCGCCTGCGCCAGGACCTGCGTCGAAAGATGAAATGCTTGTTCCACCACTGATAAGTGGATTTGAGAGAGTGAGTTACAGCTGCAGACTGCTTGCGGCTACGTGTAACAAAAGCGAAGTTTTATTCAGCTGCTTCGCCGACAGCGCTGACAGCGTTCTTTTCTGCGCAGTTGCTCTACGCGGAACACACTAGATCACCGCACTAAGCGTGCAGTTCTCAGCATTGTCCCATCTCTACAAGACGCTTTCTTCAGCGGAGTGAAGACCAATCTTGAGCATTGCTTACGTAAACATTCGTCCCGTAGTACGGCTGAGGCTGCTAGGTCATTGTAGTGAAACCAATGCAGCCTCTTTTAGCTAAGAAATGTGAAAATTGAAATAGTCGACAACAATGCTTTCACGAAAGCATTCCGCTGGCGTTTCTAGGCACCGGAGTATCGATCAGCTGTCTACAGGTGAGCGCGTTTTATTGCGGTAGCAATTATATGGACCCTCCAGGCGCATTTCTGCCGTCGCCGTCGCCGTCGCCTTGAGGTTCCGTATAAAGTGCAAAGGCGATAAAATTGTTGCCTCGCGCCGTATCATGTATGTAGGAGCGAAAGCACAGAAGGGTTAGCCGGCGAACGCGGCTCAATCTCGCGTGCGCGAGCGAGGAATGCCGGGCGGAAGCGCGCCCCCATCTGTCGCGCAGGAGGCAAGGGGGTACGGCGAGGGAAGGGGGATGGAGTCTTTCCGGCGGCTACTGCTGCTGTATCTTAAAATCGATCTGCGACGTGGCCAAAGTGCGCGCCTGCGCGGGCCTCATCTTCAAACCGATCTCCTATGTTTGCACAGTGCACTTAATGCCGGTAGCTGCATATGCGCTGTGCTTTCGACGTTTCGTTGACGCTTAAGCGAGAGATGCACGAAGGTAAATTCGCTCTCTGCTGCTGCCGCGATTCCTCACTCCAGCATTTTGATAGCGAGTTTCCGTGGTAATCGAGCGAGATGTGTTCATGTTTACCTCTGCGCGCGTGACACCGTACTTGTTAGTGTAGTTAGTAAGCGAATATTTACAAGTTTATAAGGCCGATAGAACCACTATCCTTATTTCGTATAGCTATCTACTAATTTGATATCGCAATCGGTGCTAGCTTCACCTTTCGGCGGAAACTGCGACTTTTTTTGATCTCACCTAAGTCGACCGCACTTCCTTTTAACTATTGATGGCCTTCCCGCTTTTGTGTGCTACCTTGATCGACAGCTGAAGGTACAGTGCTTTGCCTGCACTTTTCACTGCACTGCAGTGAAACATGCCACAGCCGCGACCATTTCAATTATCATCCAGAGAGGCTGTACGATGCCTCCTCCTACATACTTTTACTTTCCTTTCTCTTGTCAATATTTATAATAAAGCTCTGCAAGTCGCTTGTAAAAACTGCTTCCCTTTCTCTATTCTCAGTCTAAACACCTATACCCGCCTCTCCTTGCCAACTTTTTGTTCCTTACACATAGTTTGTCCTCTACAGACACCTTTCTGGCGATGGCGATGAAAGGTGTCGCTGTGAGGGGATAGTTGGTCAGCTCTGTGCCTCGTTTTATACATAATCAAAATATCCGGTGACGCCACGTGCAATTCCGGCGGGTACGACGAAATCATAGACAGCCTGTGCCGCTGCCCTCACTCGGACGGCCAACGAGATTCTGTATGCGCTAGTTTCAATCGCAACGCGCTATTCTTCGGATCGTGAAGCGCACCCGAGGTACTTGTGTTTGCTACAAGTATCTCACGCCCTGGTCGAGGTACATTAGTGTGTGCGCAACGCCACTAAACATCTGCGAAGCTGCCTGGAGGCAAGGGGACTAGGCGACCACCTGTGGCTGTCACTGAGCATTCCCCAGCGGGTGTTGTTTGCACACTGACTCTTTCTGCTTTCTTGTCTCTATGCCACCCTTTCTTTCCCTTTCCTCCAGTGTAGGGTGGCCAACTGGGCACAACTTAATTTATCTCTCTCCCTTTTATGTGATTGTTTATGACATCCTATAAGTGCAGCCCTTGACACTAGGTCATTTATTTTTGACACCGCTGCTGGTAGACCATCACGTTTGGTCAGCGGCCCATATTTCAATGTATATATTTTAAATACATCATTCCTTTATTTAAATGAAGGTAAGAGATTTATTCGGCTGGTGAGGTGGCGGTTATGCCTGGGGTCAAAGAAAATACAAGAAATTACAAAACAAAGAAGAAAACTTCACGCAGTACACAGGGCGCACAAGCTCATCAGACGAGCAGGCTTGAAGATGTTAGCACAGTATGTGCTGAGGTGGTCTGGGGCGCGCATGTTAGCATAAATACGCGCTCCATAATAATGAATGTGATTTCCCAGCCGTACATACAGGTAGACCTGACGAAAGAAGGAATGAAATAAATGATGAGAAAAGCGAAAGACGATACAAGTGAAAACATTAAATATGCTGCCCCTCTCCTTGTGCTGCCTGTCACCAACGTTCTAGACAATGTGAATCACTCGTGACACTGCGGTCCTATAAATACACGTCACCAGGAACTTCCTTTTTTGTCATCGTAATAAATCTTCGCTCTTTCTGTGCTGCTCCGTAGTGTGTGCGTGTTGTTTGTCGACTGAAAGACGTGTGGATAGTTGATCGTGGTTATGATCGTTGTTGGCGCCGTATTTTCAGCTGAAGACGCCGAAACCTATGAACACTCAAGGACGAAGAGTGCAAGAATAAGTAATTATTGTGAGAGGCCTACAGCGCCGCATCTGTAATGGGAATAATCAATATTACTACAGCGATGCAATGCCATTAACTGTTTTGCTTATTTGTAGATACTTTACATTTTGATGAAATCGGCCTCCAGATTTCTGCACCTAAGTCGGCAGCTATTGCCTATCATCATCAACAGAGAGCACGACCATCCCTGAAACGTTTTCGATGGAAGGATTCTCCTATACCATGAATGAAACAACATCTATGCTTTGGTATAATCATAGATGAGCGCATCAGATGGCGACCTGATGTGAAAGCTATGCCTAAATCATCCCTGTCTTTTCTAAAATATGTGACGGCACTGACAGCTCGAGGTAACAGCATGATCATTAAATGGTTCTAGGAGTGTGTAAAGGCACAGTGCTGTCAAGAGTACTTTATGCTTTGCCTTTGCATGGTCATTCTTACACTTTGACTGATGGCACAGCTGGAGATCATCGAGTGGCTCTTCGATCAATAATAGACCTTCCACGATTCATTCGCACAATCGAATGCTCTATTACCACTGAGGCTACAAGCTGGTCAAAGGGCCTTACACCGCATAAGTCGTCTCTGTCGGGCTAACGATGGCATGAAGCTTTTTGAGCCATTGCTCAGCACGCCAAAGTCGCAAATAGGGAAAACGACGTCTGCCTTTTTTGAGATTGCCAATTCCGGGTAAGAGGCCGCGCTTGAGCGAAAGTAAAACCGTCCTCGGCTGTTCAATCACTGAAGTGCGAGAGGAGTTCGAAAGAAAACAATGGTATGCCCTGCAGGTATGCAGGGCATCCCTGCAGGGCATACATGCATACGGGGCATACATGCATACATATACACATACATACATATACATATACAGGGCATACATGCATACCCTGCACATGGGGCATACCCCATATGCAGGGTATGCCCTGCGCGACAACGAATTAGAAGATGGCATTCCTCCCGGATTTGTTCATCTGAATGAATTAACAGCCTTTGTTTATAAAGGGATGGCTGTGTGGCCTGTGCAGGGGTGCGAGAAATGAGCAGGGCTATAGAGAAAAGAGGTGGGGTGAACCCTACTGCCGCCGCCGAAGATAAACTCGTTCTCCGCCACATGCTTTCATTCATCTGTCTCTGCTACCACTCCGTCCCGTAACTTATCATTCACGCGTATGTCGCTGCAGATGAATGTTTCTTACTGCGCAGCTTCTTCATAATACAAATTTCTGTACATTTAAACTTTCTTTCTTTATAGTTGCGCACTGGGTCACAGCTTGCGTCTATGGTGCCTTCTGCAGAACGTCGTTTCCAAAATGATTTCGTGGCCTGCTCTGGGTGTCTCACGGATTGCGTCCATTTTCATCGATGATTCAATGCAGGGAGTGCCTCCCTTTTTTTGAAACGTCGTTATCTACACAAGATTTGGAAAGAATATTCTGAACTGCTTACGTGCGAGAAACTTTTCTCTATCCGCATGTGTGAAGCAACCGGTATTACATAATAAAGTAGCCGTGCCGACTTTCTCGATAAGTTCGTTACAGCCCTCGCATAGTCTCAGAAATGACTACAGTTGAACTTATTCCGTCCTCTGTTGGAAGTGTCATCTCGCCTCGCACAGCCGCACATGCAGGGAATCTCTTCTGCACTGTCAGGAATTCATTTGCATTTTGGTGGCCTATTAGAGAGACTATAGTTCTCAAGGACATTCTCCCCCTCCTGTATTTCTTTTCTTCCGCACCTTTGCTTTATCTCCCCGCTATTCTTTTCGTCTTTCTTTCTCACTTTACCCTTCCCCCAGTACAGGTTAGCAAACCAGAAGCTCTTCAGGTTAACCGCTCTGCCTTTCCAACCCAATTTATCTCTCTCCCTCTCTCTCAGGTATTCACGTGTAAATTGTGGGTTCCATTCTTCGCATTCTTTGTTGTGTTTTATAGTCTACATTTGCGTTCCGTGTACTCACGTAGTGTGGTCCCGGTGTGGGCGCAGTGTAGTTGCAGGTGTAGGTGTCGTCCTTGTTGTCCGTCACCTTGGCTTGCACCGGCCGCTCCTTCTCGTCCGTGATCTTCACTTTGGGTTTGGCTGCAGTAGCACGGACGGAGCGGCGTTAGTAGCGCGATGACACAGAGCCGTGGTGAATGCACGACATTGCATAAAAAAAGGAAGCGTCTTTATTGCAGTACTTGCTGGAACGTACAATGCCTCACCTGTTGTCCTATCCTTTGTGAAGCAGAGAGAAAAAAAAAGAGAAAACACAAGACATATAAAACATTAGGTCATTTTTAAATCTGCGAATTTCATGCCTTCACGTCTCGTAGCGACCACTGTTCCTTCGCGCTGCAGTATTTTCGGCTTTTTCCCGTGTTTTACTGGGTGACGCCGTTCCCATTGCCACGGCAATGGAAGTGGAGTCGGCAGAATGCCGCCGCGACGTGACTGCTTCGGCAGGTACCGGCCCGAGGAAGAGAAATTGCCCACCGAGTCAAGCTGACAGCGAGGACACTGCGCTGTACTCCTGCTCAAGTGATGACGCCTCAGATGACGAAGGCTTCGAAAGAGTGGTACATCGCAAGGCCAAGAGAAGAAACATCAGCGGACGGTCTTCATCAAGTAAGTCTACCGTCATGCCACAGCGAAGGCCATCTGCGCACACTATTCTTTTTGTGCCGGACACACCCGCCGACAACCTCAACCGCCTTAATAGACAAGCGATTTCCGTTTCTCTGGAGGCTCTTGTCCCAGGAGAAATCAAGGATATCAGAATTAACACTCGAAAGAACGTCCTGGCTATTGATGTCCATAACCAAAGCGCAATCAATGCTTTGATGGCAGTAAAGCTCCTGGGCAACATCAACGTCCACTACCTCATTCCACAGGACAACGAAACTACGGCTGGTGTAGTTTATGATATTGACACGTCGATTAGCGACAGCGACCTGCCAATTTTAATCAAACCTGCCACTGATGGTGTTGCCTTACTACAAGCTCGGCGCCTCGGCAAGTCGACCTGTGTAAGGCTCGTGTTTAAAGGTGACTGTCTACCGTCACATGTAAAGGTCGGACACTTTCGGCATGTGGTACGACCTTTCGTACCCAAACCACTTATGTGCAGAAGGTGTCAAAGAATTGGACATGTGAGCGCTGTCTGCCGAAATACAGCGACATGCCCACGATGTTCCAAACAACACGACACGGACACCTGCCGTGCAACAGAGCTCAAGTGCCCTAATTGTCAAGGCCCACACGTCGCATCCTCAAAAGACTGCCCACGCCTAAAGAAAGAGCAGAAAATCTTGCGGAAAATGGCCAGAGACGGATCATCACACAGAGATGCTTCTGCAGCGATAAGGCGACACCACTCTCGGAAACGAAAGTCTACGACATCCTCTTTCGGTTCAAGGGAAAAGTCTCGTCCGGCAACGCCACCTCCTGTTCCATCTGTCTCCAGTAACAGCACGAATGTCAACGATAAAAGCGGCCCTGCTATTCCTGCTTCATCAAGTGAGGTGTGGCCAGCACTGCCGAAGACATGCCACGCGCCAGAGCCACAGCACATGACTCGCCACTTAACGTCAAATGTCACTTCAGTTGACCAAGTGCGAGACAAGGATTCCCAGGTGATTGCTATGCTCAAATCCCTCACGAATGTCATGCGTCTACTACTGACAAACATGGACACTCCGGCTGCTCGTAGCGCACTCCAAGTGCTGGACGCGCTGACTCCAGTACTTGAAAGCATCGCATAGCACCATGGCCCGCCCCTCGCTGCCCTTCCACAAGGAAGTCAAGAAAGCATCTTTACTGCAGTGGAATGCCCGTGGTCTCAAATCGAGAATTTCAGATTTCAGACACTACGTTTTCGAAAACCGATTTCCCATACTTGTGATTTGCGAACCGAACGTGCAGAATGTTATACGCATTTCTGGCTATGAGGCATTCATGTCCTCTACCTGTGGTGATGTAAGCAAGGTAATCGTGTATATTAGATGTGATCTGACATACGTGTTGCACCCAGTCCCGCCGCACGACGACAACCAGTACGTTTGTTTAATTGTGAAAACGAACAAGTTTACGTTCACACTCGTTGCTGTTTACCTTGCTCCTTCACGCGGATTCGACTCTAAACGACTGCACGACGTGCTATCAGCGACACCCCACCCTACGATTCTCACCGGAGATTTTAATGCTCACCATCCGCTTTGGGGGAGCTTGAAGATGGACTCCAGGGGAAGGAGACTAGCATCCTTTGCCACACAGCACGACCTTCACTGCCTCAATGATGGTAGCCCAACATATTTACGCGGGCTTACATACAGCAGCTGCCTAGACTTGACCCTGGTTTCTCGGCGTCTTGAAAGAAACGTGCAATGGTTTCCAGACATCGAATCCCGTGGAAGCGACCACATTCCGACGTACCTGAAGATCAAGGGACTATTTAAATGCCCCTCCACGACACTCCGGAGAATTGACTGGCCGGCGTTTCGGTCGCACATGGAGGAAGTATGTCAGCGAGGGAACCATTCAAGTCTGGAAACCGAAATTCAAAAAGCCATGCAAGATACTACGCGTGCTTTTCAGCCTTTCCCAAAATACGAAGAATTTGAAGCCGAACTGCAGCGACTACGAGCAGTTCGCCGGCGGGCTGAAAGAAGATACAGGAGAACCAAATCCATCCATGATCTCAGAGAGGCAAGGCGGATGCAAAAGAAGATTCAACGCCGCATTGACGCACTTCAATCTCAAAGATGGAAACGTTTCTGCGAGTCGTTGGATCCACGTCAGCGATTATCTCAGATATGGAGAACTGTGCGTGGACTTCGTGTATCACCGCAACAGCGTGTTCCTTTTAAGTCCCTCGCTTTACAACAAGGTCGCAGCGAATTAAACGTTGCCGAAGAATTTTGCTCAAGACTTGCCAGCTCGCAGCCTCAACGCGCCCTTACACCATGTGCCACTCCTGTGCCACGGGACTCCTGCATGGATGTAATGTTTTCGGTGGAGGAGCTTGAAGCGGCACTAGCGACTTGCAGGCGCTCTTCGTCACCTGGGCCGGACGGCGTTACCTATGCGGCGCTCGCCAATCTTGGGCAGAATGCACGCCTCATGCTGCTAAACCTTTACAATGAATCTTGGCGCAACGGTTTGGTTCCACGTGAATGGAAATGCAGCCGCTTGGTTCCACTTCTCAAACCTGGTAAATCACCGTTAAACTTGTCATCGTACCGCCCCATCGCTCTGGCCAGCTGCATAGGGAAAATAATGGAACGAATGATTTTGACGCGCCTGGAATGGTACCTGGAAAGTTACAACGTGTACCCAGATGCTATGGCTGGCTTCCGGCGTGGGCGCTCATCCATAGATAATGTCATCGATTTGGTCGCGTATGTTCAACATCAAAAACGGATGAAACGACTCACTGCGGCATTATTCCTTGACATAAAAGGCGCCTATGACAATGTAGCACATTATGCCATTATAGAGGCTCTGATTAAAGCAGGAATCGGTGGCCGCACTTTTCAGTGGCTGTGCAGTTATTTGACTGACAGGCATTTCTTCGTGATGACCGAAGAAGGCGCCACGACTCAACACCAAACGTTCTGTGGAGTACCGCAAGGCGGAGTGTTGAGCCCGACGCTATTCAACCTAGTGCTCGTTGGCCTAGTCAGATGCTTGCCCAACACAGTTCAAGTATCAATCTATGCCGACGACATCTGCATTTGGGCGTCTGCTGTAACACGACTGCAGGTACGAGCACGGCTACAAAAGGCAGCTACCTTAACATCACTGTACTTGCGAAAACAGAACTTAGAGCTGTCTTCAGAGAAATGCTGCCTTGTTTCTTTCACTCGGAAGGAAATGAAGCGTTATTCTGTAAGTGTCAACGGCCAAGCAGTTGCACATGCACGTAAACACCGCTTTTTAGGGGTAATTATCGACCGCGACCTATCATGGAGCCCGCACGTTTCGTACCTAAAGAAGAGGTTGCTGACAATAATACATCTCCTCAAGTTTCTCGGCGGAAAGTCATGGGGCACATCGGTGCGATCAATGCTGCAGCTTTATAACGCCTTGTTCCTCGGATTCGCAAGATACAGCCTCCCTGTGCTTGGAAACACCTGCAAAACAAACCTGCGTGTACTCCAGGGACTACAAGCTCAAGCCCTAAGGACGTGTCTCGGCCTTCCGAGGTGTGCGTCTACAGCGGCAACGATTGTCATAGCTCGAGATCACCCAATAACAACGTACTTGGTAACCGACGCTCTCAGAGCGCATATTCGCCACGTTGCCCGACTACCTTCTCACCACCTTGCCGCTCTACCCGCAGAAAGACCACACGCAGCTATCAGTCGTATGATTGTTGCCAATCGCACCTCATTGCCAATGAACTACACGCCTGCAGCAAGACCATCCACACCTTTATGGTGCCTGCACAGACCTGAAGTACGCCTCACCATCCCAGGAATCACTAAAAAGGCTAACATGCCGTCGTTTGCCCTGAAGCAGGCCACATTACAACTTATACATGAGGTGCACAGCGGCCGCGTACACGTTTACATCGATGGCTCAGTCACATCTGCAAGTTCAGCTGCTGCTGTGGTGATACCAACAAGATCCATCGAAATACAGCTAAAAACGTCGCATGTATCATCAACGACAGCTGCTGAACTGGTAGCCTTGCGTGCGGCTCTCCATTTCATTCAGGAGGAACCACCGCATGCATGGTCAGTCTTCTGTGATTCCAAGGCAGCCCTACAGAGTGTACTCTCAGCACTGCGCCATGGATCACATGAACAGCTCGTCGCAGAGATCAGAGAAGTACACCATCGCATAGTTGACGAAGGACACGATATCATATATCAGTGGTTGCCTAGTCACTGTGGCATACACGGCAATGATCGAGCAGACGCAGCTGCCCGATCTGCCCATGACGGCGTCAGGTGCGTTGCCATTCCTCTTTCGAGAGCCGACGCAGCGAAAAAACTTGCCGTACTGGCAAACGACCTGACATTAGCTCAGTGGAATTCATCCGATTTCAGAAGTGCACGACTTCATACCCTGGACCCTACTTTACAACTCCGTATTCCGCCCGAACTTCCACGACGCGACTGTACCCTTCTAGTTCGTCTATGGCTTGGAGTAGCATTTTCAAATGCGTACTCCTTTCTTATCGGAATGTCCGACAACCCACTTTGTGACTTCTGCGGGTGCAATGAAACAATCGCGCACCTTCTTTGTGAGTGCTCTCGTTTCAACCCGCAAAGAGCAGTCCTCTCAGCCACCCTAGACAAACTGGACAAGCGCCCACTGTCAGAAAACAAGATCCTTGGACACTGGCCTACGCGAACATCAGCGCGATCGGCTATGAAGGCACTGCTGCGGTATTTAAAAGACACTGGACTTTCTGGCAGATTGTGACTTCACTGTGTGACTCAGGATTATACGGTGCACTGCATCACAGTAGGAACGCCTTTGCGGGCTGCGTGACAGTGCCCACAGAAACAGTTTGTGTGTACGTGCGTGTGTGTGTGTAGTTTCTTCTTCTTTTTTTAATCCTTCTCCCTCTCACCTATCGCTTCCCCTTTCCCCTCCCCCAGTACAGGGTAGCCAACCGGAGATAATCTCTGGTTAACCTCCCTGTCTTTCCTTTGCCTTTCTCTCTCTCTCTCTCTCTTCATGCCTTCACACACTACAGTGCTTGATGTAAAAGACTGCTTAGTTTTATCTTTACGGCTGATATATTTGCGGCATTTCCTGCATCGGCTTAAAGGAAAGAAAATGGTGAGGTGAAGGTTCAGTGTCGTTAAGGTGAAACGCACGTGTAATTCGAAATGCAGAAAGAAGCCAGTGAACGTGCAGTACTGACCAAGCGAGTCAACGCAGCTATCATGGAATTTCCGAACAGTGAAAGCGATGTCGTTCAAGCAAACACCTTTTGTTTTGGGGGCAAAAAAAAAATGCCCCAAGGAGCCCTGCAACATCTGCTCAGGGAGGTGTGCGGAATGTATCCCTTAATAAAGGGCATCATCTACGAATCCTTTCCAGCAAAAAGTCTTTGCTTGCGCTTCGTGCGGACGGTTTTTCCAGGTCCTCACATGGTGCTTTTGCCATGCCCTCCCCCAGGTATCATTGCTTATACTATGTTCG
Organism: Dermacentor albipictus; assembly: GCF_038994185.2. NCBI lineage: Eukaryota > Metazoa > Arthropoda > Arachnida > Ixodida > Ixodidae > Dermacentor > Dermacentor albipictus. The sequence goes on along the minus strand of NC_091825.1, from coordinate 144,929,117 downwards.
AAGCTGTGACGAAGTGCACATGGTGACTGCGTTGCTCCGCCCATCATCGCGCTGAGCTTTTGGATTGACATGGCTTTCGAGATCAGTCCGTCGGGTCGCCATGTCTTGGATGACATAGCCTGGTACAGTGTTATCGTTCCGCTCTACCAGTAGGACGTTCTGGCAGGCTAGTTGATTCATAGCTTTAGACGTTTCTTTCACCTGCGCGAAAAAAAAAAAAAAAACTAGGACACACGAAAGATGTGTGGTGTGTATTAGCTGTATATGGCTAGCCGATTCGTCCGTCCGTCCGTCCGTATGTCGCCTGTACGCCAAAAATTCCTCTGGCGCAACCCCATGCGCATGCGCGAAAAGAAAAGAAGAGGAATTGAAGCGCACGATTATCTGCGCCAGTAGTGGCGTCGTTGCCCTCCGCCGCAGCTGAGCGCGCGCTCAGAAGTTTCTCTCCGGCTCTGAAATGCCTAGGCCACGCGTCGTACATACTCCTGAGGAGCAGGCAGCTTTCGATCAGCAACGCCGCGAGCAGAACCGGGAACGAGCTCGTCTACGCCGTGCTGAGGCTGCAGCCTGGGCACAACAGACTCGTGCAGCCGATCACAAGCAGCAACTGCGTACCGAGTACCCGGCCGCCTACCAAGCCGTCGTTTAATGAACCGTCGGAATTAACCCAGTGATAAACACCGGGGCCGCGCGTTTCAGCTTCGCTGGTTAACCATCTGTACACAGTGCTTGGGCGGTAATTTCTTTGTATTTGGCTTTGCCAACAGTGAATAGTCGCAACGCACAAATAAATCAGATCGTGCTTAGTGGTGTGTCACAGTAAACAAGAAAAGTGGCGACAATTACAAGACATTGTAAGGTGAAGCAGGCAGTCTTTTGAGCTAAACCGTAGCCTCCCTGTATTGTGTACTGGTGCTGGAATGTTTTGTTAACCTGTTCATAAACGCATTATTATGTTTATAAGTTACTGTGGGGAAAGTAGTACTGCACCGCCCCTATAAAGCCTGACCGCAGAGAGTGTTCCGATGCTAGCGTCTTCGCCATGTACATATTCTTCTGGCGCATTTATGCGATAATTTTCAACCTTCCGACATCAGTTGGATTCGAAGCGACGCATTGTTCTTTTTACCTTTTCCTGCAGCCTTGCAGTCAATGTAGAATTTGGTGGGTGTCTGTGACGTCACGCCTTTCTCGACGCCCGGTCCATAGACGCGGACTTTTCCTGGATCTGTGTTGTCAGCCACGTTGACCTGGCAATGTAATTAAAACATAACACGATTACTTCACCAGAAAGCAGCGTGCAATACCACCTGCCAGACGAGCAAATGTAGTGACACCTTTAGCGATCATGCTTGTTTCACTCACTTAATGTATCTGTGACGGCATTTTTCTTAATACCGTGTCACTTTTGTTTAACAATACGAAAACCAACTAAAGCGCACAGAGGGAACCATAAAGTTGCTAGCACTTCTAGTATTATCAAAACCTGTTGATGAGTCACTTTGGTCACTCGGTGTTGCAGAGGAAATGGCTCGTTTCCCTTAAGTCTGCGTTCAACACTAACTGGAATGATAAATATGATTGAAGCTTGTGCATTGTTCTTGCATTCAGCGCATACTCTTCCTGGACATTCAGCTCTTCCTGGACATACAGCAAGCTTTCGATTCAGTTCCGCATAAGGCGATTATTTTCGCTCTTGCAACCGCGGGAATTTCGGGTCGTCTGCTCCAGTTTGTGCATAATTTTCTGTCGGAGCGCCGGATGAAAGTGCGTGTCGGAGGAGTAACTAGTGAATACCGAAATGTGACGTGTGGTGTTCCACAGGGCAGCGTATTATCACCGCTTTTGTTTAACGCGGCACTCGCCGCGCTTCCAAGTCGTTTGCCTCGAGACACTGACTTCCCTGTGAGCGTAGCTGTCTACGCAGATGACATTGCTCTGTGGATAAGCGGCCCTTCGCACCTTGGTCCGCGACTTCGTGCAAGCTTGCAAAGAGCTCTCAACGCTACTTCGGAGTACTTGGGTGAAATTGGCCTACTCATATCACCTGCTAAGTCGGCTGCAATAGCATATCACCCTAAACAACGCGCTCGTCGAACGAGCCGTCGAATGAGCCGACTGTATCTTGACGAAACGCTTATAAACTGGGTGCGACAACACCGTTATTTGGGCTTAATTGTGGATGATCGCATCTCTTGGCGTCCTGCCGTTAAATCTGTACGACGCAAATCGCACTCCCTTCCTAAGTATGTGGCCGCCTTAACTGCTCGATGTGCTGGTTGCGACCAAACAACGTCTCTTCAGGTATACCAGTCATCTGTACTCTCAGGCATGCTGTACGCATTACCAATTTTGAACATACCACCTAGTTTGATGGCCCAACTGGAGCGAGATCATCGCGTTGCCCTTCGACTAATGCTTGGATTACCTCGTGAGGCGCAATCTATTGCATTACTTACTGAAGCGCATCAGTTACCCCTGAGGCTGCAAGCAGATCAGAGAGCTCTGTATCACATTGAGCGTCTGCACCGCGCATGGAATGGTCAATCGCTCCTTGATCGTCTGATTCACCGCCCATTATTTCGCATGGAAAAATTGGCGGCATTATTTATGGATATCACTACCATTTCTGAACATGCTGCTTCAGATACGTCTCCGCCTCCAAAAGGTATCACGAAACACGTATTCCCCATTTTTCTCACAATCCCTGACATGTACAAAAAGTCTGATATGGCTGTTTCGGCAATATTTCAATTGGCTCAGTCTCACTTGTTCGAAAAGTTTCCAGATTATCTTCAAGTTTTCACGGATGCATCTGTACACAACGACGGTCAAGGCGCCTCTGCAGCTTTTTACTGCCCTTCAACAGAAGTACGACGTATCTTTCAAATACCTCATCCAACTTCGTCAACAACTGCGGAACTAGCAGCGATTAATGTTGCACTGAAATACGTGCAAGAGGAGTTAATTACATCGAAGGTTGTCATCTTTACGGACTCCCGTGCTGCCCTTAGCAGGTTACAACGCAGTGAGCTTGATTGTCCACTTGTGCGCAGCATTAATGACTCTGCGAGCAAAATTACATCACGTGAGGTATGTCTCGTTGCTCAATGGATACCTTCACACGTAGGAATCGCCGGAAATGAAGAGCCTGATCGGCTCGCTTCAAGTTGCGTTCATAACAACTGTGACTGCCCAGAAATTACGTGCAAGCTTGATGACGCTCGTCTGCTGATTCGTCGCCACCTACTCAAGCAGCATCCAGATCAGCGCGTCGCAAATGGAACGTTCCCGCCACGTGTTCGTGGTCGAGGCTTGCCTCGTCGCGCTAGAGCACAACTGCTCAAGCTGACGGTTGGTTGCGTGAACGTGCACGAACGTTTATACAGACAAGGGCGTGCGGAAAGTCCATTGTGTACGTCTTGTGGCTCTTACGAGACACTTCAGCACCTTATACTTGAGTGTCCCGCTTTCAGTGCGCAGCGCATGTCACTAGTGAGAAACTATCATCTCCTTGGCCTGCGGTGTGCGACACTCGAGGAATGTTTATACCCCAGTGGCTGTGCATCTAAACGTGATCAGGCCCATCGCGCCCTACTAACCTTTATAGACCTAACTAACTTAGGTTCACGTTTGTAGCATGAACATTGGACATTCAGTTGTAGCGTGACCTTTAGTGACCGGCCCTACTGTGTGTGATCAGTACTGTACCCTAACGCTTCTTCCTTCGAAGATGGGAGGTGGCGGGTTCAAACACCTTGTAGTGTATATTGTGAACCGGTGATTACGTGCAGGTGATTACGCGAAACGGTGATTACGTGCAGCTTCACTTGGCGTCTCATCGTGGAGAACACAATCAGCCGCATAGCGAACTAGCCATGGACGTGGTTGATAATTGTGGAGGCTGTTCGACGCGCCGTCACTTTAATTCCGGCTGCAGAGTTCTACTTTAGTCTTTAGATTTGTCCTGTTGCAGTGTTCTACTTTGGTCTTTAGATTTGTCCTGTTGCTCTCCTTTCCTTTTTCCTCCCCTCCTTCCTATCTTCCATTTCTGTGTTGCTGTCGCCTCCCTTCAGAAGAGTAGGCAGGCGTTGTGCCCCTTCCGGTGGCAGTTGCCAGCCTGCTCCTCGCTTTCCCTTTCCTGTTACCTGTGTATATGTGTATATGTGTGCAAAACAAATAATAATAATAATAATAATAATAATAATAATAAGAATAATAATAATAATAATAATAATAATGATTCACTTCCCGAATACACTTTGGCCTTCACTCAACTAGCGCGCGCTTTCTGCTTAAACCTTACTTTGCTCCGTGTTGAAGGTACTGCTGCTTACTAGAAACCCAAATAATCAGTAAGAAGTAATCAGTTTATTACAAAATGCCTGACAATATTTCATGGTATTGCTCTGTTAAATATAATTTCGCGACGCACAGGGACGTTCACCGCAATGCTATTGACCCGGTAAGCTGTCATAAGTCGATGCAAGAGATAAACGTATCCAAAGTTCCAAAAGGCAAGGTGTCGGAATGCGAAACTACGTGGCCATGTCATTCGTTTATTTTGGCTTAAAGGTGGAAGCCAGGTATAGTCGTAATTCCATAAAAATAGCAAACCTGTCGTTTATACTTGTACACTTATTTACCATGGAAATGTTTTTGTCGAGTCTAGGCACATAGTTCGAGTACTCGCACATACCCGCGAAAGCTCCGCCGAAGGTGGGTGCATGCCAGTAGCTCTAGTCGACCTGTTCGCGATAAACGCTTATATCAGTGAGTTTTCACGTAGGTCATTATGATTATGGAATTTTCGTTACATCTAAACTAGTTCAGAACGAATCAAAAAGTGTATTGTCTAGGTCCTGCTCTATTAACTAGCCCATAAACGCTGATCTTGCTTGTAACCGTTCTCGATGTGCTTGCCTTGGTGTTCAAAGCGTAGCTGATCAAGAGGCACAACGTCTTAATATTTGCTGCTTTTGTGTTTCTAAAAACAACAAATACTTTCTACTGCATTGCCGCGTGGCATCGAGTATAGCCAAAGTGACGCATGATAGGGTGTCGCCCAGTCGCTGAATGTGTCACTACTTTTGGCAATCTGGCAGGGATCCAGGTCTGCACGCATGAAAGGAGCAGGACGCCTGTCACGATGAATGAGCAGGCAGTGTGAGGCACCCAACATGCTGGAGGACGATAACGTAGCTGTTTAGACAGAGTGATCGCTTTCACAAAACTTGAAATTTCAAAAGCTCGCACAGGCGCAGGCAGTAGCCGGAAGAGAAAAAGGAAGCAAGACTATAAGCGAGGCAAAGCCTGCATGACAAAGCAAAGCAATGTTTAAGCGACCCATTCGAGCAAGCTACGTATCTGAAACTTTCAAGCAATGCTTTCTTCAAAGAAAACGTTCGTTTCTCCATGCTAGCAAAATGCACAAGAAGGGTGCACACGATACAACAATGAGTGCGGGGCTGGCACCGACTTCTAAATAAACAAACGTGTTCCTAATCCAGCCATTAGTGAGTGCTTCGGTTTTATCGAAGCATTCTTTTTTCTGCGGTACGAGAAGCTTGCTTATGCAAAGAAGGTGAGGCGTGCAGACAGGACACAAGAGAAGAGAAGTGGACAACACGAACGCCACTTCTCTTCTCTTGTGTCCTGTCTGCACGCCTCACCTCTTTTGCATAATGGATCCTTACCAACTAGCTCAGCTTTCTGTCGTTCTATGAGAAGTTTGCTACCAGATACAGGTTGCTGCGTTGGTTTCTACAGTTTGCCAGTGCAGCTAGCACAAGCCAGCGCATGCAGGGGAATCCCAGAAAGGTAAGTACAGAAGGGGACATGTAAGTGTGAGGAAATGAACGAGGAAGGGGACACAGTGCAGGGGGGAACCACGGTGCGAAAGGACCGAAAGAAGAGAGTGAAGCGGAGGCGCTACCCGGAAGGGGCTTCCGGGCACGGCGACGCAGGAGTAGTTGACCTGCACCGTGTGCTTGTCGTTGGACTCGGGCTTGTACGTGCATGTGTACGTGTCGTCGCCGTTGTCCTTGACCTTGACGTCGACGGGCCTGCTCTGCGAGTCGGCCACGATGACCTCGAGCGGCGCCTTGCCGCCGGCCTGGCGAGCGTCCACCGTGAACTGGGTCGGCTGGCCCTGGAGCACGCCCGTGGGCTGCAGTCCCGGACCGCTGGCCACCACCTGAAAGCGACGAAGCGTTGCACAGAGGTCGCATCGCGCCGAAAGACGCGGAACTGTAAAAACGTCACAGGTCGACACCTGCAGCACACCTGTACAATGCATATGGGAGAAGGGCGTTTGGCGTTCTCTCGTCGTCGCAGGAGAGTGCCCGTGACGTCTCTTCACGTGGAAGCAAGACCGCCTTCGAATTTAAACGAAGAAAATGGAAATGAAACGGCTTACTTTCATCTGTTGTGTAATGAAGTGGGTAGCACTCGGGGTTTTCTATGCAAAGAAGAACTGGGCACTCATAACCCATGATAAGCATAACGAACATGTGAATCAGGAGCCTGCGAAAGCATTTGAAACCAAAACCTAACAGAAGAAAAGGAAGTCCAGGGTTACAACCTGTAGCATGCTGTACTGTTGTCCACAGTATGAAGAAATATTGCTTGGGGAGGGAAGAGCGTGCTAGAAGAAATAGTACTCTGTCAAACGCAATATGAGCATTATATCGATGTTCTGGCACCCAGCGCGATTTTCCTCACCTCGCCTTCGCGAAGCTTTCATGGAATGCCAACTAAGAAAGCACAACGTTTTATTGGAGCTAATTACATAGGCATCAGATGCTTCCCACTTCTATGGTCATAGGCAGACCTTTTTACTGCCATGTCAGTCTTGCCGCAGTGCTTCGATTGTAATTTATAGTCTCGCCTGCTTTAAGGTTATTATGTACAATACCCATTGTGCGCACAATAAAAAAAAGATGGCTGGCACTCTCACTGAGATGTGCACACCCATCACGTCATTTTTTGCGAACATAATTGAGGCTACTGCGCATATAGTTGTTTGCGAACGGAGCCTCCCTGCTGAGCGATGAAGCGTGCTGTTGCGTTGTTTTTTACTCGACCTTGAGCAGTAAGAATTTTTCTACCTCGATAATTCTCTGATCAGCAGGAACACTTCTCCATAACCCCTTCTCTTTAATGCTCAGGTACCACGAATTATTTTGTCCGCAATGTCAGCTAATTCAAGAGAACGTCAATGTATGTGTGCACAAAGCGAGGACAGACAAGATAGGAAACAGAAACAACGCAGCCCTTTAGCTGGCACTTCAAGATGGTCGTAGAGAATCCATCAAGGTAGTTCAAGAGGGTACTTCGATTCGCCTCAACAATTCGTCACCCTTTAACTGAACGGGAGCCTTTCAAAAATAAACTCGCCTTGTCCGGCTGGACGGTGCTCTGGGGAAGGATGGTGGCGATCCAGGGCGACTTGGGAATGTCCTCGCTGTTGCAGAGCACGTGCACGGCATACTCGCCGGGAGCCGTGGGGAAGTACTTGACGTCGGCCGATCCGTCGCCGTTGTCGTAGCACTCGATCTTGGCCTTGGACGGTCCCTCGATGGCGAAGCCCAGCTGACCGGTCTCGCCGTTCGTGTCCACCGTGAAGGTGGCCGGATAGCCGACCAGGCCGCCGGTCAGGCCGGGACCGTAGGCGACGATCTTGGACTCCTTGTAGGGCCCCACGTTCACCTCGTACGGGCTGCGCGGTATCTCTTGGCCTCCGTAAGAGATCATGACCACGTAGCGACCCTCCTTGGCCGGATGGTAGTTGCACTCGAAAGTCTTGTCGGGCTTTGGCGTGATGTTCACCTTCTCGACGCTGCCGCCTGTATGCGACGATGGGAGTAAGTGAAATTCATTAGAAGCGTACGAACAAATGTAAACATTGGTTTGACTAATTAGTCACTCGACTGGCCAATCGGCCAATTCATTGATCGGCGAAACTGAACATCTCAGAGATGTACCTTATGCTATGACGAACGCCGGAGAGACAAGCTCGGCTTAAATCTTGGTTCCTTAACCGGCCCCTTAATCTTAAAGCGAACATGACCTCAGAGGTGGTAGATCGATGCTGCGACACTTGCCGTCATTGGGTCGTGTGGAGCAGCAGGATGTCAAGACCTTCAGTCACTGAAGCTTGTCGTCGAAGAAAGAGGTATTTACGGATGCACGCTTTTATTGCATTTGTTTATGTATTTGACGTACTTAATATTTACTTGCATCATGGCAACGACTGTTTTGCGCTTGCATTTCAGCTGTAAGTGGCGTTTGCCTCTTTTTGAAAGCAGAATAAAATACAACAATGAAGACATCTGCTCGCCACCTAAGAGAAATGAAGTCAATACTACGGAATGGAAATTATTGAATTATATAGAATAATGCACGTGTTTGTTATAAAATAACGCGTTATTTTTTTATACAATGAGCTGATAGACAGGTGACGCTAACTTATAATTATCGAATATAAAACAAAAAGACGACGAATATCTTTTTCTGCTTTACATTTCAGACTTTGTTGTAAACACTAATTAATGAAGGACTAGGATGCAGCTGTGATGTAAATTTAGCGCCCGCGTGCCAAAAGTACTATTAACGCACAGACCTGTTCGGTTTGGCTTCACTGCAGTATGTTGTTTGATACGGTGAAGCCGCACCACACTGACAAGCTCTTAAAAGGGTGGTTCGCCTTACTGTTGAGAAGCCCGCTAACACTGAAGCTGAACTGCTTGCTTTTCGCAGAGTGCTACCTAAGTTCAAGGAGCGTATACCTCGCACAAACGATCTTTCTCTTCTTGCTGTATCATATTAGAGTTAGTTTAGCTGGCTGAAGCTAAACTCCAACTTTGCCTTCCTAACTAAAATGTTATGCTTACATTTCAGTGAAACATTTCATTATGCTTATTTTTCCTGCAGTTATTTATTTCGCGGAACTTGCCCTGCAGCATACCTCTTTACTTAAATGAACGCGTCAAGGTCCTCCTCTTGCAGAAATTGAAGTAATGGCTTTGCGAACTAATTGTAGTCGATCAGCCAACGTTTATAGCTGCCTTCCTTATCCGATCGTGACTTGGCATCTCTTAGTATCTTTCCTCGAGCATTCCTAGTTACTGGGAAAAGCTACAACGTGTGGTGAATGTCCGCTGTAGAAGCTGGAGCAGCGTGCTTAGGACAGTTCGCTCGGTCTTCGGGTGTTGGGTCCGTTTCACACTGTCGCTTCATTCAAGGGAATTGTAACTGAAATCGTACGAACGGTTTGAAAGAAAGAAAGAAAGAAAGAAAGAAAGAAAGAAAGAAAGAAAGAAAGAAAGAAAGAAAGAAAGAAAGAAAGAGGCGTTGCACGTACCTGGGCCGAGCACCTTGACTTGCAGCTCGCCTTCGCCAGCGTTCTCGGTGAACACCTTGAAGTCAGCCACGTCGCCAACGCGGACGCCGTTCTTCTGGAGACCGCGTCCGGAGGCACGGACGCGACGCGGGTTGCAAGCTGCACGAGCAAGAACGAAGCAGGAAATCGCACTTCCTCCGGCGCCTTTGTTAGCAAACACGAGCAACGCCAGTGCTGACATGCACTGACACACACGCCGAGAAGAGCTCCAGTCGAACGAGCCCTCAAGCGCCGCACGCGACCGTGTGGGCTTGTTTATTTGGAAAACAATGGGCAAACATGCGTCACTCGCGCTGGATTTGCAGCGGTTGGTCGCCACAGCTTGCAGCATTCTCATGATTTAACTTATGTATGAGCAATGTGCCCTTTAAGAAGTGGTGCTTCTGAGAAACGAGTCATCGCACGACTGTAAAAGGCATATGTGTATGTATAAGAGATTTCTGAGAACTCTGCTTGCTGCCGCTGGATTGTGAACGCGGTTTTCTTCGTTGGTGACGCTCTTTCTTTCTCTTTCTGCGCATTCTCTCCTACCCCCAGTTCAGGGCAGCCAACTAGAACTATATCTGGTTAACCTGCCTAACTTTGTGTACATCTTTTCTCTCCCTCTTCTTGGATTGCAATCTGTGCTTAGGGGCGTTCTCCTTACTGACATCTGTCTGCTCACCATTACGGAAAATAATTTCAGATATGCATGCTTCTTCATTGCTCAAGATAATTGTCAATCGAGGTAAGCTCGTTCGTTAGGCTTTAAAAAGTGGCCTCTGTTGAGCAGGGTTGTGCTCCTACGTTTCAGATTTGTGCAGTGACAGGCAATGATTGCCAGGTGCACACAGGTGCACGTACGAGCTCATATTTGTTTTTCTTTTTGTTTTTAGATTTGCGGGCGGGATTTTCACAGATATATTTTCTTGCACATACCGAAGAAGCCAACAGTCACAAAAAGCGACAAATGCACTGGTGAACTGATGTTTTAAAAATGAAAGAATAGAAAAAGATACTTTAGTTTCTCTGTGAGTTAATCGCCTTCAGTAATCTTTGATTTCTTTTATGGGTATTTAAACCAAGTCCCTCATTATACTTGATTATTTCACAACATCCCAACGGGTAAGATTTAACATGTTAAGGTTCTTTCGCAAACATGTATATTGCCTAGGCCTCAAATCGACATTGATCTTCGATATTTTCTAAATAAAAGCACACCTTTAGTGACTTTTCGCTCGGCCATGGAGCTTAGCCAACAAGTGTGCGATGATAATAGTCACGATCGCAGCTTAGATCATTTTTAGATCGTCAGATAGGAAGCAGAGTGTCTTGAACGATGATTAATAACGACATTCGAGGCGAGTGGTTTTCGGAATGCACACGCAATACTTCACATTTTAGCTTATCTGTCAGGGTCTTCTACAAACGATGATTTAATGACCTTTACCTAGCCTGGGAAATGTCACGACGAAAGATTTTAGTGTTTCAGCTGGGATACAGATGGCTCCACGTGTACTGTCTGGAGATTTACAAGCAGTCGTGGCCTTTCCCTCAGTTACACCGGAAGCACTCCGATCTTCATGTTTATTCAGCAAATGTCAGGAAATACTCGCTTCTTGTTTACGGAACCACGTGCAGGACGTGATGGGGCAGGGCAAGATATGTATGTTTAGGTAACATGGAGTCCGGTAAGTTGCTCCACTACGCGCCTACTACTGCTATAATGCAGTAGGTGGGATGCATTTATGGCATTCGCTCGTCTAACTACATAACAGGAGGGAACACTTCTCACGGAAGTTGCCTACCTCCTTTATTTTATTTCGTGCCTTTGCGTTATCTTTCCGCTATTATCACCGCCTTTCAATTCTCCTTACCATTCCCCTAGTGCAGGGTAGCAAATCTTAAGCTCTTCCGGTTAACCTCCCTGCATTTCCCACACCATTTCTCTCTCTCTCTTCTACCTCCAATCTGTACGCAGTGTCATGTCAAAGCCAACCAATGGCATCACATGTGCTGTGGAGTGATAAAAAAAAGAACACTAACAAGCGATAAAAGCGACCCCCACTGCCTATGCCTGTTAGTACTGCATGTCCACGACATGACATGACAAGAACTTTATTTGAGTCCTGAGGGACTGAGATCTTGGGGAGCCAAAACCGAAGGCTCCCGAAGATCAAGTCGGTGGCTCCGCCCACGATGGGACAGGGAGATCAAGTCCCGCCGCAATGTCGTGGGCCCTCTGGACAGCCTGGAGTTGAATGGGGAGATTGCTGCTCTTGAGAGATTCCTGCCATTGTTCTTTCGTGATGGGTGCAGAGGCGTTAAGGACTGGGCACAGCCAGAGCATGTGGTCAAAAGAGCATGAGTCATGACCACATTAGGGGTACGACTGTGAGTGTTCAGGAGCTATCTTGTTAAGAGATCGAGGAGTGGGATACGAACGGGCTTGCAGGAGTCTGAGTGCGGTAGCCTGAGGTTTGTTCAATTTGGGGTGAGGGGGTGGAAATGTCCTCTTGCCTAGTCGATAATAGGAAACAATTTCGTGGAAAGTACATAATGGATATTTGTGCATGTTGACCTCGTTCCAAGCCTGGCTACCCACGACAGCGCGGTGCGTGAAATCGCGCGCTCTCCGGTGGACCTGCTCATTAGGATTACATCCAAGCGGGTTAATTGAGCTGTCTAGATGGGCTGGGAACCACGAGATTTGGTATCCTCCTTCGCTGCTCTCCCTAGTCCTTTGAAGTGATTTAGTCACAATACTGTTCGCCTGTTCAGATATGATGGCGGACGAGAAAGATCTAACCCCGAGAAAACGATAGCGGGAATTTTTGAGCTGTGAAAAGCCAGAGCGATCGCCGTGGGCAAACTTCGTATAAACAGAGGCTGCATTCACCAGGTTGCCCCCCGCGTCTACCACCGAGACAGCGAACTTTTCCTCACTGTCATATCTGGCAGCATCGACAAAGAGGGCATCTAGTTTTTGCTGATTGATCTTTTTAGGGATGGACTTGGCTCTCGCGAATCATCTACCATCGTTATGCACTGCTCAAATACCGCTCTCCTCACCTTCTCGGGAGGCACGCGCCCCAACCACATCCCACAGCGCCCCATCCCACAGCCGCGGCACTTCTTTTCCTTTTCGCTACTGGGGCACACGTCGGCTCGATGACCCGCGTGGCCACACGCGTAGCATACATTCACCTGCCGTTTGTACAGAAAGCATGGAACGAGGGCGACTCCACACATGACCGTGTTGGGCACTCGCAAGCCGTCGAAGAGTATAACAACTACTTGTGTGTTCTTAATTCTTCTGACTTCTAATGCCGTAGGGTTGCTTGGGTTCAGAATCATCCTCCTAAGGGCTCCTTCGTCAAATGAAGGGTCGATGTTTCGTATTACACCTTTGCACGTGCCACCAGGGGCAGAAATGTAGGCTGACACCTCAAAGGCGCCGAGTTTAGTATGTATCTTGCTGATTCTTGCATATGCCCTCGCGTTTTGATCGTGAGGGGTAGAGATAACCAAAATGTTCTGCATCTTGTTTGGGCACACGGTGTCCTCGGCAGTCTGCTGTTCCGTCAAGGCCGCCGCCATGGCCAGGGCTGGGCGAGGAGTATGATATCCGTTTTGGAAGCATCGAGGCCTCCCTTGGGGCGCACGATGATCTTGATTTGGTCCTTGGGTAATTTCGGTAGCCTCGAGGCTGCCGTTACCTGCTTCATGAACCTTTTGGCCGGCGAGTTGGCCGTGCGGCTGCCAGCCGGCATATTCTTGGTGATACGTTGCCCGCCATGTGAAGGCGTATTCGTTGGTTGTTTTCGTTTGCTGCCGAGGACGGTCGTCCATCCCGCTTCATCGAGCTCCTCCAGGGCGATTGCCATCCCCTCGACGACTGTGGCACCAGGCATGATTTGTGTTTGTCAGTAGTTCGCTTGCCACGCCGGTCGTCCGTGCCGGCGGGGGGGTTAGGCCAACGCCTTCTCGCGCTGCCGCGCCGTAAGTAGGCGTAGCCCGTTAGGGTTGGCGCTCTGGCGGCGTGGTCGGAGATTCAAGAGGTCACAAAATGGTGAAAAGTCCACCCACCGATAAGAGTCCACTATCTGCGCAATCCTCGGAACTTGACGCTTCATAAAAGGTATACTTTCCGTGGGTCGGCTTCGCAAAACAGCCAAAAACCTTGGAAAATGGGGGCCGATGGCACGTCGGATCCGCACTACACTGCCGCATGTCCACGAGATTCATTTTTTAAGGCAATATAAATAGGCGTGAAGCCTGTGAAGTGCTTATTTCGGGACTTGCGGTTTGTGGTCTCCTTGGCATGCACTTCAGCTTTCAGCTACTCAGATACGTGACGGTGCGGGATCCTCCCACTTATGTTATCCTCATAATTGTTTTCCTTGTTAGTTTCTATTTTTTATTACGATGAACCAAAGCTACCTAACTGACAGTAAGTTAACTACACACATCGTTGTTATCAATTACCAGTGACAAGCTTTAAAACACTGTCTTGTCGCTCTTTGGCCATAACTGGCCTTTCGGTTATCAAAATTCATACACCATCGTCATCTATCATTACTGCCATTTCTTATTGCTAACGAGTGTCCAATATATCATGCGATAACCAATGTTTGACAAAGGTCCGGCTTTAAAAAGAAGTCAATGTACACAAATATCGCGGATGTGAACTACAAAGCGAACTAAAGAATATATAAGCCGGTGAAATGATTAAGGCAGTGCCTTCTCACTCAGTCAAGCACAAGGGGCTGAATACCCCCCCCCCCCCACACACACACACACACACAAAAAAAAAAGGGGAACGCACGTGGTCCGACGTTGACCTTGAAAGGGCTTCCAGGCACGGGTCGTCCTGCGAACAGGACGTTCACCTGGTGCGGCCCTTCCATGGACGGCACGTACTCGCAGTGGTGCTCGTCCTCGTTGGTCTTCTTCACGCGGCACGGAAAGGCGTTGCGGCCGCCCTTCGGGTCCACGATCTCCACCTCCACCTGGCCCTTGCCCGCAGCTGCGTTTGACAAGAAATCACTCACACATCCGTGGTCTCGTCAAGGATGCACAGCCAGTGCAGTCGAGTACGAACGACCCCGACCGTAGCTCGTAGGATCGAGCATGCAGTTTCTAGGATTTAGAGAGTTTATAGGGTCACTTAACGGGGGGAAAAAAGTGGCAAGTCGAAAATGTCGTGTCAGCACTCCTTTGAGACCTGTGCACTGTTAATTAGTAAACCCTATTTCAGAAAGGTGTAGGCTTTAGTGAGTGTACGATAGGTGGCTAGTGGCATGCTAAAAATAGTGCAAAAGACGCTCGCTCGAGTGCGTCTTTCGCGCTAGCTTAATTATGTACACCGTATCGACACATACTTTCGAAATCGTAGAAACATTACCGCGCGTTCTCACACTTAAACGGATAACACCTAGCAAGTATACGCAAGTCCGGAAGCACCTTTAAGATATTTTAATCGGATGATAAGGTTGGTCCGGAAAGGTGAATCTGGCGTTGTGGATAATATCGTGACGCCATGACACAGGAAAATTTGGTGACGTGTAGCAGAGGCTAGGTATGATGATACTGCTCGTAAACAACAACAAAAAAAGTTGTGTTCAATAGGTCCTGTATGCGTTTCTTCTCGCTGCGCTAGCGTGTGCCAGCTGCAGCCATCGGAAGAACGGAGCGAGGCTACGCGTCGTCACACCGTGGTGCATCCACCCCCTTGGTGCCGAAGCCGAAGCTGGCTCCTAGAAACAAGTATCGTAGCAAATCATACAGGGCCCTCTGACGTCTGCCACTATTTTTTCCATGGTTCTAGGGGTTTGCTAAGGTTGTGTTGAACCCAAGAAAGTGGCACGCAGCAAATGTCGTGTCAGTGCTTCCTTGAGACTCCTGCACCGCTCATCAGTAAACCTTGTTTCAGTATAGGCGCTGACTTGACTAAGTAGGTGGCTGGGTCACACGTTGAAAATAGTGCCACAGGTGCTCGCTCGAGTGTGTGTCTCGCGCCATCTTCAGTATATGGACAGTATTAGGTTTTGTTAAACAGGAAATAGTTCCTGAAGGACTGTTGCTAAAAGCGTTTTATCAGCGAGTAGCCAGATGTTTCTTGCTAACGCATCTGGCCTCTGGGGCACAAGAAAAAAACAAACAAACAGAAGAGGTCGTTTGATTTTAACGCTGCCAAGTAGGAGGAAGACAAAATGAAGAAGACGCATGCATAGCTCTGTGCATCTTGTCATCCATGTCCTGCTTGGTGCTATCCAGATCATGTTCAGATATTCTCAATTTCTAACGCTACAAGTGGTCAGTGGGGATCGTGGAATTGGGGGTAGTAAGGAAAAAAGAATGGGAAGAATAGAGAGTAATTGTATTAGTATGACCAATACGCTTTAACTATGAATGGCTGACGCGGTAAAAATAGGACCAAGGATCCTAATTAATTGCAAAGGGAGGGGGGATAGAGGAGGGTACAATTGCGACTTGGGAAAGTTGGTGGATGTTTGTTTTGAAAACGGAACCGGCAGAACAAATATGAATCACGGAAATGTGTCTTGTGTACATCACGTTGGTTCTGCTTTCTATTTTGGTATAATTTTTCAAGGCACGACTCAGGCCATCATGAAACAGATCATTCGTTTGATAAAAAGCACGCTTCAAAAATCTCGCTTAGCGCCATTTTCGGTAAGCGCGCAGTCGACTTTTTGAAGAGGGCATCTTCGCCGTCACGAAGACATCTGCCCTTGTCGGAACGTCGGCTCCATTCTAAAGGCTTCCCTTGTTCGCACCCCGTCAATCAAGAAATGGCGCAGCTCGAACGGTTCGCGCACCTTTGCTGAAGACGTCAAAGTAGGTGGGAACCCCAGCGCTGACGCCCGTGGGCTGCAGGCCTGGGCCGACGGCCTTGACCTTTGTCGGGTCGCCGGCGAAGCCCTCGACTTTGACGGGGAATGGACTCTTGGGCACCGCCTTGCCGGCGAACTGGACGTGGACCTTGTGCGGTCCCTCCTTGAGGGCGGTGTACGTGGCGGTGTACGTCTTCGCCTTGTCGTCGTTGTACCGAATGTCCACCTGCGACGCAGTACTCCGTACGTCAGAGAGCACGTGACCACAGGCAACTATTCACTAATCAACATGTCTTCAGAAAGTCAGAATTTGGGCTTGTTGGCTGAACGCCTCGAACTTAAAATAGCGCAACAATTAAATGACAGTGACAGAAGAGAACGCGCACAGCGCGGACTTCCAACACTTTATGCCGGAAGAGCGGTCGTATATAAACAGAGCATAATAAGAATAGCAAAATAAAAAGAAAGGCTGATGTGAAGTCATGAATTTGCTGAATTAGATACTGATGGGCTAGTTGGTTAGCCACGATATTGAAGCAGCGCATTTAAAACTGACACGTTTTACGCACGCATGAGAAAGGACTTACACAGGCGCCTGTGTTCGTCCTTTTTCATGTGTGCGTGAACATGTCAGCTTTAAGTGCGCTGCTTCAATATCGTGAAATCGCGCCGTGTCACTACGACCGCTGACGTCATTGGCGCTGTCCAGTAAAGGGTTACGGTATCTGGGAGCCAACGGCGGCAGTGACACGACATGGTTTCGCATCACTTATTTATTTCCTGCTATTTTCGTTTGGTCTGTTTATACTATGTTTTCTCTTTACAAACAAAGTCTCGTAAGTTAGCGCTGTGTGCGGCCTCTCCTGCCCCTGTCTCTTGTTGCGCTGTTCTAAATGCAAAACTTTTTTCGCTGTTTTCTTGTAACTACTCTCGGGAACTTAGTGCATAACGAACCGTTCCTGTTTCATCCCAGTATGTGGTGGAAGGTGGCCTGTTCAAGAAGGAGACGCGTTTCGCTGAAGCTCCAGAATATCGAAATTTTCGAGATTGGCATCTATCGAGAATGTTTATATGTACAACGTGGGCAGTAACTTTATTTTATATACATTGGGCTTCTGTCAAAATAATGTCTTCCCTGATGTGAAGTTTTGAACCGTTCTGTGGAGATGACGCACCTGGTATTCATTGTGACGCACACAAAAGCAAATGTAAGTGGTAGATCCTGTAAATGGCGCCTGCAACCTATTAATCATGAGCGACTAAAAGACATAATCACAAAAATAAACGGCTTTTCACTGTATGCATCCATATATGTCGCTCCATCAGGACTAGATATGCTCGTTTTAGCTCTCCTCTCGTGCTTTCTTAGCTCAGCTTGTAAAGTTCTTCACTGTTTCATTAAGCCCTTCCATGCGCGCACGCTATCATGGATTCTGACTAAATATGGCCAAGCTTCTTTAATACCGAGTTCTTTACGTAAGACAAAATGGACAATAATCTAAGCATTTAGTTTACAAAGTTTCGATCATTTATTGCAACAGCAAAGCTTAGGAGCACCGTACAAGGAAATTGAAAGAAAAAAGAAAATCGTCGTCGACTAGAAAAATGAAACTACAGAAGCATTGAAAGTTAAGCTAGTCGGCATGAATTCATTGCTGCTAAACAGCGCAAGGAAGCACACTTGGGGACAAAAGGACAAAACGAGGCGCTGACCCTTGAATTACGTTTGTGTAAACGAAAATGCAAAAAATGAAAATCGCGATAAAATTGAAATTATCGTGGACGAGCTTAGCTCGGCCCTTGACCACGTTGTCGTCATGCAGCAACGCTCGGGCGAGCCCAGCCCGTCCCGAAGAGGAGTACCTGCTTCCCTGTCGTCAAAAAAAGAAAAAGAAAAAGAAGAGAGAAAGAGAAGGAGAGAACGCGGATGCGCGATGCTCACGGGGATCTGCTGTCCTCCCGGCGCATCGACGTGCGACTTGACCTCCCCCTGGCCGGCGCTGAACGTCTCCACGGTGAAGGTGGTGGGCGCGCCGACCACCACTCCCGTGGGCTCGATGCCGGGCCCGTAGCAGCGCACTCGGGCAGGGTTCGTCTGCAGCCTCAGGGGCGCCTTGTCCTTCAGCTTGGCGTTGGGGAACTGCGAGGAACCAATGCGGGTGCCCCGCTCGATTGGTCGCGAGCAACGACCCTCTGGGGTTGCGCGAGCACCTGCTCTGAAACTGGTGTACGCGGCGCAACGGGGAAAGGAAGAAACGGCCGAGCCGGCCAATAAAGGAGCAACTGTGTAATGTTGCGCTGTGCCAGGTTGGAGAATGAAATACCAACTCTCCTGGACCTCAACACTGGTGGATTGTTCTCGCTGCTCCGCATTGTGGACGAAGTCGATGGAGTGTGCCGTATGGCCGCTGAGGTGTAAAGCCCTTCATTAGGGATCACTAAAACGAAAGCTGAAATTAAGATGGCAGCGCAGCGTTGGCACATGTAAGAAAAATAGTAGCAGACTCTTGCTCGAAAAAAATAAAACGAGTAGAAATCAAGAGATTCTTTGTGCTAGTAAAAGAGGCAAAGCTGTTGCGGGAACGGGTACAATCCTTATTGTTTGCTCTACATACTCTGACCTCCAAAATTATTCACGTGGTGCGTGGTTTAAAAAAAAGCCGCACGGTGCTCAGCGAACCTAGAACACCACAACAATAAAAGGACGTTATTCCAACTTTCAAACCAGTTTTAGAAGCACCTATGATGACATCTGGTACCTGAAGTATGGAAGTGCTCAGTGTGCTTTGGACTATGTCCCAAAACGAAAAAAAAAATAGCAGATGTCGCTCATTGCTTGTACGCTGTAAAAGTTGGTCGCGCTTTAACAGTTATGTTAAAGTAGTATAAAAAATTTTTAAAATTAGCAAATACGGTTATTTTTATTGCTGCAAGACGCCAAAAATAAGTAGATTCTAAAGCTTTATCACTGAATAACTAAACATTTTAAATAATCAGTAGACCTACTGACAAATCAGTAGCTGTGACAACACTGTGGCAACATTGTGGCAACACTGGCCGTACAGGGGAGGAGGTATAGATACTGATATGTATCCTGTAAATGAGTCGCTATACAGACCATTACCGAAGTTTTCGTTGTGCAGGCAATTTTTTATTGACAAGGCAACTTTAGAGAAAGAGAGTGGCAAAGAAAAGGAAAAGAGAAAATAAAGCAAGTCGATTAACGAAATGTATGTCTGGTTCGCTGTTTTACACATTGGGCAAAGGGATGAAGGAACGGTAAGGGAGATGCGTGCGAAGATGCGGTACTACATATCGCGTCTGCTAATGATCACTTATGTCAGTTCATTCGAACAACTTCAGCAATGTCTGCGTTGCTTTTCGCAACGTCAGAACACCACACGGCATATCCAAATTGTTAGTCCACAGGATGGCGCCGTACTGTATAGGCTTAAAACTGAATGTGAAGCTGGTCAATACACACACACAAAAAGCGTTTTTGTATTTCCGCGAGACCGTTTGTCTATGTCTTGCATTTTCTTGACTCAAACAGAGATCATACAGAAGCTTCGAGGTGGGTCTAGACTTGAACGCGGAGCTCAGGGGGCGCAGTGCAGCTAGCGACCGGCTCGGTTACGATATCACACCGCTTTCGTCGATAATCCCAC
The DNA here is from genome assembly GCF_038994185.2 of Dermacentor albipictus. Lineage (NCBI taxonomy): Eukaryota > Metazoa > Arthropoda > Arachnida > Ixodida > Ixodidae > Dermacentor > Dermacentor albipictus. The sequence continues at coordinate 144,909,210 of NC_091825.1, read as the reverse complement.
GCGGAATGTGTTACATAACTTTAGCCTCTAGGGAGTTAAATTTGTGCTGGCACATCACCGCTTTCTGTAGAGGCAGAGCACTGCACCGAGTGATCGGTACTGAACTGTTTTCATTGTAAAGTTAATGTAACGCTGAGAAACATTGCGCGAAAAGGCACACCTTGTACCGAAAAGCAAATGAGGAACACGTGTTTAACAATATGTTACGGCATATCTGCAACGAAAGAGCGTCTGACACACGATGCCCGAAACAGTGAAATGGTTGAATCAAATTTTACATCTCAAAGATTTGGTATAAATGATATTTATAATAAGCAGAACACCATGAAGAACTGGTCGCTTTCTTTTTTTCATTATAATAGAAGTTTTGAGTTACTGGAGCCATTGCTACCAGAAAAGCCATATTATAAATAAATTACTAGTTTTAGGGGTCCTGAACTTATCGGCATGTGTTGCCCCGTAATTTGCGTTATGCTTAGGAGATTAACTATGTCATACACGTGTGTTGGATCAATCGGCGTTTCCTACGTTGTTTTTTTTTTTTCAGGCGTTTCGAGAAGCACCTGATGATCCACAGCATATACCGAGCGCGAAGCGGGAGAGGAGTGAGGGACGGGCGACGACAGAAAATCAGCCAGGAGCCAACGTTTAGAAAAATGGGTTACTTGCTTTCGCCCTGTGCCAAAATTTCGACAAGGAGATGTGTCTTTAGCCGGCTGTCTTCGTTCAGTCGACTGAAAACCGATGCGTTTGTCAAAACGTCGGAACAGATTCGAGCCTGAGTCTTCAAACTCCGCCGAAACATGTGTAGATCAGCGTCTGCAAGGTGCAACGTTGACTTCGATACATCGCGATGGAAACACGCGTTCCAATTCTCTTGTCTGGAATTGACGAAGGAACAACCCTGGGCAGGCAAACTTTCCGCGGGCGTTACTTTCATGTCGCTTAGTTGTCCGAGTGTTCGCCGCAGGAACTTAAACTGTGTCGTGAAACAACATCCTTCGCTGCAGCGGTGAACCGCGCGTTTTGAACACTTGAACTGTGATGAACAATCTAACCTATAGTCACGAACCTTGTATATGGAATGTAGATAGTAATTTTTCATCTCCTATATCCTTTCAGTTCTCTTCCTGTTCTTATTCTCATATCCCTTTCCCCTCTGCTGGACGCCGTTCAGTTGTCAGCCGCTTGGGCCAGGCAGTCACAGTGAGGCCAGAAGCAATTTCCTTACTTGTTAATCCTCGCATAGTTTGTCAGTTGAGCTCTTACTACGTTATACGAAACACAAGTTATGCCAGAACATGTATTCTAGTACACGAGAGTCGCTGTCGACTACGTTTCAAGCGGACGAGCAGGAAGGCCGAGCAGGGGACGCGTACCTGCGAGAGGTAGGTCATCATGGACAGCTCGTCCACCTTGGGGTTGACCATTTCCTCAGGCGTGACGAGCTGGGGCACGCCCAGCCACTCGGAGGCCAGGTCCATGGCTTCCTTGGCGTTGCGCTGGGCGTTCTTGGGGTCCCAGGTGGCCCAGTCCGGACACAGGCCCGGAGCGAGAGCGTCCACCAGGGCGCCGACGGCCTGCGAATCGACGGGACATCGGTGAGACCTTGAAGGGTGCTCGAATTTGTTCGATCACGAGGACACTCCTGAATCTGAGTGAACACGAGTTCAGGGTCAGCTCCAACCTCTTGCAGCAACACAAACACTGCGCGCCTCTTACAAAAGACAGTGCGGCGACGGCAGACTAGTGCACACAAGTATTAACTTTTATACTTGTGTGATGGTCTGCGCCAATGACACTTAAATGAGCCGCCTTCGCTTTAGGAGGTACAGTCTTCTTTATGAATTCATTTAAACCCTAGGCGGGCATCTTGTTAACCTCCCTGCCCTTTTATGCGAAGCATATTTTTTTACATATCTATACCTCTATTGCTTTCGTAATGATGAAAAATTATCTTTCTTTGTTCAGTTAGTGTCGGAACAAAATTTTTTACTCACTCGCTCACTTGTGCACCAGCTGGGATTTTTCCACATGTGTAGTCCATAACCTCGCTATAACCTCTCGCGGCTGTTTGTTGTATGATTCTCGTGCTGAAGATTTCCGTCATGGAACCTTATTTTAGCGCAGGAACCAGGAAATTACAGTCTTTAAACGCAGATCTGGTGCTCCACCTTATACTGACGCACTCTGTGCATCTGTGAGCAATATACAGGAAACGTACGATATTGCACTTAAGAAGCCACGTAGGACTAACATCTACGTCGAATGTACGCTAAAACCGAATTTATCTTTCCTTGTCATGTTGCTCACGGTTGTACATTCGTCCTCCTTCGTTTCGGAGTCTATTGCTATAGCTCTGAAACAATGCCTAAGACGAAGGAAGACGAAGTGATTCTTTGATAGAACGCTTGTGCTTTTGTCTCCGCTTTTTCGCTTTGTTTCCCTGCATTTCTGGGAGCTGCCGCTCCCTCCTTGCGGTAATGGATGAAGAAATCTCCGCGGACTTTCCTGGTGTGCAGCCGTCAGGTCGGCTAGCGTCCAGGAAACGTGGAAGTGCGTCAAGCGATACCGACAGCGAGGACACTGAGATATGTTCGGACAGCTACGACTCGTCGGACGATGACTTCCAGGTCGTGATGAGTAGATCAGCGAAAAGAAGACTACTGCAGGCATCTTCGTCGCCAAGTGCTTCTACCGTGAAGAGTGCACCGCTGCGCTGGCCGCACACTGTGCTCTTTATGCCCGTGGACCCGGCGACCAATTTGCGGCTCCTCAACAGGCAGGTCCTCTCTTCCTTACTCGAGAGAATCGCACCAAATGAGATTAAAGACGTGCGAATAAACCCGCGGAAAAATGTCCTGGCAGTTGATGTGCTACATCGTAGTGCCCTACAACACCTACAAAATATAACTGATATCGACAACGTAAAGGTGCGATCAATGATCCCTACAGGCTGCGATGGTACTGCGGGCGTCATTTATGACGTCGACGTTGCCATTCCTAATGACGACTTGCCAACGCTGATAAAGCCAACGACAGAAGGCAATTCCATTACAAGAATTTCCAGATTGGGAAACACACGCTGTGTGAAGATTATGTTTGAAGGAGACAGCCTTCCTTCCCACGTCAAAGTAGGACATGTCCGCCATCCAGTACGACCATTCGTACCGAAGCCCCTCCAGTGTTTCAAATGTTGCAAGATTGGCCATGTGAAGGGTGTCTGCGTGAACAGTGTAGTGTGCCCGCGGTGCTCTGAGTCCCATTCAGAAGACGCCTGCAGCACACATGTTCTAAAGTGCCCGAACTGCAGTGGTCCTCACAAGGCCTCATCAAAGGATTGCCCGCGGATGCGGAAGGAATTCACGATTCTAAAACGCATGGTGCGCGACAATTCGACGCATCGAGAGGCTGCTACCGCTGTTCGGCGACGTCGGCATCGACACCGAAAACGTTCAAGAAATTCCGCAACTGAAGATACGTACACGCCAGCTACAGTCAGAAGGGCTGCCGCATCTCCGCACTGCGCCACCAAGACAGATACAAGGAAAGCGAACAAAGAGGAGAGCCTCGCCCGTCCTGAAGAATGGCCTGAGCTACCGAGGGCACACCTCCCTGCTAAGATACCTCAAAACGCACCGGCTTCAACGGCTTCTGCCACTGTTGAAGCGACGCTGGCTGATGATCTCCAGGTCATCAACATTCTGCGGTCGCTCATGAGTGCCATTCGCGGTATACTTACCAACATGAAGTCTTCGTCTGCGCAAAGCGCACTACAGGTGCTGGACACTTTGAGTCCAGTACTTGCAGCTCTTGGTTAAAATCATGGCTCTCCAGAAGCCGTCGTTTCGTGACGAAGTCCGAAACGCGTCGATATTTCAGTGGAACGCCAGAGGACTGAAGTCACGCATGTCGGACTTTCGACAGTTTGTGTTCACGAATAAGTTCCCAGTCATCGTCATCTGCGAGCCCCTATCAGATAACATCAGACTGTCCGGGTATGAATGTTTCATGTCCGCCACCCACGGAGAATGCAGCAAGATCATCGTATTCATGCGACGTGATCTTACGTATGTCCATCACCCAGTGTCGCCTGACCAAGAAAACCAATACGTCTGTCTGACAGTGAGGAAAGGCAAGCTCACTTTCACATTAATTGGAGCCTACATATCGCCCTCAAGTCGGTTGGACTGCGAGAGATTACGGCGAATCACCACAGCGACTCCGCAGCCTTTGGTGATTACTGGAGATTTTAATGCCCACCACCATCTCTGGGGAAGTTCTAAGATAAACTCGAGAGGCAGAAGATTAGTGTCATTTGCCTCCGAACAAGAACTATGCTTGTTAAATGATGGAAGCCCCACCTTTCTACGTGGAACTGCCTACTGTAGCTGCCTGGACCTGACCTTTGTTTCACGCTCTTTCACTAGAAAGGTCAGGTGGTTTCCGGATATTGAAACGCGGGGAAGTGACCACCTACCCACTTATCTTAGGGTTGAAGGGTTGACGGACTCCAGGTTAGCCGCCGTCACACAATGCATCGACTGGCCAATGTTCAAGTCAATTGTCGAAGACGGCTGTCGTGATGACTTGGCCACTAGCCTAGAGGACATCATAAAAGGTGCCCTAGAGGCTGCGAAACATTCACTTCCGAGAACGTCCACACGCACCGAATACGACATTGAGCTAGAGAAGCTTCGTGCAATTCGTCGTCGTGCAGAGCGAAGATACAGGCGCACGAAGTCTGTAAATGACTTGAGGTTGGCCAGAAGAACTCAAAAGAAAATTCAGCGTCGCATGGACAAACTTGCATCACAAAGATGGAAATCATTCTGCGAATCTTTGGACCCACGAAAACCATTGTCTCACATATGGAGAACTGTTCGTGGTCTCCGTGGAACCCCTCAGCAGCGCCACCCTTTTAAGTCTTTGGCCCTTCACCAACAATGCAGCGAGATTGACGTAGCGGAAGCTTTCTGCAGGAGGATTGCTGGCGAAACTAGTTGCGCTGGAACATCGACGCTCCGCCACTCACCGATTTCACGCGACTCCCGCATGGATAGTCCTTTCTCCATGGACGAGCTCGAAGCTGCACTGGCCTTGTGCAAGCGTTCATCTTCACCAGGCCCCGACGGTATAACCTACCGTGCCCTGTGTAATCTGGGTGATGAGGCTCGAAAAGTGCTCCTGCTCCTATTCAACAGCTCCTGGCGGACAGGTACGGTTCCCCAAGAATGGAAGACCAGTCGCATAATTCCACTGCTCAAGCCTGGCAAGTCGCCTGTAGACATTGCATCATACCGACCAATTGCGCTTGCCAGTTGCATCGGAAAACTAATGGAGAGGATGGTTCTAGCACGGCTAGAATGGTACCTCGAACATTACCAGGTATACCCAGATGCAGTGGCCGGTTTCAGGCGGGGCCGTTCTTCCATAGACAACGTTATCGACTTGGTGACGTACGTCGAGCACCAGAAGTCCTGCAAAAGATTATCTGCTGCCCTGTTTCTGGATGTTAAAGGAGCGTACGATAACGTAACGCACGAAGCGATTTTGAACGCGTTAGAGGCAGTAGGACTTGGCGGCAAAATATATATTTGGATACGTAGCTATCTACATACGAGATCCTTTTTCGTACTTACCGAGGATGGCCCGACCTCCCAGCATTACAGTAACCGTGGGGTGCCTCAGGGCGGAGTACTCAGCCCAACGCTCTTCAGTCTAACACTCATTGGACTCACCGACATCCTGCCAGGCATTGTTAGGCTCTCCATCTATGCCGACGACATTTGCATTTGGACGTCGGCTGTGACGCGACTGCAGCTTCGCGCGCGGCTTCAAAAGTCAGCTACTTTGACATCATCCTACCTTCGAGAACAAGGACTTCATATATCATACGAGAAGTGCGCAGCGGTGGCATTTACCAGGAAATCAATGTCGCCATACGTGATATCCGTCGACAGACACATGATCTCGTACAGCACGAGTCACAGATTTTTAGGGGTGGTCCTTGACAAAAATCTCTCCTGGACCCCTCATGTGAATTATGTGAAAAAACGCCTGACAGGAATTTGCCATATGTTTAAGTTCCTTGCAGGAAAGACCTGGGGAGTGCCAATACACTCTATGCTGCAACTGTACAGGGTCCTCTTTATTGGATTCCTGCGATACAGCCTACCTGTCATGTCCAACACCTGCAGAACTAACCTGAACATAATCCAAAGCATCCAAGCCCAAGCACTCAAGATATGTCTCGGTCTACCGCGGAGTGCGTCAACGACTGAAGTTATTGCAGTGGCTCAAGATTTCACTATTAGAACGCACATTAGCATTGAAACAATGCGTGTGCACCTAAGACACTTCGCCCGAAACCCTACCCACCACCTAGCAAGTCTCCCAGTAGATAGGCCCCACACGACATTCAGTGCGACTGTCTTCGCGCACCGTGACTCTTTCAGGTCAGGTTACACACCTGCGGCAAGGCCTTCTATTCCTCCATGGTGTATGCGCCGTACTCAAGTGAACCTTACAGTCCCAGGACTTCAGAAAAAGTCGGACTTGCCATCATCAGCGCTCAAGCAACTAACTTTATTTCTCTTGTACGAGAAATACAGCGACTGCACACACGTCTACACTGATGGATCAACTACATCAACCAGTTCCGGCGGCGCTGTAGTTATACCAGCAATGAAAATAACCAAGCGGTTCAACACTTCCCATGTCACTACATCTACAGCTGCAGAGCTCGCGGCTCTCCGCGACGCGCTTGAAGTGATAAATACTGAAAGTCCTAGAAAATGGGCAGTCTTCTGCGATTCCAGGCCGGCCTTGCAATGTGTGCATTCATTTCTCCGACATGGAACTCACGATCAGCTCACGTGCGAAATCGCGGAACTTGTCCATCACTTAGGAGAAAAAGGCCATGATATCTCTTTTCAGTGGATACCAGGTCATTGCGGTATCATTGGTAATGAAGACGCCGATAAAGCAGCTCGGACGTCAAACCAAGAAGACCGCTGCGTCCCCATTCCGCTCTCAAGGACCGACGCCGCGAGACAACTTGGCATTCTGGCACGCACGATCTCCTTAGCAGAGTGGAATAATGTACATACAAGACGCACAAGACTGCACCGACTAAACCCATCACTTCAACTCAGACCTCCAGCCGGTGTGCACCGGCGTGAAGCGTCTCTTCTGTGTCGGTTATGGCTTGGAGTGGCCTTCACGAATGCCTACTCAGCACTAATTGGAATGGCTGATAGTCCTGCATGTGATGTTTGCGCATGCGAGGAGAACATTGACCACATATTGTGCCATTGTCCTCAATTTCAAGCCCAAAGACAGTATTTGTCCGACACATTGAGGAAACTAGACGATCGTCCACTGAGTGAACAGACAATATTAGAGCACCGTCCCGACCGATCATCGGCTCAGAAGGCAGTGAAGGCACTTTTGTGTTTTCTCAGAACTTCTGGTTTGCTCGAGCGTCTTTAACTGAAGTGCTGTCCTTACGCGTACCTACACCTTCTCTCTCCCTTCTTTCTCTTCCCCTTCTCCCTTCCCCCAGTGTAGGGTAGCCAACCAGACTATTGACTGGTTAACATCCCTGCCTTCCTGTATTCTTCTCTCTCTCTCTCTCTCTCTAAATTGAAGCACCGTAAACAACAGACATTCGGGCATACATATCTCGATGTTCGTAGATAAGCATGCATTATTGTCGTTAATAAACTACTTCTCATGGCTATTCGTCAAACAAATCCAGCACGGAGAACAGAGGACGATACTTTGGTTCCGAAGGAAGTATTAGCCTAGATCACGGCGTGAACGCTTATCGTCATTTTTCGTCGCCAGCATTACCCATGTCATCACTAACCTGTACTCGTTGAATTTTCGTCCGCTGCTTGGTATATGACTTGTGTGCGATACCTAAAGTGTAATATGTGCTTCTGCTCAAAAGCAACTTGTCCACTGAACCTTCTGAGGGCCAGAGAAACACCAGACAAACGGCGCTGGAAGACCGCGCGTTTCTCAATTGACGTTAAAGAGATCCGAATGCCACATTTCCACACACGACAGCTCTGACGTAAAGTTGTCTTTAGTTTCTTTTTTTCTGATTGTGCCTGCATTTTGATGATGATGCTTTTCGTCTCGTAATGATGCCTGTGGTTGTTTATAACTGTAAACATCCCAACAATACCGCAATAAGGGCGCACCAGGCATCATTAGAACGAGGCGCACCTTCGTTTGAACACCGTTTATGAACATTCAATGTTCCTAGCGTGGCAAGTGTCCTGTCTGTTCATTAAGAAACGAATGCTTAACAAAGACACCAGCTATAGCCTAACAAGAATTAAGTTGCTCTATATTCTGAGCCCTTGGAAAGTTCGTAACAGACCTGTCCGTCGTTCCAGTCTGAGGTAAAGTTGTTGATGGGCTTGTCGGGCAGCTTGCTCTGGATCCACCGGAGCAGGCGCTGCTTGGGCGACGGGCCGCTCTTGTCGAAGGCCGAGTCGTCGTCGCCCTCCCACATGGGCAGCGAAATGGAGTAGTGCAGAATGAGCGTCCATATCAGGCCCAGGATCAGCTTAAGCTTGCAGTCCACGATGTCTGAACTGTCTGCAATTGACAAGCGTTAATGTCGACGGTCAGTCGGTGCGTCTTCGACTTCATTTTGGCACGCACACCGCTAAGCCCTCGTCCCTATAGGGAAGGGAAAGGCAAAACCCTATGACCGAAGAGGAAACGCAGCGATGGGGATCCCAGGAGCGATGAAATGAAAAAAAAAAGTGATAGGCGTAACGTTAAATGATGGGGGAAGAGCCATGTCGGTTAGGGAGCAAACGCGGATAGCTGATATCATAAAGAGGAAAAGGAGGCTTAGCAACACCCCGTGCCCGTACTAGGTCGTTTGATGCTCGCCAACGTCTAATTTGCACCCTCTCGAACGCAGAGGACAAATTCGGAAGGGAAAACAAAAATATTCGAAGATAGTGAAAATGCCAAAACTTGGCCTCTCAACTAGTATCACGCAGAACGAATAAGAAAAAAAAAGTTTTAATTAAACAAAGGAGTAGTTAGAAAATGGACGAGTGGCAAGAGCGAGCACATCACACACAAAATACACATAAAGTCAGACCATCTATACAAAATCTTGACGTGTCATTCCACGTGTAGAATGTCTAAGGTCAGCCTGTATAGCATTCCACTCTTTGTCCACTGCTTCTTGTAGACTAAGAAAATAATCCGTTAGTAAGCCCAATCACAACAGATACAAATGCAATAGCATTGTTAACCGTATTTTTTTAATAGCTACGCTCCAATCATGTGCTTCCTTTTTTTCTTTATTTCAGACGTACGGTACATACACATACATCAGTCTCAGGGGGTGCGGCAAAAAGCACATCGTTTGCCTGATACATTTTACGCTGTGCACGAGGCGATAGGCAATCGCAAGGCATCAAAGTGCCTAAGAAATACCCGCATTAAGTCTATCTATATTTTGTACGGTCGAAAGGAGAAGTCTACGTAACTTCGTCACGTATTCATGAGTACATAGGCTGTTTCAGCGGGGACCGTTTTCATTTTTCGGCTGTGTAAACAAGGTTCCCGTAAGGTCACCGAAGGGCGAATTTCGTCGTCGTGTTGGTGAGCGACTAGATTTTTAACTGCTATACTATTATTAGTGCGCATATACAATTTCTATAACGATTTTTCTGAGGGACCATTCTAAATTAACGTTATTACCGCACTTTGGCTTACTGCAGTCGCCGCTGTAAGCGCTGCCATAGGCGAGAGAGAACGAGGGATGAGAAGGAAGGGAAGGAGGAGGTATAGAAGGACTAAGAAACCTTAAGTGAAAGTGAGATAGGGACAGAGAGACCACAACAGAAAAAATAAAAGGCAAAATAAGGCGAGCCACCTTAGAAGACGGTGCGGCTGGTTCTCGCACATTCCCTCTCTCTCTCTCTTGCCTTTCTCGGCCCACGCATAGTTCGCGTGCGTTCTGCGGATGCCTCCCGTGCATTCTCGTGGCGTTGCCTCTTCTGCCGCCTGTTCGAGAAGATGCTAAATTCGGACACGCGCACCGGCTCGAGCGGAGGCGAGGAACGGAGAGCGGCCGAGCGACGGCTGTACACCGCCCGCCTCGCCTCGTCTTGGAGGGGAATCTGCAGAGCTGTCAGGCGGGGGAGGGAGCACGCCGAGGAATAGTCGCTCGCACTCCTTTCTCGCTATTTCGGCTAATTTGTTTGGACCTTTCTCTTAATTTTCTTATTGCGGTTGCGGACAGGGAGAAAAATGTTTTCGTCGCGAACGAACCATCGCCGAGTCGACGCGGCAGTTACAGATTCTTGACCCGCCGTTGTTGTTCCCTATCCCTCCCTCCCTTCCTTCCTCCCTCCCTCCGTGCTATATTTACGCTTCTGGTCTCAAACCAGGCGAATAACTCGTGTCGACAAAGCGGGTGCGAGTCGGTTACAGTTGGAGTCAAGGATGGCGATGTCGAAGTCCGTTTGTTCAAATATACTGAGCTTCCTTCCTTACTTCTTCACAACCCACGCATAAATGGAAAATTAACCTTATTCTTTATTGTCCCGCTGAGTTTTTCGTTACGACATCACACTATTTGAACAATTAGCATTTAAGAGGCCAAGCTGGTGCTTTACAGCTGCCGGCATTCTTCATTAGCGGTGTTGCTTTGCGTGCTACGTAGTACGTGGTAGTGTAGTTGCCTTTTGCATTGGTGTTTTTGTTTGCACTGTTGGTACGAGCGTTATGTGGTAATACCATGCTGTTTTGACACTCTCGTTCTAATGTCGTGGTGTGTGCGTTCACTGCAATCAAGCTAGTTTTTCTGCATTAACTATACGTGTGTATGTGTAAAAGAGAATACGAGTATAACGTTTCTGTTTCATGGGACAGGGAGCAGTCCAGTGCCACATTCTCTAGCCAGCAGCCCCTTATCATATAGGAACAAAGAAAGGCCGGGAACACACGTCAGACAAATTTTACCATTAGGGTCGAAGTAAATTGAATGCGTTTCGGTAAGCAGAGACTGCACAAATACACTGGCGCTTTATTTACTTAAGTTCACAATGTCACAAGAATAAATTAAATTATGGGCTTGAAGTTCCCTGATGAACACACGGGCTTTGAGAAACGCCTTAGTTGGGGACCTCCAGATTATTTTAAATGACCTTCAATCGCCTGAGGTTCTTTAACGAGCATCAAAAGCAGTTTACAGGAGTGTCTTTACATTCCACCTCTGCTGCAATGCTGCCGGCGCGGCCGGCAATCGAACCCTTGACCTCGGGCGTAGCAACAGAGCGCCATAGTCACTGAGCATCTGCGTCCGCCGGATTCGCAACGACAACATTGCGCAGCTGGTACTGACAGTAGTTGCGCTTCTGCTGCTCACACCGAAGCAACGCCGTGAAGCCTCACGACCAGGCATCTCTGGTCGGAAATTTAAGCGCCGAGGTGTCAGTTAGCAAACGCGGCAGAAATGTTTCGCTCCGGACGAGTCTGCACTGACGCCACGGGGATAAGGTCCATGTAAGGGGAAACGTTGTAAAACGTCACGCATTGCGCGACACTGCCGATGTCTCCGCGGAGGTCGCAGCGGATGCGCGGAGAGGAAGTACTGCCGCCGTGCTGTGACGACATTGCAGCGACAGCACGTCGAGCGGCAACCGTCGGGTCTGTCGCGTCGCGCTGTGAGCGACGGATGTGGAAATTGGTGGCGCCTGCAGCGTCGGCATGCGTGTCACTGCCGCGACATTATTCACACCTATACTGCGGTAACACGCTTCACTTGCTCCGTTTACTTTTTAAAGCCTATAGAAGCGGATATATCTACAAAGAGACAAGGCTGGGACGATGAGACTCGGAGTAGATAAATATAGCAGGGCAATAAATATTGACAGGGAGCATACACGGACCCACGCACCCGACGTTTTTTTTTTTTTTAAAGCTTGGCTGCGAACTGAACGAGCGCGGTATCGCTCACCATGGGTAAAAAAAAAAAAAGCTGTCGCGGGCTCTAGCTGTTTTAATTGTCAAAGTCATCGGGTTTGAGTTTGAGGCTCGTGCTGAACCAAAATCAATTGCGGCTGGTGTCGTTTGGGCGACCTGCCAAGCAAACGCGATTCTATTTTGTTTTGACAAAGAAGAATGTTTTTAGGATTCATTCTTTCTCTGGGATAGAGTCGGACTGACTGTACACATGGAGAATGGTGCAGCTTTGACACTTTATTTTCAACGGTGACATGTATGCTTGTTTCATTAATATGGCGAAGTTTGTTACGCCGAAATTCAACTTCCTAGTCAACAGAATAGTCGCAGAAAAAAAAAAGGGGGGGGGGGGGTCCTCCAACCTTCTTTTATTCTTAAGCAGTGGCCTTTTGTATCATATCTGCAGGAAGTTATGAAGTTTCGAAATGACGTTATGTGGCACTTGAAAGCGTTCTAGCATAAAACAACCACGAGGCGTGCATGAAAGCAGGACACCAGAGCTCCGGGTTTCATTCAACCGGAAAGCTTTCACAAACACATGAAAATTAAAAGAAGAAAAAATTGCGTTCGCTAACGGACGAGACCACTTTTTACTGCGAACACCGTAACTGTTTGCTTGAGGTCAACGCCCTGAACTATTCCTATAGGCACCGCAACCCTGTATGTCCATAGCAGTGACGGGCTCTTTCAACTATTCGCACGGAGAAAATGTCTAGTTGGCAGACTATAGAATGAATTTGCTTCAACAAAGAACTCGTAGCCTTGTGGCGAAACATTCCCACCTAAACCATACATTTGGGATACTAAGCAGTCGGCGCAAAGCAGCAAAGCAATACTTGGGGAAAGCTTGGAAAAAGTGGTTGGTTCACCACGGACGAAAGATTCATCGTTAACCAGATAACACGCGCAAGACAGGACCAACGATCACTTATGACTCTTTTAAGGTCACTCTTGCCTGTGTTTGTCTTTGTAATTATGAGACTCATGCGGAGACCACACGAAGCACGTCGGAACTTTCGCGAGAAACAGGCAAACAGCAAGTTCGCTTTTATTCAAGTACGTCAAATGTCCACACGTCTTTCAAGGCAGCTGGGACCATCAACCTAACTGCGAACGGTCAACAGTGGTCAAACAAGAGATGTCGCTGGAGAGTTAGCGTTTCCACAAGGGGGCTTTTATTTGTCAGGGCAAATTGACGCAAGCGGTCTGACCGAAACCTTGGCTCCAACCTGAGATACACCTAGTCCGACCCGTGTTGATCACTTGAAGTCTTCAACTTCGTCTTAACCTCTGGGTTATTGTTTAGCTAAGTACACACTTATTATTTATTACTTACAACTTAAACTTATTACTTACAAACAAACACTCTCGCATTATTTATACATTTTGCTTACCACATACTGCAGACTTGCGGTATAAACAATGAAGGCATAAACATAATAATAATAAAAGTCCAGCACAAGAGCAAAAAGCAAGTAGGGACATGTTAGAAATACAACAAGGCCCAGTGACATGCTATATAATTCGTAATCAGGAGAATTCCAATCACTAATTGTACGTAAAAGAAAGAGTATTTGAATGTGTCAGTTTTGTCAAATACGAAGGTAGGGTATGCTGACGGTAATGTGGAGTATAACCTAAATACAAGGGGGTTACGTAAGGTGAAGGGTGAGGGCTAGCTTTTCGTTAAATTCATGACGCATTTTCTTTCGACTACTATAAATGAACTAATTATATAAGAGTTCATTAGTTGTAACGGCGATTCAAACGTGGATAGCGTATTGTATACGAACCGTTCAAATTCAACGCCTTTTCATACACGTTTCCCGCAAGTTATGGAGACCATCCGCAGAGCCGACGCCTCAGCTGGGGTGGGCATTGGGCAATAGCCCGACAAAAATAAATACGAGTCGCGAGATGAATCACGTCTTTCCCGCCACCTGTTTTTCGTTGACATCGCGTCGCGGTGTACAAAACCCGCTCGATTGCGTCACGCTCGCTATACCGCACGTCGTCGTGGTCAGCGAGCCGTGTGACGAGTACATATGATGTGTGCACAAGCCTACTTCACGGCAAACGTCTCTTATCTGCACACGGGCGTGCCCTTACAGTCCTCTCACGCGACGTCTCTAGTAACCGTCTAAAGTCTGAGCTCATCCGCGGATTCGATATTCTGCCCGATTCACTACAACGCACACTTGAAGAGTTGTCAAACGCTTGCTACTTCCTCGGCATAAAACCGCAAGACCAGAGGGCGTGGCCTCTCCTTTCAGATTCTCATCCGTTAAAGCTTTCCACCGGAACGAACATTTTTCGCGCCGAAGCCCACGTATACAGGTGTGCGAGCAGGTGTCAAATGCTCGTAATCTCCTAGATGTGCAAAGAACGGGCATATATGCGTAGAGGAGAGTGCGAAGCTGGTTCCTGCATCGCGAGAACCGACTCCTCACTCTCGGCAAACAGATTAGCAAGTTAATTGTTTCCTGCCTGCGTGCGAGCCCGGCGGACCGTGAAGCGGCAGCGACAGTGCTTGTGTGCATGCCTGACGTGCATGCGTTATAAGGGCGAGGCCGCGTCGCCGAAGACACGCCGGCCAGAATTGTGGAAAGCTGCCAACTGTCAGCGGCTGTGCCCGACCGACTGGCTCCGGGACTGGCTTGCCGGCTGGCCGAACCGCGAGGAAAAAGCTCGGCTCTGCCGCTGTTATACCGTTGGAGCCACGGTGGATGGGGTCCTTGCCGTCGGGTCTTCTTTCCTTCCTTCCTTTTATGTTCTTTTGTTGGCGCCTTTGCTTCTTCTTCCTTTCGTTCTTTTCGTTTCTTCGTTCCTTCTTACTTTCTTATTCTTCGTCTTCTTTCTTTTCTTCTTTTGTATATATTTTTCGTCGTTGTCATGTGTGTACCCTTCTCGTTCCTTAGCTTGGCACCGGGCTGCGTTTCGTAAGAACCGTGCGAGCCGTCATACTTTCGTTCGTGCGCTGTTTGTGTATGCGGGTGCTGCCGTGGAAGCGCGCCGACTGAGACTGCGCAGGCCATAACGCACGCCCCTCGCTGTCGGACGTTCCCCAAACAACCCGTTTGCGCGCAGTAGTAGATCACTAGACCTTCGCGCTGTCCCGGCTTTCTCCCCGTTGGGCCAGTCTTTTCTCTTTCTACGTTCGGAGCATATGAAACTGCTCGGAGAAGGAACTTCTGTTCGCGCATTTCTTTCGCCTTCTCTCTCTCTCTCTCTTTTTTTTAATCTGTCAGATGCTCGGGCTGAGATGAGGTGTGGAATCGGGTGACAGGTGTGTGGCGAAATCATTTCATCTACGAGAGAGGCAGGATGCAAGAATGAGAGGATAACGTGACTACTTGGTATACGGCAACCCATCGATATGTTTACAATGCTATAACACTAACGTGTGTCATACCAGCACCACCGACTCACTCAAACGTCGCTCTTCATACGCTTAACACTTGTTACAAAAAAGCCTGAAGCCGTATTTAGCCCGCTGTTACGCCTACTGGTGTACAAGTATTCCATACGCGAACGTTGATTCTACTTCCCCCCGTAACTCGCCACCCGAACTAAACTAACGTCGTCTAAACCAAGCCTGACGTAGCAGCTATGTGAGGTTAACCCGAATCCAAGTATGTTTATCAAACGTACCAAACATTTATACGCCACCGAGGCTTGTCTAAAGAGTGGCAGTAGCGAACCTTTCATCCAACAAGAAAACAAATTGTTCCATTGCAGCGCCTTCTGTTAACCGCGCCGCTGTTCTCGCGAGACAAAGTACGCGAAGAATGCAGCTTAAAATACTGGCTGAGTTCAGTTGCATGCTCATTGAAGCGCAACATTTTACGTGAGCAGCATAGCCCGGAATCTATTTACGCAAATTTTACATTCCTTACGCAAAGGAATGTAAAAAAATTAAAGGAATTACGCAAAGACGGTGATTTTATTGAGCCATCTAAGGTTGCCACGGAGTTGAACCTATTTTTTAGTTCCGTGTTTACTACCGAAACGCCACTTCCCACAAGTTATAATGCTATTAGTATAAACGCGGACATGAATGACATCCTAATTACGCAGGAAGGCATTGAGCAAGCTATTGATCGTTTACCGAGTAATTCAGCCCCCGGACCCGATGACATTTGTTCGAAATTGCTCAAGTTAACAAAACCAGTGATAGCTCGCATACTCGTCCCAATTTATCAGCAATCCATTGATACAGGAATTGTGCCTGACGCTTGGAAAATCGCACGCATTATACCTATATTTAAATCTGGAGATTCTTCTGTCCTTTCAAATTACAGGCCCATCTCATTAACGAGTATACCTTGCAAAATTCTTGAACACATCATATCATCAGCAATAATGAAGTACCTCAGTCAGCAGAACTTTTTTTTTGGAAACCAGCACGGATTCTTGAGTGGCCGTTCCTGCGAGTCACAGTTATTTGAACTCGTGGCCGACCTGCACGACGCTATACACCATTTAATGAGAATTGATGCCGTATTCATCGACTTTGCCAAAGCGTTCGACAAAGTTGCTCACAATCGTCTTATATTTAAACTTGGAAATCTAAACATAAACAACAATGTCTTGAACTGGATAGTTAACTTTTTAACTAACAGACAGCAGTTCGTGTCTGCGAATGAATTTTGCTCCGCACTAACCCATGTAAAGTCTGGTGTGCCTCAAGGTTCGGTGCTCGGGCCGATCCTCTTCCTTATTTACATTAATGACATAAGCAGCAACCTCACTTCTACAATTAGACTATTTGCGGACGACTGTGTTATTTACAGAAAGATTACGGACCCTCATGATACTAATGCTTTGCAATCAGATCTTGACAAAATCGCTAAGTGGTGCGAACAATGGCATATGGAAATAAACGTTTCAAAAACTAAACTTGTAACATTTACGACGGCTAGAGTCACGGAACCCATCTTTTATTCTATCGGTAACGTGGCCATTGAAAAAGTTCCTGCAATCAAATACCTAGGTGTCCACATTACTTCTGATTTGACATGGCACAAACACATTGAATATATAACCGCCAAAGCATCCAAAACCCTCGGTTTCATTAGGCGTAACTTATACTTTGCAAATCAGGCAACCAAACTCTTAGCTTACACAACTTTAGTCAGATCTCAACTAGAATATGCCAGTTTAATCTGGAACCCGCATCAAGCTTATCTTGCCGATAAACTGGAATCGGTTCAAAATAAGGCTTCTAGGTTTATCACAAGGACATACGCTCGCTACTCCAGCATCACAGATATTAAATCATCTCTAAATTTAAGCTCACTTGAAAAGCGAAGACTTGTCACCCTGCTATGTCACTTTCACAAGCTTTATCACAATCCTTCAACGTTCACAGAATCTCATATCAAACCAGCACATCGCATTTTCCCCCGATTAGACCACTGCCTCAAAGTGCAACCCAAGATGGCACACACCAAACTTATGCGTCATTCACCATTGTTCCTTGCCATTTATCATTGGAACAAACTACCTGCAGAAATCGTTTCCGAAAATAATTACGAGGCATTTGTAAACAAACTTAAGTGCTTATTTTGTGCTGGTACCTAATAGATTATCATAAGTGTATTTTTTTTCCATGTTTTGAGCATTGTGGTCCACATGTATGCATCTTCTCAAACACTTGCTTTTTTATGTTCCCTGTTTTCCTGAGCGCATGTTTGTTTATGCTTTTCGATTTGTTCATTGTCTTACGCAATATGATCACTTTATTGTACTTTTTAACCCCCTATGTAATGCCTGTAAAGGGCCTTTAGGGTATGTGAATAAAAAAAACAAACAAACAAACAAACAAACAAACGCATTTGTGTTCATCTTAATTTTTTAGTCTACGCTACGCTGACTGCTGTTGTTACCCGGTAGCGGCCTCCTGGCCCCGTCAAGCTGTGTTCTTACAACTTTCTTGCGAGGGTGGCCTTCAACAGTATACTTTGTGCGCTTTGTAATTAAATCTTGACTCGATATAGAATAAAACGTCCTCCAGACTGTTCAAATTATCGCGCGTAGTGGAGCTTGGTCAAGTTGGTTTGACGTGAAGCTGATCATAGAGTTTATGGGAAAATCATTCAGGTTGGCGAGCAATGCGTAAGCGGGTCGTCGATGTCATTGCCACGTAAACAATCGCAGTTCGCAGATGGGAATGCGCAGTAGAGCGAAAAAAAGATTGTTGTGTATGTAAGTAAGTTTAAGTTTCTTCCTCCATCCTTCAACAAATCAGTCGTAAGTAGGACATTGAGTCTTTTCTATTTTTTACTTGTGTCCGTTCCGCTTGGCCCTTCATTCTTGCAGTCACGCTCAAATTAGTTCTACCGACTTGGCTGCACAGCGATCTGCCTCAAGTACTATACGGACACGGCACCTGTACGCTTTGAAAGCACCAGCGAGACGCGCGTCCTTAGGCCTTAAAGCGGGCTGAACCGTTCGCAACGCGTCCCTACCCAATGTGCCAACTTTTCGTTTTCCTTTCTTTACATCACGGCGTGATTTAAGTCTCTCTTCGCCGAAGACCTTCGAGAGGACAGGTTTTTCCTTTCCCCGAACTCGCGGAAGGAAAAAAAAAAAAAAAAACGATGGCCGCTTGGTGGTCGCACGGCGAATTAAACTTGCGGCAAAGGCAGAGAGCACGGCGTGTCGCGCGCATTAGAGGGAACAAAAAACAAACGAACAAACAAAATACGATAAATAAAAAAGAGCACTCTGTGCACAAAGCACGGCGCGCCTCCGTATTTGGGTCAGCGGCGGTTGCCCTCGGTTCGGAGGGTCACGGTCGCCGTCCCCCGACAGGACAGACTCGACGCGGCGTCGTACCGCTCACCAATCTGACTAGCGTTTAGACAGTGCCGCGTGACCTAATAAACAAACATTTATGCAGTCGTCTACGTGATGTCTGTGGGCGCCTTGTACACTGCTTCCTCGATTTGCACATTTCCTTTTTTCCCCTTTCTAGCCTGTGAGGCCTAATCCGTAGAAATCTTCGAAACAATAGCCGTTTAGCTCAAAAGCAAGACGGCGAGACGGGCCAGATTAGAGTATGGGGTTTTACGTGCCAAAACCACTTTTTGATTATGAGGCACGCCGTAGTGGAGGACTTCGGAAATTTTTACTACCTGGGGTTCTTTAACGTGCACATAAATCTAAGTACATGGGTGTTTTCGCATTTCGCCTCCATCGAAATGCGGCCGCCGTGGCCGGGATTCGATCCCGCGACCTCGTGCTCAGCAGCCCAACACCATAGCCACTGAGCAACCACGGCGGGTCGGCGAGACGGGCCAGTCGGTTTCGATTCGTTTTAACGTGTGGAACGGCGCAAACAAACGGAGTCGACAGGAAGAATGCACGTCAACACGCCGCTGTGTTGTCGCATATTCTTCCGTTTGTCCCTGTTTGTTTTGCCCGCTTTCACACGTTACAACGAAAGCGCGAAGCTGTGTCCACGGAGCACGCCGAAGCGAGTTGCTCCGGATTAATTCTGACCACGCGGGGACGTGCGTCCACAGCGCGACGCACGAGCGTATTTGCATTTCGTCACCGTGGCATCGTCACGTGAGCAGCAGCAGCAGCTATTGAGCCACCGCGGCTTCCTTTATTGCCGAGTAATCCGCATCTCGGTACACACAGAAACGTACGCGTGAAAGGAAATAAATAAAGATTAAATTGCCAGCCCAATATGCGATGACCTTGTTGTAGTACATATATACACTAAAAAAAATTGCTTTTTAACGCAGCTTCTGCACGTGTGACCTGTTGGGAAGCACGTATCTGCCCGCTATGCACTACCATAAAACATGTCTTTACAACCTTTGCAAATTCCTCAGTAGGAGGGAAATTGGCGCACCACATTTGATGTGAGTGAGTGAAGAAACTTTGTTGTGAATGCCTGCAGAACGGTTAGCCTTCCTATGTTAGGGAGGCGTTACCGTGACATGGCCATGACGTCTTCGCGGCGTGTGGCGCCTCTACTTCGGCCGCGGCCGCACTATTCCCTTTGGTCGACCGCGCCTGCCGCTCTTTTGGGGTGGCAGCCTCCCTTTGGTTTCGCTCGGTCGTTGCCTTTCGAGGGCCGCCTAAAGCTGCTGGACAGCCTGGGTTTGGACATCTTGGTCATAGCACCTCGTTGCGGCCTCGAGCCGCGGCGGGATCGTTGTTATCGTTGCAGCTTCGTGCGGATTCTTAGCACAGTCCCAAGGCATGTGAGCTGCAGTGGCTCTTTCCTTTCGGCACACACAACACAGATTACTTTCATAGACACTTGGACACACGTGCCTCATCAGCACCGGGGTGAATAACCACCCCGTTTGAAGTTGTCGATATAAAACCGCCTCGTTACGGGTCAAGCCCAGATGAGGTGGCGGCATAGTCATTCGCTCCACATGCGATCTCCACTCATGTGGAGATCGCAAACAGCTGTTCGTCATGCTGATGCAAAAGCGGTCCGCAAGTTTCAAAAGGATGTATAATAATGTTTTCTTGGTAGTGTTTAACGAGCAGATATACGTGTTCCCAAATAGACTCCAAAAAAATCTACAGAAATTCTGAGGATTGTCTATTTATGCGTAAGCATTCTTTGGCTCGGCTGCTGCTTGGCTTTTGCTTACTTGTTTAGATAACTTATGCGTGTCTGCCCATCGCTACCAACCGTCTACTATTACACTATTATAATGATTACATGGGTTACCTTAACCAATTATGCATTTATTTTGCAGATATATCGTATCAACTGAGCCGAAACGCCGTCACAGCCATTCTTTCTTTCCTTTTCAGTCCAGTCTTATTTTCCTTCTTTAGTTTTCTTTTTTACGACCTTGACGCATCGACAGCGACGTAACCAGTTTTTTGTCTACCGCTACCAATCACATACTATTATAACGAATTCACGTTTTAATTTGACCAATTATGAATTTATTTTGCAGATGTATAAGGCGTCACGGAACGGACAGATTTTTGCTGGGGCACTCTCCAAATAGTGCTCGCTCATTAAAATGGTGCGCCCGAGAAGCGCACTGCTTCAGACAACGACAGCAAAGCTACCTGCCCACCGGCTGCCTCACGTATCGATCGACTTTCAGCCTTCAACGCCCTTTCGAGCCACACGGAAACGCGCGGACGCAGGTCGTGCGTGCGCCCAGCAAACTCCGGGCGACAAGTCACAGCCGCCCTCCCTTCAGTCGGGCTCGTGCATAACGAACCGCCACTTGCGGCTGGCACCGAAGGCGTGTGTGTGCGCGTTCGCGGCCAAGAGGGCCGGCCGCTAACGAACTGGCCGCCCTGCCTTTCCGCGACAGCTTTGTCCGGCTGACGTCCACTTGCGCCGCGCGGTCTCAATAGCTGTCGCGAGAACGTGATCCAAGCGAATACAAAAGAAGAATCCATCTTTTTTTTTGTCCTTTTTGTCTGACGGGGCATTTGGTTACCGATTAAGATGCCGGTGATCGGCGTTCCTCATTCCACGAAAATGGTGCCATACTTTTACGAAAGGCGAATCGGGCTGCCGCATACATCACGTGACCGCCTTTTCTTTTCTTTCCTTTCTTTTTTTTGTCGAGAATTTGTTCATCCTCCTGAGATCTGAAGACAGCTATGGGACATATTTTCTCTTCAAGCTGGTTCTTATCGTCTTCTTTTATATTACGAAGGAGATAAAAAAAAATGGCTGTGGCTTAGGTAAGGTTAAGCCCAGGATGCGAAGCATACTAGCCTTTATTTTAGTTGTTGAACCACTGTTTAGCCTGGTGAACTGCTGTTGCTTGGCTATATTTGGTTCGGCTAGACGAAGAAACAACTCATGCATTACTTCTTCGCCTTCAAGAGTGGAACGCGACAGCGTTCCCGTCGACCCGCCAAGGGGTGTAAGACAATGGGCTACAGGGCAGCGACTACGCGCCCCGCATTGGACGCGGTGAGCGTCGAGCAAAGCAGCGTTCGGCGCGGCAACGAAATGTGCGCCTGAGCAAGAGACGCACGCCTTAGAAACAGCTCGTTTCTAAGGCAACACCGCATTCACTAGAGGCGCTTTTGTACCGCTTTGAAGCGTTGTACTCGTGGCTCAGTGGTAGCGTCTCCGTCCCACACTCCGGAGACCCTGGTTCGATTCCCACCCAGCCCGTCTTGCAAGAGTTGAGCCAAAGCCACTTCTCCTCTGTCGTGACGTCACGGTGTCACGTGATTTCATGGTCACCGCCGCGCCTGAGGAGCTGGGTTGAGCCCTCGTAATATGCTTCGCATAAAATTTGTTTCAAGTTGAAATGCCACAGCTAAATGGCAAAAGCTGCTACTTAGCACGCTTATCCGGGCAATTCTCTACCGGAGTAAGAACATTGAACTTAAAGCAATTGGAAACAAGCTCATCTAGTCGTGGATGATCTGAACATCAGGACGCGCCGGAATAATCTTAAATTCAAGGGCATTCTTCAGGAAAAAAAACTGAGAAATGGAATGACACGTAAAAAAATAAAAAACAGCTCCCTTACGCAGTTTATAACAAACTCTCTCACTATTGAGCTTGGTGGAATTGAACGGGTTTATAGACAGGAACAGCCGGTATTTGATCGCCCTATAAAAAGTTCAAATTTTTGAACTTTAAGGATAAAAGCAACACTCTCAAGAATTCATTTACGCTTAAATACTTTGGATCTGCGCTGGTATGGGTGGGAGAAGGCTTTTCATGGACTACGTAATTTTTCGGGCGGTACTATTTTCAATAGGCTCAGTTACTCGTATAATAGGAGCTGCGACAACGTTACGAAGCAGTGTGAATGCCTTTTTATTATAATGCTAATGACGACTAAGAAAAATTTTCACTCAAGTTTTCTCACAATAGTGTAGTATTGCGAGCCATTGTGTTTATTGCAGAACGATGCATGGATGGTAGATTTACGACTAAAGTAGCGTTCTGTTCTTTCTTTCTTTCGCTTTTTTTGTGTGCGCGCTTGTTTGGTGTAAGTCACATTCGCTCGTTTTGAATAAACCGGCGCTGACTGTCTTTGGAACCAACCACACCGCAATCCTTTGCGGTTCCCAACCCGAGGCCACTGTGTGTCACAACGCTGTGCAACGCACGCTGATGGACGCTTTGCTTCCTTGCAGCCTCTTGTAGTCGCAGCTGCCAGTTCATTATAGGTAATTCGCGCGGAAGGAGTCGGTGCCGATTGATCCTCGCGCCCCCTGTACCACGCGCCGAGATGGAAGCGTACTGCTGTTGCTTCGCGACGCTATTGTGCCTGTCGTGACCGAGGAATGGGGATTCTATTCTCAATAGAACCGTCCTCAGTATAAGAATACTACTACTAATAATAAATGGTGGGCCCGCCGAAACAGTTATGTTTATCGTGTATTCTCATTTTTGCAAAAAGAAAAGAAATAAGAGGAACAATAGGTGAATATAGAGTTTAAAACAAAGCACTATGAAGTAACGAAGCGTAAATGTGGTAAATATACACTTTTCCCAAGACCGCGATCTGATCGTTAGAAAGGCTTGTTTTTATACTGAACCAAGCCTTACTGAACCTTTCATTCCGCTTTCGCGAACAGACGCTGCGGCTGAGCTGCGATTGATATCCCGTGAGTGCACTTTGCCCCTGTGGGACTCGAATGTTTTCACAATGTGGCGGTTGCGTTCGTTGTCTCCGGACATACGGGTGCACCTCCCGCCTGGATTACCCCGACGTGAACAGACCATGCTCTACCGTCTGTGGCTAGGCGTTGCCTTTACAAACGCCTATGCTTTCCTCATAGGAATGGCCAACAGCCCCACATGCGACACATGTAACATCGACGAGACGCTCGCACACATTATCTGTGTCTGCCCGCGATACAGTGCTGAGAGACAAGTGATGTGCAGAGTATTGAACCAGTTGGATAATCGTCCACTTTCAGAACTAAAAGCTTTAGGCCAATGCTCCGAAAGAACATCCGCGTTAAAGGCCTTATTCGCGCTAGTAAGGTTCTTGCGATCCACGGGGCTTCACGACAGACTCTAAGAATGCCGCCCCCTACCGCTCTGTAGTGTACGCGCTTTGTTCGTGCTTGTCTCCCTTTCTTTCTATCTCCCCCTACTACTCTGTTTCTCTTTTTATCCCTCTTAACCCTTCCCCCTGCGCAGGGTAGCCAACCGGAACTACCTCTGGTTAACCTCCCTGCCTTTCTCTGCATTATTTTTTTTCTCTCTCTCTATACTGAACCACTAAAATAATTGCCGAATACAGCTTGCTGGCTTGCATAAGCTAGGACTTGTTCTTGGCTATAGTCCAGTAAATAGCCTTGTTTCGGTCTAGTTTTGGGGACATACGCGACGTAGCAGAGACGCGTCGATGCATCGATGGCCCTTTGGCGCACTTCGTTGATAGCGAAGGGAACGCATGTTTTCAGCAACACGCGATGACATTCTTGCCGATACACAAATACCATTAAGAACAGGGCGATAGTGTGAGGCCCGGGGAGGTCAGGTCAAGCCTTATGTTGGGGGACGTTTTTACAAGTACACTGCGCGTGAAGCAGTCAACGGTGTTCTAGGGTAACGAACATTCTCGATAGTCGAAGACGTGCAGTCCACATTTGTGGACGTAACGAAATTCACTGAAAATTTTCAAATTCTCGATCTCTCATGCCGCTGTAAGTTTTTAATGATGGTAAAGATGCAAGCAACGCGCTTAAGTAAGTTCTCAACAGACCAACTTAACTAGCCCCCGAACTAGTTATTGTGTAATTTGTGGGCTTTGGAACGAACCCTACGCTTGTATAAGGGTGATCATTTTTAAATTTTTCGAAAATTTCGAAAATCGCCCGTTGCAGATAACATAATTCCAGCGCTTGAGCTGAATTATTACTTGCACGAGAAATCGAAACACATATTCAACTAATTAACAAAATCACTAACTAATCTCTTAATTAGTTACTCTACAGCACATATTGCAATTCACGAATTGTAGCTGGTGAGCTTGCAAGGCGTATCAATTTGGAATGAATTTCCACAATGACACCAGTTTGGAGATATGCGCCATCAAACTTTCCACAAACATGCCCTCTGTTATACCACTTACTTTTTTAACAAAACGCTATCTTATGCATTGAAGCACGAAAGTAACTGTAACGCCCATGTACTTTGTCGCACACTTTGAGAAATAATAGCTCGAAATTGCGTGTTTAGACATAGGACGCCAAGAAGCTTCAGATAAAATGGCACGAAGCAGTGCAAATGCAAAGTATAACTTGCTGTCGACAGTAAAGGTTCCCGAGGCACATATGACACATGAGAGGCTTCAGACAAGAGCCTTCACGAAGAAGTGCAAAGACAGCGGCCGCTCCAACTGTTGCTGTCGAACGGCCGTGTATATATAACTTCCCATCGCAAGTAAAGGACGTGCATATGCCTCAACGAGCAGCCGCCGCTTGCAGGTATTCAGCGCTCGCAGTTCGCGTGCGCCAGCAAACGCCTGAATGGCCATCGCACGGGCTCGCTGGCCAACGCGACCAAGGGCAACAAGCCAGACACGAAGCCCGTAAAAGCGAAAACTAAAATCAAGTTCGTTACGGCTTCGCGGCGACCTCTTTCTCGCTTTCGCTATGCTGCTCACCTCCTCGCTCGGCCTCTTTATTTTGTTGTTTTTCCCGGTCGCCCCAGACTGTTCTGTCGACGGCGGCGGCGGGGTCGCTTTGTTTTTCTTTTAAGTTCATGGGGGCTCGTAAAGAAAGGCAGCCGAAGCGTGCGCGTTCACATAGAAGCTCGTCGCCCGCTTTGCGGAGAAGGTATACACGGCCCATTGCTGCGTGGCCCGCTTTGCGTTGCGTTCCCTCGCGCCTTTGCTCGGCGGTTTGCAGACAGCGATGAGTCAAACGCAAAACAGGCGTGCGCCTGCCCGGGCTGCCGCATTCAACGTCAGTCTCGCATCGGGTTTCCGCGATCGCCGCCTAAGCGACTTCGTAAAAGGCATGCCCGCGCGTGAATCGCGATCCTGGCGAGGGATATGTGACGCGATGTTCACTGCGTGGTGTGATTATACCCTCGACGAAAAGAGGAGGCGTGTTATTTGTACTACCGTGTGACTAGATGCACAATGGTGTATAGCGGACAGCTTTTTCGCAAATGTGCACTCTTTTGCCGGAGCCCCTCATTTCCTTGAGCGATAAGTCGCGTGCCAAAAGTCAAACGATTCGCCGTCCCACCAGTCGTGCCAAGAAATGCGTCGAACGTGTTTTCCAACAACCTTACAGCAGGTTTCAAAAGGTGCCAAAGCACGAGTAGCCGCCCCTCCGACGCATCGTCCGGTGCATCGAACGGTCTTGACACGCGCCTGTTTATCCACTTTAAAGAAGAAAAACATGGCACGATGCCGCTTGCGATTCGACGTAGGTGGCGAGTATGGTGGTGATGGGGGTGGCAATGTCATTGCTACAGGTGCGATTAAACGCAGTCATACTAAATACAGCATAAACCTAGTATAACACAGGTTCTTACAATCGGAGCAGCCGTTTTTCCGACACGCCTCGCCTATAGGATGCCGCGTCATACCGGATGTATCTGACTTTACATGTCTTCTGTGTGTTATGTGTCACGTATACATCTCCTACGTTCTATGTATTCTGTGCCCTGCGTTCCGATAAGTGTGTCTCATAACCGCCTATTGTCCTCCGACTGTGCTAGGTCAATTTTTGACAACCGCCGAATTGCTGCCGACATGTCTGATCTGTGTCTTCAAACTTCCTATAGCATTCAGACCCGTTTCAGCACTACTTTACATCAACTCAAGTTGTTCCGCCATATAATCGATACGTGCCACTTGTTTCATCGATGCACAGCCACGGGGAAGCACGATCACTATTAGGCGTTCGGCATAATGCGCGTGCATCTCACTCTCCGTCTCTTTGCGACTCACTATAGCTATCGCATCCTGTCGGTGCAAGTACAGAATTATCCCTTTGCGGTAATCATTTCAGCGCCTGCCTCGGAATATAGACGATCTAGATTTTATCTCGGCTCACTGGAATTTATTTTTAACGACGGCTTGCTGTGAACGTGGTAACGTCGTTAACGACAAAAATGGACAGTTCGAAATAGCGTATTAGCGTACGCCTGTAGAGCAAAGGTAATGACGGAAGCAGACTTCTCCCCACAGGCACCATTACTGCGGAGAAGCTAGCTGTCAAGGCGTATGCTATATACGTACAGACACGTTCGAAACCGAGTCGATGTTGGCATATACAGACTATTACTTGCAAAGCGGCTTGCAAGCATGACATACAGAGCAGGGAAGGTCAAACGTGGAGGAGAGATATTATTTGGGAAAGAGCTCGTGAGTACTGAACATGTTTATGGGAGTGAAACCTGTGTATCTCCGAAAGCCAGAGTCCTTTCGTGAGGAGGCGGCGGCGGCAGTGGTGGTGGTGGTGGTGGTGGTGGTGGTGGTGGCGGTGGTGGTGGTGGTGAGGTTCAGCAGGTGGCGTTAGCCTGGCATACATAGCGGGCAATTGTTCCGCCTGAGCCTCCTATAATTTGAGATCAGGGGTGTGTCCCCAGGTGTCGATGAACCCCGTGTCTCGCAGGAAGGCAATCAACAGTCGTTGCACTCTCTTCCTGATTGCCGCGGGCCCTCCGGGGAAAACGACGTATTCAAAATTAAAGTCCTGTGCGAAAAACCATTCTTTTGCAGGCTGTCGACCATCGCTTCTCTTTCTGTGTCGAACTGCAGGCATACCCATATGAAATGTTAGGTGTCACGGATATCACCACAGGAGGCACAGAACGGGGTGGAAGCGCAACGTCCAGTCTTGAATAACCAAGCCGGAGTGTACGCGGAGTCGGTTGTGATGCGGTACAACAGCGTCGCTTCCTCGCCTGCAGTAAGTCAATGGATCACATAATCTTCACGTGGAGTCTCGTGGACCGCCCTAAAGTGATTGCGGAGTGCATCCTTTGAGTTCTGGCGAATGTTTGGCGCTCTCACTTTTGGGACACATGTCAGCGCTAGACGTGCAGGAGCGTCAGCAATTTCTTCGTTTCCTTCAATTCCTACGTAATGAGCGGTGAATTTAAGTAAAATTCCAGTGAATTCCATCCTTTTGTGAGGACGTCACTCCCCCTAAGCTCTTTTTGTGGCACTTTCTTCAAATTTCTTGGGAATGCCTGCTTCGTTTGTATCTTGTTCCGTATCGACAACCAATTAAGTGTAAGTTATCGTTACAGGGTGGGCTATACGCAGCCAAATACAGGCCGCCGCGATGTTTGGAGCATGGGAGGGCACAGTGTTCCGTCGTGTTTCCCACGCCACGAGGAGCGCCGACTCCCTCGGCAACGTGACACCTCACTCTACTGCGTCGATCACGGAGACTATCGCGACTGCCTCAGCCTTTGATTGGCTGACATTAAGGGTATTGTAAGCGGCTGGGGCTGAATACGCACAAGGAGAGAAAAGTAAAGTAAAGCGATTGAATGTCGTGAGTAAAACGTATGACAACGCTCGGGAGTTGCCTGATTCTGAAGGATATAGTTGGCCTTGCATAGTTGATGTGGGAAATTAGCGCGAAGGTAGACACGCGCACAAGAAGGGCAGACAAGGACGGGCACTTGTCTTCGTCTTCCCTTCTGCGGCGTGCATCTACTTTTGTCGCGTTAACTTCCCTCGTCAACTAGCTAGATTCAGCTCCCGGTCAGAGCTTTTCTTTTTCATTGTTCACATTTTTTTAGCTCTACTCACGTTCTTTGCATTAAATGTTGTCGCGCGAACCAAGCACCCTACTGAAGCCTCAACTCTGTTCTTGTCAGTTGTCATCCGCTTCTGTCTGAAGTGGTGAACGGGTAGCAATATTTTACTTCACTTTGCAAGCGCCATCGGCACTTCAAGTGGTATCGAGTAAGGAACCAGTGCCCCCAATCGGCAGCCACTTTCTTACCCAACGATTCAGATATGTGCCAGTGGTGACGCAAATTCCTCTATAGGTGCCTGAAAGGAAGTCGGCGGAAACCTACGCACAAAGCAGGCGCCCAAAAGAAAAAAATGAGGAAGGAAACTTAGGCATCCGGCGTGCAGAGATGCCTACGCTGACGGCGACGACCTGTTCCGGTCATGAGAACGACCGTTAGCTTCTTATCTAAAGCTTGGGTACCTTTTTTTTTCTCTCTCTGTTGCCGTAATTCTGAATTTGAGCGGAGTTTGCTAACCGCGTTTGTCGGCATTGTTACCCGCGCGGCGCTCCCATTTGAATTGTCTATCGCCGCGGAGGCTTGAGAGCCTGGATCCGCGCTCAGGCTTTATCGCGAAGTGACAAGCACTGTCAATGTGTAACGAAGCGATAACGCCTACCTGGGCAACGTGCCAAGACTCAGACACGGGTCTTCACTGTGTTAAGGGTTGAAATGACCTCCGTGACACCGATAACGGGGCATCAGCGACGAGAAAAGACTGGCTCTTGTCAAAGCCCTTCGCGGTCAGAGACTGCCACCTAGAGCTTACAAACGCGCAACTGTCGGCGAAGGGTACAACGGATTCTCCGAATAAATATTTTGTTCCAGCTAACAGTATAAAGAACTTTCGTATGATGGGCGCATGGCTGTACGGCGTGGACAATTCAAGAAGATGGTAGTTGTGGTGTTGGTCGATTGGTGTGAGCCTAGCATCGGTGCCGGCATTTGTTCCGCCTGAACGCTGCTGCACGTCCAGGGCAGAAAGGAC
Source organism: Dermacentor albipictus (assembly GCF_038994185.2). Classification (NCBI taxonomy): domain Eukaryota; kingdom Metazoa; phylum Arthropoda; class Arachnida; order Ixodida; family Ixodidae; genus Dermacentor; species Dermacentor albipictus. Next base: position 144,879,505 of record NC_091825.1, on the reverse strand, counting down.
TAATGCCACTAGCCGGGCACGGTGAAAAGGAAGATGGGGGAAAGATAACATCAGCACTGGCTTAATTTCCTCCAGCGTCTTCTCTATCTTGTGAACAGCGCTCAGTATGCACATATGATTTGGCCAGAGAGGGTGGCATGCGGGAGAACCCGAGACACTGGAAAGTCGCAATCGAAGTCGCAATCTAATATCGCACTCTAAAGAAAATCACCCGTTTCCTTGGGGATATCTTTAGAATTGCTTCCGAATTCTAAATGAAGTACTCAGATGATTTATACTCTAATCTTACCCACCGCGATGGGTCAATGGCTATTGTGTTATGTTGCTGCTAAGTACGAGGTCGTGGGTTCGCTTGCCGGCAGCGGTGGCTGCAGTCCGATGGGCGCAAGCATTTCGAGCCTTGAGTGAAAGCTAAAAAATTTCAAGTTGTCAAGCTTGACCCGCAAACCTTCACCACAGAGTATCTCATGCAAACCCCGTGTATTGCTTTGGGAGCTCGAACCCCATAAATCAATGCAGTCGGTTCTGAAAACCAGGGCGAAGGAAGGGCGTGATATTAAGTGTACAGTGCGTGAATGCATGGTGTCTGTCTTTGTTTCTCTGTGTTTAATAGCGTCGTCTGACTTATGCATTGCTTGGTTAACCCATATGTTGCAGTCTACACTGATTCTTATATATGGGCAAATGTTTGTTCGACGCTAGCCGCTTTGTGCATCCCCTTGTTCGTATTGTCTCGCACTATCGTGGTTTGCCTTATTATTATTTTTAATACATCAGATTTCCTGAGTTTCTCCTGTTTGTAGTACGAAGCAACTTAACTGCAACATTTGCGTTCCGAACAGGCTGCGGGACATGGCTGAATGTCGCGTGTAACGATGAAATGTCATACCTGTAATAATTTGTTGCTTTACTATCAGGGGCAAGTATTGTGAGCAGAAGGGCGGAGAAATATCGCGACTTGGTGCGGACACGAGGTTAAATTATGTGATCTTCTCTGTTACCTGCTTGTAACGGCTTCGGTATAATTCACACGTTCGGGAAGGGCACATTAACAGCTTTAGAGAAGATGTTGCGTGAAAATGTGTGCGTGGGAAACAAGTGGGCTTTCTTGGAAACAAACACAGCGCTTGTAAAATAGATGATTCATTTAACAGAAAATCAATCAATCGGTAGAATTCCCAAAATAAGTTCCTGCAAGAGCTCGAAAGGCTTAGGATATTGGGTAATATGAGTTTCAGGTCTCGGTGCGAATATGCTAAGTGCAGCGTTCTGTTCCACAGCGTTTGCTGCGCCGCCGCCAGATTTTGCCGTTGGCCTCGTTTCTAATAGCAAAGCCCGTCAAGCATCGGCAGGCGACGGCCTCTTATGCCACGCCGTACGGGAAGTTTCATAACCGGTTCGAAATCTTGATGTATGACTGGTGAATAAACGCGCCCACAGCTGCTTACGTTCGAGCCCCATACGCCGACAAAACCTTGTATGGTCTGGATTGTGCAACGTGTCTCCCGGTGGTGACGGAACTCGCACAGTCTGCGATTGCACGCGCACGGATACAAGAAAGGAAATGACGAAGTGCTACCCATGCGGCTACGGGCTCGACAGGCTGGCATGGGCGACCAAGAAAATAGCGCGATTCCTTTTGTCAGAAGAACAGCCTGATAGATGAGTCGAAGACCTGTCTAGTTAGCTACTTCGCCGCATTCCAGTGGCTTCGAACCCCTTGCGACACATCGCAGCTCCCTTTTCGAGACGAATGACGACCTTGCGTGCGGTGTGTGTACTAGGTCGTCACACGTTTGCAGTACCGTGACATTACAGGGACTGTATATGCAGCTGTCAAGTGCTAAGATACACGCGCCCTTCAGGCATAACCCGTGGATAACGAACGCGAAGCCACGCCGCCTCTATGCAGGGACTCGTGTTTTGCAGTGAAGGCCTACTCTATATATCCGTGGCGAAATGAAGCCGCCAGTGCTTCCTCCAGTTTGACACCGAGTGCGCGCCGACATATCGACATTCATTCGGACTATGTGGTCCGTCACACTGGGATATTAAGTTGCGCTAAACAGACAAAGACACAATAACAATAACACACACGGCACTGGCGTTGTCGCCGTGTGTTGTCGTTCTCATGCATGTACTTGTACGTTTGGCGCTACTTAGAATTCCAGGCCGGCACATCGTATCGTCCCGAAGACGGTCTTGTCCGTGTTTTGTTCTGTCCTTGTTTTCGTTCTTTTCTCTTTCTTTCTTTTTTTCTTTGGGGAGTGGGGGAGAGGAGCTTAAAAAAAATAAAGAACTAGAAAAACGCTACTTAAAGACTGATGTCGTACACTCGTCGTAGTGAAAAGTATTAAATGCAACGTTTTCAGTGGTCAAAAGCCGTGCGAGCAACATCGTCAAGCTCGAGCGCGACGTGCAAGGGTTGCGGCAAAAACCTGTCTCGCTCTTTGCGGCTGACTCATGTGCAGAGCGTCGGACGCGGGCGCGTATAAGCCACATTTTTTTCTCGTGGCACATGCGCCAACGGCGAACGTATGCGGATGTGCAAGTGCATGAACGCGCGTGTGTCAGGCGCGACAACGGCCACCTGTGAGAATGACGGGAACGTACGATCGGACGCCGACGAGTACAGACTTTCTTCGTCATCAGTTTTTGCACCTGTTGTCCAGACGGGAAGAAGCTTAGAATGCTGTTCAGCTTTCTTTAATTTGGCCTCCACCGTTGAAATGCAAATTCGATTTCCCGACTCTAATGTAATCAATGAAACGTGATGCGCTCATTCGTATCTGATCGATTTTCGCAGTTCGCATTACCTACTAAGTTTATGATGCGGAACTATAGCATTGAAGAAAGGAAAGCTCGTGCGGAGTATGCGGAGTCACTCGCGCAAGCTATGGATAATAAAAACACACCGGATGAACAGAACTGGAATTATTCATATCTCATTACTACTCCTTCGTGCGTCCTTTCTCCAAGCGTTCGATTTGGCAAACCTTCCGAAAGCTGAAAACGTCACAAGAAAGCGGTTCGTTGTGTTTATCGCAGTGTGACGCATTACACGAGACGAAAATTCTATCTAACTCTCATCAGCCAAAGATTCGATAAGCTCTCCTTAGCACTAGTGTGGCTATTTCGAGAAGAAAAATTAGAGAAAATTGACACTGTCGCAAATGTAAAAGTAAAGCAAGCCTGAGAAATCGAATATTGCAGGCACGCACATTGTTATATCTGTCAGTTTTGTGCATGGAAGGCTGTGAATCGGGTTGGGCCATTACAGCATTTGCCACGTGTACTCGTGACCCAATGCATGCAATATGTCCATTTTATTTTAAATTCTATTATTTTAAATTTATTACTTTAGCCTAATTTATGTAAGCCCACTTCAAGCTTTATGTCCCTTAAAGCAGATGCTCGCTGATTAATATGGACACGTCCAGACTCACAACCGAAACGCTCTCGTGTTTATTTCGCAAGCCGACCTTCTCGACAATGTCGTGTCGATCTGTGATCGCTGGTTGTGCCAGAAATAAATACCACAAAACGCCCCTTCTTGAATTCATACACGTACGATACGGCTGTTACACAATAGGTATACATATAAAACATCGTACCATATATGGCAAAACCCCTTCAACTAAGAAAAAGAAAAGAGAATTATAGGTCTTACGCACATGTTGGAATCTGCGTGACGCGAAGCTTAATTCTGGAAGCGGTAAATAAATGCTTTACATAACGGCGACGCGTACGATTTTGTTTACTTTCATCCTACGCATGCGACGAGGAATCTCATGGAATGTGTATGTTTATCCACCACAAAGGTCAGAATTTTATTGTCACGCGATCTTTTACGTTTACCTACTGCATCGCTCACAAGCTACGCCGAAGTACAAACTCCCAAAAACAGGTGGATGCAGATGGTGAGACTTCATTCGCAGCGACGTCACAAGGACGAAAGCGATGCGTGAGGCTTGTCGGGGTGAAGAACGACGACACGCCTCCAAACGCGGCGATTTAGCGGCTACGGCGTGTTGCGCCGATGTGGGCACGAGGTCGCGGGATCGAATCCCCGTCGCGGCGGTTGCATTTCGATGACGGCGAAATGCGCAAAAAAGATAGAGAGAAAGTATAGTAGTAAGTGATTTTTGGAATACGAAAAGAAGAGATAAGTGCAGTACCGTAACTGTCGTGTCCCGTGTATTGTGGGCACGTTAAAGATCCCCCGGTGGTCAACATCGATCCGGAGTCGCCCACCACGGCGTGCCTCATAATCAGATCGTGGTTTTGGCGCGTAAAACCGCGAAATTCGATTCATTCATTCGACGCGGCGATGCGCGCATTCGCGCCGACGCCCTGTTTTTGGCGGGGCGCGGACACGTGCAGCGAGCGCGAAAGCGCGCGCTTTTCAAGCTCGACGGGTCGGCGAGCGGCACCGCCCAGTTTTGCGCACCGGCCAGCACCGAGAGGGCTCTCACGTGGCACGATGCGCCGTCTCCTCAGGTGCCGCAGCTGCTGCCGAGCGCGGAACGGATGCGAGCGCGATATAATAGCGGCGGGGTACAGCAAGTGCAGGTTGTTCGGGAATGTCGGCGCTGTGCGCACGAATTTACGCGCGTCCAGGAACGACGTCGTTGAACTTGTGCACAAGTGAAGTTTATAGCATATCGCGATGACGGGAAGACGAATATCCGACCGAATTAACTTTGGAGCTTCAACGGATGTCGCATACTTGGCCCCCTGTAATCGGCGTCAGCGTGATGAATTCGGCGTGCACTAAGGTTCATATTAATTGCGCTCTTTCCTCGGCTAACCTTTAGTTGGAGAGTTACTTACTGCCTGTGGTGTCCTCTCTTTAATTCCGTCTTGCATCCATCGCTTTTACTTTGAGATTAAATGAACGTCGCGCTACCTTTGCAAGTGTGGAGGTTGGGCCTTGTTGGCGAGGGACGTCAGATAACATTTAGCGCAAAAGTCTCGATATAGGGGCAGGTTGTGTGTCCCGGCTTCTATCCCAGTTTCGTTTCAATATTTTTTTTTTTTTTCGTGTTAGTTATACTAGCTAACATCACGCTACCCTTTCATGATCTCAATACTCTCAGTAAATTAAAGACACGAGGAATACACCAACACACGTTTGACAGACGCAGACAGGGGGGGGGGGGGGGGTCGAACTCTGAACCTGACACCTGTGATGCTCAAGAAAAAAAAAGAGAGAGAGGGTGCTGGGATAGGGGTGAGGAGGAGTGGGGGCGTGGTGATGCCGAACGCGCTCGGTCGAGCTGCACTCACCGATGTTGACGAGCTTGATGCCCTCCTGGTTGGTGAGGAACTTGAGCGCGACGCACACGTTCTCGAGCTTCTGCGACCGGAACGTGGGCCGCTTGTTGTGCTTGGGCAGCTGCTTGCCCGAGAGCACCTCGATGAGCGAGATGAGGCGCAACCCGTCGGCCAGGTCGGTCTCCAGCGAGGCGATCGTCTTGTTCACCGTCTTCAGGTGCTCGTTGGCCCACCGGGTGAAGGTGTTCTGCTGGATGCGCTTCCAGACGGCGTCCTCGGCCAGCTCGCGCTCCATCACGTCCTCGTCGTCGTCGGCCCGCGACGAGGCCACCACCCGACTGCCGCGCCGATCCGAAGCCATCGCGATGCCGGTGCGCTCTCCTCCCTCCGGTGAAAGTTACGTCACTTCCGCGCGCTCGCCGCCTGCTCCTTTACAACGCGCTGGTTGCCCCTCTTGTTACGCACGGCCGGACGGACGAAGAAGCTCCGTTCCTTCCTCCTGCGGGAGAAGAGAGTTTCGAGAGAAAGTGGGTGAGGGTCGCGCATATAAACCCAAGTTGGAAGCGCGGAATTCGGCCACTATCGGCCCTGCCCGCCCGCCCGACTGGTCGGCCCGCTGGTCGGTCAGCCGGGCGCCGCGTCGGACCGTTTAAACATTCCGCGCCCCTCCCCGTCCCCTCCGGCCGGCAGCACCCTTTCCGCACGCCGCGTGTGTATTTGCGCTGTAGATTATTTTAAACCCTTATTACTTCTTTATTGGCCTTACGCCGGCCATACCTTTGGTGGTGAGGGCTTCCCTCACGTTGATATATATATATATATATATATATATATATATATATATATATATATATATATATATATATATGTGTGTGTGTGTGTGTGTGTGTGTGTGTGTGTGTGCGCAAGGGGATCTAGAAAGAGACGCCGCGTGTTTATGTGAAGCTCTTTGAGAATAGCCGCAGCGCCGGTTCCTCTTTTACGTCGCTGTAAATTAATAGGCCGAGTAAAGATAAACGAAACAAAAAGCGCTTGAAAGAATGCAGCAGGAGAATGTGCGAACTGGATCACATACAGCGCTAGCCACGTTTGCCCGCTTTTGCTTTCTGCGCTGAGAGCGGGAGCCTCTGCTGTTGCCCTGTTTTCATTCTAACGTAGGCGTATTGATGGAATAAGCTGAATTTTATCAACGAACGTCTGGGGGCCCGTATGCTGACCCGGCCGAGATAAGCGGAGCCGGTCTGGCCTCGACAAAAAAAAAAAAAAAAAAAAGAAGAAGAAGAAGAAGAAGAAGAAGAGTGTTTTGGAGATGGGCCTCGTGTGGAAACCGTTCGCACCGTTATCCTATGCGGCACTTATGTACAGCAGTGTACAGTATGAATCACACTTGTCTAGAGCGGCCGCTGCGAGCTGCGCCAGCGACCTCCGCTGCCACCTCGCTGTAGCTGCTATAAGTTCGACTGATGTATGTCCTATAGCGGATGGACATGTGACATGCTGCATGACCATGCGTGGCCTCCTTGCGAAGTCGGCCTGTGCTTCTTTTCTTTTTAATTTAATTTAATTGATTTGTTTGCAGGAGAGGGTGGCCAAGTCGGCAGACTGACCTCTCTATAGACAAGTGGAATTCGAACGGTACGTTTCCCTTCCTTTTCTTTCCTTTATTTTTCCCCCTCTTTGCATGCGAGAACTAACACCTCGAATGAAGGATTGCAGTACCCGTTTGCCTGTGGCAGTGGTGTCATAACAGGACTCGGGCGCATCAACTACTTGGAGCACGACATTCACACCCGTTACTTTAAGCTACATTTAGCTAGAAAGCACAGGTCGCCACTCACATTTTATCAGCTGCTACACAATTTCTACGTAATGAGACAGACAGCGAATTAAATTGCCGAAGGACAAATACCACATCTCGTCAGCGTGTTCACTGCAGTCGTTACTGCAGCCTTGCTTTGCTGTGCGTTGCACAGCAAAGGAAGGTTCATTGCAATCATTAAGAATAATAGTTCTGTTCTGTTACGAAGACTCCGGGTGTGAAAGGCGGCCGCGCATGGCAGGCCAATACATTTGATGGGTTTTGGAGCTACGAGTTGCGAAGGCATTGTCTTTCGCACAAACGTTCCTTTCACTGGCAGCGTGCTGGTTCCGGCACCCAAACGGTCACCACCTTACACGAACGTTCGCGTTCACATCTCGCTATTCACGTGTAACATCTGTGCTATGTGAACAGTGCTCAGTGATTCGAACGCGATGATCGACCCGCATGGCAACTGGCGCTCGTTTCCTTTTTTTTTTGCGCCACCTATAAACCAGCGGGGGGGCAAATTCGGCCACAAGATGTGTTACAATGTGCCTCGCTTTCATAGTATACCACAATGCATCAGCTTGGTGTCCCAAACGCCCACCGGTGGCGCGAAAAGCACGGGCTGCCATGCGGTGTCAGCTAGATTCAGCTAGATTCAGCTAGATTATATTGCATTTGAATCGCTGAGCCCTCCATGTGTGTACGTGTCATCTGTGCGAGGATTGCGTAACTATTATCTCTTGACAGGGACGGTAAAGATGGCTTTAGCGGATATGCTTCCACGACCTCTTCTTTTATCTCCGCTCTTGAATACCGCTGGCTCTGCAGCCCGACGCAGTACGAGTTTGATATGCGAGCACATTCCATAATACGTGTTCAGTGATGTGGATGGCTGACTTTCTTTCTTTCTTTCTTTCTTTCTTTCTTTCTTTCTTTCTTTCTTTCTTTCTTTCTTTCTTTCTTTCTTTCTTTCTTTCTTTCTTTCTTTCTTTCTTTCTTTCTTTCTTTCTTTCTTTCTTTCTTTCTTTCTTTCTTTCTTTCTCTTTCTTTCTTTCTTTCTTTCTTTCTTTCTTTCTTTGACCCATCGTAGAGGCTCAGTGCTCCGTGGGACGTTCTGCTGCAGAGTGCAGCAGAATGTTCGTCCTTGCCCTTTTGTGTGGCTTGCATGGGTGCGTGCGCGGTTTATGTTATCTACAATTTCTTTATTTACAACGTCAGCTAGAGCGCTTTCAACTGAAACTTTTTCCCCGTCCTCTCAAGTGTGCGTTACCATGCTGCACGTCCACACTTCGCACGTGCTCGGGCCGGCGTCTTTTAACACTTCATCCGAACTCGTGTAGAAGTAGCCTGGTGGGCGGTTATAAGGCGACCGTCGTAGCCAGACCGGAAGGCATATCCAGACGGACTTTAGCTAAAAAAAATACAAGAGAGAGAGAGAGAGAGAGAGAGAGAGAGAGAGAGAATGAAATCAGGTATGTTAATCAGTCAAGAGTGCGGTTGGCTACCCTGCGCTGGGGGAAGTGAGTAGGGAAATAGAAAGAAGGGAGAGAAAGAGAGATGGGAGTAGAGAGACGCCCACGAACAACACTACAAAGTGTGGACTTGCGAAAGCCCTAATAAGAAGCTGCGGTAAAATCATAGAATCAAAGTTGGGATGACACTTTGTAGAGCGACCGGGCGCCGCGGCGAGCAAGCGTAGGCCCTTCCCCAAATTTATAACGGTTCTCAGGTGAACATCTGCATACTCGAGTTGTCTTTTCTTTCTTTTTCTTTTTTTGTACTCTCCAGCGTTTAGTTGCATATTGTGTTCTGAAATCTCCGCGTGTCTCCAGGTGTTTGCATATCTGGTAACAATGTTTTTCACGTATGCCTGATAACAGTTTACATACGTATATCGGCAAAAGCATTTCTTCTTCCTCCCTCTAATCCGGTCTGTCTGTCTGTCTCTCTCTCTCTCTCTCTGTCCCCTCTACCCCTTCCTAATGGTTCCGTGCACAAAAGCTCGTTGGACAAACGGAGTTTTTTTCGCAGCTCACCATTAACTGGTAAACGCTCGTAGACACGCTCGCGAAAAACAAGAAAACAGATTCATACATCCCGTATTCGTCCAACTAGCCGACCGACTCGAACCTGCGCATGGAGCGGCGAAGACAAGGACCGCTGCTTGTGTGCCTCTCCGGCAGGGCGCGCGCAGACAGCCTTCGTGTTGAACTCATGCCAACGATCCGAGCAATAAATATCGTGCCCCGCGGCATGGCAACCAAACTCACGCGGTCCGACCCTCGCTGTCTGTCGGTGACTGCAACGACGGCTTCCAAGCTCGTGCAGCCTTCTTATATGCCATATGCTGAGAGAGGTGTTCTTTTAACTACTCCGCAAAGCCCTCGATGAGAAGTCAATGAATTTGGTTTTTAATGCGATAGCAACTACGTGGACACTCCAGGCGAATTTTAGGAATCGGCGTCACCATCAGCGTGATGTCCCGTATATATATATTTATGTACGTCGTATGTTTATATTTGATGCATACGCGCGATAGATGTCATGCTATCCAACCTCACATTCAAATCAGGTCTTATATGCCCCTGACTGAATTATTTTTTAACAAATTTGATAACTGCAGTGCGTGAACAAAAGTAATGATACATTTCATTCACAGCGTATGCCTTTTATCCCAAATCTTCTCACGCATTTAAAGATACCACGGTATCTCAAAGCGATGTAATTTCATTGGTGCCACTCTGCCATGTTGATACAATGTGCCCTTTTTCATGATCGAAGTCTGGGCGTTCCTCTAGTGGTAAGTGCCTGTTAGCGGCGAGAATGCAAACGAAAGGGCAACATTTCTCTAATAACTGCCTGGCGCGTGAACCGCGCCAGCAATAACACCACTACCTTGACGCATCAATATGCAGCGGCTTTCCAGATGCCAGCCGCCGCCGCGTTCTGCCGATGGGCTGCGCCGATATACAGGGTGTCCCAGCTAACTTTAACCATAGTTTAAAGATATGCCAACGCACTCTAAGACGATGTGACCGAATGCATGTCGCTGACTATTGTACGGAGTAAGTCACACTATCTATTTGTGTTCTGCTTAATTGCATATTTAGTCGTCTAATCAGCCGTCTAAACAAAACGAAGAAAAAAAAGAACTGCCGCTGATTACCTGCTCTATGGCGGAAAGCTGCAGCAAAATTTCGCCTTTAGTGCCGCTACCCTATCTTTACTGCGGTGTTTACTCGGGCACTCGACCAGATGCTGCGACTCAGTGGACATGGCAGTCTGCATGGGTCGAGGGTTCAATTCCCAGTACCCGACGGCCGCATTCCGGTGGAGCCAAAACGCAAAGACGCTTGTATGGTCACATTTCGGTGCACGTCAGGGATCCTCAGGTGACAGAATTCATGAACAGCCCTCCACGAGGATATTCCTCACGGCCCACTGCTGCACTACCCCCCCCCCCCCCCCCCCCCCCCGTATACAGGGTCGCCACCCATAACTACCGGAGGTTAACGTCCCTGCCCTGCGTTAAGGTCATTTATCTTTAAGCACCGCGACTCTGCGAATCAGCTCTTCCACTTTGCCTCTTACCTCAACGAATGTCGCGTGTTCCTTGTTTGATAACATGAAGTAATGTGTTAGTCCCAGCTGGACTGAGGATTCCTAATTTACATTCCGGTCGTTTACGAGCGCTTAGCGTATGCGCAAGTCCACTGTACTGTTCCGCCGGCAAACGGTCCACGCGCCTTACGCTAACTGCACCACTGGCTTCGTTCCAAGCCACATCCGTGTCCACGCTAGCTCTTCCACCGCGAACAGCTTCCCGTCGTGCTATCACTGCTGCGATCGAGAAGCCTTAGGGCACCGCGTGTACTCTCGAGGCGCCGCCGGAACACTTTGCACAATGGGATAACGAGCTGCTCGGAGCAGCGCGAGCAGCTCGCGTGACTAGGCGAATACGAAGTGAACGCTGTTGCTATACAGTTGCACAGTAGCTGAGGAAACTGTGAATAGCCACCACCGTAGCGGGGATTGCGCTTCAGAGAAACGTGAGCTGACTAGCAAAAAGACCGTAACAGTAAGCTCCGCAGTGCAGGATGCTTGGGAGTAAGTGAGTCCACTTTCAATCATCCGTTCACACATCACACATCTATCTATCTATCTATCTATCTATCTATCTATCTATCTATCTATCTATCTATCTATCTATCTATCTATCTATCTATCTATCTATCTATCTATCTATCTATCTATCTATCTATCTATCTATCTATCTATCTATCTATCTATCTATCTATCTATCTATCTATCTATCTATCTATCTATCTATCTATCTATCTATCTATCTATCTATCTATCTATCTATCTATCTATCTATCTATCTATCAATCAATCAATCAATCAATCAATCAATCAATCAATCAATCAATCAATCAATCAATCAATCAATCAATCAATCAATCAATCAATCAATCAATCAATCAATCAATCATCGTACTCTTAAGGCTTATATTCGGCGTTTTAAAGATGTTTCACATCACTTTATTATATCAGCAATACAATTTTCGGAGCTGACGGCCTAGCTGTCATTACTGTTAGCTCTAGAGGTACGAGTACGCTCTAAAATGAGCAAATACCGCATCGCACGGAGGTTCGTTTGATAACGGATGATTGAAAGAACGGCTATTAGCGAATGGTACACAGAGGGCGTAAACTGTTGTGGCGTATAAGCTGCTCTCCAGCGTACATAAACCATTAGCATCCGCGTGTTATACAGGGTGTTCAAAATTAACCTTTATGTGTTTTTTAATTAGGCACTGGGAGGCACACGAAGACCACCTATGCAAATAAGTTATGTGGCCAAAGGGACACAAAGTGAGTTGATAATCATCACTGTCAGCAACCCAATGAACTAATATTGAATACTAAACTCTTTGTTGACTGCAGTAAGTTGGTATGTTTGTAATGAAAAGTTAGAGGCAACAGTGATTCTACACAGTCTCAACTGGAAGAATTCTTCTAGCGTGTCTGCGCTCCGAGAGATCCAACTCCAAATTTTAATATTCGTTCGCATGATTACGTATGCGAGAGAGTGACGACCGGGACAAAGCTCCTCCATGATGTGACGCGGCTGTTGCGTGCGGCGTTTAGTCTGACAACGGGGCGGAGACAGCGGCAAAGATTATTACTGTTCCCCTTCCTCTCTCGGATGGAGAAATCAAGATATGGCAGCGCGGTACGCCGTGCAGTTGTTGCTCTTGATTTCAATAAAACTTACAATACTTGGAAATCAGCAGTCACTTTATTTGCGTAGCCCAGGCAAGGACCATGCCTGCTCGTCTAGTCACCATTGCGCACGCGCACTGCCCTCCGGCTTCTCCGTTCGCGCCATCATCTCGGCATGGCAGCTGCCGCCATTGTTTCAGGCTGCGTCATCGCGTGTTACGACGGCGGTTTCGGGTTCTTTGATTTTTTATTAAATTAATAATAATAATAATAATAATAATAATAATAATAATAATAATAATAATAATAATAATTGATGGTTGGATGGAGGGTGTTAAGAACGGCCCGCTGAGATGCAAGTTTTGACAGCCAGTTGCGACAGCCGCGGCAACCTTGTCTCGGAACGCCACCGTTACGCTCTAGCCTCGTCGCCATTGGGACTAAACGGGCTCATCGGACCAACTATTGTTACTGAGCCCGCGGGAACGTCTACTGAGACCCCTTCCCACGCGCCGATCAAGACGCAAGACAATGGGCAGCCGGCGGGCGCGCTGCGGGGGTCAGCTCGGGGAATAAAATGCCCCTACGGTGCCTGGTCGTCTCCGCTACGGTACCTGGTCAACTCGCCTACGGTGCCTCGACGGCCGTTTCCGTCACCTGGGTATCGGGGGAGGACCAAGTGTTTATAAACCGCTGTTGTGCGGCTGCTTAGGAGACTTTCTCTCAAGCAGTCATGTTAGACTGATGTACTTTCTCTCGCAGTCATGCTAGACTGATGTAGATACTGTAAATAAAAATGGCTGTGGCTCAGGTAAGGTTAAGCCCAGGATGCGAAGCATACTAGCCTTTATTTTAGTTGTTGAACCACTGTTTAGCCTGGTGAACTGCTGTTGCTTGGCTATATTTGGTTCGGCTAGACGAAGAAACAACTCATGCATTACTGCTTCGCCTTCAAGAGTGGAACGCGACAGCGTTCCCGTCGACCCGCCAAGGGGTGTAAGACAATGGGCTACAGGGCAGCGACTACGCGCCCCGCATTGGACGCGGTGAGCGTCGAGCAAAGCAGCGTTCGGCGCGGCAACGAAATGTGCGCCTGAGCAAGAGACGCACGCCTTAGAAACAGCTCGTTTCTAAGGCAACACCGCATTCACTAGAGGCGCTTTTGTACCGCTTTGAAGCATCGTACTCGTGGCTCAGTGGTAGCGTCTCCGTCCCACACTCCGGAGACCCTGGTTCGATTCCCACACAGCCCATCTTGCAAGAGTTGAGCCAAAGCCACTTCTCCTCTGTCGTGACGTCACGGTGTCACGTGGTTTCAAGGCGACACCGCCGCGCCTGAGGAGCTGGGTTGAGCTCTCGTAATATGCTTCGCATAAAACCCATATTCCTCGTTCTCTATGAGAAGCAGTCCTTCCCTTCATCAACGTCCTCAGTGTGGATAAGTTGGACGACGGCATGGGCCAGCTACCTTCTAATTCATGCCAGACTCCAATCTTGACAACGGGTTACGAGCGATGGGATTGAGCCCCCAATCCTGACAATGGATGGATGGATGGAAAAAGGTAGAAGACAGAAGCCGCGACATTAATTCTAGTCTTCTCTAAGATCGGAGAAATACAGGAGGAAAGTGTCTGGCGGATGCCGTGGTGTGCTGTGCGCACACGTCACAGGCGCGACTGCAAAGGACGGCACGAGTTTCGCTAAGCGCCGCCTGCTTTCCGTACTGAAGCGCCCGTCTTTCTTAAGTGGCCTTTATCTAGACTCCCAAACTGGCACGGGCCGCTTCCCAGGACGCCAGAGTACGCTGCGAGATAAGGCGCAAGCTTCGCTGCGGCGCTATTTTTGCGCCACCGTATTGCCGTCGTCGAGCCTGCAAGGGGCCTTTCTGTTCATCGGCTCATTTAACGGACCCTTCCGTTGTGTGTGTGTGGGTAGAGGGGAGTGGATGAGGGGGGGATGAGGGGGGGGGGTGAGTGGTACAGTGCTGAATACAAAGCTAGTTTGTCTGCAACGTGGCCTCTGGGGCATGGCGGCGCTACCAACTGTCGCGCCTTCCGATCTCGGAGGTCATGATCTGGAGCACATGGTTTCATACCAATAAACGTCTGACTTCAAACGCCTCGTTAGAACTCAGAGAAGTCGAGAGCAAGATAAATTTTGAAAGAAGGCTCAGGAACGTGGGTATCAAAATAAATGGGCTGCTAGAGTGCACAAATATCTGCACCTGAAAAGCATGCCCACAGAATGGAAGAAGAGGTCAAGAAAGTTGGCAACCAATTACGGGGTAATAGGAAGAGTCATTAGATAGAAAGTGAGAAAAACAGAGACAGGGAATTAGACGCTAAGAATGGAAACAAGAAAGGGCATGGAGATTCACAAGAATGTATGAAGACAGAAAGTAAAAGGGGAATGTGTGTGATAATGCGAAGGGCCTTGCTGTTTCAGGCTTTAGCTAATTGCCTCAGGACAAAAACACACCGGAGCAAATATTCGCAACTAGATAAGGCATGCGCATGCTATAGCGAAAATCCGGAGACCAGTCAGCACACCCCAATGGAATGCGAATGGACACACCCAGTGTGATCCTAGGTAATAGAGAGTTTTAGACTAGGGGGCGCAAGCGGCTTGCGTACGCAAGAACCAGGGTCCACGGAACTGCGCATGCGCAGACCCCTACGTCTTTGTTTGCGCACGCGCAGTACCGTCGCCCCTAGTTCTAGCGTACGCAAGCCGCTTGCGCCCCCTAGTCTAAAACTCTCCAATGTACACCTTCCAGAAGCGCTTGGATTTAAAGTGGACGGACGCATCAGCCGTTCAGCAGTCGATATGAGCAAGAGACGTTTATAGTATTGTTCGGAAAAAGGCAGGGAAGAGATTTACACGACCGGATCCGTTACAGGCATATGTAGTGGTACAACGTAGGTAGAGAAGTTTTGAGGGCGAGAAAGAAGATTAAAGGGACGTATACAAAGATGCTAGAATGGAAAGCATGTATAGCATACCTGAGTAACTCAAGCATGCTAGCTGACTACCACCGTCCCGTTTCAAAGGGGATGCCAATAAATCATCATCATCACCACCACCACCACCACCACCACCACCACCACCACCACCACCACCACCACCACCACTACCACCACCACCACCACCACCACCACCACCACCACCATCATCATCATCATCATCATCAAGGTTTGGTTTGGCCTTTCTTGACTGATGGCGGGGCCACGCACACTGTAGTGGATTGGCCAGAAGTCGGACGTCATTAGAACATACGTTTAATTGTTACCAAATATCGCTATAATTTTGCGGCCGAATCGAAGAAATGAAAAAAAATAAGATTATAGCTCTGCCATCACATGAATAATAGGCAGTGGTGTTTTATTTTTTTTTTCTTCTTAACGTTGTATTCTAAACTAAGTTTTTATTTCAGCACTGCAATCCAAAGAAAACAGATGCCGAGGGCCGTGCACTAAAAGACACAATGCGCTATGACGAGACCCATGGTCCCTTTAACACCATTATGTTAAGTAAAAATGAAATAGATAAACACAAACCTAAATACATTGAAATCCGCGACGGTCTACAGACGTACGGAAAGTACAGCATTTATTACAAGTAACCATCATATGTCTAATTGGTCATAGCAAATTTTTGTATGACGGTGATTAACCTTATTTAGTCGCTCATATATATTGTTTAATGCCTATTGCATAGCGTATTAAGAATAAACACCGAGGGTGCGCATTAATGCCCACATAAAATAATTTGTTTAGAGACATGCGTTCTTGAAAGTGGAGACATTTATTTATTTATTTTCAGAAAATTCAGTGATAAAGTGAAATGCCTGTGAATTCAAAACACTTAACTGCTCCAAGGAAACGTTGCGAGGCTGTCACTCAGGAGAATTGAGAGAATAAAAATAAAAAGGGAGAAAGAAGCGGATCTTTAAGCGAAACAGTGCCAGAGTAACGTTCAAGCACTGCTCACGGACCGCACGCTGTTTGGCTACCTCAACGACCATAGCGCCATGCATATGAGACTCAATGGTCTCGAAGCTGCTGATCTTAACGGGCGCATACGGCCACCATAAGGCTACCACGATGTAGACAAATATTAATCATGACACCTTTGAAGCAAAATCGCGTCCCACCTTGTTTTAGTGGGTAATATAATTGATAGGAGTCAGTAACATTATTTTTAAACACCGCACTTTGCTTCCGTAGTGCGCCATGGCCTCCCCTGCTGTATTTTACGAAGCGTTCATTTCTGGTAGACTAAGAAAAACATCATAAAACGCAATCTGCGAGTAAACTCGAGTTAAAATCTGTCAGTCAACACTAATAATATATATATATATATATATATATATATATATATATATATATATATATATATATATATATATATATATATATATATATATATATATATATATATATATATATATGTGTGTGTGTGTGTGTGTGTGTGTGTGTGTGTGTTGCACAGAAATACACTGACAATCACGTGATTTTCGATAATCAAAGTCCGACATTTTGCACGGAAACTCATTGATCTGGTATTGTTCCAAAGTTGCGTAATGGCATGCCACATACTGAATCGGCCAAAGGGTATCCGAGCAGTCGGTATCCGAGGAGTCGGTTTTGAGCACGAGTAGTGGCAAACACTGCTACCATGAATGTATACATCACTATCAGTGCACGGTGATTGGCTGAGTAACTGAAAGCAGACGTAACGAAGATGTTATGCTCCTGTTTCCGTTGGAGAGAGAGAGAAACAACATCATGTAGTCGCCTTTCCGTTGGAACTATTTTAACGTCGCGCATAGAAGGTGAGTACACTGACAGAGCGTGCGTCAAACCATAGCACCTGCTTCGTGTCGTCAGGGGGATCATCTTGGTTACAGCGAAGTTCGCCTATTACGAGCGCTGTTGTTCTGTGCTCCTCAATTGCAGTTTCGGCCTGTTCTGCTTTCTTTTAAACGGCGACCTCTGCTACAAAGTAAACAGTGCGTACGCTGCCGTCTGGACCTCTTCCTGCGGCCTCTGCGTCCGGATGTCGGACCCCGCCAATACGTTGTGTATAAACGTGACTCAAATCCATCGATCCAAAATGCATCCCAAGGTTGACCGAGAAACTAGTTTGTAAGCGCTCGTCCCTTGTGCGCGAAGATTTCACAGTCGACTGTCCGTTTTTCGAAGTCGACACATGTCAGCACATCTGTCGTGCGGGCCGAGACTGCCAGGCTACCACCCACCTGCTGACACCTTAACCAACCAGCCGATTAACCAAATCGATGGGGTTTTAGAGGCAGAGCGGGAAGTATTGTTCAAAATAAAGTTTTCAGATTGATATGAGTAAGTGGTTCTATCTTACGTCCCAAAGCTGAATATGTCCTTTGAGAAATTGGAGGGCTCTGGTGAATTATTAGTGATCATTTGTGATTTGACCATCTGTGATATATGTATATATATATGTAGCATTTGGTCCATCGGAACGTGGCCGCAGAGGCCGGAATTTGAATCCCTGACATTGTGCGCATAAAGATATAGCGAACGCTATATACTGAGAGAACGCCACAGTGCAGCCTTGGCGGCTTCCCAAGTGAAGTTCTGACTACCTGTGCTCAAGCTGAGAGCTGAGTAATGTGGTAAAAAAAAAATGTCTTCGAAACTATCTATCGTTGACAGGCTGAATGAGCTTTCAATCTTATCCGTCTATTAATTTACCAGAAAGAGCCGCTTCAAGCGAAGAGTGACGACTGTTGAAAGGCATTCCGCATTTAAAGTGTTACTGAGGCAAATCACCGAGGCAGCCATACAGACTTGCAGCTCTTCGGTGTAGAAGCTTGTTCTCCCGAGCCTATGAATATTACAATAAGTAGTCAGGATTGTTAGGATTAGAAACGAAAAAAAGAAGTCAAGCACTGTTGTGCATTTCGCTTTGTCATAGAGCTTAGATGTGTATGCTGCGGCTGCAGAAATAGGCTGGCTAGCTGGTACGCGAGACATGGTCCCGAAGAAAAAAAATATTTGCATTGAGTTGCCTATTGAGAATTTGGTAACGCCAGGACATGCATAAGCTTTGTCGAGAAACATTTGCGATTTCGCAGTGCTCACATGGGGACTACATGCTATACCAGTCGCGGATTGCGCAGTGGCCATGGTGTTCTGCAGCGGAGCATGAAGTCCAGGGTTCGATTCTGCCACCGCGGCGACCGCATTTCGATGGAGACGAAATGCAAGAAAAAAATAAAAAACGAGTACAAAATAGAAAACGCTTGTGTTTATTTAGATTTAGGTGTCCGTTAAAAAAATCCAGTAGGTTAAAATTAATCCGGAGCTTTCCACTGCGGCGTCTATGGTAGCACCAGCCTTTCTTTGAGATTTGAGATTCCACGAATCAATCAAAAAAGCAGGAAAGTTAAGATAAAGCGCGAAGACAGCCTTAAGAGAACAGAAATGCGAGCAATTTTTTTTTTCTGTTTGCTTTTGCGCGTGGCAGCATAAATCGAGCTGCTTAGGTCTCGAATGGACAGGTTGCCAAAACCATGCTGTTGGGGAGGGAGGGACAAGTCAGAGCCTTGTACTCAGTGTTATTGTAGAGGAGATGATTTGTTTGTTTGCTTTTTCAGTGGAATCACTCTCGCCTTAACCTCATCGAAGGTGGGCGTGTTCTACCTCCGCTTACATAATGATACCGCTTTGTGGCGCCGGTGTCGGCCCTGCCCAGCGGTAAGCGAACACGGCGATACGCTACTTCGCGTCGGCTTTCATCTTAAACGACTGTATATATGCTGGAGAGAATACCAGTCTTCGCACGTCGCTGCTGTCGTTAGGGAAATGCGTTCACTTTACGGAGACGCCTGACAATTATGTTGCGATACCGTGTCATTTCTACATACTCCTAAAGGGCGCTGAATCTCCAAAGGCTTATGACATGCCGGATGATCCAATTCCACAGAGTAGGAGTTTCCCTGGACCTCCAGCTCATAGAGTGCCACGAGCTTTCAAAAGCATACCTGCTCTGGAGAACTTTAGGCGAGATTATTTTTCTATATTGCACCGGCGAAGTTCACGCCGACATAGTTCACGATTCAAAAGTTCAGTTCCAGTATCGACAGCATAATGGCGCCGCCCCGCCCAAGACGCGCTGTCACCGTGGCCGTTTCAGCCGCACTGTCAGCGCACGGCACGCCTCCTGCCGCACTGGCGGTCGAAGGCGTCGCAACCTCGAACCCGGCCGCAGCTCAAATCCCAGTCGAAGCGCACTGGAAGCGGACGCGTGTGGAACCGTCCCGTCTCACCTGCTACGCACGACCGCCACCAAGGATCCTCCTCCGGGTTGCGTGTCCACTTCAGTGCACACCACTCAACCGCGGCTTCCGAAGAGCTGCAACGATCCGACAGCGCGCACAGATTGAACGAAGGTTTCCGCGCGACGCGTACTACAGTAGTTAGCGCTCGCGTATACCGTGGCGTCGCGCCGGGTACGGCTTTTTTCGCTCGCGGTGCAGACCGCGGTGGGAAGAAAGGGGGGGTTCCAGGCGGCGCTGCACTGACGACAACGGCGCGGCGGTCCCTCTCCCGGGCGCGTGCTATGAATAGCAGTCGCGTCCGAGTCTCGCCCGGCGGGCTCTTTTCCTCCCCCGCCGGTGAAGCCTAATTTGGCCCGGCCGAACTTGAGAACCAAGACGTCGTCAGCGAGTCCAGGGGAAGACACCACCGGTCCCCCGGAGGCGTATAGCCGTCAACCGCGGCGCTGCACGCCGCCCCGCCAACTCGAAATCCCTTGCTGCGAGGCCCGCAGCGAACGCTTGCGCCACGCTAACTTCTGTGTCGCGATGCAGTGCTGTCGTTAAAGTCCCGGAGAAAAATCTCGAAGTCGGCGCTTTGACAGCGGAGGGACGACGCCCCGCTGTTCCCCCTTTCCCGGCGTCTCCGTGTGCCTATCTGTCCTGCACTCCCTTTCTCTCGATGGTTCCGCCTCTGCTTGGTCCGAGAATAACGGAGATGGTGAGGAGGGAAACTCAGACGATTCGGCGGGACCACGCGTCAGCGGCGGCGACGCCTGTCAACGTGAGGGGTCCACTGAGAGAACATACTGCAAAGCAATCAGAGCAGTCAAGGGATAGCGCTGAGAAGGAACATTGCGACTGAGAGAGCTTACTGATGCTCAGAGGGGAAGTGTCAACACCTCGTAGACATTTCGGCTAGTAGGTGCCGTCTATGCTCCCGTAGCGTCAATACCAAAGTCGGGATCTTGCGGTAGATGACACCATTAGTAGCGCACTGGTGACGTACATGGTGCCCAGGATAGTGTTCGCGTACGCTTATTGACATACGTCATTATCATCCGGGGCTTCCATGTACATTTTACGACTAGGTTTGCAGATGAAGCACTTTCTTTTTTCTTTAATTAACATGGCACCAGCACCCGAAAGTAGATTCAAAGCCATCTATAGAATAACAGTGTTCTGTTCTTCTATATGTTCTGTTCTTCTGTTCTTGCGGAACAGAACAGTGTTTTGTTGTACAAAAAATCATAGTGGAGCAACGAAAGAGTATGAAACAATGCATGCACAAAGGCTCTTTCAGTTCACTGAAGGCAGCTATGAAGTTCCCGAATAAGCCTCAATATGCATCTTGGGGGCATTTGCATGGAAGCAGGTTTCATATCGGCTCCGAAATTAGCTTCCTTGCATCTCTTCGCTTATATGGTCTGATTCAATATGGACATTGGACGACCCCTGAATATTCCTGGGCCTGACACCCTAGAAAACTGACAGTTCTGGAAAGTTTCATAGACCACTGACGAAAGAGCATATGGTTAAAAGGGTTTCTAGTATCTTTCAGACAATGTAACAGGAAAAGCGATACAGTGATGTATGCAAAGGTAGTGGGCGACGAGACGACGCGGTAGCTTTGTAACGACAAGATGTTTTCACCTCTGTGACAGCTAGTAACATCTCTAACGACAGTTAAAGATTACACGAAAACCATAAAGTACGGACGTTTTATGTTTGCCATCATTCTCGTCATCTACCATTTAACCTCTCTTTCCTAACACCGTATAGGTCTGCCTGAGATGAAATGCCAAGAAGAACCTGCGCCTTAGCACTATGCCTTAACAACTGATATTGCTTTGACATCGTGCACTTCGTGACGTTTTTTCACGCATTCCTGCCTCACTCACGAAAACAAGTGTTTGTAATCGAACACGGCCTCAAAAGTGCCGCTTATAGCGAATTTCGCGTCATTATCTTTTCGTGCTTGGGTGCGTCATTTCGTGTAGTGAGTCATTTGCAACCTTCGCAAGAACCGTGCGAGAAAGAACATCGGCATTTGGTGCATAGCCAGCAGCCTATTCACCCTCTCCCCTTTCTTTTTGTCTCTCTTTCACTCTTATTTGCTAGCGCTACTCGAATCCCGCCCTGCCTGTGTCAGATTTAGCGTGATCGCGGAGGCGCGTTCAATCTCGCTAGCGTAAACAGTGCGAGGTACCACGCCAGATGCAGCTTGCCTCTCGGAGTATTGCGGTGACATGGCTTGGAGGAAGGACGGTGGAAAGAGCCGAGGTGGAGGAGGCACGTTTATATTTTGACTCTGGCGTCCCCGCGCGTGTTCTTTATGGCTGGGCGCTCCCGTGTTATGTGTATATACACTCCCGTACCCCCTCCCCGTGTTGCAGAGACGCCTGTCTGCTCGCCGACGCCATATTTATTCTTTCGCGTTTGCGAAATTCACAGCGTAAACTGCAGGGCATTCCCGCGCCATCCCGCAGAAACAAGGGCGTGATTCGACTTCTCAAATGTATATCCAACTGTAAACAGGACAGACGCATGGGTCGCTTTCTCTGGTCCCCTAAATGCCAGCGGTAACTGTCTGCCGGTGTGATTCGTAAGCGAGACGTAGAAAAACAGCATAGTGCAAGCATGACTAGGAAACGAAAAGAACACTTGAACACACGCACATGGCGATGTGTATGTGTGTAAATGCGTTTTTCTCGTGTCTGCGTGTTATTTTCACTGCATTAGTGTTCCGAAATGGCATAACGAAAAGCCTGCGTCGTAATCTTAGCCAAATACAGGTACAGTCACGCGCCATCGCCAGCTCCACCGCTCGAATGCCTGTCTCATGATGTTCATGCGCGGCAGCTTGTGTAGGTGTAACTGACAACAATATTTTACGCCGGTAAAATTGAGAGTTGTATCAATAGTAATTAGCCGCCTTCCTACGTAATAATTTCCTTATTCAGCGTAGCTAGACTGTAATGGCATCAGTACAGTTGTTTCTAAAGTCCAAAATACCGAAATCAGGCTGGCAAGAGTTTGTGCTGTTGACACTACAGCAAGCACTCAGTAGCAAAATTTTATAAGTGCTGAAATTTCGGCATATTTAGTGATAAAAATTTTGGCCGTCGCTTTGCGCCTATGAGTTCGTGCTGAGTTGATCTAGAAGACATGGGACGTCGGGCTATTTGTCCATGTCGCATGGGGTGCAACAAAGTAGGCGACGCGGAAAACTTCATCTGGCCTTGCCAGATGCCAGAGTCAGAAACGAAAACAGAGGGATGGTAACGCAAAAACTTCTTGTAAAACCGCCAGAATAAAAGCGCAGGTTACCGCATTTACTCCCCTGACCTGTATCCTCCACGTCGCTCCTCATAACCGTCTTTGTCCTCCCCCATCCACTTCCCTCCTCCGTCTCTTACACTCTACCTTTGCCTGTATATATTTCTACCATTTCTTTAGACCCTTAATTCTTTGTCCACAAGCCTTCCAACCCGTCAGAAAAGTTAAATCGAGTGGAAGGAGTTCTTGTTGCGTGATACCTACCGTGAGACGGGCAGGATGACTGCGAGGGATGACATAACCATCCCAGACAAACGGCTCCCGCCCCGTCACCCGCCTTAAAGCACGACTGAAACCACCACTAAGCTTTCGCACTGAAAGGAGAGAGAGAGGGAGAGAAACAGACAAAGTCGTGGCAAAATGGCAGTCCGCCAGTGGGTCCCGCGTAGCCTTGCTCCCTCAGAAGCTTGCGTCACTGGAACCATCGTTGTTCCTCCTTGCGCCCCTGCGAAATCAACGGTGTATCGGTGTCTTCGACGCAGTTAGCCTGTCACGACGACAACTGGGCTCGGAAAGAAGGGCACTCTATCCTTCTCTAGAGAATTTACGTCTTTCACTCCGAGAATAGAGCGATAAAAGAGAATAGAAAGAGCAGAAAGAGAATAGAGCGACGAAAAAACACGTCGGCAGCGGCAGCGGCGGCGTAATTCCCAGGGACGCTGGTTTCTTGGCAGAGCTCAGGGGCGTTGAAGAAAGCCGGCTTCTCAGGGTGCGTCCTCAACGAGGTCGTTAAGTTTGACGCCGCTCGCCCGCTTACCGTGCGTTTTGGTGCGCGCCGCTGATTTATTGCCTACGTGCGGGCGGTAAAAACAACGCCCGTTCTGTCTCTCGATGCATTCTTTGCATGACCAGCGTCGTCCAGACGCGAGTGGTTGAGAAAGAAAGAAAGAAAGAAATAAAGAAAGAAAGAAAGAAAGAAAGAAAGAAAGAAAGAAAGAAAGAAAGAAAGAAAGAAAGAAAGAAAGAAAGAAAGAAAGAAAGAAAGAAAGAAAGGCAAAGTCGACGAGTGCATGCAGCAAGCAAGAAGAATAATCGAAACTGCAGTATTCATCACAAAGCGAGAAAAAAATACCGTTTAAGAAGGGTATCGAGCAGCGAAACACAGCTACTCCGAAGCTATTCGCTGCATGCTCGGAAGAAGTACTCAAGCCGTTAGACTGAGATGGATTATGTGTGAAAACCAACGTCTCAACATTCTGCGTTTTACAGATTGCATTGTCCTGTTCAGCAAAGCGTGAGATTACTCGCAACAAATATTCGAAGAGTTCAACCGGCAAACTCATTAGAGATAAGTTTGAGGATTAGAATGCAGAAGTCTAGGGTAATGTTCGTGGCAAGAGAACGAGAATCCACGATTGGTGGTTGACGTCTAGATTGTGCGGAAGGTTACATTTAGCTAGACCAGTTACTCACAGAGGACACAAATGAATGTCAAAGGATAAATTAGTAAAATGAAAAGAAAGGCCAGCTCTAGTAGCGTGTTGTTTCACGAAAGGCAAGATACATATCATGAGTTTCTAAAATTACTTAGCAATGATTATTTTTCAAGTGGTGAACAACAATCAATCAATCAATCAATCAATCAATCAATCAATCAATCAATCAATCAATCAATCAATCAATCAATCAATCAATCAATCAATCAATCAATCAATCAATCAATCAATCAATCGCAATCAAGAAAAGTTCCAACCTCTATTTGTTTTATTTTTGTTCTTGTTTTTTGTGTCCACGCACCCTGTGCCCGATTGTTTGAAAACATACACCTCGTCTACATATACAAACGCCTGGCTGGCTTATAACAACTATGAGCGTAAAAAAAATTAAAATAAGTCAAGTGAAAGTAAGCTTTGTAAACGGCTCCGTTCTGCGTGCTTCGGTAAGCGGGCAGGTGCGAGAAGATGGAAATTTCTACGTCACGTTTCTGTGGTCACGCGACGACTTTTTGGCCGGCGCACGCGCCCCCCCCCCCCCCCCCCCCCCCTTCTGCCGAGGAGGGCAGCTTTCGTTCGGGGCGGCCAAGGCCTGCACGCCGGTTCGGCGAATCGCATCTCCATAACGACGCCGAGCCGTGTCGGGGGCGGGAATCGCAATTACGCGCACGCGCGCGCGCTGCGTAGTGTGTGTCGTCTCTCCTCCCCTTTGTATGCGCAGCCGGACGAGTTCGAATGTATTGAAACACCGCTTGCAGTGAACAAAACCGTTCGTATCCGGTTGAATTTTCGGACTTTATCGGGTCCCTAATTTTATTCTCGTGGTGGCGGCATGCAGCGTGCATCGGCCCGAGGAAAGGCCTGGTCGCATGTTTTGCTCAGCAGTATTTTTATCAACAAACAAACAAACAAACAAACTAACAAAAAAAAGGGTCTTGCTCTGCACTGAGCCTATTTAGTCCTTAATTTTAATAATTTCATTTTTTTCAGTGTATTTCGTTTGATTTTAATCTACGAATATTATCAAATGTTGTTTGAATTTTACATTTCTTCTGCCTTATTTTTTTTCGAAGAACCGGTTATTGGCCAATCCCCTCGAATGGTTATGTGCCATTAATTCCAAGGCTTTACATCTACAGCGTATGTACGCTTTCGATCCGTTCAAGTATATAGCTGAGGCTTCAGAATCTATTTTGGGACACCTATTGATGCCTGAAGGGAAGAGGGATTATTCTAATTCAAGGCTGTGACTATAAACATAGGAACTGTTGTCTTTCTTTTTTCTTTTTTTGTGCTTTGAAGGTTTCGTACTGTGCGCGGTAATGTCCAATACATTGGGCATCATTTATTTATGCGGTTTTTCTCGCCGAGTGGGAAGGGCGCTGCTCACACAGGTATGCATTTACCTAAGTTTATACTGTTACAAGCTATAGCAAATGCACAAAAACGCTTTCAGGTTATTAAAATACGCAGGAAAATATGCCTAACGTTATTCAGCTTTCACACCGGCGCCCCAGAACGATTGTCTCAGCATGTCTGTACGTTGGATGGAAAACGAGCCAGACGCTGCGCCACCAATGGCTTCATTTTAGGCACCTGCTGGCACGTATCGCCGCTTTTTCAGCGGCTGTTATGCAGTGTCATAGCATCTAAACATAGCTATAGAAAAAAAGGTCACGCAGAAACTCCTCTGGGAGTTGTCTAAGTGTGTGTAAGCATTGTGCCACTTGCTCATCTCCACGCAACCCGGTGTCATTATGAATGTCATGAAACATGATACGGCGAGTACAAACGACAGCGCTGCGGCGACACCAACTGGTGCAGACGGCGCCGCAAGGTGCATTGAGGACGCAAGCAACGTACAGCACGTGGCGGCGCCAGGTGCGCTGATGACGTTCCGACCATTATAATCGTTAGCGTTCTTTAGCGTCTTATTCATCCGCGTCGAACCGTTATGAACCGTGAGTGAACGTACCCATGCGGTATATGCGGTACCGACAAGGAGTACCGACTGCTGATAGCTTCGCGCGCTGTGCTCTCCTCACTCGGCGTTGAAGAGTGACACGCCGAGAGCTCCGGGAGCGCTGTGTTCTCGTCGCTTCGTTGGCGTGGAAGTGAGATGCAGCACGAAGATGAATTCGCTCGCTACTGCGGGCGCTATCTTTAAAGCGGTCCTCTTACGGGACGGACGGACGGACGGACGGACGGTTTTCTCGTTGGGTAAGCATAGAAATACGCATTTAAATTCCGCTCTACGAATAAAAGTTTACCGCTCGCTCTGTTCTTTCTTACTTCCGACTACAAAGTCTGTTTCCACGTCGCACTAATATGTACACCCTAGAATAGTTTACCCAGCTATACGGCTATCGTAGGTTGCGGATATTGATCACCATGTTCGCTTAGAACAAGAAGGCCTTTTTTTTTAAAGAAAGATTTTTAATGCAATTAGCATTCTTCCCGGTGTCTCTCTTTGCCGGTATCTAACCGTTTTTCTTTCACGCCGCCTTGGGTTGCGCCATCTGGGGGCGTAATCTCGGACAGCCACTTTCATTGATATCACTTTCATTGCACGCTTATTGGCTGTTTGAGCAAAACCGGATGAGCGGATTGGATGGTTGAGCATTACGATACGCGAAAGCGATGGCATCGCCGAAAGGGATCGTGCGAGAATACGTCCCCTGGGTATGTGCCACTCCTCAAAGGACCTCTTTGACGCCAGCTGGTATCACTGGAAATGTGTCGCTCTTCATAATAATCACAACAGCTTATAAGACATATCACCAATTACAAACCCATCATATGATAGACTGCCAATCGCCTTAACGTCGCCAATCATTTCCAAAGTATGGATGCGCCGCCAACGTTATTTTTACCTCAGATTCATTCCTCTGTCCGCAGTGTTGTCGTTCAAATTGCAACAAATGACTCAGCTTACATTATAGCGTGCAGAGTCAAATTACCTTGGTTCTGCTTTTTTGCAACACCCTTTCACTTCCTCCAACAACCTGACATCTCAATCATCTGCATAGTTTTTGATATAGTCGTTGGATTTTGCAACCTTAGCTGTTACCTCGGTATACCCCCAAATGTTATCATGTCGCTGTCATGGCATTAACAATTTTCAGTACAACGATTTCAGTACCGTGCCAAGGGCAACGCAGCGTCTTGCACCCGGATGTTCTTTTTTTCTCCAGATTGTGATCGCTGATTTCCAAAGAAAAAAAAAACATGATAAAAAGCATCCACTGTGCTCGCTTGCCAGGATCGTGCGACCTTGGCTTGTTTTTGTGGAGTGGCTCGCTGGAGCATTTGACGAAGGCATCACGAGCTGCATGGGCTACTCTGTCGTGATACCGATCCAGTTGGCTTAGGCTCATAGAAATCGTTGCGCGTGCGCGCGTCAATTATGCGCGAATAATTTTCCAGCACGTTCTGCGGGCTCTTCTGTGACTCACCCACGTTCGGTTATGGAGAGGCAAGGCTTACGTTTTGCCCTCACGTTCGATCGTCGTTCATTCGTAAGGATGCGTTAGCGACTGAAGCTTACCTTCTGACAGAGGTAAAACACTAATCTGTCGGGCATAGACACACCCTGAGCGCGACGGCATCATACTACAGGCCGCGCTGATTGATGGGTTTTAAAAGAGAGGGCGAGGAACCTTAAGTCCGTGCCCCCCGGTTGCAATCGTGACAATGCATTTTTAACTTGCACTTGCGTTTCTCGCTCGGCTCAATAACTCGAGAAGACCAGCTGATGCCGATTCGATCTGCTCCCGCTGGGCCCGTGAAACTAAAGACGGAAAGCTATTGTTTGGACCTATAGTTTGTTCACGTCGACGACGCGACGGCCTCCTCCGGTGGTGCACTCTATAGAGTACTTCTGGGTATTTAGTGTCTCTTTAGAGTGAATGTGTAGGGGGATGTTATTATTACGCGCCCCCTTTGAAATGTGGTGGTGGCTGATGCTACCAAGGTCGGTAGGTTTCACCTTTTTTGCGTTCATTATCCGCCCTTGTCATCAGCCGTTTATGTTAGCAAACAATCCAGAGTGGAATAAATTTATTGCGCTAAAAATCAATGTCTTTTCATTTCGCGTGTTCCCTGCTCAAAAATACACCAGCCGCCTTTTACCATTTTCCACCGCCAGGTTAATTAACTTTTCCTCTGTTGTCTTGAGAACACGAAGCCTCGGGCAGTGGTTTGGTCTCCGCAGTGACTGGCACACTGACTTCAGCAAGTGAGGTCAAGATGACTATAGTTGCAGAGCCTTACTGGACTTTCTGCACAGTGTGGAGTTATACTAATTTCTAGATTATTATTATTTTATTATTATACCTGAAGCGCAGCCCCCTCGAGAAAAAGAAGAAGGAACTACCTCCTCGTTTAGCTCCGCATGAATACTGCGAGATGGCATGAAAATGTGCTCCACGGTTTCTGCACTACTTCCACACGCTATACGTATTTCTTGGTTTTTCCTGCACCTGGCATATTTCTCCGGAACTGATTTGTGGTATTGCTATTTAGTGTCCCTCAAAACTAGTCTTCTGAAAGGGCACCGGGAGAGGACAGCGACTCGAGCAGAGCGAAATAGAAGCGGAAAAAAAAAAAATCAAGCGCTGTCAGGATATGCGGCAGCCGAAGATAAAGCAACGTGCTTTTGCGGCGCCGGACAAAAGCGCGCGCGCGCGCGTGTGTGTGCGTTGGGTGTGTTGCGTACACGAGTGCGCGTTTGCGCACGCGCTTCTCGCCGAGAAACACAAGGAAGCGGAAGCGTGCGGGACGGGAACAAGGCGCCTTATCCGCGCTTCCGGAGAGACGTGCGCAATCAGGGCCGGCCTTGGCGAGGTTCGCCTCGTCTCTTTCAGCTTGCTGTGTGCGGCTTTCATGGCCTCCAAGTTCTGCTTTACTTACTTTTCCTTTCTTTCTTTTTGTTATATATACTCTCCAACAAGGCAGATATTTATGTACTCTGCAACAAA
This sequence comes from Dermacentor albipictus, assembly GCF_038994185.2. Taxonomy (NCBI): domain Eukaryota; kingdom Metazoa; phylum Arthropoda; class Arachnida; order Ixodida; family Ixodidae; genus Dermacentor; species Dermacentor albipictus. The sequence continues at coordinate 144,850,147 of NC_091825.1, read as the reverse complement.
GCAGACGTTTTTAGTTAATAATTCTTCCACTGGGTGTTCGTGAATGGCGTTTGTGAAAATGCCAGTCCTCTGAAGGAAGTGGAGGCATCGGGCTAGAAAAGGGAAATGAAAAGGTAAAGAGGGAACCGTGGGTAGCGACAAAAATTAAAGAGAGAGAGAAAAAAAAACACAGAAAGAGAAGAGATTGTTAGACACAAAATGTAAGGGAACTTCCCAGTCTGCTTAGATTGGGTGGAATTAGGAAATAGATTTAGTGATTACGTACCGTCCTACAGAGGGCGCGAATGGTTTGCGTTCCGCTTGCGTGTGTATGCGCGTGCGATTTGCTCGGCTTCCAGCAAGACCCTAAAGCAACGTATGCTGGTTTTTGCGTGGGCAAGCTGCTTGCGTCTCCTAATCTATAAATCTCCTTACTGAATGATCGTAGACGTGACGGAGAGTTAAAATTTTTGATTCGGGGATAGAGGCTTCCCTGTCGTAGCTGCCCTATAACCATAACCATAATAGGGTGCCAGTTGCAGCAGCTCGTTTTGGGCATCATGGCAAAGGGCAGCACCCTTGTAAACATATTGCCCTGCGGTAACAAGTAACTTGCAACTTATCTAACAGCGCGAAAAAAAAAAGGAAGTGACGACAATAGAAACAGACTGAAAAGAGCGCTCTTTTGATTCTGTCTCTATCGTCGTCACTTCCTTAATTCTTTTTCGCGCTGTTACATAAGTTGCAATGAACCAACTACCCAGCAAGCAACCATTCTGGTAAAAAGTAAATGCCGACTGTTAATAAGCAGAAGTGATATCAAAGTTAACATTGCGAAGAGGCGCGTTGCTATTATCAGCAATGCAACTATCTGCAATCTCTCTCTCTCTCTCTCTCTCTCTCTCTCTCTCAAACAAACAAACAAACAAACAAACAAACAAACAAACAAACAAACAAACAAACAAACAAACAAACAAACAGACAAACAAACAAATACGTTCACGTGCCATAAGAAATAATGTGGATAAAAATTATTGGAGCAGTCTTTAACGGCATTGCTAAATGCAGTAATTTTTTAATGGCCAAATGATATAGATTCTTCTTGCGATTGTGGCTGGTAATCTGTGGGATTGCTGCTCCTGCTCAATTTCTTCCCGTTCGACTTGGCGATTTACTGTCGCACAAGTTTGGATTGACTTCATAGTTATACAAGCAATCTAAAGCAGTTTCGTGCTGCCTTAGAGCCGTCAGACAGGCTTGGAGATTTTAATAACTCCAGTGTTTCCTCAGGACACGAAATTATATAAATCAATCAATAGGCGCTGAAGAAACAAAAGAAGTTGGGTACCATATTTTTTGTTGGACAAAACACAATCTATTGCGCAAGCGCGTGTCTGCTGGCGTGGAAACTTCATCGGGGCTGGCCACGGGCAAAATATATCGCGGTCTTCTTTTTACTGCCTCTCTTCTCGTTACTTGCGGGCCCTTTCCCCCTCCCGCCGCCATCGCGAAAGCAATGCAGAGCTATCGCGATGGAGAGACCCATTCTGAACCGCTGCCCGAAGCTCAACAGGGCACCGCGTGGTTGCTCGAAAGAAGCAGTCACTCTGCCCGCACCGAAGTATATGCCGTCTCATCCTGTCATCATTCAGTACTCAACAAAGATGCGGGACCCCCACCGTCTGCACTTAGCATATGCATGCCCTGGGAGCCACACGGCCTATAAAACAGCGAAGCCAGCCGTATGCCGCGGTCGGGCAAGACTGAGTGGAGACTACGTTTAACAATGACTAGATTCGCAGTCGCCTTCGGTGTGGTCGCCGCCGTCTTGTGTTCATCAGTCGGTGAGGCCTCTCGATTTGGGGATGCCCAGGCTCCTGTTATACATTCTGCAGTGGAAGAGAGTCGACGCATATTTTCATGTTTTGCGCGAGCTATACCATCTCTTTATATTTAGCTTGAGAATATATATATATATATATATTATTAAATCGCCTGTGACAGATAGCATCGTTTTGCATTTCCAGGTACACTTATGGAAGAGGCGTATAATACCTGCGTGAAGAAGTCGTAATGTCTAGGCAGCTAACTAAAATACTCATTAATCGACTTCATGACTGCTCCCTTTAGGCACACGTTGCACATGCGAAATTGAAGCCTAACAGTAGCGAAGTCGTGTTTAGGAGTCGCGAGACCAGCACCACTTCCGAGATATTCGGCCTTAGGTGCGCTACGAAATACAGTGCTATTCCAGCTAACAGTTTCCAAAAACGTGAGTCAAGCCGTTCGAATTATCGTAACTGTAACGCCAATGCATTTTTTTTTTCAGATTTTGGTGACATTTGACAGGTGTCGCTAATATTCTTAGGATTTGTGCTAAGTGGACATGACTTCACTAATGTTCGGCCTCGTAGTGGTGCCGTCGTGCGTCTAAAGAATGAAAACATTATAGCGAAAAAACAATATGAAAAAGAAAGCACACCGACTGCATTGTGAAATGTTTCCGTGCATGCTTGCAGAAAGGGTCCGTGAAGAATGATACACCTCGTTGAATAAGCGCACTGCGTAGTCAGACGTTTCTACAATATAATAAACACGGTCGTACTATACCTTGCTGTCGTTCAATGCTTCATATCTTGCTCGTTTAAATCTGGCTAATACATAATTCGATAAACGAAATGTGAAAGGCAAAACCGAACGAGCGGTTAAGTTTATCTCAATTTCCATTCAGGTTTCCAACACTTGTCAGACGTTAGCGCATTGTCCATTGCCACAACCTAATAACCCGTTTCGTTTTTCTTCCTTCAAGGCGCTGCTCCAAGCCCGATGAAGGTACGTTACCCAGACTACTGGCAACAAATTATAACGTCACTGCAAGCTTGCATGTGCAGTCCGGATACGATGTTATGTTCCATGAACTTGTATTATTGTGGCCAGTTTTGCTGCTGTCTAAACCCAGCTGCGGTGACATAGATAAGAGTAACATACAAATAAAAGAAACCGTTAACGGAGCACGATACAACAGAGAGCAATAAGTTCTGCAGTAATATTTAGTCCCTCTGCCGCAAAAAGCTAGCGTAATGATACGTTGAGCGTAATAATATAACTCTAATGAATGAATTCTAAAGTGTTACGTGCCAAAACCACGATTTGATTATGAGGCACGCCGTAATGGGGGACTCCAGATTAATTTTGCCCCCCAGGGGACCTTTAACGTGCCCCCAGTGCACGGGACACGCACGTTTTTGCATTTCGCCTCCCATCGAAATGCGGCCGCCGAGGCCGGGATTTGATCCCGCGACCCCGTCCTTAGCACCGCAACACCATAGCTGCTAAGCCACCGCGGCGGGTAGTATAACATAATTGTAGTACCACGTTTCCAGCTGTCCTTTTTTTTTTTGCGGCGATGAGTATAACAAAAAGAAACGTTTGCAACCGTTGTCTCGCTCTCTGCATGTAAATTTGAGACCACATCAATGCTTTGTGCACAAGTGTATGCACGTTTGTAAAACGTGAAGAAAGATGGTCTAATATGTGTTCTGATTCTTATGCTTGAGCTTAAATCCTCATGCGAACCCTTGTAAATGAAAATGCACCTTGCATTCTATCCTTTTCTTTTTCTCAGAATTAACTAAAAAGCGGTTACGTAAAATATTCATCCCGGAAGTAAAATCGGATGCATGTCCACTTGCATGGAAGCGATTTAAGCATATTCTTGCCACCAGCTTTCATGAAAATGGACACCAATTTGATCGGCTCCGTTGGGTCATCACAAACGACGAATAGCACACACGTGAAGTGCGTTTCGAATACATCGACGTGGCATGAAAATCTAGGATGCAGCATGAGCGCGCCATCCTATCGCTCGATATAACAACTTTATCTCTGTGCTTAGTCCCTCAAAAGTCCCTCGGTTTTTACGACGAAGAGCGCGAATGGACGGTTACTTTCTCCACGTAAATGGACTTGCGGAATTCAGCATGTAACCGGAGCATAAACGAGTTAAAAAAAAAAGAACACGCTGGTGACTCACAGCAGTTGACAATAGAAGTTACGTAAACAGGGATAAAGTCTGTGAAAGTTATTTTCAGCCTCTTCCTTTGCAGCCAGCCGCCGCCGTCAACGACCACGCGTGACGTCACTCTACTAACCCGTTAAGATTAACCCGCCCAGGAGTACAAGGCCGCTTTTGACAAAGACATCGAAACGCTGGCCTGTCTTTCTGAGGCACTTTATCCCTGTTTGTGCAACCTTTCTTTTTTTGCCACAGTGTGCTACTGTATCTGTCGGCCAACGGAATTTAATAGTTGGTAATAGGTAATTTTAGCTTTCGCACACCTGAAGTAGGCGGACGTACGCGAACCACCGGGCGGGCAAAAGGACGTAAAAAGGAGTACAAAATAACATAAAAGAAGCACAAAAGAACACAAGCACGACGTTGGGTTCTGGGTGCGCAAACACGCTCGAGTGTGCTATCTCTAAAACTCCCTATAGCAAAAAAAATTATCGAAGGTTGATTACGTCCATCAGCTGTACTCGAGTCTGAGGAGGATATTATGCCTGTAACTGTGCAGTTTGACATAATTGCTAAGACTGTTTCGTGGGCCCAGAACTCGCGTCCCGGACGGGATGAAGAAGGTGGAGCAGGAGGTGGTGGTGGCGGTGGTGGCGGTGGAATCTTCCCGGGCCTGGACCAGTGGACCAACTTGCTTCCTGGAGGCACCCTACCCGCGGGCGTGACAATGCCAGACATTGGAGCGGCCGCTTCGGCAGTCAGTGGCATCGTGACGGTGCCGCCCAACTTGCCCACAGCGATCCCTCCCGCTATACCCACCAACCTCCCCCCTGGATTTCCGACCGGAATCCCGAACATCAACGACATCATCAGCTCACTCCCTGGCATCAACCCGTGACAGGACCGTTGGAAGCTCCGAGGAATTGCTTTTGCGAGTGGTTCGATGTGAATAAACAAAACGTTGGTTTCTTCAGCCATTGTTCACTGGCACGAACTGTTAGGTCCAGTGGGCTACTGACTGTTCAAATGATACGAATGATACGATCACACAAATCACTATAGGATGGGAAAGATGGCGCTCGCGCAATATCAGTTGACATTTTCTGAAATGAACTTGCACGGCTGTACACTTGTCACTGGTTGTCATCCACGAAACATGGTCTAATGTTGTATATTGTCTTTGTCTATGCATGGAACGGCCATAAAAACATCTTTTTTGATTCAGAGAAAAACGGACAGAGCCACGGTGATGGACAAAACAAAACATGGCTAAACGTGGCAAAACGCGTACCTCGCGTATTGTGGAAGCTTAGTCCATAGTGTACTGTTTTCGAATCTGGGCAATTGTTGTTTGACAGCAGGAATTATTAGACGTGTTGACTGTTTCAGGTCGCCCTTATATTGCTCTAAAGAGATCGTTTGTTCTTCATTTCGAACTAATATAATAGCATCAAGGAATGAGCATCGCATGTCAAAAGAAACTTTACCGGCAAGAGTGCTGATAGGGGCGTTCTCTGAAAATTATCCGCACAGAAGAGCAACAGACGAAGACAGTACAACCTGCACACACAATTTCGTTGTTGTTAAAAGGGACATTAAATGCATATATTAAGTCAAGCTAAAGTAATAGCAAGGCGTTAATATTATCGCGAACATAGCGCTAGTGATCGAGAAATTGAGGTAATTGCAGAACACGATTACACACTCTCCCGGGACATTCAAGTAACAAAACCCATGGCGAAAACACTCCTCGTTACATTTTTATTTTACTACTACTCAACCACTCGTAATAAACAGATCATTGTATTGCATTATAAAACTAAAAAAAAATGCTACTCGTCCAGTTACATTTGATATTCAGAAAAAAAAAAAAAGCTCATTGACCCTACCCTTGACAATGACGCGGGCGGTCGAAAGGTTTCGTTTTCGCTCGACTCTGCGCCGCCCGCGCTTTCGCGTTTCAGTAGTTTCGTTATGGCGTAATGCTGCACCGGTTTTGCTGGTTCACGAAACTTGCGCAAACTGCAAGTAGCGGAGAATTCCACTTCCACGTGATGCCGCGGGACGCCTGAACGGTCCACGCCACTTGACCAAAAAGCAGCTGCAGCGCTGAATCCACTGCTCTGTATTGGCTCGCCTTCTCCGTGGCCCCGCGTTTGCGCTTTGGGTAAAAAAACCGTACCGCCGTCTGTCGGGCGCCGTTTTACTCATTGATGGCAGCAAAGGGCGGTGATGGCATATGCGACGTCACAACTCCCCGGTTTGGTGGCGGGAGATTTGAATGGCGATAAAGGTAATTGTGATGCTCTACCAATTGAGCCACCGCGGCGCCGTTTCCACGAGCATCGTGGAAACGGCGCCGCACGCGCAATGCGAAGGTTGTGGGATCGTTCCCCACCTGCGGCAAGTTGTTTGGCTCATCCACTTAATTTTCATTAATTTATCATTTCGTTATTTCGTTTATAAAACACAAGTAATTTCTCCTATGCTGTCCTTGACGTCAGTGTTCGTTGGCTCCTCATGATATGACTATATATATATATATATATATGGTGTCCCAGCTAACTTGGACCAATATTAAAAAAAACCAAGAGCTCTAGAGAAACCGTACCGACTGCATAGTAGCCGTAGTCGTATGTACTTACGGCCACTATTTTTTCATCGCGAAGTATTGCCTACATAATTAATCCTAATTAGTGAAATTTTCAATTATTGCTTGAATGGCAAACATATCGATTACAAAGTTGTTGGGCACCTCAAATAACCTCCGAATCAAGCCTTTGTTTAGTGCTCAGCTATGCCTCGTTGGTTTTTCAGAGAAAAAACAAAAGCGCGCGAAACATCCAAAACACGAAACAGACAGGCGCTCGCGCGCCGCTACTCAAGCGCCCCCAAGCGAATAGCCACGGCGTTACTAGCGGCGGCAGCTCGATACAGGGCTTCACGCCCTGTATCTATGTGATGGTCGCGGAATCATGAGAACACGCCGCTGACGCATTGATAAGCGTTGTGGAGCCTTGTACGATGCGGCGATAAGACAATGCAGCCGTATAATTTTCAATGGTTGCTTGTAGGCGCTTGAATAGCGGCGTGCGAGTGCGCTTCTATTTCGCATTTCGCGGGCTTTCGTTTTTTACTGGAAAAACCAACCAGGACCACTTCAGCACGAAATAAATGCCAGATTCGGAGGTTACTTAAGGTGCCCTACAACTTTATAATTGATACGTTTGCAATTCAAGCAATAATTCAAAGGTTCACTAATTAAAAGTAATTAATTAAGTAATACTTCGTGATGAAAAAAAAATGCTGGCCGTAAGTACATACGACTACGGCTACTACGCAGTCGGTACGATTTCTTTAGAGCTCTTGGGTATTTTTAAAATCTTGGTCCAAGTTAGCTGGGACACTCTGTATATTAAAAAAATTCTCCCTGATGTTTTGCTAAGGCGTCAATGTTTCATTAGGCACGCCGACAACTTTGAACGGCGTGACTAATTACACTTCAATATCATTAATACACACTAGAAATAACAACGGACAGAGCACGGTATACCTTGAGGGATGCTGAAGTAAATGGCACTTCGTGAGAAGAGAAGCCGCTTATGCTGACAAAGTGTGTATGGTTAGGTAAATATGCAAAGATCCAGTTGATTATTCATGCGTAGGAATATTTATCTTCTCAAGTTTCTGAATTACTTTCGAGTGACACACAAGATCGAAAGCTTTTCTAAAGTCCAGGAACACAACATGAATCTGACCTTTTTTGTCAAGAACGCTAGCAGAATTGCGGATGACTGAGGCTGATTGAATAAGGGAACAAAAGCCCTTCCGAAAGAGATGCCTTTCGCCGTACTGTATGAATACGCATGCCACAAGGACACACACATATATACTCAGCATACTAACATGAGAATCATCATTCTTGAGGTTCCCTCCATTTTCTGTGCACCTTCTAAGCCCCAGCGTGACGGTTGTCTTCGGCCCCCAGACATAGAGCAAGAGGTTTTTGGGAATATGGGCCTTGGAAACGGCCCTAATGCCTGTTTGTACAGATTGTCTTTTGAAGCTGTTTCATGGTTTTGACGGGTCACAGGTTGCAATTGGGCAATGAACCAGTTCGCTATGGCACTCACTTTTTTCCACTCTTCACTTGTTTTTACAGCGATGACCGTTATGGGTTTTTGACTCAAGGGCTCGTTCGCGGCTTTATGTATGGAGTGTTTTTCTTAAGCTTCTTCTTTTTTGTGCTGTATAACTCGAAGTGGCGGACATTGTTTGCATGCACGAGAAATGAAAACGTGTAATCAAATAAGTAACGACATTCCCCTAAATAACTTTTTAACTAGTCATTTTAAGGCACTAATTGCAACTTACAAATGCTAGGTGGTGAGTTCGCAAGGCACATTCGCTTGGAATGAGTTCTGGCCATCACACTAGTGATGTGATGTGCGTTCCCATAGTGCGCGATGACATGCATAAGTGTCCCAAATATTTTTGCTCCGCAGTGTACGAGAAAAAAAAAAGCGTTTTGTTTAAAATGCAAGTAGAACATGCACCATAAGGTAAAAACTAAGAAGTTGGTTAGCAAAAATGTTTAATTACTAAATTATGCATCACGATCGCTTGTGCGTGTCCACCTCGTCGGGCAATCCAGCTCAATGATTAAAAAAATTATGGTAATTCTGGTAAAAAACCATCACGGTTATAGGGCCTGGTGGAGAACCTTCACTGTTAGTCAGAACGCGATTGATCGCCACACCCCCTACCGACACGCGCACTCCTATCAGTATCCGGCTTCTTCAGAGCGTACGCTTAAATAGCTTCATGCTACGCGCGTCATTTGGTGAACTCGCACGGTTTATAACGGATGCGAAAAGTGTAGCTGCTACGTAAGCGTCGATAAAGGCAGCTGGAGGCCGGCCAGAGGAACTTTCTCCCTGACCTTCTACATGTAGTTTAGACGCCCGCATGCTGCACATCTGTGCTGCGTTTAGAAAGTCGTGCGCGCAGGTTCTAGCTCTCGAACAAGCATGTGTACCTTGCCTCCGTTATTCAAGCAGCGTAAAGCTGTCGGGGAGAGCGCGCGTCTGCAGTCAAGCGTGCTGGCGGGCCGGAAACAGTCCGTCAAGCCTCGGCCGACTGCTTTTTTGCGCGTCGAACTAATTGTTGCGAGCAGGAGCGCATTTCAGGAGCGACGCAACGTTAACAAGCCTGCTCTGTCATATTTTGGTGTCTCGACTTAGTGAAACCTTGCATTTGCAGCCACCTGCAGAGCGAAGCGGAATAAGTCCACTTGCAATCTGGGTTTATAACGTAGCGGATCTTAAAACAACACGGCCTTATCATTGGTTGAGACATGGCATTACACAGTGAGTATACACATTAGAAGCTGTGAAGTTCCGCGGGCTTTTAATTTTGAAATTACCGCTTTTTTTTCTTTCTCTTGCTGTCCTTAGCGCTGCCATGTTTGGTATGGCCGACACTTCGATGTTGCAACCATGACGGTATGCTGAAATGTAACTACAACTTTGGTTTAGGGTGAATTGTTTACCACTGCGCCTTGCATAAACTTATTTTGCGGTCTCTGAAAATAAAACTTATAGCAATGATTGTTAGGATGCGTGGGCGTGTGAAGAGAGCAAGCATACGAGGCAAAGAAATGCAAGAGCGATTTTGGTGTTGGGTCTGTTGAAGTTTTGAATAAATACCTGAGTTGTTACATCACCGTATGAGTGAGTGTAATTGCGGATGCCTTGTCCTTTGCTAACAACAGAATAAAATATACAAAAACAGCGCATGTAAACGGCGCATACGTCAGCGTGGCCAGTAAGCCGAAGGCTGAGTCGACAACGAAGGTTTTGGCCAGCGCTGGGTGTGTGCGTGTATCACAACAAATGCGGACTAAAGTTGTTAAAGTGGCCACCTGTTAAGTAAGTTGACCTCACGTTTAATGCACGCGCCGACACTTATCACGGGAACAGCGTAGTCGGGCAAATGAAAGGAACATAGTCGACTTCCTGTTTATGCAGTGACAACTAGGGCTGGGTCGCTGTGGATTGGCACAATAGGCTGTGAAATGTCATCTCTGATGGTCTGCTAGGTTTCTCGATGTTTCATGTAAACGCTGAAAAAGCCTTCGCCTTTCCTTTGCAGGTTGGCCTTGTTAGGTGGGCCTAAATAGACCGATTCTGTTCTGTGAACAATACCCGCCAATTGAAAAGGCCGTTTGTGCTGTGTTGTGAGCGCCGCCGTATTTCGAGAGCCACCATGAGCTGGTTCAGGCTGAAGCGAAAGGAGAACAAAAGGAGTGTCGACTCTGGAGTCATCGAAGAAATTGGCCAGCCGTTTCAAGTATCTCACGTTGTTCACGTAGGCTACAACCCGGCAACGGGAGACGTCGAAGGACTGCCAGAACCATGGCTAAAGCTCTTGCAACATGCCAACATATCGTGAGTACTGCTGGTAACGCTTTCGTGTTCAAAGCATGTCTTGCTAGTAAAACAACTTATACTTACACCTTCCGCGTCCGTTGCCTAGCGTTGCTTGAAGTGCAACTGTTGGTATTGTTCGTCCCTCAAATAGGAAACGCAACAGCTAAACAGCGTTTCCGTGCTGGCAAGATAATTGTACATGTAGGCGCTAAACCAGACTTTGATACGAAACCAATTTCGTGTGAGATGCCGAAGCGCTTGCACCCGTTAGTACCATGATGCACATCGGATTTAGCGTTACAGCTGTCAAAAGTTTCCAAGAAAGGTTGTAAAATCCCACAGTACATCAAAGACGTGCGCATCATGCTTATGTAGTGATCAGGCAAAGTGCTGCAGTACAAAGTATGTTATGGCTTCTATCTCAAATAGCGCCAAGGAGCAGAGCAAACACCCAACTGCTGTTCTACAAGCACTCAAGTATTATCAACATTCCATAAAAAACAAGAATGGTGTGGCCAAATTTCTGGCAACGAAGGAAACTGTGGAACAAGAATCAAAAGAAATTGCAGACACTCTTCCAGGTAAGAAAGACGAATGTTGGTGTGCTCTCCACGCCATGAATGAAAAGCACTATTAGCTGCTGGTGTTTGTACACTTGTGTATTGCTTATGCCAGTTTATTATTTGATTTTGTTCTAATACTGATGTTGGACAAGATTAATGAGACTCATTCTGTGCTCACATGGACAGAAAAATAGTATGTGCCATTTATTGAATTATGAACTAGCATGAAAAGCGGAGAGACAGCAGCTTCAGTTCTACACACAGAAATGCAGTCATCGTTGATTAATTAGATCCCAGCTTTATATGTCGACGTTGCCTTGAATTAGCCAATGATTTAATTACAAGGCATACTTAAGATGCAGCAATGCCATTAAGATGGCATATGGTAAAATAAAAGGTTGTTTAATGTAGTTGTTAAACGTTTAAGTAAGGCCCAAACCCCATGGGAGCAATGTTGTATGTGATGGTGAGAGGAGACTGCTTTCAGGCGATGGAACGGGCCGTTGCGCGAACAGATCGCTTGATTAAAATATAGAATTCATCGCTCGTCGCCTGGAAGTGCTATGAGCAACTTGCCAATAGCGTGAGGCTAGAACTGGATGTACATCAGTCAAGTATTACTGATTGTTGCAGGGAATGAGGAAACGACTAAAGTTTGATACGCGCAAGAATAAGAACCAGCCGCAAGACCCTCAGAAATATTTTATGCTGCTGTTCACAGTAAAACACACTAACTTAAATTAATAAAGCGTGTGTCACGCCAGTTTTGGCACGTATTTACTGCCCTCGCACTAGCAACACCAAGGAGACGTCACTAAAAGCAGTCGCTCGCTTGAGGTACGACTTGTCAGCGACAAACAAACACAACAGCCATCTACATTGCGTCGCTTGTTGCTGTTGTGTGCAAGATCGCTTGCATGGCATTTACACTTAATGGACGTTGACTGCATATTACTTCTTACTATTAGTGCTAGCCACAGGACCTAATGAAACAGTATTAGGAGTTACACCGTTACTAAGATGTTTCTGGAATTTATATGATGCGATATTGCAGAAATGAGTGACGATGAAGGCTTGGATGAACCACCTGAAGAAAAGGCCATACCATCAAAAACTCTGCCCATAGATGGGGAGCAGAAACCTGCACTTGCTCCACTCGCCTCTCCAGTAATGCGAAATAAACGAGACGAAGCACCCAGAGTTTCTGAAGAAGAGGTCATGTTGCAGCTACGTAAGAATCCTCCTCTGCTTTCCAAACCAGAAGAAAGTTGTAACAGTCATTGAAGGAGTACTGACACATATTTTGGAAGTTGTAGAAGCTCTACCACATGCTTCTTGCATCTAAAAGGAGGCCACATAGCTAATTTGAAGGCTGGGAAATATAAGAGATTATTATCTTATACTAAATTTGGTCTCAAAATGCTGGACCTGGCACCATCGTCAATGACACAAAGAAAAATTTGCTGACATTGTGTTGCACTAGGGCTAGGTACAATGATGATGCTCGTAACGACAATAATCAAGAGTGCTGTGTGCATTTCTTCTGGCTGCATTTGCGTGCAGAATCCTCAGTAATCGCAAAAATGGAGCAAGCCAGTGTATTAAAATGCCATGTATGCCAATGGTATAACCCTTTAACTGCTGCGCATGCAATTGTAAATTTCAACCTAAAGCCTCAAAATCAGTATTGCTCCCAAAAATAGTAAGATTTAAGGTATGTGGCACAAATTGAGACGTGTAGACAGTTATTGGTGACATCATTATGTGCAGCTATATAATTTCTTTGTTAATTGTCTACAGTGATGATTTACATCAGAAAGATTTCTTTAATGGCTGAATGGCTTCCAAGTATAGCGAAAAGAAATAGTGAATTTGATTCATATACATGGGTATTTTTCCCAACTAGGTGGGAGTTCTTTAGATGCAGTTGAACTGGCTGAAAATTGTAACGTTTATAATATGTGCTTTTGTTCGTTTTAACGTTGCTTAAAAGCTTAAGTGAGCAGCTGAAGGCTGTGTGAAATCATTTATCCAGCATTTGAAACAGTTAGAATACATCTGATAATGCAGTGTGCCTACTTTTGTGATTTCAGAAAGCATAGTGAATCCAGAAAACCCGAGAGAACGGTATTCACTAATGAATAAAGTGGGCTCAGGGTGAGTGCAACTCATGCCTTCTGTTTAGGCTGCTTATAATTGCGCAATGTTGGCAATCACTGCGAAGTAATGTAGGACAGAGAATGTCAACCTGATGGTTGCCATGGCTGCTGTGATGAATACATGCTATCCTTATGGTCAGCATGATTGAGAAACTGCATTGAGTGTAATATGCGTGCCTGCCAAGCGTCCACAAGGTTTACAAATTTGGGCTTATTTTACGATGGTAGCGTCAAGTATTGCAAAGAATACTGTGTGCAAGCTATGCTCGTCGGTACCCACACTACCATTAGAAGTTTTTGTGATGATGAAAGGATGCTAGAGGTACAAGTTTCTGAAGCAGGTGAAATCGGCAAACACTAGTTTTGCTGCAAAATATCACTGTAATCTAAATATCATGTGTTGCTTGTCAATATTTGTTGTGCTAAGCTTCTTGTTGCCTCTGGCCTGCATATTAGGCTTACCCATCTTTAATAATGTGTGCATGTAACTCTGAAAGCTCAGGGCAAGCTTTTAAAAAAACGCCTGCTACCCTGTGCCTCATCCTGCTCGCCTCGGTGTCAATTTTGCAGAATCTTACAAATATTAAAGTTCACAGGTTGGCAAGTATTTAGGTGGCTAGCAGTACTCTTTAAAAAAGCATGGGTTCAGAGATAGATGTAGACTTGGAATGATCAACACTAGTCAAATGAGATGTCTCCAAGGCTAACGTTTTGACAAGGGCACTTGGCTTCGTCAGACAAAGACAAGTCTACCTGTCGAAACGTTGGCTCCACTGACAGCTAACCACTTTTGAGTAATACCTCTGTTCTTTCACCACCTGTAACCTGTCAGCCCAGACTGCTGCACATTGTTTTGTTAGCCTAGCCATGACACAGAATTGTGTTCTGGTGCCAGCAGTAAGTTCAGTTTCAGTAAGTTCAATAAATGGTTATACATTTTTTTTGCATGATGTAGGGAGTGGTAATTACTGTATGTGCTGGAAAATAGGTCAAACACTAATATAAAATCTAAAGTATAAAGATTTAGGATTATATAAGGTATAAAGATATAAAGTATAAAGATGCAGTATAAAGATTTATTTATTTGTGAGTATTGAACTCGCAAAGAAATAAATAATTCAGATATAGGTTGGCCCACATATTTCTTTAGAAAAATGAAAAACTTTGAGCATGACACTCCCTTATTTACCCTAAGCTCGGTTACTAAATCTCGCTAGTCGATGCCGCAAGCTGCAGCTTTGTTGGAACTATAGGAGAAGCCATCCTTGTCGGATGCTTCGCAAGTGTCCTCGGCATCCCGAACGATGCCATACTCGGTGCCATCGGGTGTGTTGGATATGCAGCATTTCTTAAAGTCAGTGTGGATAACATCCAGACTTCTGTCCACGAAGAAGAATCTGCAGGCTGTTATTACATTACTCAGCTGTATTCTATTGCAATATACTGATTTGGGTGTTCCATTTAGTATTAGATTGTCATGTACATTTAAAGTAGTTTGGAGTTCCTGCAGAAAGATAGTTAACTGATATTGGCCATTTCATATACTTTCATTTCAGGGCATCAGGCACAGTATACACAGCAACAGACCGCCGGACACAGCGCAAAGTGGCTGTGAAGACAATGGAACTGGCCCAACAGCCCAAGAAAGAGCTGATCCTGACGGAGATTGAGGTAATGAGGCAGAACAGGCACCCTAACCTGGTCAACTTTCTGGATGCCTACCTCGTCGATGGAGACCTGTGGGTGATCATGGAGTACCTCGAAGGTGGCGCTCTGACAGACGTTGTGTCGGAGACAGTCATGCGTGAAGAGCAGATGGCTGCTGTCTGCCTTGAGGCAACACGGGCCATTGCATTCCTGCATTCTCAGGGCATCATCCACAGGTGAGACAGCTGGTTGTTACGTTGAGCAGGAAGGACAGTGACGGCTGTGTGTGGGCAGAATGTAGAAAGCAAGTGAAGGTTCAGCATGATTCTAGTTATTATAAATATGGTCCCGCTTCTCTTAGTGCAGCCGGCATTTCATAGTCAAGAACTGTCTTGAACACAGGTCCTTGGTTTTAAGTGCTGTCGGTAGCCTGAGCCTTCACATTTCAGTTCACACCATTTCATTTGTGTGACGAATTTGTTTGATGAAATGATCGTTCATTTGCACCTCGTGTTCTACTTCATGTTGTATCTTTTTCCTTGTGTGTGTAATGATAGCCCCTCCCTTCTCTAATGCATTGTATGCCCTGATGGTGCAATAAATAAAATAAATAAATAAATAAACAAATAAGTCGGTGAGTAAATAAGTAAGTAAATAAATAAATAAATAACCTTTTAAATTTCTATTTATTGCTGGGTTACTGTCTTGCACTTCATCCCAGATTACATTAATGAGTAAGAAGTAACTTGTGTGGATGCATTACTACAAGAATGAATAAAGCTGGCAGCTGAGTGAATTGGTGCAAAGTGATTGCTGTGAATTACATGAAAGATGAGATTTAAAGGAGGCAAACGAATGAGTGCACACTTAAAGTCGAGTTTACTTGAAAAATGGTAAGGTATTATTTGCAAAACTGCCAAGGTGACTTTGTAACCACCAGTGTAAAAGATAAAACCTAGGAAGAAAACTGAGAAAAGATCTAGAAAAACAAAACAAAACCAGAGCATAATTTATGCCATTCAGTAGCATGTGGGTCAGAGATATGTGTTGTTTGTCAGAAAGTTATCGAAGCGTGACTGATTCAGTGGTTGCTTTTCCTCCTGGTATGCAAAGGTGACGTGATCCCTTGCCTCATAAGTCCTCTATTTATTTGAAAGTACAGTGGCTATGTTTTCTGACTTACAGCTACACTCCCTTCAGTGTGCATGCAAATTTAGCTGTGAGGTTGTGGAAATTTAAATCCTGTGCTTACCATCTACAATTAAAACACATTCAGCCTCTTTAAACAGGCAAAGCCATTGCAAGACATCGTGCAGATCCATTTTGACACAGAAGAGAGAGAATGAACTTTGTTTGCTCCAAAGGTGGAACATTGTTTCAGTTCAGCAGGACTGATTTGGTTAGGTCAATGGCCCTGCTCTCAATTTACGGTTTGTTTTTTTGGCTCCTGGTTTGCTCCACTGGCAGACCCACTTTCCTGGCCTGCATTGGCCCTTGCTTGGATGGCTGAACCATGATGAATGAACTGCAAATATTTTCTTCGGAGTCACCCAAATGGATCTTAAAAGAACGGCTTGTCTGTTTACCCTTCAGGGATATCAAGTCTGATAATGTGCTGCTTGGCATGGACGGTGCGGTGAAGGTGACCGACTTCGGCTTTTGTGCCCAAATTCGTCCCGACGAGAAGCGGCACACCATGGTGGGCACACCTTACTGGATGGCACCGGAAGTGGTCACGCGAAAGCAGTATGGACCAAAGGTGAGCACTCGCCACCCACTGCATCGCTGCTCCACAGCTGAGCTGTGGCTGTGTAGTAGTGTTGCGATGGAAGCTAGTTGTTGAAACATCATGGCTAGACGTTGTGCTGAAAGGCGTAACAAGGGACAGGTTAAGGAGCAACAAGGCAAAGTGAAGCGCCAACTCACAACTGATCTAGTTTTATAATGGCATCTGCCCTATGTACTGAGCTCAAAAAACATTCTTGAACTTGTTTTTTTAAACTCTACACGTAAGGCACATGCCATTAAGGAATAAAATCAGTTGTAAGATCATGCTTCACTTTGTCCATCTTCTCATTGCTCCTAACCTGTGCGTTGTTACGCTTTTAAGCAGCATGTCTAGTCATGGCATGGCCACATACTTGCAGTGGTGATTATTTTCTTTTTCTTTTTTGTGACTGCTGTAGCATGCCTTGTCTGTGAGGTCTCCTCCTTCAAAGAAGACAGTGCAGCGATGGCATGCTGTGTTTAAAACACTTCAGAACCTTGCCTCACCCCTCAAGCTGCAGCTCTCGTAAAATGTATGTCTTTATTTCCGCATGAGCTTCCGAGACATGCGTGTTTTAGATTTCAATTTGAAAACAGTTGATAAAATTCTCAAATGAAGTTCTGGCTAATTTTGAACACTTTTGCTCCTGTTTGACCCACACAAGCACTGTAAACAGTAAGGCCTCGTTAATTTGACCCTTCTTAATAAAGGTAATTTGAACACGCCGCCTGGGCCCTTCAAACATATGCATTCTCTTATGGCGTGAAACTCTTCTTAATTCGGACATATTTTGCCATGTTCTGATTAATTCAAACACTTCAGACAGTCCACAGGGCACCCGCCGTGGTTGCTCAGTGGCTATGGTGTTGGGCTGCTGAGCACGAGGTCGCGGGATCGAATCCCGGCCACGGCGGCCGCATTTCGATGGGGGCGAAATGCGAAAACACCCGTGTGCTTAGATTTAGGTGCACGTTAAAGAACCCCGGGTGGTCAAAATTTCCGGAGTCCTCCACTACGGCGTGCCTCATAATCAGAAAGTGGTTTTGGCACGTAAAACCCCAAATATTATTATTAGTCCACAGGGCTCAAAGGCATGCAAAGCCTCGAAGATTGGATGTCGCCATAGTGCTACTTAATTTCGGAGCCCAGGGCTGAAGCGGTGCTGGTGTCCAACCGCAAATACAAGTCAGCATTTATGTCGCTATGGTCATCAGCCTGCAGGATACTTTTTTTTTGACAATTTGTTGCTACCCTCCGTCATGTCCCTGTGCACCGACTGTTTCTGTCGGTGCCTTATACATGTGTTTTTGCAGCTTTATTTTTCCGTCATGTCCCTGTGCACCGACTGTTTCTGTCGGTGCCTTATACATGTGCTTTTGCAGCTTTATTTTATCTTTGTGCAAGTAGAGAAGTATGCACTGAAGATGAACATCAAAGCCTTAAGCACATCGGAAGGCTGGATCAGTCGAATCAAGAAAAGGGACGGGCTTATTGGCTTGTGCCAATCACATGATGATGAATGGAGGCGATTAATGGAGGTGATGGGGGTAGATATGGTCGTGGTGTGAGGACAGGCGCTGCAACAAATGTTTGATTACATCACGCCCCGTTGCAAGTGGCAGCATGTGTTGGTGGCCTGTCGCTCAGCCGTTTATGCTGGAGACTCCGACAAAACCAACAAAGTGGCAGGCTGCCAGTTGAGGCGCCGCTGCTTAGTGCCGTCAAACGTTTATTTGACATCTCCTTCCAATTGCAGTGGCATGCCATTGGAGCATTTTCCTTCATACACCATGCATCCGATTAGCTATATTGCAAATGGCACAGCCATGGCTGGTGAAGTCATTGTTTGCCAGTCTATTTGCTGGCATTTTGTGCGTTTGTACCATGCTTTGTGTGAAGAGGAGCCTTCAGGACGAGTGTACTATGTATTACATTGATGTTATGTGCATTGATGTAGCTTTGGACTAAGCGTGCATGTGTGCTTCCCATGTTGGTACAAGCCAAATCAGGTTATCACCATGATTACCTAGCACTTTTTCTTCTTGCTGTTGCATTAACCCTTCGAGGGTCAATTTTTCTCACCATGTGCGACTGCCCAGGGTTGATTTTTTTATGGCAGATTCCAATTCTTCTGAGGAACCATTGCGAAAAAATTTACCTTACTTTTTCTGAGGCGACCGTAAAGTGAGAAAAAAATATTTTGCGTTGGTATATATGTACTGTTTATTCATGAGTAACAACAATAAAAGAAGGAAATAAACTCAAGAATGAAAAATTTCATGCATTGTTAACACACAAGGCTTAGAAAATGCTCACATCAGAATATTTCGCAAGTGTCAAATGTTTCTGCTCTTACACTAATATTTATGTCCATAGCATAGTCGAACTGCATAAGTGAGCGCACTCAAGAAAACTGGTTTTGTACCCGTGAAAAAAGGAAAACGTGGGACAAACTTCCGCTAATCTTCATCTTATCGCCAACCAATAGCAATTAGATATCGTGAGTAAAAAAAAAAAAAAACAGCAAACACATGCACGGCGGCATCCTTCCTATGCGCACCCCTGCAAGCACTAAATGAGCGAGAAACAGGTGGTCGCCCTTTGAGCGATTATTAACGAGATAGCTATCTGTTTTGCGAGCGCAAAAAACCTAAACTGCCTGCGGAACAAAACCCAAACCATCGCCTGCCCGCGCGCGCACCCATGCGCGAGTGGTAGTATATAGCAGACGCGCTGGAGCAAACTAGCTCTAAAATAAACCATGCAATGAAAATCGAGAAAGGGAAGTGCGAGAAAAAAATTCCCTATATTCCCACATAGTGGCAGCACATGTCATGAAAAAAAAAATTAAGAAATTGGCGTGCGTTTTAAACATACAGACGGGGCCGTAAATATACGGCATCGACCATTTTGGACTTTTTCGTGCTGCCGTATATTTACGTCATTGACCCTCAAAGGGTTAAAGAAAATTAATGTGATCATTCCAGCCCATTGCAACATTCATTAGTCTGCAAATAGATTGTGGTTTATGCTGCGCTGTGTATATGCAGGTCAGGTACCATGCAACTGGTGAGCACGAATGACGTCTTGCTCTACGTTACAAATAGTTGAGACTAGCAGCGCAGTCATGCATGCCCATAGCTGTTGCATGATCAACGCAGTGGTGTTGGCTTGCACACTGTTGTAGCTATGGTGCGAGTGATTGCGATGATAAAGCCGCATGGAGCCAAACGAGATGTGAGTGCTGTTTATAATTTTATGGATGCCCGTTACTGTATTTGCCCCTGCAATATTACGTCTGTGATTGTTGTGTGTGTAGCATATTTTGTTCTTTTTTTGCACTCGTTTAAAATACTCTTGCGCGCATTGTGACAACACGTGAGAAGTGGCCTGGCGAGTTTCAGCGAATCTTTTGAGAGTTAGCTGGCGGTGACATTTTGTCACGAGTGATGAGAGATCCGGTCTGGATGCGGCAATTTGTCACAAACAGTTGCATGGCTCCTCACACTATAGAAAGTTTCTTGGTGTGAACGCACCATTAGTGGTCTAGAAGACATCAGTGTTATTTCCCCTGACAACTCTGAATAATAGTTATTGCCGTGCAAGTTCCTCACTGCGAAAAGTCGGCTGGAAGCCAGCATTTAAAAAAGTTTCGATGTTTGAAGCATCTGAGTTCTTGCCATCCCCTCATTCACCGAACATTTGCTTAGTTTCGAACATTTTCTTGTGTCCCATGAAATCTGATTTAGCAATGTTTTACTGCACCTTGTGATTTTCGTGCATGGTGAAAATTACAAGGTCATTTGCTTACAAGCAAATCTGCTTTCAAGCTTATTTGCTTTGGAAAAAGACTGTAAACATCCATTATAAACTGTCTTATGTGCTTTTCTGAAGAACAGCATGTCATTGAAACAGCGGCCTGGAGAGGAAGTTCAAGTGCTGAAATTTGGCCTTCCTTTCCTCCGCTAATATGCTGTTTTTTCTTTCTGTAAAAACTAGGTAGAGATGCCATAATGGAGAGCTTCATAATAAATTTTGCGTGTTAGACGAGTGTTCCATTTTGCCCCTGCTATCACATTTTTACAACCAGGGATCAGACTCTCAACGTGATGCTTGGCAACAGAAAACCATAGCCACTGAGCTGCCAGAGCAGGTGTATAAAATTGGGCATAAACTGTTGTCATAATAGTTTCATCTGACAAAATTAATTCTGAGATTGTGAGCATTCAAGAGAGTCCTGCAACGACACTCCTGATGTAGGGGCAGGCATATTCTACTCATGATTTCGTGCTAGCTATTGCTGTAGGTTTTTGCAGATGGGGAACAGCAGGGCCAGTAGGTGTTGACATGCAAACAGATACACACTGAGACAGTTTTTATTAGAAGAACCAGTATACATGCAGAAGCTGTCCACCAATATTGTTGTTAAACTAGGAATTTTCATATTGTTATGATTCTTGATCTGTACCATGTTATGCTTTTCTTGTTTCCCTGTCGACCTCCTTTCTGCCTGCTTTGTCTTTCATCTGTAAATAATATTCGGTGTCAGTGTGCGCCTCCTTCGTTGTCCTCTTAGAACTACAAGCCCCTGTTATGACAGCTATGAAATCGGTAGAACATATTCTACTAGACTCTAAGGTGTACGTGAAGAAAGGGCCATATACAAGACAAACATAGCAACAATCTCTCAAAACCCTTTGCGATTTCAGTGCATATTGACACGTGTACTTATCCTTTTCTTGGGGACTGCATTTCGCTTGCTAACAACTTGAAGTTATCACTCAGTGCAAGACGTGCCCGCATGATTGGAACTTACTGGAATCTTATCGATGGTTCTATCCATTGTCTGTTGTCACTGAACGCTATGTAATCCGATTGCATGTGTGCACGACACGAATTGTATAGTACTTTCTGGAATACACGGTCACCAGCGATTACTTTGGAACCTTCAATGACTCGTGTATAAAAGCGGAGGCCTTTGACCCGCTGATACGATTTCGGTGATCACCGACTGTGTTCGTTGCTATCATTGTGCTTTGAGTATAACATGCTTTTGTGGGCACAAGTTCGCCCAATAAAAGTTAGTTTCGTCATTCACAGTTTTGTTACTGTGTTCTTGACGGTCATTACCACATGACAATATTAGGTCCCCGATGGCCTTATGTCGTAAAGCCACACATATAATCAAGTCCTTGGCACTCTCCCTCACTGAAAATGCAGAGCACTCAACTTCTTGTTTTATTACCTTGCACCAATAGGCTTCCTCTCATAATTCTAGCTGTTATTTGGACCTTAATGTACATTGAATAAAAAAAGAAAGCCAGCAGTGAAATCGAGACTACTAATATATTAGACAAGTAGGACGCAAAAATGAAATTGAGTTATCAAGTTGTGTTATTTTTTTTTCACTTCTATCCTCCCCCTTTTGGGTCTTTCTCTACCCTCTCCCCCCTCCGTTGTGGAGTAGCATGTAGGTGAATACGTCTGCGCTGGCAAACCTTCCACTCATTAATGGATTTCTCTCTGTCTCTTCCACTCTTTAATGGAGTTCTCTCTGTTTGCACTTCACTCTCAAGGTTTTTGTATGTGCTGCATTCTGCAGGTTGACGTCTGGTCACTGGGCATTATGCTGATAGAAATGATGGATGGTGAGCCTCCCTACCTGAACGAGACTCCCCTGCGAGCCCTCTACCTCATTGCAACCCACGGTAAGCCGCACATACGGGACCGTGAGCGGCGATCCCCACAGCTCCTAGACTTCCTGGATCGGTGCCTTGAGGTAAATTTTGAATGATCTCTGCTGCTAAACTTTCTCAGAGCTGTAGTGCTTGGCGAAATCCTAAGCCCATTTTACCACATTTTCAGCGCACATAAAAAAGTGCCGGCAGATGTACTTGTCACTCATATAGTGTGTGTAAAGCATGTTCTAGATGGTTGTCTGTACTATCAACACATGTTAAACAGTATGTAGTTTTTGCTGTTACATGAAGATGCAAATAGCAATGACCATAGGTGTTCAGAAGTTTCAGTTGGGCTATGGGTCTGAGTTAAAGTGGAACCGTTATGAGATAGTGAACAGGCTGACCTGCCCCGCCCAGATATCCATGGCCTCTGCACTGTGGTAGCATACAGAGTTACTTGCATGTTATTTCCTCTTCTTCTCAACATACGAAGGCAGATGATGAGACCATCAGCAGCAACTTTGCCTCCAAAAGTTGAAAACGAAGTTCCATACGACACGATAATATCTTCGGTTTATCCTATATCCACAAAAGCCTGTATTCGTTGCATGCTAATGTCAGACGTTTTAGGTATGCTTCATTATATACAATAATTCGCTATATCAGTTTTCTTTATATCGAGATTTGACTGTAGTGTTTCTAGACTGCTCAGGTGCATCAGCCTGGCACTACCAGGACTACTGGTTGACATAGTAGTGGTATTACCAGTAGTCGCCTATGAAAGTGATTAGTGTTAGCATAGCTGATCGATTCGAACAAACTGGGGCCTAGCAAGTCCCTCCTGCAACTTTCATGGGCTACCTGTGTCAGAAGAAACAAAGGCGTTATTATTGTGACAGCAATTATATGGACATTCCAGGTGCGTTTCTGCCATCGGCTTTGCTGCGAGGCTCTGTTTAACGTCCAAGGGCAATAGCACCGTTGCGCACCGTATGCTGTACGTGCAAGTGAAAGCACACGAGCGGAGCCGATGAGCGTGTCTCAATCTGGAACACTCGAGGGAGGGAGGCAGGAAGCAAACGTGCCCTCTCCTGTCGCACACGAGGCTTGGGGGTGAGGTGAGGGAGGAGGGGGGGGGGTCGGTCTCCGGCGGCTGCTGCTGCTTATGCTGTGGCAATGCAGGCGCCGTATCTTGAAAGTGATCTGCGACATGTGACGTAGCCAAAGTATGCACCTGCGCAGGCCTCTTCAAAGCAATCTGCAATGTTTGTAGAGTGTGCTTAGTGCCGGTAGCTGCATATGCGTTGTGCTTTTGACGTCTCGTTTATGTTGAAGCGAGAGATGCACAAAGGTCAATGCGCTTGCTGCTGCTACTGCGATTCCTCACTCCAGCATTTTGACGAGTTTTCGCGGTCATAGAGCGATATGTGTTCATGTTCATCTGTGTGCACATGTCACCGTGCTTGTTAAAGGGACACTAAAGGCAAATATTAAGTCTAGCTAAAGTGATAGATTAGTGCTTGAGAATCTCTAAGGCGTCAATATTATAGCGAACAGAGTCTTAATAATAGAGAAATTTCGAGCACATTCAAGTACATGCCCGGTGATGAAAGCACTCCTTAGTTAAATTCTGTTACTAGTACTCGAACACTCGTTGCAAAAGACATCCTTGTATTGTAAGACAAAATAAAATGCTACGTGTCCAGTTCTATTTCATTTTTAGTAGAAAGAACTCATTGAAATCGCCCTTGACAACGATGCGGGCGGCTGAAATGTTTCGTTTTCGCTTGACTCCGCATTGCCCATGCTTTTGCGTTTCTGTAGTTTCTTTATCGCATAGTGCCTTGCTTGTTTTTCTGGCTCGTGAAACTCAAACGGCAAGTAGCATAAAATTCAACTTCCATGTGATGTCGCGAGGTGCCCGAATGGTCTATGCCACTTGACCAAAAAGCAGCTGCAGCGGCGGCGAATCCACTGCTCTGTTTTTCAAGAGGCTTTACCTGTCTTGGCTCGATGCCGCCGTCTGCCAGGCGCCGTTTTACTCACCGACGGCAGCAAATGGTGGGGATGGGGTATGCAATGTCACTATTGCCCCAGTTAGGTGGCAGGAGATCTGATTTTCGAAAAAGGTATTCGGACCCTTCAGATGCAATTTTCTTGTAAACTAAGTCTTTTCTCGGTATGAAACAAGCGTTGTGAGGCTTCTGGAATACTATTTAAACAGTCCATGTTGACTTCGTATTTTCCTTTAGTATCCCTTTAATTTAGTAATAAGCAAATGTTTACCTGTTTATATGGCCGATAAAGCTGCAGTTAAACCTCGTTAAACTAAGTTGGCCGGAGCTCGGGAAAAGTATGTCGTAAATGTTAGTACTGCTTAACCGAAAGAGCATAAGATCGCCCACTTACCAGTCGGAAACGGAACTCGGACAGACTGCAATCAAAGGGCAAAAACATGCAGTATTTATTCGCTTCGCGTGACAAAAGTCTGTTACTTTCGTTTGATGCTGAAGTGGCCTAGCAGCGATGACAGCGACCCCAAACTTACTGAAGCTGTGAGCCAGCTATTCAGCCAGCCCCTTCTTGGCAAATACTTGCATGGTAGATTCCTTGTTGGCGTTGCCTATGCTCTATGCATGGGCGCGGTAGCGCTGCAGAAATCGCGGGGCCCCATTTTCATTGCGATGATTGCATCCATGAGGCTGATGCACAGCTTCTGGCACTTTCGGGCCTGAATCGCCCGTTCTGTCGCTTTCCATGCCGTCCTCATCACTGTCGTTAGGCGATACTTCGGGAACAACAGAGGTGACGATGGCGAAAAGTCAAACCTCATAGCCGACATCTTTTTGCGGGCGCAGCAGCGTTGCCGAGCAACTTCTTCGCATTCCAAATGCCACACACCATGTCAGTGGTAGATCCCTGTCGTGTGCCTGCACCAACTTCTTCTCTGCCATGTTCAATAGCACGAACGATGTCCAATTTCTCTTCTATGCTGAGCACCCGGTCTGGCACGGCACCAAGATGATGTTGATGTGTCTTCACGTGCAAATGCTCAGGGCGCTTGGAGGCCGTTGTTTTGATTTCTGAGGCTTGTTATTTTGCCGGGCCGTCTGATGGGGACAATGCACCGTCATGATTGCATAACGAAAAGAGGAAACACTACGTGTTAACTGATACGTTCGCAGCAAGCTAGCACGGTTTCTGCGGATACAAAACACATTATGTTCAATGGCCGCTGGGTCGGGGATTCGACTTTACTACTTTTAAAATGAAGCTACTGTTTAAGTGGGTATGGTTTTACTGTACTGTCCTTACTTCGTATAGCTATCTAGTAGCCTTTTATGTGAAACTGCAACTTCTTTTTTTATAACTGTTGTAATTTTCACTACTTGAACGAATTAGGAATGCAACTTTTGTTCTTTTCATAGTGTTCGAGTGTTCTCTGCAACATTTTCTTCCTTTTGTAACACCCACTGTGGTGGCATAGTGGCTTTGCTGTTGTGCTGCTAAGCAGGTTCCTTTTAAAAAGTGTTTTTTTTTTAAAGGGGGCTGAAATAAAGAAAGTTTATGCAAAAGACAGTGACGGAAACACTTGTGGTACGATGAAAGGTTGGGTAGGTTAAGGGTTCGTTTCATAGAACACTAGCATAGCAAGAATAGTTTGACAAAATGAAGCATGCTGCATGGTTTTGTACACTTTCAAAAGGGAGAATTAGTGAAGAATGAGACAGATCTTAAATGGCTGAGGCGTACTCCAATTTTTTAACCAACCACTGTTTTGTAAAGAGTTAATTTTAGGGAGGAAGAGGGAGAGCTAAAATTATAGTGCAAGTTTCCTAGCATGCGGCTATCGTATGATTAGTTGCACAGTCAGCATGCGCGTGCCAAGAGTACTTATGTGAAAGTCGAGATACTTGTAGGAAGTAAAGGAGCACTGTTAAAGTATGTACACATGGCCGTGCTTGAATGAAGTATGTGCGTAGCCTTACATTTACTTCAGTTAAGTTGCATGTGCCAGTTGGAACTCCGGTCAGTTACTATGTAGATAAGGTTGCCTTGGAGCTATTGGGTACTGAAAGGACTACTAATTTTACGGTAGAGAACACGAGTCGTCTGCAAACAGCGTTATTGATTAAGAACACAGTTGAGAAGATTGTTAGTGTAAATTAAAAAATGTTAATTTATATATTTCTTTCCAATATGTGACACATGCTCTTTCTACTACTACCTGTATTAGAGACTTAAGCAAAAAGTTTAAAGTCCTCTCTGCTCAGATCTGTATAATTTTACAATTTGCACACCGCCACTTAGAAAGAATGTTAGTGTATGTATGCACTATGTTTATACCTGCAGAGGAAGATAAAAGCTGCCCCAGCTTTGCTGCTGAGCTGACTTAGCGGAGCGTGATGGTGTGTCAACTTCACTGGATACATTGTAGTTTAGCCACCAAGTAGACTGATTTACTGGTGTTTAAGAAAACAATGGTGTGCACTGGGTGGATTGTGTGGTCAAAACACTCCCTATAATGTGCCCATTGTGCACCTCGTGCCTGGTCATTGGCATGACATGCACTTCCTTGAACCAGCAGTGCACACAGTCAAGTTGTGTGCAATTTATCATAGAACATGACTGTTAATAACAGCATCAATACTATACTGCTCTTTCTGTGGGGAAAGCTCCGGTTGCGGATGGTTTTAAACATAATGGTATTTCTCATTCCATGCTAAACTATTCAACTGCTGAGAATACTATTGGTCATGCTGATTCTTGTGTGTTAATGATACTTGTATTTTTCTTTTTGAAGGTGGATGTTGAGAAGCGTGCCAACGCACAGGAGTTGCTGGAGCACCCGTTCTTGCAGAAGGCAGCCTCACTCTCAACCATTGTGCCTTTAATTCGAGCTGCCAAGAAAGTGCTCAACAAGGCTTGATTCTAAACAGGGCACTTTTGCCATTGGGCCTATGGTCAATGCATTGGAACACCAACACCTCCAGACTGGTTAACATGACAACCACAATCCCATGGATGTCATGGTTCCAGGCCATTTTATAATTGCGAAGCACCAATCTGTTTTAGTTATGTATCGTAAGAGTGTGATGTGTTTAGTGTGTATTCATCATTGATTCCAACATCCAGTGAGACATGCAAGATTTCCAAGAAAGGTCTGTGCTTCTCATCTCAAACGTGCGGGACTTCCTTCTCTACACGTGCCTTTTTTGATCCTCACTCAGCTAAGATTTTACGGTTGTAACTGCAGTGTTAACTACTGCCAAGCCGAACATTTGCTCATTGAGAGAGGCTTGATAACTGATGTAAAGATTTCATGAATTTTTTTTATCGTTGATTTGTTTCACTTATTTGTGAATGGTGATTAAAGTTGTGCTACTTAATGCAAGCGGAGCTATTGTTTTGAGTTTGACAGTGCTGAGGAGTGTGTGGCAGTTGATGCATTCTTGAAGTGTTTGCCAATCCTGGTGATGTCCTCTCTGCAAGGATTAATGTTAAAGCCCATCTTTTTCCAGGGCTTTATGGTGTGTTGAAAATCTGCTGTTTCAGTGAGAAAGCTTTGAAACTTCTATGTCTCTCTTCTGTTGTTTTTAATCAAGGATGAGCAGAATTACTTATTTGGTAGTGCTTGACGTCCGCACAAAGCATGTTTTTTTATCTTTAGGAAAAATTCCAAGCTCGGGAATGTCTGCTGCCACGGAGTGCATTTCTTTCAGCTGTAGTAGCATCTTCTACAATGCGTGTTCAGATTTTCCATGTGCCTAATGACCAAAAATGTGCAACTCTTTCTCTAGCCATCACCCTTCCTAAGTAGCAGTGCTTGGGCCAAGGTAGGGCGAACCTGTGCTATAACCTCGTGGTGTAAGTTTTGTCTTAACACTTCGTCACGGTGCCTCCAATTCTGCCAAGCTTTACAAGGTTACTGTGATCGTTCAAGCAGCTGAGTATCAGCTGTGCGCTGTTAATAATATTCAATGTGTATTCATTTCAGAGCATGCAACGGTTGGCAATCATTTCTCAGGCTCGCATACATCAGCCAGACACATTGAAGCCTTTCTTGCACGCTATTTGCTCATTCTGCCAATTATGCTTTGTCTATGTGAGAGCACTGTCACTCCTGAAGGATAGTAGCAATATTGTTTGTTGTACTGAACTCTTGTATGTTTACATCTGTTTGTGCACATTTGGATTAGAATGAAATACCAGTTGTGTGCAGTGGGCATACAGCCTGGTGCGCAGTGCACTGTCTGCCCATGTTAGGGAGCAATCTTTCAGCTTGGTCAGCTTACCTTGTCTTGCCATATGTAATGTCAAGCCATGTCTGGCACTTTACTTTGCCACTTTTAATGCGGTCAGCTCATTAAAGACTTACTGCAAGCATTCAGTATAATGTTTTAGCTTATGTTAGATCATTTGAAAAGGAATTTGTCGTGGTGAACTCATCTACCTTGATGGTGACATATCGCACAGTGGAGCAGTTTTTTTTTATGTATGTATTTTTCAATTCCTATCTGTTGATATTCAACTGTTGTTTCTTGGAGGCCATCTTTGAAAGAAAAAAGGTCACACTCTAGTCAAACTCGCTGGCGTGCAGTGAGCACTTGCGTAATATTCTTTGCCGTTTCTATGCAATTATAAGTATTTTGATGAGAGAAATATTTTTTTTGTAACATCTGATTGTGTATTTTTGATACCTTGTAAAAAAATAAAAATTTTTTTATCCTAGTCTCAACATGACTTCCTTGTTAGCCTGTTCTGAACATTTATCACTGAGAGGGAAGCTAAGAAAAGGGAGTGCATATTGGAATTTAACAAGTTATTGTGTAAGTAAGAGTAGTGGGCTTTAGTACCATGATGGGCTTGAGCTTCCTTGCCAATAGAATGCTGGTGCCATTAGGAGGAGGCAGCACGCCTTGGTTTACATTCTAGAATCTCTGCCTGCATACTGTTGCACATGTCTGTAACATAGGATGGTGTTCTCTACCTTGTAGTTTTAAAGAACCTGTCTTTGCCTGCCCTCCCAGGTTTGGCATGGCTGCTGCCTGCTGCTGGTTTGGTTGGCATTTTGGCAGATATGTGCAGGATTATATGGGAAGATACGTGCACCGGATGCAAGTACCAACAAACAAGCTTGCATAACCCTTATAGAAAACTGACGAGATGCGAAGAAACAAGACAGAGTGCTACTCTTCATTCCAGCTTCTTTTTCTTTCGCAGTGCCTGCCTCAGCACATTTATTCTTCTTTTTCTGCATACTTCTGTGCCCCACTAGCGTTGCCTAAATCGAGCTTGTACAATTTCGGCTTGGTCACTTGGCACGCAACATTGCTTCGAGTGGAACACTCCAAATATAAGGCGCACCAAGTTGCACGAACTGAACCCTTTGCTCCAACTCTAACCTTCACCTGAGCTTCACCGACATGAGGCATCGCTTCTGTACCGGCTGTGGTTGGGAGTAGCTTTCATGAAGGTGCACACTACTTTGACTGGAATGACCGACAGTGCTGTGTGCGACGTCTGTGGCGGTGAAGAGAACATCGAGCATTTGTCGTGCCACTGTGATTGATTTCAGTCGGAAAGACAAACATCTATCGCATTCTGGCAGCTGGACGATCGGCCGTTGTCCGTGCAGGTGCTACTTGAAGACCAACCCCATGGCTTGTCGGCCCACAAGGCTGCAAAGGCACTTTTGTCTTCTTGAGGGCGTCTGGCCTATGTAAACGCCTTTGACTCACTCAGGCCTTCCGCACGTGTGTGTGAGCTCACCGCAGCCTTTCTTCCCCCCTCTTCTACCTCTCTCTATCTCATCTTTCTATACCCTCTTTCCCGTCCTGACAAACCAGACGCAAACCAGACGCATTTCTGGTTAACATCTCTACCTTCTCTCTTTATTTCCTCCTCCTTTCTTGGCACTTGCCTTCTTATAAATTTGCCATCTTGAGCTTTAAGACGGCAGGCTCGAAGTATTCCATCTCGACGAGGGAAGATGTCTATGGCTCGTCCCAGTGACCTCCAGAGATGTTGGGCTCCTCGACGAGGCCCACACAATTTGTAGACTGCTACTAGAATGTGATGGGTAGAGGTGAAGTTCACGTATATTATCCCCTTGTATATGAAGGAATAGTAGGAGCTGTCTGTCTGGTGTCCTCGCGTTAAGTTTTCTACAGCTCCTGTATGCTGACCGACAAAGGAGTGCCAGTGAGCACACCTC
Source organism: Dermacentor albipictus (assembly GCF_038994185.2). Classification (NCBI taxonomy): domain Eukaryota; kingdom Metazoa; phylum Arthropoda; class Arachnida; order Ixodida; family Ixodidae; genus Dermacentor; species Dermacentor albipictus. The sequence continues at coordinate 144,819,686 of NC_091825.1, read as the reverse complement.
TTTCAATAGGTGAAGCGCCAATAATGACGGCACACAAGAAGAAATACGGACAGGACTACTTGTGTGCCCTCACTATTGGCGCTTCACCTATTGAAAGCTATGCACCTACTAGCCTCACAACGTGTTTTACTGCAGCACACCTCTCTTCTGCATAATAATAAAAAAAAAATTCCTTCCTGAAACAAACATATAATGGCGACTCATAGGTGTCCGTAAAGCAAGCTGGTCTCTTAATAAAATAATGCATTCTATAGATTCCTTGAGCTACTTAATTTTCTTTGGTTTAGCCATTCAGGATGTGTCACTGGGGGTGTGCCCATCCCTGTACAATCCTCCAGAATGAGCATGTGCCACTTTGATGCAAGATGTATAGAATTCTTGTATGTAGATAATGTATGTTGTACTTCTCCATGCATACGCCTGTCATCTCCATTCTTTGGCAGGCATACGTTGCCTTAATTCTCGTGACATCGTTGCATGGGCATCTTGCACTGCGCATCCGCCTGATTTGGTGCTTGCATTTTGCGTGGCTTGTGAGCAGTGTAGTGCATAAACATAAATGTTGCATGTGGTTAAGGTTGCGACCTTTGCGGTGGATGAATATAAACATTGCATGAAATTATGCATTGCATTGTATGAAAGTAAGCATAATTGTACTCGCTGCCATTCGTGGTGGGGCATTTAATCCCAGCTTCGCTTCACTTTGATTCCAACACATGCGTTGGATCTGCGTAATTACCCGCCGTGGTGGCACGTAGTTTGGCGTTGTGCTGCTGAGCCCAAAGGCACGGGATCAAATCTCGGCCATGACGGCCACATTTTGATGCGAGTGAAATGCAAAAACGCCTGTGTATCAAGCATTGGGTGCACGTTAAAGAATTCCAGGTTGTCAAAATTATTTCAGAGTCCCCCACTGATGGCGTGCCTCACAAGCATACTGTGATTTTGGCACCTAACACCCAGGAATTTAATAATAATAATAATAATAATAATAATAATAATAATAATAAACCTTTATTCATAAAAACAAGTAGTACAAAGTGCCAGGGCATTAGGAAAAAAGTTGCTACAAAAGCAACTTGACTGGTCCTAATAACCAGAAGGTCAAAAAGGCAGCAGACAGCAAGGAGCGAGAAAAAAAGAAAATGAAAGGAAAAAGGAACAACGAAAATGGAGAAAGGAAAGAGTAATGGCATGTAGTACATACATCTCACTTAAATAATTTGCTTCACACATGAAACAGCTCGGGAAAAACAATGTAGTTATATAGATACACAAAACTCTTAAAAAGAAAGACATTAGGTACATGGTTAAACCCAATTCTTGGGGCAGTAGAAATTATACAGGTCTCTGCCAGAACAATTAGGTACATCGATGGACGCAAATCTGAGATTATTCAGCAGAGTGGGGAGAATGTAACAAGTCATTTGGTTACCATAGGTTGAACGCACATGCGGTACATGCCAGTATTCTGGGGACCTGGTGTTATTGGCCTCGAGCTCCACCACTGGAAAAGCTGGCGCCACCGTCGGCGTGACGTGCTAGGAGGGATCACGTGGGCATAGCGGCCGCGTCGTCTGCTTCGGGCGCGCCGAAGCGAGCTGAAAACGAGCTTAAATTCCCTCGTACGCTGCGGTTTTCATTTAGTGGCGAAATTTTCACGCTTCGAGTGTCTCCTCTACAACGCTTGAAAGCACTACAATAGGTAGTGGCTGCCTTTGAAGGCGCGCGACATGGTAGGCTACTGCTCGGTGCCGCAGAGCCGGACGCACGTAACGGAGGCCGGTGTCAGCCTTATTCGCACGTAGCCGCAGGACAAGAAGCTGTGTGAAGCTTGGCTCGCGAAACATAAAACCGGCAAACAGTCATCGGCTACAACTCGGGTATCCAGCAAGCACAGACGCAAGGAAGATTTCTGCTACGGCGCCGGGCCTGCGATGTTCTGGAAACGCGCACTGAGACGCTCGCCCGAGTCCGCTGCCCGACTAATGTCATGACAGTTTAGTCTATGAACTTGTCGATACTATAGATACTGGCAAGTTCAGTGGAGTGGAAAGGCAGCGGTAAGAAGCACATTTAAAGAAAGCATGGCATATGGTCATGTTTGTGTTATGAATTAATGCACTGGATTACAAAAAAAGGAGCAGCGGGAAATTGCACGCTGAGAACGCCGATAAACATACAGTGAGACGCAACTAGAGAAATAGTATTGAAAGGTCAAAGAATTTAGAAGAAAAAAAGATTGAATCGTCGCGACGGCACATCACAGTCCCGTAGGCGTCGAAGTCTCTGCAATGAAATTATTTTTGAACAGCTCTGATAGCGCCCACGCAACAATGGTTGCTTGTATACTGTCAAATGCTCATATTCTGCGGCCTTAAGCTCATGGCACGGTGCGAAAACGCGCGCGCGCAGAAAGCGAAACAGTGCGCGGACAAGCATGCAGACGCGCAGTCGGTCGCTGCGAATCTGCGCGATCGCTGCATTGAGGCTTCATTCTATTACGCTCCATTTAGTTATACGAACACTATAAGAACATATTTCACATAGTTTGCTCTCAGCGTTTACCTACCTTTCACGCAAGAAGCCGGTTCGGGAGGCTCCATCGCGGCGACCGCGCGCAGTGGCGTTCACTGTACGTATTCAGTAAAGAGATAGCGGCTGTAAACGATTGTGTGTTTTCAGTTTGCCCAAGATTATTATTTGGACAGTAAGAAACTTCTCTCGTTTCGAAAGTACTCACAGAAATGTCCGGGAGAGCTCACGCGTGGTGTTTTCAGTGAGCGCTGACAGCAAAACCTATGAGGAGCGCGCCACGTGATCCCTCATACTACGCCAGCGAGGCGCTTCCTATAGAGGGCGACTCCGTAACTCCTCGCCGCCAATACCCTGGGATGTTGTGTTTTAATCTAGCCAGAGATGAAACAAGGCTTAAGTTGTGTTTGGTTTCTTTTAGGTATCCAAGAGCAAGGCGGTAGTTAAGCATATCACTGGCTTTAAGTAACCAAAGTTCTTTAAATAGGGGCTCACATGGGGAGTCAAAGGACATATCACTATACGCGAACAGTTTAATAATTAAAACCTGCATAACACACAAAAAAATTTGATATATATAATATTCAGGCTGTAATAGAAAGTTCGACACTACGCGCAAGTATTAATCATGCCCAAGAAAAATTTGGCAGTGGGCTAGTTGGTTAACATTGGTTTGTGCAATAACAATGAATGGACCATACTTGAGTGAATACACAAACACAACACCAAATACAAGAACACAGGACACCGAAATTAAGGTGTCCTGTGTTTGTATATTTGCTCGTCTGTTTTTTTCTTTCGTTGTTCTTGCACTAGAAGTATAGTATTAAATATACAGCAGTGATTTTAACTTACCAGACAAAATCATCAGAATCGTAGCAGCTGACTGAAAAAAAAAAAAGAGCACCTGGCTGTGGCTGGACGTTTTGCAGATGTTGCTCTCGGACATTCGTATATCCATTAGATGTAACAATTGTGAGCATTTCTTATGCACTTCTTCATCGTCTGCACATGATTATTATTACGCTGGGTTCTTTTTCTTCGTCGCTTCTGGGGACTCGTCTTGAAATTGATCTATGCCTGTGGTGTAATCGATTTGCCATGTCTTCGGGGCATATTAAAGGTCATGTTAACTGCTACGACACACAATCAACTTTTTTTTCTCCCTGAAACATCCCTGGGAGGTATATTGGGTCTTAAAATCTGTACTTTTTCCGTTGGAGCATTAAAGGGACGTCCATTATATGCAGCGCTCGGATATTTGACGTTCACAGGTTATCCATGGGACGTTATTTGGCTGCTATGGCCTATGATGATTTCAGGCGGTGACCTGAATTTGTTCTCTACTATGCACGTTTGCTAGCACTTGTAAGCAGTGGAATGTTCGCAGTGCACGCGGTTCACGCTGAACGCTACGCATTACATCTATATGGCATACTGGGTGCCCCACGTAAGTTGTGCAATCTTTCTTTAAGTTCACGCAGAAACTCCTCTGAGAGTTGGTTGAGTATGCGTAAGCATTGTACCGCTTAGCCCCGTATTCAGAAATGCATCTTAATTTGAAGCCCATGCTCGACTTGATTTAAACGACGCCTGTCGTCAACGCACCATAAAAAACGCAATGAGCGTCTTCGGCGCGTTCGCACCAGGCGTCATTTTTATCAAGTCAAACATGAGCTTCAAGTTCAGTTGCGTTTCTGAACACGGAGGTTACTCAACTCCGCGCAGCCCGGTGTCAAGTGTTATCAAACTTGATCGGACCAGTATAAACAATAGCGCTCCGGCGACACTGCTGCGGACGGCGGCGCAAATTGACGCAGCAAACTACTGCCGGTGGCGGCGCCATGCGCGCTGATGACGTTCCGATGATGCTTACCTATTCGCGGTGGTCAAACGCACTACGACGATGGCAGCGCATGGCGCGGCCGCGCGGGCCCCATCTCGAAAGCGATCGTCTTACGGGAGGGACGGATTTGTTTCCTCGTTGGGCAGGCATAGAAATGCTTACGCACTTAAAATATGCACGTGCCACGTAGCTAGACAGAACCGAGGTAATGTTGTTTGCCATCGCTTTGAGCAAGTCGGAACACTTCTTGTATTTCTTATGAATTGACCGCTCAGATATTCAGAGCGAAAGTGTCCAATGAGGAAATTGTAGATCATCCTGAAAAATTACAGGTCCAGATTTCTGTTGCTCAATACTGTGCCACCTTAAAGCTTTCTTCCAAACCTGAAAGCCCCCCCCCCCTCCCCCCCAAAATAAATAAAAATAAAATAAAAACGAAGCGAAACGCGCGGGACTTTCTTGCGCTTCGCGACGGCGAAATTGGATCTGTCCAGCAATGTGACACTTGCACATATTTTTTTAATGTTGCTGAATACATGCTACATAAAAGGTTTTCCAAGCCTGAAAGCCCGCAAAAAAAAGGAAAAAAAAAAGAAACGATGTCGCGCTGCACTTAGCGTTTCGCGACGGCGAATAATTAATAATCTTGGTTCTGTCCTGCAGCTACGCGGCATTTGCATAGCTTTTTAATTTGGCACACGTTAGGCGGGACACATCGCATACGCAATGCGTAGCATGCAATGTCTGTCGCGTTCAATAAGTACGTCGCCTGTGCACAAACGCCAGCGCGGCGCGTCCGCATGGCAGTGCACCGGGCTGTTCCCTTCTTCAAGACCATCCGCCTGGCACAGGAGGGATATTCAACTAATTAATGTTTTCATGTTAACTGCTATGAGAAAATGCACAAAGTATGGGGTACGCATGAGTTGGAGACGCATTATAATTTCAACATATCAGAAAACTAAAAGACCGAACCTCTGGGAGGCCGATCACTCTATGTGGAAAAGTCCGTGTGTGATGTTCTGGGACGCCCCTAGTTGTATAACCTAAAATTTTACGTAAATTTGGAGAGACCGACCGTCCTGACAAGCACACGCACGTAGCCGACTGGCAGGCCGACCCCCCCCCCCCCCCCCCCCCCTTGTATACACGTACGCAGAAAACATTTCCCGTGCTGATTCTTCATGCCGATCATGTAGGTGTCTTCAAATCCGTGATGGCGCGTTTTTTGGACTTAGCTGGCTAGGACGTCGCTCAGAGATCGACTGGACGTCTTCATGTGGATGTCGCACGTGTGCATCTTTTTTGGGATATCCATGGTGCTTTTAGTGTCGTCTGGGTACTTGCAAGCTGAATATGCAAGGGACGCTGAACTGTACGCTATTCTGAAGAGACAAGTAACGCTACATATCATCGCATACCAACATTTAATTGTTTCGGGGAGACAGAAGAAAATATACCTCCCGGCAGTGTCCGCTGTCGGATATCCTAGTGATGACGCCCGTACGATATCCACTGAATAAAATTTATCGGCTGCTCTAACGACGTCACATTTTAAAATACGACGACCCTTGTTCGTTCGCACAAATGTCTGTATTACACTTGTATGTCCGGGTGTTCGCGCATCTGTCGGATATCTGTTAACGACCCGTGCCGGACATGGGCGGTCGGACCATGTCCGGATATCCGTCAGATATCGATGGTCGATTGGGAAATGATGAAAGTGGATTGCGAACGGGAGAGAGGGCTTCGGAAAAGCCGCTATGGCAGACTGCTTAAATCAGGAATCAAGCGGAATAATTCGAGGCTCGGGTAGAGCACATTATTAGCCACAAAGCTCGGCATGCAGTCCGAGGCACAGAGGCAGACCTTGCCTTTCCAGTTGTATTATAGGTCGCATTTTGTCAGCTGCACATCCTGAAAAGAAGAACACGGCCGAATTCGAGAATGAGCTCTAGAAGAAATAAGGAAAATTATGCAGATCTAACGCACATTGTTGGTGACTCGGGAACAGCACGAAACGACGGGACAAGGAAGACGGCAGTTCCCAATTTACCGACGATCTACCAACAAGCTCAATTTGCAACCCTTCTGCTAACACACATGTTGGAATATATGGGTGACAATTTTAAAATATGCTGTAAAACTACATACGAAGGGTGCAGTTGCGTTTATTTCTTACTCAATTCATAAATACGCAAGACCCGCCGTGGTTGCTTAGTGGCTATGGTGTCGCGCTGCTGAGCACGAGGTCGCGAGATCAAATCCCGGCCACGGCGGCTGCATTTCGACGGGGGCGCAATGCGAAAACACCTGTGTACTAAGACTTAGGTACGCTTTAAAGAAACCCCGGTGCTCCTAATTATTCCGGAGTCCCCCTCTACGGCGGGCCTCACAGCCAGATTGTGGTTCTGGCACGTAAAACCCTATAATTTTATTAAATACGCAAGTAAATAAATAAATAAATAAAATGGGCAGGAATCATTGAAGATGATTGTCAAAGTAAGTGAGTCTTGCCCGATTGTGAGTGCCCGATTGAACGAACGAAGGAAGAACGAACGAACGATCGAACGAACGAACGAGTGACAGTTTTGTTTGGTCACTTCTTTGTGGCAAGTAAAAATGGCGACTGCTGCGAGAGACGACACGTAAACTACATGAAATAAGCGTTCATGTAGATTGTTGCTGTTGAACATCCATATCTTATGTAAGATATTTTGGTGCTCACCGAGTCATTAGTGCTCATGCAAAGTTTTCAAATACGATTTGTCTCATCGCAGGCGTAGTTTTAGCTCTCCGTCATGTAGAAGGGGGGGGGGGGGAGAGCTTTATGTGTTCGGCGTTTGCCATAGGACAAACACCCCTGACCTTGTATGTTAGCCATGGGTCCAGCCAGCACCGGATGCAAAATTGCAGCACCGGACGCAGAAACGATCGTAAAGAGAGACAAGCACGCGTGTAGCCGCCCTGTCGTGTGTCTGTTGCTTCCTTGTGCCTGTTTCCTCATCGCTCTCCGTTGTTTGTTAACCCCTTGATGCCGGATTTATTTTGCACTCGAACTAAATATTTCGAACATTGTCATTCATTTATTTAGTACGTGCTGCAGGCCAGAACACAGTCCAAGCAGGTCAGGCTCATAGTAAAGAATATTGCAATAATCAATGCGATGTATGAACAGATATGTCATAGAAAAAAACACAATAATTGATACGTCCCAATGGTGTTATAAGCAACGAAAATAGAGGATGTGTAGATCCGAAGAAAAAAGAAACAAATAATATAAAAAAGGCCTACAGTAAAAATATTACGCATGCAAAGAATGGAGCAGACACGTCATAGCTAATGCGACCAGATACCTAGGACGCCAAAGCGGGATGAGGAAGAGAGAGTGTGGTTGGAGATATATAAACAATTTCCAAATTTATTGCAAATTTCTTTTGTCTGACGGAAAACTCTTTTCCAACCTCTTCAGTAAATTTCTACTTGCGCTTCGGCACTGTTTCACGTGCTGTCAACAAAACGTGTGTGACAAGCAAGACGACATGAAGATGCATGACCATTGCACGTCCGCTTGGCTACCGCTCGTTAATCAACGCAATAAGAAGTCCTTGTAGCTTGATCGAGAAATTTTACTAGCGGTAAGTGGTGGTCCGTTCTGTGCCTCGCTTCCGGCAGTGTTTCGCTTTGCCGCCTGCCTCTTGAGTCTTTTTTGAAGGTGGTGCGAGCACACCCGAGAAAGAAACACACAATTCGACGCCACAGAGCAAACATTTCTGGAGAACTCAGGCTCCCGAGTGCAAAGCGGTACAAAACACCGTCCCGCACATATATAGTCTGTGGGACAGCGGGACCGCGGAGGTAAAAGCGGGATGCGTCCCGCCTAAATCGGGACATGTGGTTAACTATAAGCAACAAAAGTACTGTAGCTTTCAAGATATACAGTGGAAAACTCCATTGCGCTGCTGTATTTTTCAATGTTGTTTGTCGCTAATTCACGACGCTGGGATTGCGGTCTTTCGTCGGCTTGTGCAGAAAATTAGAAAATTTATGCTGCTGGGCATGAACCTAAAGAGCGCCTGGCTTTTGCCTTCTGAAACGTTTTTATAGTAAGAAAACTTATCAATTCAGTCTTTGCCGGCTAAAGAGCTGAAGGAGATTGAAGGTAGAATACTTGTGTTCATCGAGGCAAATATGGAAATATTGACCTTGAGGCACTTGAAAACTGTGCATTTGTGACAGTTAGGTACTTTGCACTCCTGACGCGTGCATTTTGCAAGTGGCCGGTGCCCCGGGTCTCATCGTGACGCCTGCGGTTGGAACCGGCTTCGTGGAACTTCTCTTAGCCAGGGGTGCATCCAGCTTTTTCCAAGAGAGTGAGATAGAGGGGGGTCGTCAGTGAAGAAGGGGGAGGGATGATAATGACGACCACGATGAAATCTTTAATTCTGCGAAACCGCGCACACGGCATTGACATTGCTTTTGGTAGGAACAACGTTAATTTTTCTTCTTGGTATGTAAAAAGAAAGCTCGCAAATACAGTCACAAACAATAAAGGTAATTGTCGGTATCCGATAATTCTGCTATACACTCTGCTAGTAACAATACTTAATGACTACTTAGTGCATAACTCGGGAAGTCGGCTGCAAGTGTTTCATCTTTTTTCCCCCACATGTCGATAGACATAATACCAGCGGAGAGAACAAGTGCTTCACTTTAATGCCTGCAGCGCTGATCTCGTGAAAATTCCTTCCATTTGAACGTCGTTACATTGGGTGTCTGGAGCTTCGCTGCTTTTCCGGCTCCGACGTGGATAGATGCATCCTGCGCTGTTATAATTCATCGCGAAGAATAACGTCCTTGGATAACCTCCGGCAGTGCTGCGAAAGGGCCTGGAAAACGGTTCACTTGGTTTACAGATATGTTCACAAGAGAAAACAAATTACAGAGCAAAACAGCATAAAGGGAATATTTAAACAAAACATAGGCAAAAGATACAGCAATCTTCTACTTTACCCAAAGCCTTACTTTTAGACAAAACCTGTTTAAGCCTGGTTTTTCGTGTTATGTTCTACGGAACCTCACTGACCTCTCATATCAGTTATCACAGCCCAAATTGCTGTTAGCATTTCTATAAGTGCAAGAAAACAACACAAGTATGATGTAGCCTGTATAGCAGTAAAATATATAATGCTACTGTAGAAGTAGGCAACAGCAAATACTAACTATTTGTACTTGGAAGTTTGCAAGAATTTCCTCCGCATTTGCGAGAAAGTTATTTTCTAACCAAAGTACCCTAAACCACACACTAACCGAACAAAGTTTTGTAGCCATCTCACAGTTTCGCCACGGTTTATTCTGCGAGGGTTCGGCTGTGATAAAGGATATTGAATGGAACAATAGATTCTTTCTTGGTGGCCAAGTGTGGGGTCTAGGACATGAAATTTTCCGAATAATTTTCGGGAAGGTTATGTGCTCGCAATTCCTCGATCTCTGCAACTTCAAAAATGCATCCTGTTTCGGTAAGGCATCGAAAAAGACAATCCAAACTTTTTGAGTCGGTTTCATCGTACAGCCTTTTACAACCAAGGACTTTCGTTCACAGACTACATTCCTCCTTTTAGATGCGGTCCACTAAAGTAGGGTGCCTCGATGTGCTCTACTCCGAAGGAGGATTAGCGTAATTTGACACTGAAAGCTCCTCTATGGCGAGGAAGTGGCGTGTCCACTCAAACAACCTGAATATTTCTGGAATTTCGTTCTATTACGATGGTCAGCTCACTATCCATATATAGGCGTTCCCCTGGTAGGGAAGCGAACGTACCGCAAGATCCGCGCCTGTCTGCCATTATAGGAATGTTTTCATGGATGACGAATGCCTTAATTTAGCTGTGTTTTTAGAGCAGTTTCATTTCCCTAATTTAGAACGCGCTCCTTCAAAAAAAAATTTTAATGAAGGAAAGAAAAAAGATATCTAGAATGTTCACTCGGAGTCTCCGCGCTCTCAGTTTCAGGAACTGTTATGACTGCAGCAGACAACATGCTGTTTGCCACGCGCAAGAGTAGAATGCGAGAACTACGCTGGGAAGATAGTCGGAAGACAGTTCCCACGCGATGCTTGGCGCTGCTAATTTTCTCGTAACCAGCTCCCCTCCTCAGAGAAAAAGCGCCATAAAGGCAAGAAAGAGTTGCCACTTCCGGGGAGGCAGAGACTACGTGGACGGCTCATGGACGCTTCCTGGAGAAAGCCGCGACGAACTGGTGCCTAAGCAGCGGAGAAGACCAGTTGGGAGTAAAAGATCTCTCATTTTTACGGCCAGACCCTCTCTCCGCCTTCGCGTCCGCTGGAACTTGGTGGGGTTGTTGGTCCGATATTCCGTCTGGGACAGTGCTGTTTGTGTTTCTTGATTGGCTGTTCGCCAATCGCCAAACGTGCGCTGTTCCGTACGTTGTATGCGTGATTCCAATGAATGTATGCATTGTTCGCTTCATTTTGCTGAGTGCTTGTAGCCTCCGCCTTACGGGGGTATGAGCCACAGCATTTTTGCTTGCTTACGGGGGTATGAGCCGTTGGTGATAATTATACGTGCTTGTTTTGAACTTGTTCTTCATTGAAACTTATACTGCTCTGTGTGTTGTATGGGTTATTTGACTGAATGTATGCACTGTTCGCTTCACTTTTCTGAGTGCTTGTAGCCTCTGCATTCTGAGTGCTGTAACCTCTGCTTGTAGCCTCTGCCATTGCATATTTTGCTTGCTTAGAGGGGCGTGAACCGTTGCTGATGATGATAATGTTTGTTCATGGATGGACACGAAAAATGCCGACCACCTAAAGGCCAACAGCTTGGCTGTAAAATAAATGTTGAGGAGCGAGAGAACACAAAACCAAGTTTATTTTGTCTCATCTCCTTTATCAGGAGTCAAAAACGAAAAAAAAAACGTGAAATTGCACGTGCGAGTTGTCCCGTTGCGCGCTCGCTTGTCGTTCAGGTGATTATCCTGAAGATGGTTATACAAAATTTTCATCAAGGACGCCTTCTGTATGGAGAACATAGAAGGACCGAAACCAGCCCGCAATCGCTATGCGTTAGTGTGGAATAGACAATTATCCGATATGGGCGTTAAGGCGCTTTAAACAAGGCTTGTTGCTTGTTCAAGAGTGAGAAACATATTGCGCTGTTAAGTGCACAAAATTTAGTCTGGGATCTAATGTAGAGTTTCCCTGCATGCGCAAAGAAGACCCAAACACGGGGAAATACTGAGAAATATGTGACGTCACGTACGCTCATCGTCGCCGCTGCTGTTCGAAACTGCGTTCAAACGCGCAACGTCGGTTTCTTCTTTTTGTGCATGTGCTTTTGCATTCGGAAAGAAACAATAAACTTGTTCGTCTCTCTATATTTTTTTCATTGTAGTAATGAGCCATCTTTCACTGGAGATCAAAAGAAGAGAGTTCCAAAGCAAAGTTAATAGTGCTTCGCTTTAGTGACCCATTAGCGCACTTTAAGCCTTATTCGAAGAGGACTTGTGCAGAAGTTGTTAAAACTGTAATCCTGTTCTTTGCTTGCCTTTTCGTGCAGAGGAGGTATAAGATGTAAAGAAATATTCCAACCCCACACACTTCGAATATCGCGTGCGGTGTTTTTACGTGATTTGTCGGTGACGTCATGGCTTTACCGTCCTGGTACAAAAGTGTCTTACCCAGTCGCTTGCAGTAAAATGAGAGTGTCCTTCACCAGGTAGAAAGGAAAATAGTTTCTCGCAGCTGCCAGTGCCAAAGCAGCCTACAGCGCTTGAGATAGGCGGGCAATGTCAACTGTTTAGGTGGCGAGCGGGCACCGTTCCCTGCAACTTGCACCTCACATAGAGACGTGGGAACTGCTTCTGCTAGCCTGCAACGTGCGAACTTCGAACTGGCAATTGTGACTGCATTAAGCAAAGAATAGCTCAAGTTAGTGCTTCCTTTCCTGCTGTCCAGGCTTGTGTTTGCTTACGGTGCCAAACACGACTGAATTGTAAATCCACAGATGTATATAAGAATCAAATCGAAAAAGAGAAAAGTTGAAATGTTTCGTTTCACTGCGGCGATGTTTAATATCTCACGGCGGTCATCGTGTACGTCTGAAATCCTAAGCACACTGTCGGAACGGTGGCTCCAGCCTAAATAAAGTGTAGTACATACCGTGTCAAAACAGCACAGTTGGTTGCGAGGGGCGCCGTAGTGAAGGGCACTAGATTAATTTTGACCACCTGGATTTTGTTAACGTGCTTCTAAGCCTAAGTATAGACGAGCGTTTTTTTTCTTCATTTTGTCATCCCATCGAAATTCGGCAACCGCGGTCGGAAATCGAACCCGCGACCTGATGCTCAGTAACATATATACGCTTTCAGCCGGAGGCATCCCTAGTTTGACTGCTGCTGATCACTTCAAGCGCATTTAGAGTATTTTTTTTTAGAAAAGACTTTCTTTTTGCTATCGACGTCGGTACAGTGCTTCTGCCACATCTTGCATGCATTTTGTTAATCGACGCAGGCGATAAAAGACGAACGAGGTTGCCAGTCTACAATATACGGCAACAGCCACTGCGGCAACAACCTGCCTACTCCTGAGATGAATAATTCAGAAAGGTTCAAGCGAAATAAAATATATAATAAACTAAATAATTTAATAATTTATTCAGTTTATGCAGAATCATGTCACGCGGTGCCAGGGACACAGAAAGCTGAAGAAGTTCGACTTGGTCGGCGTTACATCGTATCAAAAATCTGAGGACCCCTAAGCACTTCTGATGAGCTGTGAATGCAAAAGCATTAGTGCCCAATTGAACGCCGATGAACGGTCCTTTGAGTTGTGAACTCCTCGCAGCCAACCGAGCGCGTTTTGGCGCGCTTTGATTTGGCCTTACCGAAGCGCAGTTAGAACGCAGGCGAGAGCTTGCGCGGGCAAAGAACGCGCGGATGACACAGGCTTCCGAGACCGAGAGCGAGAATGACGTGGCGTCGCGGCGATGCCCTCTCCCCTCACGCAACACCTGACGTGCTATCGCTGCACCAGGTGTACCGTTTAGCCCGCTCTGCTACGCCAAGGCGTGCTCGTGGCGGAGCGTCGCAGCCAATGGGAATTTAGGCGCCGTTTTTCGCTTGTGCAGACGACAGACGCCGTCTTTTTCGCTCAATTGGTCATTTGATGCTTTCGCATTAAAAGAAAATGCATCACCGCACCAGAGTCGCACACCTCGCGAACACTGCACCTTCGCCTATAGCCACGCTATAGAGAAATTCCTCAATAACGGTGGATTGCGTAACGCGATTCTATTTACTTTTGTTTCTAGGTGAAAGCCTTGAGTGCCTCATGGGTGGAAAAATCCGTTGTCCTGCATTATGGCACCAAAACTCAATGACACTAAACTTGATGGTGCCACCCACGACCTTTGGTGGAAGTCGAACGCACGACCATTGATGGGAAACAAACCGACGACATTTAGTATTAACTAAGACAAGGTCAATTAATGCACTCGAACCCGCAATCTTTTATCGGAGTCGAACCCTCGACCTATGGTTGGATCAAAATTTAATGGCACCAAATTTTATATTGCGACCATTGGTATGAGCCAGACCCACGAACTCTTGGTGTTAAGACGAAGGTAATTAAAGCACAGTTAATTATTATAGAGTTAGGCCACTCGGACCCGCGACCTTTGCTGGTAGTCGAACCCTCGACCTCTGGTTGGACGAAAATTCAAGTGGACTAAAATTGATGGTGCCACCATTGATGGTCAAACCTACGAACTTTGGTGTTATTTGAGGCGAAGTTAATTAAGGCACTCGAACAGACGACCTTAGGTGGGAGAAAACAAGTAATATGAACTAACAACGCATTCGAATGACAATGTCAAGTATTTTACTGAATGCCTCGTGAGCGCGGAGACTTGCGCCTACATCCTCTTTAGTGTATGCTAAAGTGACTGTCAACTTTTTGATTCACGTGTATATCCCGAACATCCCCCCCCTCGCCTTGCATTTGTATTCTTTGTTTCTTTTTTTGTTTATTTTACAACCTCAACCTCTTTCTGCACACCTGTTTTAACGAGGGCAGCGGAAAATGAACGCGAACGACATAGAAGACCGGACGAGCAGTCATTCAGAACTGAATTTTATTAAGGAAATCGTTTCATATATACATGTATATGTGCATGTCAGAATAACGACCGGCGGATAGCAATAGTTACGACACTCTCAATCTATATAGCAGAGTTATCTAGTGCTAGATTACAGTCAATGGCCAGGCAGACATTGCATTTGTCCAAGAGCATGACGGATGGCTGATTGATGAACACATCACCGCGCGTTATTTGATACGCCTCTATCACCAGCCACGTGACCTTCCCGCCTGCTTGTGCTAATAACGTGAGTGTCATGAAAAAGTTAGTGCCTCCTTTTACTTTGCCACTAGATGACTCTGTTTGGTTAAGAGTGTCTGTAGTTTTTGTTGTTATCCTGACATGTATATACGCCACATGATTTCTCTGATAAACTTCAGTTGTGAATGAGCTCTCACTCGTCTCCTATCTTCTCTTCGTCCCCCCTTTTTGAGCTCTTTACTTTCATTATGAATCGTTTGTGTTAGTGTTGTCTTTCAGCATGATCCTCACCTTTCTCGTCTTGCTGACGCCGTCGGTCGTGCTTGCCATCAAGAAACCTCCGCACGTGGTCTTTATTGTAGCGGACGATGTGGTAAGTGGCATCAGAGTTCTTCATTAGAAGACTGTGGCGTTACCTTTGCGTAGTGCGCAATGACTCGTCAAGCTAAGGGGGACGCGCGAAGGAGAGCGCTCATCACGCTTTCAGAGGTGGTCGTGCAGTTATATTTTCTTTTGGGGTGTGCGAAGATTCGAAATTTTGGTTGCGAGTCGAATAGTCCTTGCTATTTATTTATTTATTTATTTATTTACTTATTTATTTATTTAGGGATCTTATCCAACAGGCTCTGTTTGAGGCATTGGGTAAGGAAGATATACACAGAAGTAGGGATACAAACAACACCGCAAACAGCACCGACAGTAATACACATACCAACGAGTTCAAGAACGGTAAAAACTATAATTGCGAAATGGAAACAAGCATTCACAGAACATACGTCGCTTTGTGGAAGTGCGTAACGAAGCGATGCTACGCATAGTGAGAATGCAGTCGCTCACGGCATGTATCGCTGTTGGACACGTCAGAAAGAGAGAGAAAACACATTGCATCGGGAAGATCATTCCACAGTAAGGTGGCTCGTGGCAAAACAGATGAGTTGAACGCGCGTGTCTTATACGAAAGGTCCACATGAAGTTGTGCAGGTTACGCAAGCGTTCCGACATGCTTTCCAGTGCGTGTAAAAGAAAAAGAAAAAAGGTGTGTGGGCTATCTTGCGGTGGGAATCCAATGGCTGTAAGTTAACGCTCACGTTTAACTTGTGAAACACTATAAGGACTCTCTGTAGTTGCTTGTTATGAAACGGGCTGAGCCGTATTACAACAGTGGGCGTAGAAAAGTTAAGTATAGGCTAATTTATCAACGTTAACAGGGGTGTTTTGAAGGTTTCGACGCAAGTATCCGAGCGATTTAGCCGCTTTTGAGTAAATTGCAGTTACACGGGAGCACCATGGGCTATTCGTGTTGATATAGTAACATCCAGATATTTATGACATTGTCCCGGACACCTCTGCTGTCGATGTTGTACTCAATATATTCAATTCGTGAATTATGCTTTTCGAAGTTGCCGAATATTTTTATCTGTTTGAGTAAGAGATAACGATTATTATATGACTAAAGGAAGAAATCCAGATGCAATTGGTAACGCTTCTGAGTGACTCTGCTAAAATGGTCACCCGGGTGCTGCGGTAGTTCATCAGCTGAGTTAGCGACTTCTGCTGAATAATGTCCACTTTTTCAGTTGATGTCTGTTTGCCGCATTTACGTACGTAAAGGAACTCATTATTTAGAGAATCTGTCTATGTTTACACCCATTTACAACGAATCATGGGGGGCGGCGGGGAGGGGGGGGGGGGTGATATAGTACTACACATTCCACCTAAAGCATCAGACGATATACTCTTACTGTGTTCCATTACTGCAACTTTTTCTAATTTGGAAGCCCCTCAGTGGACTAGAAGTCCATTTGGGGACTGCATTACAATAATTGCCCCATTTTTTTTTTACCAAACGGACTGCACGGAATCTTTATATTTCAGTTTGTTTATAAATAAGAAAATACTTGGTATTCGATTCGGTCGCTATTCGAGCGCCCCAAGTTTTCTTTGAAAAGCGTGGCAGCGCACTTCCGCGCGGTTTAATATGGAAAGCGCTGAAGTTGCGCTGTTTGCAAGCGATGACTGTTTGGTGAATCTTATTGCAGAAAGTTGGATTAGTTGGAACTTTGTTTTTTTTGTATTTCCAGAGCTTAGGTAAAAACACAGTATACTATAGGATAAGCCAACCTATGACAGAAAGGATTTCAACTGTCCTATTCGCGTTTTGTTGTCTCTTCTTCTCCTAGTATTGTCTATTTCTCTCCCAAGCGCTGAAAATTAATGAAATGTTCTGTAAAACCTATTCTAATATACGATGTTTTGTCCAGAGCGCTTTGCATTTTCTGTTGCTAATGCGAGATGGTGAGTTAAGCAAGTTTCAGCGAAATACCATCCTTTCCATGCCAAGGTAGCCGCGTCAGTGTTGCAGCTCGGGTTGTGGTTACAGACTGCAAAGGCACCCCACAACTTTCGCCGAGGCCACTGTTACATGAAATTAGAATAAAGGATTACGTGTGCATTTGGTCCTTGAAGAAACAATCGATTGTTTTAATACCCATGTTACTTTTTCTTGCTTCCGCGACGAGACCGCGTTGTCCTCACAGCGACGTGGCTCAGTATAAATAGCACAACGAGCCCTCTGCGCGAGATTTGAACGCTGACGAACCGGCCTCCTGGGAGAGCGCTGTCTTTTAACGCGAGAGCGTTATAAGGGCCCCGTGTCGCATAAAGTCTGGCGTCGGACGTCACTTCGACAGAAACAATTTCGAACCAAATTCAGAACCGCACATACGCAACCACTCTTCTACCACTAGTTACTCATACCTTGTCTTTCATTCTTTACAAAGTTATTCCTGGGAATTTTGAGAACGGCAACCCACAAACAAATGTAATGAAAAAAAAGAAAGAAAAATGAAAGCGCATATCTTTTATGTTAGCCCTTCTCAGACTGAAATATTAAAAGTGCCAAACAATAAGAGGAGATCGACCCTTGAAAGACCCCTCGCTTCTGCTAGAAAGCTTGCCTTCGTGCATAGCCTTCGCCGCCAGCGTTTGCCGGTAAACGTTACGGTTACATAAGCTGCAGTCGCCGGGAAGCATGAAAAGCAGTCAGGGCTCTTTGAATGCTATCGCGTTCCACTTTTGAAGACGAAGGTTAAGTGTCCTACAATGTTATTTAAAGTATCTTAGAACGAATCACCACGACATACTGCGTGACCATCTTAGACTGCAACACGACTGCTTGTCGCAGGGTTGGGCCGACACGAGCCTGATGGGTGGGCACCAGGTCCCGACCCCCAACTTGGACGCCCTGGCAGCCCACGGCCTCCTGCTGACGCGGCATTACTCGTTGCACACGTGTACCCCTTCCAGGGCGGCTATTATGACCGGCCTCTACCCCATCAGGATGGGTAAGGGACGCCGAAGGCAGCTGCGTCGATGCGGGCACGCTGGCTTGACACACGATTCCGTGAGCGCAGTCGTGTCTTCAATATGCGTCATAACGAGCTGCGCACATTCCATGTCGTTTTAAGGTGAAAAAACAAAAGCAAAAACGGTAACTTCTCTCGGGCCAAGCTTGGAAGGTCAAGAATAAGGAGATGAAAAAAGAGCCCAGTCAGTGGGCTTGAGCCTGTTTGGTGCATACTTTCAGAACACGTGGTCGCGTGCACAGTGCGCTTGCGCTGTAAAGGGGATCATATTCTGAGCTTCGCCACACCTGAACTCGGGCAAGTATTGATGTCTTGACAGATAGTTGGATAGTTGATTGCTGTGCCTGTGAACAGCCGAGTGGCCTGCTAGACAGTACACGTTGTCGTAGTATACTTTGTTTACGGAAAATGATGAACTTGGTGCCTATTGATTTTGAAGCACGGATCAGCTAATGAGGGACACTGTAGAGACATTAGAGATATAGTAGTCGCACTAATTGGAGTTTTTAGTAGAAAAACAATGACAACAAGAAATCCTGCTTCTTTCGCAGTAGCCGCCTGTGAAAGATGATTTTTTAAAATGTGATCTATGCTGGATATCTTTTGTTTTCTTTTTTTTCTCTGACGCACGATGGTATATGTGCATTGACCACGTACAATAAATCATCAGTTGATAGTAGCGCCCTTGTTTTCGCCTTTTCCGTCGTGTTGCGTGTCCTGTTTGCGCTACACCTCATGCAATGCAATACCATGTAACTATGTAGCCCATCAGTATGTTCTTTTGGACGATCAAATAGTAGAGCAAAACAAGGCGTTGTTGGGTCACTACTCCAAACCCGACACGCGCTAATGTGGACAGGAACCTATGTCCCCGTCTGCTGCACGTACTGTTGAGAACAGAAGAGAAAAAAGCGCGTACGACCAGGCGCACGAGCCAGGGGCCATGGGGTTCTAATAAAGAAGTCGCACCGAGCAGTCGCAACCGATGGACGCGCAGTAACTTCGTTCTTTATGCGTACAGTGAAGCTACGTTATACCAGAATTGTCTTATTCGAAATGTCGCTTTATTCGATGTCTTTCATCGTCCGCGACTACAGTTCATGTATTTGAGACCGCGTATTTCGTAGTCGAGCGGCACCGCACTCAGCTTGGTATAGGAGACGTGCAGCGTATACGAAGTGACCCTTTGGTTTTCTTTGCATCAGCCTGGAAGCGGCAAAGAGCGCTGCGAAGGCCACTTCGGCACGTGACAGAGGCTCGTTGGGACTCACTGTACCACGCCATCATGACCGAGAAACATTAAGGCAGCTTCGCACTGGCGTCAGCGAAATTTCGCCTCTCTCATGTCGGCGCCATTCAGCGTGCATTTGTAGAATGCTCACGATGTGGGAATGCACTTCCATGTAGCTCTTTTAGGGGAACTACGCTTATAACGAAGCCCAACTTTTTGTTCACCATTTGCGGCCTCGATGGAGTAGTGAAACTCGGCACGAAATTGGCCTGCTTTGCAGGTTTGCAGCACGATGTGCTGATTCCTGCTCAGGAGGGCGGCATGAACCCGAATATTCCCACTTTGGCCGAACGACTCAGGAGCCTGGGTTGCAAGACGCACGGTCTCGGAAAAGTAAGTGTACAAGCTCCGCATGCTATTTGCATGCAGAGCTGTTTGCGCAAATCAATGAATGTGTTTCAGCACACCGGAAGGGCATAGGACACCTTTCCGTCGTATGCGGTATGATGAGGCGCTTTACATGATTGTCAACTGTGTTTTACCAGTCCATGACGTAGGTTCTTCTGGGTGAGCAGAAGTGCCGTAGTTGGGGCGGCCTTGCTTAATCTAGGGAAGTATCTTTTCTGAAAGTTTCGATTTGCGTTTATTTGGCTTGAAAGGGCTGCTTGGTAGAAAATTAAGGGCCATCGTTTCTTTAGTTATCGTTTTGCGCCGACACATTCGTGGGATGTGAGTGATTTGAAAATATTTTCGCACGTTTGGTCCAATATTTTTCGGAAATCTTATCAAAATTGATAAGATTGGGTCTTCGATGACGTTTTTACAATACTAAAGGGCGCGCTGACACACCATAATACCGCCGAAAATACTCGAGAGCGGCGTTTACAATGTGGTAGTCACTTTATTGTGTATCTATAGCATGTTGCACGCTGCCAAAGCCAAAACAACCGGTCCTTCTTCGCTCACCTTCTCTCTTCCCCCGACGCCGCATGTCGCTCTTGCATGTCGCTCTTGCATGTCGCTCTTGCTGAGATCGGTCTTCAGCCAAGCCACAACTTCCTTCGTTCTAACCACCCGCCTTTTTTCTCTCTCTCTTCCATCTCAGTGGCACCTTGGTTACTCCAGCGCCGAGCTTACTCCCACGCGGCGAGGCTTCGACACCTTCTACGGCTACTACAACACTGCCAAGTACTACTTCACCCAAGGACTGAACTTCGTGAGTTTCCTGCGTCTGACCGCTTGGTCATTTGTTTGCGTGCCAATTTACTTTTGTAATATCTGGTGCTTGTACGGTCACTAGATGATTTTATCGTTTTTAGAGGGAGTGTGGTTCGTTTCCTATCCTCCCTGGTTGGGCGTAGCTGGCTGCCGTCTGCTGTGGGTCGGTCGGCATCTCTGCAGATATATTTGTGAATATGTATGTATACGAAGGTTCTGGTCTTGCACGACTGACTAACGGGCACAGTGCAAACTAGCGACAGATATAGCACGAACCGAGGTGGGCCAGGGTGGCAGGCGATGCACGTAAGCGTGGACGTGAGCTCCAACACAAACACGTCGTCGTCATTTTCTCGCCTACATTCCGTTTTGACCACTCCTTGACATTCCTACGTCATCGATCCGCCGCCTTCACTCGGTCGTCGTCACTGCGATGCCATTTCGTCGTCACCACGCCGCCGTCGTCACGCCGTCATTATCATTCCGTCATCGTTTGCTGTCATCACCACATCCCGTCGTCAGCCGGCGTGATCATGCGGTCACCCGTCATTCCATCATCGCTATGCCATCGTGATCATGACACGGTATTCGCGCTTACGTCATTATATCATTTCCCTTTCCCCAGTGTAGGGCAGCCAACCGGGCTCAGTCCTGGTTAACCTCCCTACCTTTCATTTACCATTTGCTCTCTCTCTCTCACTATCGTCATTATGCTGTCGTCACCATTGCATCGTCGTCGTTCCTTCTTCGTCACTGCATCGTCGTCGTGTCAGCGTCTTCATTGCGTCGGCGTAATTCTAGCATTACCATCCCATTGCCGTAATGTCGTCGTTATCGTGCTATCGTCATCTCGTCGTGTTCGTCACGCGATCGTCGTCATCATCCTATTGTTATCATGACCGGCATCGTCATTCCATCTTCATCATGCCACAGTCATTTCGTCGTCTTCACATAGTCGTCGTCATAGTCGTCCCATTGTCCTCATTCTGCGGTTTCGCATTGTGCATCCGCCTGATGTGGTGTTTGGATTTCGGCATAGCTTGCGAGCAATGTAACGCATAAACATAAAAATTGCATTACGTTGAAGTTGAAACCGTTGTTGCGAATGAGCATAAACGTTGCGTGAGATTACGCGTTGCACAGGATGAATTGTACGCATCACTGTCCGTTACATGGGATTTAATCAACCTCTTCATTACAGCTGCGCTTCACATAGATTCCAACGTGTGCGTTGGCTCTGCACAGTACTTTTTTTGACGTTGTTCGGATGCCTGCCACTGATAATAGCGATTGGCGAGACAAGGAGACGATTGCGGCTGCCATCACCAATCGTGGATGGCACTCAAAGGGCAACTGCGCCTTTTTATTAGCCATATTTGCATAGTGTGATTTTCAAATGACATTGGATGTCTCGTGGGTGGTTCGATTTGCTTAGAAACTCATAAATAATTTGAAATAACCAATAAATGAGGTACCGAAACGGCTGGCTGCTTCGTGTTAAGCCTAGGATGAGTCGACGACGTCAGGTTCTTCATTATCGTGATGTAAATATGCAGAACGCGCGCTAAATACGCAGTGCACGTGGTGCTCACGCCAAAGAAGCGACGCTCAGGATGTTTTATGACGACACGGGGAGCTTTTCCAACTCTTTGCGACTTCGAAAGTTCTGAGAAGTGCCTACTAAATCTCCTCGCTCTACAACCTTAGCGAATTCAGTCGCTGGTTGCGAACGCTGAATTCGAGAAAATTAGGAGTTTCCCACGTCGGCGCTGTGCGCTAACTTTTGTCTCCGACTGTATGTGCATACGCGCTCTGCAGGATTGTATACTCTTCACATGTGCACGCGCTTCAAGGTTACCATAATTGGAGTGTCTTTAAACCCTGATATATCTCAATCGTTGCGCTTCGACGGATTTTCCATGTATTGTGAGCGAGCAGGTATGGCCGACTCTGGGTCTTTTTATTGCGATAGAATTTATATCGACACTTCAGACGAACTTCCGCCGTCGGTGGTGGCGTCGGTGCCGCCGTGAGGCTCCGTATAAAGTCCAAGTGCGATAGCGTCCCGGCAGCGCGCCGTATGCTTTAGGTGCGAGGCAAAGCGAAGAAGAGCCAAGAAAGGATGGTGGCCTGATTTGCGGCGGCGTCTCCTCGCGCGCAAGGAAGGAAGGCGGGGAGGGTGCGTGGTTTTCTCACGTGCGCGTTCGGGGGTGGAGTTAGGATTGAAGTAAACAAAATTGTATGCACTGTCGTTAGTTGGGAAGCATGTAATTGACCTCTGTAGTGAAGCTTCGCTTCACATAGATTCAAACGTGTGTTGAGTCATCTGCATTTTGTTTTCAGTACGACATATGTGGCCGCGACTTCTGGGACAACGAAGATCCGGTGAAGGATGCGGACGGCGTGTACGACCTTGACCTCGTCACCGACAGAGCTGTCGACATACTCGACAGACATGACACGCGCAAGGTTAGATGTCCGTTGTTTCACACACACACACACACACGCACGCACGCACACACACACACACACACACACACACACACACACACACACACACACACACACACACACACACACACACACACACACACACACACACACACACACACACACACACACACACACACACACACACACACACACACACACACACACACACACACACACACACACACACACACACACACACACACACACACACACACACACACACACACACACACACACACACACACACACACACACACACACACACACACACACACACACACACACACACACACACACACACACACACACACACACACACACACACACACACACACACACACACACACACACACACACACACACACACACACACACACACACACACACACACACACACACACACACACACACACACACACACACACACACACACACACACACACACACACACACACACACACACACACACACACACACACACACACACACACACACACACACACACACACACACACACACACACACACACACACACACACACACACACACACACACACACACACACACACACACACACACACACACACACACACACACACACACACACACACACACACACACACACACACACACACACACACACACACACACACACACACACACACACACACACACACACACACACACACACACACACACACACACACACACACACACACACACACACACACACACACACACACACACACACACACACACACACACACACACACACACACACACACACACACACACACACACACACACACACACACACACACACACACACACACACACACACACACACACACACACACACACACACACACACGGTGGTGCGGCTAAGGCGTTGCGTTGCTGAGCACAAGGTCACGGGGACCCATTTCGATGGGGACGAAGTGCTAAAAAGTCCGTGTACCGTGCGTGGGTGCAAGTTAAGGAGGGAGGGAGGGAGGGAGGGAGGGAAAACTTTTGAGTCTTTCGAGAGTTTCGCGGTTATGAGGTCTCCGTCGTCTTCATCTTCTTGGCGCTGGCGACTGGAGACTTCTCTTCAGCAAGGGTGGGGAACACCAGGTGGTCAAAATTAATATGGAATTCCTCCTCCCCCTCCCCTGCCTTGCCTCATAATCAAATCGTGGTTTTAGCACGTGAAACCCGAGAATTTACGTCTTTAACGCACACGTGCACGCAGACACGCACATATAGCACGTACGCACACAAGTACAGCCCGAAAGTGGCGCTGCCGAACATCTGGCGTCGAACTGCTCCAGCGAAACGAAATTTAAGTTGCTATATACATGATACTTTTGTGCACAAGCGGATGAAAGGTCAGTGTAGAGGCCAATCCTCGTTCGCAAGAATACAAGGGTCGCTCTTTGTCAAACCTGGCACTGGTACATTTTGATTTCTCAGAGAACGTACATTAAAAAAAATCAAGCAGAAGTGTAGTGCCTTACGATATACCTCTTGCTTCTGTACACGACAGCCGCTGTTCCTGTACATGGCCAGCCTGGCGGCGCACGGCCAGACGGACACTCTGACGGCTGACGCACCTGAGAGAAACCTGGCCAAGTTTCCGTACATCGGCGACCACAACAGGACACGCCTCGCCGGTGAGTAGGGCACGCTTGGAGAGGCAAAGCAAAGAGTGAACGGAGCCACCACCACGGTGGCCTCGCATGACGAGCAGACTTGGCCCCCGGGCTGCATATTATGCGCTGTCTGCGGACGCCGCCGTCTTTGCATGTAATACGAACATTCCCCTTGCTTTTGAATTCCGCAACGTCGATAAAGGGGCACTAAGATTCGTAAAGTAGGTACACCGAAGAGAAACGTAACTTGAACTGTATCAGGAAATTACGCTTCTACAGAGAGAGGTATTTATTATGATATAAAAGCTGAGAGGTTGGCCTGAATCAGTGTTCTGACCTGCATAAAATAAATAATATTTGCTGGATTCCACACGCTGTGTGAATCGGTTCAAGCGAAGCTTTCCTTGGCGTTTGTGAAGAACGCTGTTCCTGCTTAGCGATATTTACTAAAAAACTTTATCACTCTAAACTGATTTAGGGTTTCTGTTTAGTATTCCATGAAGCTGGACTGTCATATTCAAGCCTTTCTATAGAATACATCAGAAGCGTCAATCCTTCATGCCGTGAGCGCCGTACTTGTAAACGCGAAACGATCCTGAAACGGAAGACTCGCTAGGTCCTCGTGACGCCATGAGATTCGAACAACGTTTGCTAGGGCCTGCATTAAATTTCTTACCGATGAACATTCCATAACAAAGGAACCAACGATCCAGCGAGGGAAATTTTGATAGCCTTTTCTGAACGAAAACAGCCGAAACACACGAAAAGGCTTCTGCCTTCGTGACGTCACACTATCCTAATTGCGCTACAGCTTGGGCGCACCTTTTGCTTTTCTTCGCGTAGCCAATAATTGCGCTCCAGTTGACTACAGACATACGGTATTTAATCGAAGATATCCCTATATACTTAACTCACTGGAAAATAATATATATATATATATATATATATATATATATATATATATATATATATATATATATATATATATATATATATATATATATATATATATATGTTGACCCATATAATTTTTCTGAAAAATAAAGAACTTTGAACATGACACCTTAATTTACCGTATGTTCCACCACTAAATCTCGCGAGTTGGTGCCACATGCTGCATCGTCGTCAGAACTGCCAGAGAAGTCGTCCTCGTCCGATGGTTCGCAGGCGTCCTAATCACCGCCAAACGACGTTGTCCTCGGTGCCGTCAAACGCGTTGGCTATATGTACGCAGTTTTTTTGAGACCATCTACATAATCTCTAGACTGGCTTTACAGTGGGCGCGGCGGAAGAGCTCCGTTAGCTCGGTACTTTTGCTAGCTTCGTTCACGAATATAGGTCGATAGCTCATCGTGGGCAAAGGATCATCCACAAGCTTCTTCAGCCGGTGGTTTGCTGCTCACTGCAGCTGGTGGATAGATCTTCGTCGCCGCCAAAGATGGCGAGGCACCTCTTTTTGTACAAAGAATGTATTTACAACATTCACATGTTAGACATATACAGGAAGGCAAATGGGGAGAACATGCAGTCGTTGAGTAGGGGCTAGCTTGCTTCGGCGACACTTTGCCTGGCGTCTGCTGCAACCCTCCTTCTACGACTCGCAACCCCGGACTGAGCACTCTCACGACACTTCCCGCGCGCTCGCCTCCACGTCCCCTCTCCCTCGGTGAACCCGGGCTTTTACTCGACAAACGGCTTTGGTGACAGCTCTCACAGGTCAACCGGCTCGAGCCCGCACCTCTTTAGACATTAGACATTATTTATTCATCATGAATTTGTACATCAACATAGGCAAACAACTGTTGCGGACGTTGGCCTTTCGAGGCACATATCCGACTCTAGTGTGCGCTCAAACTGTGCAGGTTTACAGTCGACGTCACAGGCAACATTTTAGAAAGAAGAAAGGAAAAAAAGGTCGACCTTTATTCGAACAAATACGATAGCCCTGAAGGACGCTTCAGCAGACTAAGCTTAACGTCGCTTGTTGGTGTGCCTTTATAGTTGTTGTACACGACGAATCCCACTCAATGTACGTTTGATGCTTACTCGTAGTGCTTCTTTAAAAGTGTTTTTTCAGTGGCTGCAATAACCTCCTTTGTTCACATTACGAGTACGTCAAGCTAAACCTGGCGTATTGCGGCTGTCTCTCACCAGGTGCGGTGGACGCATTGGACGAGTCCGTCGGCCGCATCGTTCAGGCCCTGCACAGACGTCGCATGCTCGCCAACAGCGTCATCGTGTTCACCAGCGACAACGGGGGCATGCCGTGGGGAACGTTCTCGAACGCTGGCTCCAACTGGCCGCTGCGAGGCGTCAAGGGCACGCTGTGGGAGGGCGGAATCCGTGTGCCGGCGCTGGTGTGGAGCCCGCTGCTCGAGCCCGGTTCCCGCGTGGTCATGTCCCGACCCGTGCACTTCGTCGACTGGCTGCCCACTCTGTACTCGGCTGCCGGTGAGTGCCGACTCCTGAGGGTACCGCTAAAGAGATACGCCGAATCAAATTACACTAGATAACGTTGTTTTTAATCTCTATCTGGATTTGCTCCCTAGAGAAGCGGGGGCACCGCAGTAAACGGTCTGGTAATTAACAGGAAGCTAATATGCTGTTTCGGGTAACGAAGGACTTAAGTTAAAGGAGCATGAACGCTTTGATCACCGTGACACGTGAATTATTAACAAGTTAAGGTGAACGTACATATGAAAGTGTGATATGGAAAATACTGAACAAGCTGTTAGGCCTGAAATAAACGTGGAAGCTAGAAGCGTTTGAGGAGCTTAACGTCTGCGCACTAACGATTCATCTTGAACATGAGGCCACATCAGTCACCTATAGGCGCCATCGATGGCCTCGACCAGAACCAGCCCTGTCCAAGGCGAAATCCGAAAGCGCCATGATGAGGCCTCGCAACAAATTCCTGTAAACATTTACTCCGCTTGTGGACTGTCGCTCTACCGAAATGGTAACCACGAACTTGTATTACAAATCGGATGTCAGAAGTGCGGGGTCCCTTCGGGGACGACACACTCCAGCAACACGTCCCCGCACCAAGCGGCACGCTCGAATTGGGAAAGGAGGAGGCAACGGTGCAGTCGTCGCGAGCCTGGAAGACTCCGAGGAAGGTGCTCGACCGCGGAGGTGGTTCGGTAGTGCCACCCGGCTATCATGAGGAGGCTGCGGTGTGGTGCCTGCGGCAGGATCCTTTCTGCCTTGCGTCGAACTGCAGGGCGAGGGTCGAGACCTGTTCGACACAAAACGTGATCCGTGTGAACTCAACAACCTGGCGTCCAGAAAGCCGTTGGTAAGAGCGGATTACGGAATGCTGACATGTTGGGAAGGTCGGTTTGTTGAAAGACGAAATTCTTGAGTAAGTATGTCAAAGTCGTTTATGAAGACGGCTCACAACCTTCATTGGGTAGATTCAAAGGGGGCTTGACATCTGTGGCTCCCGATTTGACAAACGCGCCTCGACACGAAGCTCCTACTCGACTTTCGACTATGAGGATGTGCCGCCCCTGGAATGAACTAGACACTGCACTGAAACAACGCTCTTTGGCTATTTATTCTACAGCGAGTTGCTTGAGAAACAACCGCTAAAATGTCAGTGATTGGAGTACCTGCAGTGAGTTGGTGGTTACGAAATGCTAGCCTAGGAGTTTTGTGTACGTGACAGAAGCGCAGTGACTACGTCAGTCGAAAATGGGGAGAGCAGCAATCGGTCTTGTCTTGTCGAGACGATTCCGTGAATACGGACGCAAATGGATCTGGTTGGGGGTCTGAACGTCGACAAATTCCGCCATAGTGTCACATTATATAATAGCGACATTTTGAGCCAATCAGAGCGACCGTAGTGTCCCTAAAGGCCCATCAATGCTGACTTGATGGCGGAAAACATCCTACCCTGGGTAAAGTAGTATTAGTGAATGCATGATGAAGCCTTGATGTTCGCCGGCAGGCAGTCCTAGTGTCTGCATTCGGGTCTTTATGAGTTTGAGTGTCCACTTACTGCAAGAGCAGAAAAAGGAAGCTGACCGAGTATACTATGGACGCTGCCTTGTCGGCGGTTCTTGTATTCACCAGATGATAACCTATCAATTCGCGAACGGAATGACGTTTTAATTTTGTTCTTGTTTCAGCAAGTATACTTCTTTATTAGTTCGTGGGCGACACCTGGTTAGCAAGATTGAGTGATGCAATCGTTTTGACTCGTACAAGACGCAATGTGTTTTATTCTTCAGCGGTTATATATGGTCATACAATGCAGACTTTTATGCCATATGCGTGTTTGAATTTCAGTTAACTGAATGGTTGCGAAGCGTCACTTAAGCGACGTCAAGTAGTCGCAACTTTTCAATAATCTTAATGAATATAATATATGACAATTCAAGGTTACCTTCAAATTCAATCGAATAAGGTATATTTGCCCCTCTTTGAATGTTAGGCTTTAGTTTACTTGAAGTCCTTGAATGGTCCTTAAGTTTTGGGCCTAATGTTCTATACGAACACTGGTTAGTCTACTGTTTCTGCAGTGGTCATACTGGGAGCCTTGGTGGCGCAGAGGGGCTGGTGTGACCAGATAACGCTTGCTGCAGTACCGTGCGTACAGTACGGATCATAATAAGGGGGAATGTCTAATTAGTGTTAGAGCTATTATAGCTACTAAAATAACAAGGAGGCCTACAAATCAGTCTTTTTTGTGGATGGCTACCCATCATACATAAATGCTCTCTTCTTTCTTTAAGTAAGAGAAATGAGAGCGAGAACATAATTTCCAGTGGAACATTAATTTTGTAACGCGAGTCTGGCCCATGCTGTATGTGGGAGGCAATTTCCCGTTAAAGGGAAAAATTCAGTTAACCGAAATTGATGACCCGGCGTCCTGCTATAACAAAGGCGCCACTGTTGCCGAAAACAACGCTTCTTTAAGCGATGAAAATGATTGAAAGGGGTAGAGAAAAAATGCAAGACATTTGATTTCCCGTATTTAATCATATGAAAGTCTAGGTAAAATGTTGTGATAGATTGTCAATAAGTTTATCGAGTTAATTTCGCTGCTTATGAACGCATCAACGTTGGTGCAGGTGATTTATTTTATTACAATAATCGTAGACAACGTTCTCATACCGCACGATCGGCGCTGAAGTGACGGAGAGGGTGATTTTTTATATTTCTTATTTTTTGCTTCCCGCAGGTTTCGACCTCCGCGAGAGTGGTGCGTGGCGCAAAAGATGACCGTAGATTACTTGCGTTGAGGCGCTGCATTCCATGCCATGCCTTTGTCTGTTCTTTGGGGTGGTTCCGATTAAAGCCTAATGTCTAAGTTGGAGGCGGGCTGTCTTGAGTTGAAATTCTTCCTACGGCGATGTAATCTCTTGTTGAAGGACAAACATGCACTGACACACCATGAAGGTAGATATTTAGGCTTCATATTTGCGGTCCCTCTACGCTGAAACCACGAGCGATTCTCTATACCAAGATGTGTTTGTGAACAAATAAACGTAACAGACGATGTCATGCTCGTCCACAATTTCCTAAACGTTTAATACAGAGATGGTTAGTGCAGAGGCTATGCGATGAGAAAAATAAGAAAAACAACAGGAAGGGTATTGGTCCAATAACTCGAATGGAAGTCGTGTCTATTATTGGTAGCCTCGATGAGCTTCCTATGACCGAAAGAGGAAGAAGGCCGGGAACCAGGCGACGACGCTGTAGGGTATAGGGGGGGCGTCACTTGTCCACTAACAGGAGATTTGTCCCCTGATAAGCAACTTATGGTCACTTGTCCCTTTATCTCCGTGAGGATAAGGCCACATATGGCTTCCAGGACACGCGACAGTGTGTCTTAATAGTGAACCAATGAGGAGCGCGAAAGCGTGAATGCTCGTGTACCTGTGAACTAAAAGCACACCGTCGAGAGCCACAGCATGCCTGGCAGCCTCTACAGCAGTGTGACGTTTCCAACGGGTGGACAGTGAGGCTAGTTTCGGTATTGGCAAAAAAATAAATAAATAAGCGTCGCCATAACAGTAATAGCCAAAAGAAGAGTCATGAACTTTTGCATATGTCGCTCTGTCTTTTCAACCTACATAGCAATAAAGTAAAGTGTACAATTATATGTAGAAATAAAATGTGCTTTTGGCCATTTTCTTTTTCAGCGCCACATATATTCGTTTACTCTGTTATTAGTTGCGCCAATGGGCGGCGCTCTCGCTGTTATCGCTTCGGCTTCGGCTATGGCTTCGGCTGCCAGTCTATGCTTCTGCTCCTGCCGCTGTGTTTGCACGTGCACGTTTTTTTTTCTTTTTTTCATGTGCTCCGCACATAACAACTTGATTTCTGTGCCCCTGAACGTTCCGGCAATGTCGGAAAAACTGAGGAATTGGCACAAAAGCGTGCTGCACCGCTGTGTGATGCGGCGTCTCTGGGAGGAACAGCAGGCTGAAACTTTTCCGTTTTCCAGCGGACGAGAGGTAAGCGCACTTTTTCTGCAGTCGTTATGAAGGCAAAAACACTATCCTTATCAAAACAGCTATATGACGAAACAAAAAAACCTTCAGCGGTTGTTTTCAAGCGATTATCTTTTTTGGCTTGGCGCAGCCCATTTTTAATGCGCTGTTGTAAGAAAGTGAAGGCTACTTGTAGACAATTGCACATGGGCCGACTGATGCTAACCGACGAGAAGGTGGAAATTCCGCTTTGGTGTACGTTAGCGGTTGCTCTTCTTTTTTTCCACGAGTAGAAAACTTGCAAGTTTTATTTGCCGAATGTATTTGAATGCTCGCTGCACAAACTCAGGTGACGAGTGTTTTGTTGTGGCATTACCGCCTTTGAATGTTTAGGAATTCGGCAGAAGCGAAAAGAAATCAATTACGTAGCAGTCGCCGCTTGCCTATTGAAACACAAGTACGAGTTACCTGCGCGACGACCGAGGGTGGCTTCACTTTTCAGCCTGTGCCTAGAAGTAGAGAATTTTTTCGTCACTTCTTCGTGCTCCCAGCCTTGGTTTCGCCTTTAGGGTGTTCTTTAATCAAGACTACGCGTATTTTGACCAGTTTTCAAATGTGTCATATGGCGAAATTCCGCTAAGTGTGGAGTCCTGGCGGGGCTGACATAGAGCAGCTGTAGTAGAACGGCTGCGATCTCTGCTCGGACCAGTTCACAGAAAGCGACTACGCCGACCCTGTCTGTTGTGGTCGGCTGTGCCGACTGTTAAACTGGAAGAGTGGCCCCTGATCGATGAAGGTAAGGACAAGCTATTAGTGGTTGCGAATCTGTGCTTTTGTAGTTCATTATTTACGCACAGAAACCACGTGATAGGGCACAGCGCAAGTGTCATAAGCACGGCGAGCGCTGTCTTTTCAATGTCGTCTGCTACGGCGCCCGGAGCCACGTGACCTTACGCAGCGAAATTCGCTCCGCGGGCGCCAAGGAACTGCGTGCTTATCAGTTTATCGCTTGCTCGTCTGCGGTGCGCGATGTACCTGATTATAGGCGCCGAACAGTTTTCGGTGGCAATGAGCGAATTCACGTTTGTGAAAAGTCGCACAGCGCATGGAGCTACAGCGTGCGATACGGCGAAGCCAGTATCGCCAGTGCCGCGCGCTGCCGTCTTCTCCCTAAAAGTCTGCTTTGTCGCTTAGAGCAGAAATTCTTCCGGAGCGGAAATTCCAGTGCTCACCAGTGCTCACTCGCCCAGCAGCTTTAAACTATCGGAAATTATTTTTCCTCTTACGGGTATTTTGCAGAAAAATGAAGCCAAAGTAGGTAAAACGCTCAATAACCTGATGCTTAACAAGATCACTCAAAAACTTTCATCGATCGTAAAAACTAGCTCTAACAATCTGATTCCTAGTATTCTTGGCCAGCTATTATTGAGAAACCAGAAATACTGAACATGTTGCATTAATATATAGCAGCACTAAAACATGGAACTTTGCTTATTAAAACTTGGAGGCATATTTGCACTAAAAATCCAGCAACAAATATAAATAGAACTTACCTGCGTGGATTGAAAGTACTCTTTCACGTAAATAGTTCTGTTTCTTTTTTTGACAACTGCGCTACAGATTTGATAATGAACGGGCTCTTTATGTCATGTTTTCATGAATGTGAAGCGATGTTTTGTGGCACGCTTTCGTCGCCAATGGCATTCGTTTCACAATGAAACCTTACACTAAAGCATCAACAGTACACTGCGCTTGTCCTATGGGCCCGTGTGCAGTGTTACTTTACCTTACGTGCAACTTAGCCGATAATTTGCCAACTAGCCCAACAAGATGTTGTAAGGATGTATCTTTCTTTAGAGGTTCTACACTACCGCAAGCAGGCCGAAAGCGGAAAATATACCCTACAGAAACCGCAGGTGTCATCGGCCGACTGAGGAATGACACACAAAGGTGCTGCAAGTCATCGAAATTAGAGCATTCGAAAGATTAGCACGGGGGAAGCACTATAGCAGTTGATTGATCATGTGAGCCTAGAGTTCTACCAACTCTTGCGGAGCCAGGTGGCACTCCATTATCACACAGGAAGGGAAGGACATGGAACTGGTCGCGCAGTTGTTCGGTGCACCACTGTACTGAAATGTAAGCTAAACGGCAGTCTGCTACAAGAAATACAATGTATTTCGCTCTAATAGGTGTCGCACAGATCTGCTGAAGTAGTTCTGCTGCGCGTGGATTATGCTGCACATAATCTACATCAACCTGAATCTCAAAAAAGAACGGCGTGAGAGAAAACCCGCTGCAAAAATAAAGCCCCAGAAGCTGGAAGATTAAGAAAGAAATGTCTTACTGATATTTTATTCTTTTTGCAACTTCGATAGGTATTAGGACGGTCCCCTCATTAGCCTATCTTTAGAAAATGTTTCCGCATATATCGATATTTTCATAAGCATCGTTCAACGTATGTTTTCATCAGGCAGTTATTATTTGTTGCTGTGAGGATATTTAGTTATTATTTGATGTTTCAATGCCTTTCAAGGTTGTTTCAAAGGAAGCCATTAGTACAACTGTAAAGATATCGTACAGGCAGCTGGCTAGACAGGGTGTCCTACCTAACATGTGCAAAAATTTTAAAAATCCAGGATCGGCTAACCACGGAACCCGCAGTGGTATAATTCTTCAGCGAGAAAATTGCAGGTCTACTGAGTTTAAAGCTTTGAAGATATCCAGGCATTCTGGTCGCGGTCAGTTGCAATTGTTTAACTGATAACTAAATTCTTCTATATAAAGCATTCCATGTCCTTTGCTTTTGATGAATTCAAACTGGTTTACAGGCGGCATACAATTAGCTTCTACAAAGCTTGTCGCTGCGGAATATAAATGTATTTAAAAGCAGGGCTGTGTAATTTTTCCAGAGGACATCAACCTATATTCCATTTCCTTCAAAACGGTATCCCCTAAATGTCCTGCACTGAGCACTCATGCTAAAAAAAAAAACTAATCCGCAACGCCATCAGCAACTACATTGCCGAGCATAAGCAGGCTATTGAGTGTTACGAAAAACGTCCGGATATTTGGTAAGAATGGCCTACAGTGTTGCGTTACTCTCATCTTTCTATAAACAATCGTTCCCGTAAAACAATTTCTACTAAGAAAATATGCCTACTGAAAAAAAATATAGCCAATGGAGGTGCTGGGTGTCGATCCCAGTACCTCTCGCATGCTAAGCGAGCACTCTACCATCTGAGCTACACACCCGACGGAAGAACAAGCGGAACGCAACACCATTTAACTCATGGCACATTCTACGGGAATCTGCGTCGTACGACGGCGACCGAATAAGCCGGTGGTAACCGGCTTTTCCCGACAGCCTCGCCTCACATTCTATCTAGCCGTCACTTGTGTGTGTACAGCGTAAAGTCAGCGAGGGTGGCTCTAGTTTATGCAAATCGACGCGGTCCCCTAGCTTTGCGTTACTAACTGCAGAATCCGTCCAGTAATTCTATCGACATTGCCTTTGGACCATCTGTATCATCTAGTTTTCCGCAACTAATGATATAGACGGCGACAGCCTATTAAAATGTCGTTGCATATGAGCGGCTCTCCAACCCAAAGAGAATGTTTGTACAGCGGTGAAGAAAAAAGATATACCGACATGGGATCCGACAGAGCATCCGTACGGATCCCGAAATGGAATTTGGGTCGTAGTAAAAGTGCAAGAACGAGACTAAGGCAGTGGAAGTGAAACACGCCTTAAGAGGAAGCATTAGACCGGAGCCTCCTATCTAAGTGCGTGAGAAAGGACATTCTGCTCTCTGCGGTCCCTAATTCAATAATCTGCTTCCTACAGTCACTAGAATACAACCTTTCCTCTTAACTGAAGCACATTCCATTCAAATCGATCCAGGGGTTGGCGCATAAGAGCGTTTCTGCGATTCGCATGCAATTCAGTAGGCGGCATCGGAGTTGGCCGCCTATTCTATCTGTATTTTTATATTCATTGCATAGTGCTATCTCTGCGTTCCCCTTTAAGAGTGATCCGTGCTCTACATCTATTTTTCTGCGAACTTGATGTTGGCTGGTCACCCGCGCCATACCTAAATTTGTATGCAGCATTTGTTTGAATTCTCTATTGGTTATGAATACGTACACCCGGGAGCAAAAGTATAGGGACCAGGGATCGCGCGATAAAACTAATTTTCTCCGCTGTCTGTGAATGCAACTTGAACTTAAAGACTGCAGTCCAAACGTGGCATTACAAAATTTCTAGTGTACTCGTCAGTTTCCGTTTATGCATTTTAAGTACTAAGAAATTCTGTTTTTTTGGGCGACACTGTGGTGCGTATACTTTTGCTCACGGGTGTACACAGGTCGAGTGATCCGTCCCTCCTCTCTTCCCTTTCCCCGGTGTCAAGCAACGGAATGTAGACGAATCGACATCAAGTTGATTTCTCTGCAGTACTTATCAAAGTATT
This sequence comes from Dermacentor albipictus, assembly GCF_038994185.2. Classification (NCBI taxonomy): domain Eukaryota; kingdom Metazoa; phylum Arthropoda; class Arachnida; order Ixodida; family Ixodidae; genus Dermacentor; species Dermacentor albipictus. The sequence continues at coordinate 144,784,094 of NC_091825.1, read as the reverse complement.
TTCACTTTCGGGGAGGATTTATTGAAAAGGGACGTTGCGTTTGTACTGATTAATGGCGCTCCGATATCGCTGTGCTTCCTTTTATCACTTGCGTGGCTTCAATTGGCAAAGCAAGTATTTTCATTATGCAAGTTTCAGTGAATAAATTACTGAGAAAGCTTCGACTGTGCAACTCGTTTAACACTGACAATGTCGTCTAACTCTGACTAAGCGTACACATTTTTTTATATTCAGAACAATTACTTTTATTTCTAATGTTTCGGAGATCGTAATGGGCACAAATCGTGCGCTAAACAAGCCTGATTGCTTGACCTACAAATAATACTGGGTGAAAGGTAAGATAGGAATCCACAAGACCATTCAAGGCCGAAGCGAGAACATATAGGCATCCCTTTATACTCACCATCATCGCCGTACTGTCTCAACAGACACTGGTGCGACGCACGCAAACAATCTAGAGCTGGATCCATTTAATGCAACGGTATAGCTCTACTGCACCGTGGTATAGAAATCACATAAACAGGTGATAAAGTGCCTCAGAAAGGCTGGCCTATGTTTCGATAGGTGGGCCTATCATTGACAAAGGCGGTCTTGTCATTCATGGCAGGTTAGTTTTAACGGGTTAGTACACGGTAACGTCACGTGCGGTCGTTGTCGGCAGCGGTTGCCTGTAAAGAAAGCGACTGACGAAAAAATAAGCGCTGTCACGTGTCGTTTCAAGATCTCGCTGCGGGGTGGACAGGTTTGGAAGACGAGGTGAAGAGATCGGGGAGAGGGAAGTTGGCAGGAGGAAAGAAAAAAAAAAAAAGGCCCGAGGCAGCGGCCTGGTGAGGCCGTTGGCAAGAGCAGGGGAGACGGAGGGAGGAGATGGGAAGTCTTCAGAGAGTGTAGTTTCCACACAGCTCCAGAAAGAGAGTTTTTCTGAACCACGTACCGTGTTTTAAATCTATCACTGACAGCGATCCCTCAATGACCTTGAAGTATGGAACTCCAGCTTTATGTTTATTTTATTTTTCCACACTGTCACGGCACTTGCCTGAATGCCCTAAGATCATGGTTTGGACTCCTGGTCGCGTCGGCCCCATTCTGATTGGCGTTAAATACAAGAACACTCGTGTACAGTCCTTAGGGGGGGGGGGGCATAGAAAACTCAGTCATCAGAAATTATCAGGCCATCATACTGCGGCGTCTTTCAACGCCAATCTTCATTTTCTGAGAAACAAAACTCCGACATTTAAATTTCCTGTAGTCTGATTAAAGCCCCCAAGCGTTAAAGGCTTGTTTAAACAAAAGGTTACGGTCAAAAGAAAAAAAATTCGTGGAGGTGCTGGGTATCGATCCCAGTACCTCTCGCATGCTAAGCGAGCGCTCTACCATCTGAGCTACACCCCCGACGGGTGGTGCACCAAGTAAGAAGGCCACTTCCAATGCGCACCGCTTCTGGTGTGAGTCGAGGGGGAATGGAGGAAAGCGAAGAGGCAACCGACCGGTCTCGTGGTGATCGGGCATTGCGCAATCAGGAACGTCTGCTGTTGGAATAACACTAGTGGCCGACTGAAATCCCCATTTTAAATTGTGTGTGCGCAGAGTGCTTGCGTGAGAAACATACAGAGCTTACAGAACGTACAGTGTGTGGCACGATAATAAAAAGAAAACAAAAGCAACAGAAAATAAATATCATGACTGTAAAGACAGGACCAGAAAAAGAGCTGCAAAGACAGGCATAATCAATGATAGCAGTATTCGGGGCAAGTTGGGGATCCATTCGTGAAGTGTTATTGCGCATCAGTGTTCTTCTCTTGCGTCCGTGTCTTTTCTGTTGTGCAATAATACTTCAGTAGTAATCAATTATGCCACGACAACAACAATTAGCTACGTAAAAACTCTCCCCAATTAAAAAAGACAGATAATACCTTATGTACTTAGTGATGCAGTGAAGTATTGACAATTATGCATGTGGTAATAGTGAGAGCTGAGTGAATGCATGCGTTCAAGTTTTGCAAGAGATGCGTGCTCATTATAAATGGACATTTGCACGGAAGTACCTCGAGGCTTTGTATCGCAGGGCTTCGTTTGAACTCCGCGGTGCGCTGAGCCTACGTGGAAGTGGCCCTGCGAATGAAGCATGAAAAAATAATGCGCGGGGCATTCGCGAATAACACGTGGAGGCACAGGCTTGTTGTAGAATGCTTTAGCCTACCAAAATACGTCGCTCTGGCCCCCTACTCGGGACGAATCGCTAAACACGCCCCCCACGGCTTTTACTGTGGAGCTCCGATATTAAAGAGGCATGCAAAGAATTACAAAATGTCACTGGGGACGCATGCTCGCCGAATTAGCACGAAAAGCACGATATGATTATGAAGCACGCCGTAGTGGGGGACTCCCGAATAATTTGGATCACCTGAAGTTCTTTACCGTGCGCCTATATCTAAGTGCACAGGTGTTTTTGCATTTCGCCCCCATCGAAATGCGGCCGCCGCGGTCGGGATATACCTGTTCTTTGAACAACCTCTGAGGCATATTTAAATAAGGTAATACGCTGTGGCTTCTGTTGACATTCTTTATCGGTGTAAGCTTGCTGTAGCGGTAAGTACTAAAAAGGCAAGACTGTTAACGTGGTGCCATAAGGATACATGCGCAACTGTCAAATGTACACTCTAAGAAAAATCCCGGGGAAAACGGGAGTAACTGCGCCGTTAGTCCTAAAAAGGGCGCTTTCGTCCCCCAAAGGACTAACTGCATGAATGTGCGTGCCGTGTGCAAATTTCGGAGAGTAAGTGTTTAGTCCCTGCTCGGAAAGAGAGCAATGGGAGGACGAACGGCAACAGTTACTCCCCAGGCACTTCGCTGTTTTCGTCAGTGTCATGGAGCGATGCGGCGAAAACGGTATTGTCTATAAATCGTGAATGGTTCGAAGTTCGTGCATTGTCTATTGAACTACATGCAAAGCAGCACCTTGCCTCTTCGTGAGAAAATTACGTGAAACCTAAAACTGGAATGTGAAGAAGCATGCCCTTCGTGCGCACCCCATATGTGAGCGATACACATTAAACGCGCTAGTCATTGATAGACGGCTAGATTTTCTTGGTCAACAGTACCTAAGTTCCTTCCGTTCCAAGGAGGTTGCGAACTGAAGCGATGTGTAGCTCAAACGGCACACGCTAAGCGACAGAGAAATTGCCCTTCTCTTTCGTCTTCGGTGTCCCGTTTGAGCTCGCTACACGTAAACATGGCCTAGTGCCTCAGTTTAAATCACCCTAAATATACTCGGGCTGATTTCTTTTCGCAGTCGCTTATGGTTGCAAGTACACTCAACGGTAGACTCTCACTGCATAGCTTGCACAAAATACGGAGTCACTTTTATATTGCCGCACTTGCGTTCCCATGCTTAATCTTGCCTAGATATCCCCCTCTTCTCAAGCAAGCGGCGTGGTAAAGTGGTTAGAGTACCTGACTTATGACCGCGAGGACATGAGTTCGAATCCTCTTCTCTGGCACGGTTTTTTTTTTCAGCTCATTAATTTTTTATTAGGGTATGAATGCTTAATGTAATTAATTGCACCTTTGCGGAGCATCGGAACGAATTACAGTTACTCCCTTGAGGACCATCGGGCAGGGGCAACTGTTAGTCCCCGAAGGAGTAAGCGCATGGGGAGTAACAGTTCATCCCATGTCAGTTCGTCCCCAAAAGGACTAATGGTTGTGGCAAATCAGTTAGTCCCCGAAAGGACTAACCTCCCTACCCCTTTTAGTCCTTTTTTTCTTAGAGTGTATCCATGGAGACACTTAGTGAGTTTGCTCAAAGGCCCCTCACTATGCCACACAGCAAATTTTGTTTGTTCGCTGGAAGTTGTTACGTGCGCTCTAAGTAGTGTTCTACCACATGAATTTTTTAATTTGGTTCATTAATAGCAGAAATAGAAACATTTGAAGTGCCGCGAACCCGCGATTTCAGGAGGCGAGCGTCACCGCCAATATAGACATTCTCCGCTTTCCCCGTCTAGCCTCTGCAAGTGAAATTCCTTCCCTGCATTCTTTCATATCGGATCCTGATGATCGCGTGAGAAATACATCATGGACCCCGCCTGCTTCTCTCTCTCTCTCGCGCGCGCGCGTTTTTGCTGAGTGGTGCACTTCCGGTGACGGTCTCGCGCGCGAGCTGTTGCGTTTGTCTCGTTAAGCGCAACGGACGATTTTGCACGCTCTGCACTAGAAAACCTGATTAGCGGTGTAAGTCAGTGCCACAATCACGAGCACCGAGGCAGACGCAAGAGGATGAAAGAGCATGATCGCGCCGTTGGAACACGGTAGCAAATGGCATAGTTTCATTCTCTGCTCGCACGACCGCAATATATATATATGTATATATATATATACCAAGGTTGAGTTTGCAGCGATACTATAGCGACTATATATACTGCCACCGAGTTTAGGTTAGGTCATGTAGGTTATATGTTGTAGGTTAAGTTAGGTTACATATATACACCCACCGAAGTTAGGTTCAGCTTCCCTCTAAATATGGCTCATATATGGCTGGGGAGTGAGCTAGAAATCAGATAGAATTAAAAAATGGTATTTAGTTGCGTCTAGAAAGTAAAGGAAGCATCAGGTAAAAGAAGCAAACGAGAGGGAAAATTCCAGAGTTTATAACTTTAGCAAGGAAATCACAATGAGACAAATGGAGATTCCGCAAATGTACTGTACAAACATTCATATGGCGACCGACATACCTCTCTGTTCTTAAGGAGCACTCAAAGTTGGCGTGCCCTGATGTCAAATTCCGTAACGTGGCCGTTTTCAGCCAACCAGAGAAGTCACAGGCGCCCCGTGAGCCAATCAGAGATGACAAAATGGCAACGGCGACAATAGGGCCGTAGATAGTATACATTTCCAGAGAGGCGATTTATGAATTAACGCTGTCCAATTGCCAGCATATTGTCATAGTCCACGATGGCGCCACTTTTGAGTAAATCAGCGATGCAGCAGCAATCATCTGGACTCATTGAAGCTTTCAAGATAGTGAATTCGACAGTACGGCGCATTATTAAAACGTGCGAGCTAGCACCCCGGGCTATACAGTAGCATTCAATGTAAATCATCGCATGGCCTCCGAGACCGCAGCGGCACACACTACCAAGGTACAATCTTGGAGGCCACAATTATTGACACTCACGTCAGTCTGAGTGGCTCCAACTTGCCGCGACGCAGCCGTCGTCGCCGCCAAGAGCGGCTGCTGCTCTTGCACTGTCGCCGACTTTCCAGAACGGCGCGTCATCACGGCTGCAAAACAGGGTGAATACAATCGCGGTTGGACTCAAGAATGCGCCGGCGATGACACCGCGTAAATATTGACAGCTGCCTATAAATTTTTCAGCCAAATTTCGTGGTGTCACAGCCGCTGTTGCAGAGTTCCGGAAACCAAACGCAGTCAGGAAGTCACAGGGGGCACGTTATTTCTGGTAAGCTTTCGTTTTATTGTTCTCGGGCGTTTCATTGGGGAATTCCTCGCAATGTTTTTTTGTAAACGTGTATACGTTTATCGTTTATACGTTAACGTTTATAACGTTAACATTTTAACGTTAACTTTTTAATGTTTATAACGTTTATACGTTGTTTATACGTAAACGTGTAAACGTGTATACGAGTTCGGCGTCCCGGGATGGATACGCGCCGTGGCGATCAATTTCGGATAGGAGCGGAACGAAAAACAAAAGATTTATGACATTAGCAAAGTAACCCCGGAGCACAAGATTAATCCGGACCCCCTACAGCGGCGTTCCTTGTAGCTCACTGTGCAGTTTCTGCTTGCGAACAATGAGAATGAATTTCTACTCGCCACGCAGAGCAGTATTGCAGTTGTGCATGGAGGAAAGATACAAGATAAGGGAGGCCCTGACGTCACGTTTTTTGAAGCCGGGGATGCAGTCAAGTAGGTGTGCCATCTGTCTTTGCGCCTCCGATCGTCTCGCCGGAGAAGACAAGCGTGAGCTTCGAACTTGCATTGCTACGAGCCTCTGCAAGTGCGTGTTGCTCACGCGCGACAAAACAAAGCCTGCGAAACTTCTCTAACAGTTTTTTATTGAAGCAGCCGCGCTTCTGTGTTTTTCCGTGGCGCGTCGACAACGACGACGAAGACGACGACGAAGACCCGCGCCATCATTGCCTGATTGTGTCTGTTGCCGGCTGACACACACACGCACACAGAACCAAACACACAGCTTTCAAGCTTACACACCGCGCTCCAATATCAGCTTTTCTCGCGAACATAAGGCGCCGCGAGAAAAGACACTGGCCGAGAAAAAAAACTTATCTCACTTTCCCGAGACTTAGAACATCAACGAGAGCTTCAAAAGCGTGGTTGCCATGCCAACGTTGGCGTTCAGGGTACCTATTCCCAGTGTTCCTATGTGAAAAACAGCGTGTGACTTCCGTCATGCTTTCTCCAACACGTCCTTGCTGGCCCAGGCCTCTCCTACGCTTTCGTTCCTCTGTGCAGTTGCGTTATTTTTGTTTCAGCAATAAAAAAAAACACGAACTAAAGGAAGAATTACTGAAATGTTAATAATAAGGAAACAGCAACTTGGGAAAAAATAAATATTCTCCAAACTTACGAAACAGCAAAAAAAAAACAGCAAAAAAAAAAACAGTCCGTCGAGCGGGATCCGAACCAGCGAGCTATGGATGTCCGCATTCGGTGCAACCTCCAATGTCCACCGCTCTATTAACTGAGCTATCGACGGAAGGGGATACTCCATTCTACCGGTTGCTCTTGAAAGTGGCCACGCGCCGTGTGACCATAGAGAAAGAAAAAGACTAAGAGCGGACACTCCGAGAAATCTGGCCTCAGGAACTACGTCACGGCTACGTAACGAACGAATGCTCTCATCAAACGCCAGGGGACGCAGGCGCAAAAAAAAGAAAATGTTGTAATGAATTCTGCTCAATCGCTTTACAAAATAATAATTATACACCCAAATTTGGCGTGTTTCTGATACATAAGAACAGAATTTATCGAGAACACCTTCCGTGCTTTTTGTTCTTCATTCGTACTGCCATCAACACCAATCACCATTCGTCCTGATTCGTCCATGGAGAAGAAATCAACGACACCAGTGGCGTGCCAGCGGGAACGTCTCGTGAACGCCGGCTGCGTAGGTGTTCTTGTGTGTGAGAAAGGTGAGTCACGTTTTTAAGCGAAGCTTGGAGTAATTGACTTGTGAGCGCGACGAGGTTCGCTAAAAAAAGCAGTTTGCGGCTCTATATGAGGCGGCGAGACGCGAACATTGCGAAAAGCATCCCCCCTCAAGAAACGCGTAGCAAGAGAGCTGTACTAGCTGTACTTCCTTGCTATCTCCACCGAGAACAGAATAATCTTTGTTGGTTGCGTTCCGTGAAAATAATCAAACGACGCGAAGCTGCCATTACCTTCCACCGGTTCACGGCTGTGCACTGCACTGCGACTCGCAGCTTGTCAGACGCCATCGAGACGCTGCGTCTAGGTTTGCGAGGGTAAACCGTTCTTGCCCAGCGCTGTTTGCGATAACCGCGGTATCGGCGTTCCATTGAAATAGTTCGTGTTGGCGGATTAAAAATGATCTGCTGGACAACGCTTAAGGTCGATATCATGAATTGCGCATTTCAGGAAAATTCCGGTTTCGAGAAAATTGAATTCCTAAACCGCGTTTAAGTGATCGCGTCACGGTTGACGGTCTTTTCGTTGGCCCGTTCTAGAGGCTGACGAACGCTGGAAAGAACATAAAAGACATAATTCAGTCCGAAAACGGCGTTCCGGGGACGGGCGCTACCTAAATAAAGCAGGACGTTAGGCACGCTGTAGCGAAGTTTTGCTTGCTCGTTTCCTTTATAGAGTAAGGGCTCCTGAATATTTTAACGATATTGCTTGCAAACAATGGCATGTGACATAAACAGCGAGCATAGCTTATTGCGTTTGGTACTTTAGCGAGGTGTGTATCTAAGGCGCACGGACGGACGCTGGTGTATGCGTCCGTGCGGATTGTTTATACAGAAAAGTAACGGTGGAGAAAAGTCACCAGTGACTACTGCACGTACTTATTGCGGCGGCTGTGTTGGGAAGTACTGCGCATTCTAGTAATTTTCGGTTCCTTATCATTTTTTTGTGGCGAAGACATTGCACAACGTATTGTAGCGTAGGCGTGGCGTGGCGCGCATTTGAACAAAGGCCTCGTATTTGGACGTTTCGAATGTATCTTCATCACGCTTATGTGAACTGCTATTTTGCCTACCAATGTACTCCTTATACTGAGTACGTACAGGGGTGTCCAAAACTTCACAGGCCGCGATGCCCTCCATGGGATTAAATTGGAAAGCGGCCTGGGAACTTTTGAACACCCCTGTACGGGGTATCAACATTTATCCTTGTAAGTCCGGGTTATATGGGTCAGAGGTCAGGATGTGTCGGTGGTTTTATATTATGCATCGGTTCGCTATTCATTCAAAGCGGTTTCCTGGTACAGTTATGACGTGTGCATATGTTTTTGGTAAATAATGAAGCTTGCACTTATTGACATTTTCAGACCGTGCTGATGCCATGCCGTCCGGCGGTCCAAGCTACGGCAGCTACTGCAGTGTGTCGTGGTGCTTTGACAACGGCAGAACCCAGAAGAAGCCTATCTTGACTTGCAATAAAAACATTGCGGAAACTCTGTCTCTTTGATACATATGAGCGCTTGTACCAAAACACAAAAGACAAGCGCGATGGATAAAGCCGTGGTGAATTATGATTACCTCTATCTCCATCTGTTACAACTTAATCGAAATAAAAATTGCGTCACTACCTCAATTCACACCAAATATTGAACTAGACAAAAGAGTGAATCGCTAAATCAAAGCGACAAATAAAAGCGTTGCCATTTGGGTGACGAAAAGTGATCTGAAATGACAAGCTTCCGCGACAGCCCAACGTCGGTTAGGCGGGGTAATCCAAATTTCGCGCCAGCGGAACCGAAACAGGAAGTGCAGGCCAGTTGCTCTCATCAACCGCCAGGTGCGCTAGGTTCGATTGGGCCGCTGGGGGTTTATGGGAGTGGCCGCTCTTAACTTTTTTTTCTTTCTCTATGGTGTGACCTCGTTAAGATAAACCGAGGCGTTTTTCCTATGCCTTAGGCGGATCCACTCCGGCTTTGCACCTCTTTCGTTCGTGGCAAAGAATGGTCGCGCTTTGCCCGTGTCGTTGTTCATTAGGTTTGCGTCAACTTACGTCGGTCCGAAGCTCTGCTACGAGTAGGCGGAAGAACCTTGGGCTGCAGTAACGAGAAAGAGGCATTTATGTAGTTCTATATTATTCTAAACTTTACTCCGATCAAATGGTCTAAACAGTAACGTCATTCCAAGGAAACTAAGCTCACTGCGATGCTGAAGGATAAATGTGCCCACATATATGTCGCTACGTAATGTACATTAACGAACACAAAAAGCGTATAAGTATAAATATCGAAGATGGTTGCCGAGTCTGGATATTCATCTTCTTTTTAACAGTGAACTCGAGTTTCAGAAAATGCCAACTAGGCTAACAACAAGTACTTGTGACCGGTATGCAGTATCTCCCTGCTTACCTGAAAGCAGCGTGAACGCTTGTCCTCCCTGTTGACGGTCCCAACCTCCCATTGGGATGACCAGGCTTTTGACACCCTGGTTTAAAGAACGGCAACGTGTTCATCCAGAAAAGTCACACATTTTTGGCGTGTGACTAAGACCTCCAAACTTCGGCTAGACCCGCCGTGGTTGCTCAGTGGCTATGGTGTTGGGCTGCTGAGCACGGGGTCGCGGGATCGAATCCCGGCCACGGCGGCCGCATTTCGATGGGGGCGAAATGCGAAAACACCCGTGTGCTTAGATTTAGGTGCACGTTAAAGAACCCCAGGTGGTCAAAATTTCCGGAGTCCTCCACTACGGCGTGCCTCATAATCAGAAAGTGGTTTTGGCACGTAAAACCCCAAATATTATTATTATTAAACTTCGGCTAGAGCGATACCGTTTTGCGACAGTTCGGAAGTCTCTCGCGAAAGCAGCTTTCTTATTTCTTTTTTCTATATTGCCGTGTTTCTCGACTTTTCATTTTAGTCATATTCAACCAGCGCTTCCTTTCTTGTATGAGGTCTGTAAATTCGTAGCCGAACCGTATTGACTGCTTAACAGTAAGCTAATTCAAGCGATCTTGATTTCAGTCATACGCTGTCGTGTGGCGTCGCGTTAATGTTCAAGATGCCATAGGACCGCCACGCGTGGCAGTGAACAGTGCTTAATGGACATCAACTTTAATGCAAAATGCGTGATAGTTGAAGTTTACTTGACACCTAATTTACGCACACACTGCAGATAGTATCAGGAATACAGACAAATAGCCTTGAACATTGGTTCGACTAACATACAAAACAATATGAACTGGGTTACTTCTTTTTTATTCAAACTGATTATCTAAAATAACGTGCAGGATATAGAGTAGATCAGCCGGCCTGTTCCGGTGGATTGCCTGAAAACGCGTAAATTACTTCCACAACAAATTGCAATGTCAAGGTAACCACTTTGAAAAATGCACAGCGAAAGTTTGTAAATTAGATGCATATGTCCGTAGGCGGCCGAGTATGGAAGTTGTTCATGATAATTCAAAGCTTTAATGTGCTACTCAATGGAATTATATAAGCTATTTCTGATTTTCAAGGCTTGTGATCTGATGGCACTGGGAAAGACCGTTTCACACATTTGTTATGGTAAAATACTCGAAGACCATGTGTCGCAATACCTAGTCATCAAAGCGGTGCTTACCATATAAGGAGGACCAGTGACGTCAAGCTCGCTATTCCAAACAGGAAAGCATAGATCACCCAGGTCACTGAAAAATAGGTCGGAGCAGTCCTAGTAAAACGCCACATTTCTTGTACCGAAACGAATGCTTAAATAAACAAAAATGCAGGCTCTCCCGTAATCGAGAGTAGATTAAGCATCAAATGGCATCTGGCAAAGCAGATTGGTTGGAGATGATACTAGAAACAATCTTAAAATGGCTGTAGTGCATGTTCGCAACAGCACGCCTCACCACACCACACCACGCCATACTGTGCACAGGACCATATTGAAAAGCGCTTGAAGGAGGCGCGGCGCAGCGTGGCGGCATCTCACGAGGTGAAGCAAAACTCGTGCCGTGGAACTCACGGACCGCTGGCCTTCATCGCTCAGCGCCAGAAGATTACAATGAAGTGTATGGTGCCCTGTGTCTGCCTTTTGAACGTTGGCATTGGGAATGGCAAATGAACCTTCGGCGTGTTAGAAGTTCTAGCTTGAGTGATATTGTGAACAAACATTAGGAAAAACTCCGAAGCAATATTTTTTGTAACTTGTTTTGGCACTGACTAGCGTATGTAATGTGGTCATGTACAAAGGGTTCGGGGCCAGACACCACATTTTCTTTAAGTTTTGACTTGTTGCCCGGATGATCGCGTTTTGTTCTCGCAACTTGCCCGGATGATCTCGTTGCCGCACGACTACCCGCTCGAGGCACTTTGCATGTGTTCGGGGGGTTTTTTCAATCTCGGCAAAAAATATTTTTTATGAAGCACGTATTGAACAACAGAAACCTGTGTCGGAAGTTTTTCATGCTGCACTGCAATTTTCTCATTGACACTTTTAATCTATGAAATTTGAGAAGTTCATTGTCTAGAGTAATTATTTGATTTGGCAGAATTTAAAAGATAATCTGAGTATCTCCAAGCGAGGGCAAATAACATTACCTTACTTCTGTCCAGCTACGTGGCATTTGCGTATCTTTAAATCTCGGTGCATGACAGCTGGGACACCCTGTGCATGCAAGCTATTTATGAACGTTATGCACCTTCCTTGCTAGGTACTCAATCCCGTAGGAGGCCCTTCATGACGCCCTACTAGCATGCGCTCACTCTGCAACAATGCCCGAATCTAAACTAACGCTAATCACCGCGCTAAATGGATTTCTGCACCTTCGCGATCCTTGGGTGAGGTGCTTCCCTGCCGATAGGTGGTCATGCCGGGCGGACACCGAAGGCACAAGGGCGAGCCATGCTGCACGGTGTAGGAGCCGAAGTCGCAGGGGATGCAGTCGCGGAACAGACCGCCAGGGCTGTAGTATCCAGGTCGGCATACGTCTGCAAGACATGGCAGTGCTACAGTGATGGGTTCTTCTTGCTGTTAGCGCATCGCGGACTCGTCGGTTGTCTGTTTGGAAAGCTTGCGGGCCTTGATGCTCCTCTTTCAAAAACAAAAGCAAGAGAGAAATGGTCATGCGGTGCACGTTCTCGCTTTCTACAGACATTGACTGGAGTTTTGCGTAAGCGGGACGCAAGTGCGAAACTGAGTACACACACAGCCACTGCTTCTGCTTTGTTCCTTCCTCCCCGTTTACGCAACGCCCCAGATAAAGGTACACAACTGTCTGTCCCAGACCTTCACACTTTCCACGTATCTTTACGCTTGGGCGGTGACATGCTTACGCACCCGCACGAAGGGCTTTTTTGGTGCCTTTCGGAAAACCTCATAGGGGGAAATTAATCCGTAGCCTAAGCTAACCGCCCCGTCGTAGCTACAAGTACCGCTCCGAGACATAATAACAAATCTATCGTCTTCCCGCAATTAGCAAATGACCAGCGTATGTGTTCCACTACACGAGCTTCAACGATAGCTCCGATTAAACACGTTACACAAACGTAGACGGCTCGTCAAGGGTTCCAGCCTCCCGGAGCATTGCCGATTCCTTTTCCAGTTTCTACGACTTTCGCACCGAGCCTGTGGCGACGTGCGAGTTTACTCACAGCAGCGGCGGTCGTTCACCACATATCCCCCGCGACATCCGGTTCCGTTCCTGTCGCCCTCAAACACTGGAAGACAAAACGAAAACCTTTTCTGACCACTCATTTTTAGATGCATTTGTGCACATGTAAAGCACAAAGTATGCTGGGATACAGGTGAATGCACCGAGAAGTCTCAAACTAAACCTCGTGTTATGCATGGTCTCGCCATGACACTTAGGTGCCCTTTCATTTGTGTTGTTGGTATTTAAGGACATTAAGTCTGGTATCACCATCCATTCATCTAGTGCGAATTCTCACAATCCTATACGGATTGAAGCGCTCCCGTACATTCCTAACTGCACTGTTAAAGACAACTGTTCCAAATTCTCGACAACGATAACATCGGTCATTAAGTTTATGATCGCACATGGTGTTTACGCATGTATGTTTGTGCTCACGTGCATGCGTGTGCGTTTATGTACATGTGTTATTACTTGTGGCTAAGCGTGCACGTCCGTGGTCTTTTTGCGTGTGCGCGCAATTTGGACATGCATGTGTTTGCGTGCGTGTGCGAACCACACATATAGACGAGAAAACCATGGCCAGGCGGCGCTACTGCGCCGCCTCCTGACAGCGCCCCAATGTGGAAACGCCAAGCAGCGCGGTCGCGTCGTGGAGTAGTCTCCACTTCGTTTACGTTGTGCCGTCCGCGATTTTCTTCGCTGCTCGTTCTCACGGCGCTCCGTTTTTGACGGCGGCATATCGCCTGCTTGCTCAACAGCGATGCAATGATTGCCGTGCGGTTTCAAGGAGGTTGCCGACGCCGACACCTTTTTTTCGTGGCGGCAATTACCTCACGATAGGGGAGCGTCTGCTTCCGAACGTGTACGGCGTTGAACAAATTGTGGACGGTGATGTGAGAGTGAAAGCCAAGTGCGTGTCACAGGTGTCCGACAAGATCGTAGACGACGTCGAGTTGGAGGTACGCACCATGTTCAGAAATTTAGCCACTTTTATTTCAATTACAACATAAGTCACACTGGCAGCAGGAACTTCTGTTGTCATACTACTCGATGACTGCAGATCCATTGGGCTGCTTCTTGACGGTTCCATCACTTCACAAAGGCATGTTCTGGAGTCTGTTTCACACGTGTCTTGCTGCTGCTCAAGAGCTGTGTCGCTGCAGTACGAAAGCACATGTCCCGGTGGTGCTGACTGCTGAGAAGACTGTTGTGATTGCCATCGGTCTGTTTGGCGCCGCTTCATCTGCATCGCATATATATAAATGAAACAGTATGTGTGCGTATTTGTTGTGGGGATTAAATTACTCCCAATAATATGTTTGCAAAGGTAACGTTCCTGTGATTGCGTGCATATATTATTCAACAAGAGTGGTACCACTACAAGTTATGATACTTGCACACTTAGATACTTAGAAAGCATGGGCAAACAACAAACATAACGCGCACATATCGAGCGGCTGCTTTCCGATCTGCCGCTTCCCGACGCACGCGACGACGGCGGCTTGCATTAAATGCGGTCTGCTACCACACAAAAGTAGCGCGCGGCCCCTTTCGTTACCTGCACAACTAGTAATTTAAGTTGCAGCGTTTGGAAAAGGGAAATAATTCTCTTGAGCTCGTCCATGCCGATCGCGAGGGAAGCCACAGTGCAATCAAACAAATTCGGGGATTCTAAGTGCCAAAACCATGCCAAAACCACGAAATCATTATGAGGCCCGCTGTGTTCTTGCATTTTGCCCCTTTCGAAATGTGGCCGCCGTGGCTGGGAATCGAGCACGCGTCGTAGAGCTTAGCGGCGCAACACGCATGCATTTACCGCTAACAAACGGCGGATGGCACCACAATTCAACAACGCGACACGACTAAACAAACGGCCGTGCACTAAAAACAGACATATGACTATTCCGCTTTCAAGATATTACACGCGAATGCGAAAGTATGAGACTTACTTGACTCGGCCGCGCACTGCAGTTATCCATGCTTGTCGTCTGTCCTTCTCGTACCACTTCCCAGGAAATCTGTAGAACTTCACGGGCTGCGTAGGACCTTTCGTGTTTTCGAGGCTGCTGTGGCAATCGACAACACATCAGTATTACGTGCCACCTTTCCTGGCTGATGAGGTCGCACTCGGCATCGCAAAAACCACGCGCACGAGCGCTCCCGCCGTACAGAACACGGGCGCGCGCCAGCGCAGCGACGACCCTCGAAACTTCCATCGGTCCGCTAGGGGAGCATTCGGCGCTGGTGCCGCGCGGGCAAACTTTAGGTTGCCTCGTCTATTGCTTGCGACGTCCGAATGTACTCTCGCACGAGAAAGAAATGAAGGCGGTACTTGTTACGGAAATGCAATGCGCATTATCACCGACCCCCACCTTGGATCTCGTGGCGAACCATGATGTGCGCCTCGCCGCGTGGCAACTGCACGTATCCCGTGCACACGTAGTGGCCGCTTAGGACGGCCGTGACCTCTGGAAACCACAGGCAACCCGTGCTGCTTGACGAAACGAGACGCGGCCATGATTACGGCGATTGCACTCAGCATTTACTGCACTTTGTACCTGCCAACCGCCTCTTGTTTGTACTTTGAGTTAACTCTAAGCTTTAATAAATTAAAATAGCGAAACGTATATCTGTACACATACATTTCTGCAGTTTATTCCTCCACCTGTTTTATCTATCATCTGCCCCTTCATCAGCCAATCTACCACAGACCACGTGCCTCACCTCTTTGATGCTACCGCCTCGTTGAGCCACGCCGTGCCCCCAGCCTGGTCACTCCATCGAGCCTTCGAAACATGTATGCCTGCCTTGGCCGCGCAAGGCATCACAAAAGAATCATGGAGTTCTACATGATGCACCTGCAGTTTCTTGGTGGCCAGTATGATGCTTCTACAGCCGGGTAAAGTTGATAGCACCAGGAGAAGCAGGAGGCTGGAGGCCCGGAGCTTGAACCCCACGTTCGTCGTTGTCTTCGCCCCTAATTTTTTACACGAGGTGCGCTACAAAAAGATAGCAAAAAGCGTCCTTTAAATGAATGCCTGCATGTTTGATGCAGGTACTACAGCAATGAATTAAAGCACTTTTTGTCGGTTATTCAATTTCTAAAGTCATTTGGGACATTCGGCTTTAGTTTGACTTACCTAAGCATCTTCCGCCTAATGTACTCAGTGCCAGGACACAGCCACAAAACAGGGTGACTATCCGCTATAGACACGGGTGTCGGGCGCCTAGGACACGTTTTAGAGCAGTCATTTCGAGATCCCCAGGTGTAGGTTACAACTGGTGTCAGTGCCGAAGAAAGCAGACGCATGACACACCACTGACCTATCAACTTAACATAATAAAACATGTTTAACATAACAATGTTCAAGCGAGAGTTGCTCTGCTTGCTTAGAAAAACGGGACCAGTCAAACGCGACCGCAAGCAGCTGGCCACCGAGGTTATTGCAGTGGTTCCTCTTGCTCTATGAGATTAACAGCGAGATGAACTAGTCGCACAAAGTACTCTTCACACCTGCTCATCGCACACATCTTTGTTAGCCTGCTTTTTCGCAAAGTTGTCCCATAGCCTTGCCGTCATTTCTCCTTTGGTGGACTGAAAGACTTTCCACACGTGCGATAGCAAGGACTATATATGAAGTTTTGACTATATATGACTATATATGACTATATATGAATATATGAAGTTTTACTCCCATTGTTCAGCAACACTTTCTACATTTACCAGCATACAAGCCAAAGCCATGTTTTAGAAATGGGAACTGATATGGTGATGGCTTAGTGATATGTAAGCTAATATATAAAGCCAATTAATTTCAGGAATACTATGAACATTTCCCAGTGTTTTTGTGTCAATTGTCCTTCAACGGTGAAGTGCTGTCTTTGTTACGCTCTGCACTGATGTTCATAACCTTATTTATTAGAAGTCAAGATAATAGGACCCGCCGCGGTTGCTCAGTGGCTATGGTGTTAGGCTGCTGAGCACGAGGTCGCGGGATCGAATCCCGGCCACGGCGGCCGCATTTCGATGGGGGCGAAATGCGAAAACACCCGTGTACTTAGATTTAGGTGCACGTTAAAGAACCCCAGGTGGTCGAAATTTCCGGAGTCCCCCACTACGGCGTGCCTCATAATCAGAAAGTGGTTTTGGCACGTAAAACCCCATATATTATTATTATTATTATTATTAAGATAATAGGCACTACAGACCTCCTTCCTCACTACAACATGTCGTAGTGCACAATGCAGCCACAAACCAGTGTTGAGATCACAGAAGTTCACGTTTCTCCCAAATTGGTTCTTTTTCTTATTTTTTTTGTACATGTTTGTGATCGTGCACAGGCATTGCAAAAGCGTTGAGTGGCAGATGTCACCACGGCAAGCAACTCACAAGACGTCCAATGACACCTGGCAGCTGCTCAGACTTCTTAGCCTGCAGAAGCGAATCGAGGACTCGCGACCGTGACCTGTTGGCCTGGGCATTGGAGCGAAGCTCTTCGATCCGATGTCGGTCGGCCCGAAGCTGTTCTTGGGCCTCCTGGTACTGCTGGCTGACTTTTGTCATCTCGGCTTCAAGCTGTTTCAGCTTGGCTTCCTTTTCAGGAACGAGTTTTTGAAGTCTGGTCAAGCAGATAGAGACAGAAGAAAAAAAAAATGTAAAAAAAGTTATACATGCAAGGAATGAAGGAATGATATGGTGGTTTGTTAAATAACATGGTAAAATGAAGAGTCAATCAAGTGACTAAATCAAAATGTGCACATCTAACATTTCTTTACTTCCACGTGGAACCACTGTTGACTCGCTAAAGCAAGGTTTCTACATGAAATGTAAATAACCACTTTGGGTAACTTCATCCTTTGGTATGTGAGAAAGAATGACTTGATATCATTGAGTTGCAAAGCTTGACAAACTCATTATCGCAATGCCACAGAGCTCACTATTGCATTTTTGTATTCTGTATGCTTGAATCTGTTATCAGTGAAATTCCGCACCCATGCTCTTCAAGACAAGCAGAGTTCAATTACAGTAACATCTTGATAGATAATGAAGACAAAGAGAAAGACAAAAGTAGTTCTTTGTAACTATTACTTTATTATGATCATAGTCCATCCTCGTGGCCAACATTGCCTGCCATATAAGGTGCCGTATTTGCACGATTCTGACATGCACCTTCTTTTTGAATAAAAAGTGCGCTCAAATTTACATGCGCGTTACAATCGTAACTAATTCTGCTCAAAATCACAAATAAAACTGAGTCTTAGAAAAGAAAAAGACTCGCCACCCTGGCCCTGCGAAAGTGGATATCCGGCGAAGTTGCCGTTAACCACCACTACAACTGCAGATGAGAATATGCAATGCTTTATTGCTTTAGAGTAATGGGAGTCACGGCAATCACCAGTCACGGCCGCTGGTCTCATTGTCGTTTCTCTTTCCCTTTGCACCTCCTCTTATTCATGATGCTCCTCGGAAGTCTGAACTATGCGTTGCCTACCCATAGCGGTGCTGCAACAACGATGAACTCGGTTGCTAGGCTGGTTCTTTTATATATGAAAGGCTAGTGAGGTCACTCCCCAGTAATCTTTACTGGGAAATGTATGCGGGGAGTGTTACATGTTTAGCACTGCTATGAGAAGTGTTTTATCATCAATTATGTGGTTTGGATGCTTGTTTTGGGCTTGTTCTTTATTGAAACGAATGGTGTTCTCTATGTTGTATGCGTGATTCCAAAGAATGTACGCAGTTTTCGCTTCACTCTGCCTAGTGCTTGAAGCCTGCTTCACCTCCACAGCTGGTTGGTCTGGTATTTCACTACCTACAAGATAGGCCCACATTTTTACCCACAGATATAGACACGAAAAATGTCTAACAACGAGAGGCTAATATCTTCGCTGTAAAAAAGCTCAATGCAAGGTAGCTATAGCCAGACTTACATCGAATGGACGGTGTTTCTTTATGCCTTGGTTTGCAGTCACCATTTTTCAGTTTGCTGTATGTGTCGCATTTCTAATGCATTAGATAGAACCGAAAATGACTTTCTACGGGCCACAGGCAACAAAAAAGAGGTGTCGTTGGACTCCGATAGTGACTAGCAGCTATGATTCAGCTGTGCACATGTCTATGTGTGCGTGGTAGAATCGGCACCAAGTTAATTTTATGGACATTTGGGCGGTTATATAACTGCACATTACAATTGCGGGTGCAGTAGAATCGTGCAAATACTGTAAGTGGGCGAAGTACCCGCAAGGCGTAACCACGCCAACGCAACAGCCGGTCGTAGAGCATGATAGAACTAAAGAGTCGCATGTGTGCACAAATTGATTTCAATCCACTGGAACCCTTTAATGTGTACGTCAATCTAAGCACACAAATGTCCTCACATTTAGATCCCACTGAAATGCCGTGGCTGGGAGTCAAACCCGGGACCATGTGCACAGCAGTGGAAAGCCCATAGCCACTGAGCCACCCCCAGCAAGTGCATCAACAAACCCTACTACTCAGGTTCCAAAAACCTCGACCGAACAAAAATAACAACCTTAAACATAATCTTGTTTTTAAAGTTCAACTCTACATAGCACCTAATTAGTTCTAATGAAATTATGGATCTAGAAAAAAAAGAACTATTGCACAATGAAGCCCGTAGAGCTATATTAAAGATATACACTAAAGAGAAACACAAAGTCAATTTAGACTGATTAGTGAGTATTCTATCAGGGCACGGTTTTCATTAATTTCGTGGCAATAGGTCAATTTTGCAGAAGAAAATTTAGTAAAAGTACCATTTCTTCAAATTTCACACCGAAACCAGTAGCACTAGTAGGTCAGTGCAACGTCACAAACTTTATAGTTTTTTCATATCTGGGCCATAGTGGCTCGTTAACAGCACCTAATCAAACATAATACTGGAGCCAAAGTTCTGTAAGTGTTCGCTACCATGGGCATACTACAGATGTAACTAAGACATGAAAATTTTAGTAGAGCAGGCTACATTGCTTATGTAGCCATACTTTGCAGGCTATATAAGGCGATCGCTCACACACTCTGAAGAGTCCTGTGCATGCAAAGAAACCTCCTTATGCTGCATTTCTGTTTTTAATGACAGAAACTTACTAACTTTAAGATACGAGTATGTGAACATCGTTCTATATATCAATTGTGCAAACGGCTGTCCATTATTCGAAAAGTATTCCATACTCAATTTGATTTGGTCTCAAGACTCACTATGTGCACATCCTAACAATTTACAAATACTTCAGCAACCTTAACCCTTTAAGGCGCCTTGTACACAATTGTGTACATTGTACTTCTGGTGTTTTTTTCGCGTTTAGGGCGCGCGATTTTCTATTAGGTTGGTTTTAGCACATTCCCAAGCTTTAAACTGACAACCATGTGCATTTTGGGCACGATCTGTCGCATTTCGGTGAAGATGTTCATATCAAAACAAGAAATGGTGGACGCCGGAGCAGCAAAGAGCGGTGAGTCAAGTTCTTATTTTTTTAGAGCCACTTTTTTTTTATTGTGGCAAGCGAAAAAAATCAGGCGCACTTGTGCATCATATGAAGTACCGAGGAGCGATAATTTTATCCTTTCTGAGGAGATGACCGAACGCTAACGCTCGCACGCGCTTGTGTACACGATTGTGTACAAAGCGCCGTGGTCGCTGCAGAAATGAAGAACGCTGAGAGTTGCTTTGATTTTCTTTCCAGGTTTTTTGGCCATTCGTCGTTCTTTCTACACTGCAAACAAGTATAAGAAAACCCAAAAGACAGCTGAAAGGCTTTTGGAGCTCATTGCTGATAAATGTTTCAGACGTTGGGGAAAGTGACGAAGAAGAAGCCACGTGCGAAGCGACCGACGCCTGCGTTGCAGCTGCGTTCACCAACCTCACAAAAGAGGAAGACGCTGCTGCAGGGGAAACGCAAGCTGAAGAAGTGGACACAGAGTGTTTTTTCCTTTTGTGAACCTGGGTATCTGCAATTCTTGGCTGGACTACCACCGTGACAATCAAACGCTGCCTGGAGCTAAACTCCTATATTTGATGAATTTTCGCTTTCTTGCAAGCTGCCGAAGCATTAATTAAATCGGTACTACCCGAGAAAAAGCGTGGAAGGCCTTCTCTTGCAGAGATCCAAGCACCACAACCAAAGATATGGCAAAAAAGCAAGAATATCGCGTCCTTGCACCGACGCGCACTACGACTCCTTTGACCATTGGTCCGAATCCCGCGACCAGAACGTGCGAATTAGGTGCAAGCTCGAGAAGTGCACATGAGGCACCCGGATATTCTGCATGAAATGCGCCGTGCAACTGTGCCTGACGAAAGAGAGCAATTTCTTCCTCGCCTTCCACAAGTGAATTTTGTGACCACCGAGGCGCTGCGTACACAATTGTGTACGATGTTGCAAATAATAAAGTTTCATAATAACTTTCAAGAATTCAATGGTTTTGTGTTTCTTAGGTCCCAAAAAGAATGTTTATATATAAAAAGATTTTTTTCTATGCATAATTGCAAGCGGCGCCTGAAAGGGTTAATACCAAGCCTGTTGTTACTGTAAAAGTGGCTTTGCTGGTATTGTAGAAGGATAATTTACTAATAATACAGCTTAACGATATGTTTCTTTAGAAATCGAAATTAGAAATCGAAATTAGAAATTAGAAATCGCCACTTTTTTACTCATTTATTTCAGGAAAAACTTCATTAAATCGAGCTCGGCCAAGTTAGTTTGGTTAATTCGAGCTGATGACAACATTGAACCCTATGGGTACTGCAGGGGAACAGAAATTTCTTTGTTAGATTGGGAACTTTGAAAGATTGGGTTTCGTTAGATAGAGTTTTAACTGCATATCATATTGACCGCAAATAAAGATGGGGATAGCGGACAAACAACACGGACCGCCCGTGTTGTTTTTGTGTTCTCTTCCGCTGTCCCCATCTTTATTTACGGTCAATATGATATGCAGTAAACACCAACTAGGCCAAAGAAGTAGTTCTGCAGAGTTTTAACTGCAATGCTATCTGCTCTACATAATACATGGCCTGCAAAACTATTTTTTCCCATTAATTTCAACTAGAATAGTGGCTACATATAATACCTGTGTCCGAGTTGCTGGATATATGAACTACTCCAAAAAGGTCTGGCGGTAACATCTGAGCAGGCTGACACTAGCGAGGTTAAAAATTATGCAAACTAGCTGCAGTTCTGTCACTGATGCACTGCAGGGCATGGGGTCATGAATTACTAGCCATGGAAACGAGAAGAAAGGGGGTTAACCGAGGGGCCCGATTTTTATTAGTCATATTATAAGAAGCCAAGAAACACTGACACCAAGGACAACATAGGGAAATTACTTGTGCTTAATAAATGAAATAAAGAAACTATAAATTAATGGAAATTAAGTGGATGAAAAAACAACATGCCACAGGTAGGAACTGAACCCACAACCTTCGCATTTCGCGTGCAATGCTCTACCAATTGAGCTACCGCGGCGCCGTTTTCCCATCCACTTTCTTGGGTACCAAGTAGAACCCTGGGAGTGGAACCTGGGAGTGTTAGCCAGCGCCACCACTCACAGGCCTTAGCGGCGGACGTGGAACGTCCTTTTTGCCGCAGACGTCACGAGAACGTGATCTTTTTGGGTGTAGGCAACTGGTCAATAAACCCACATATGGTACCTAAAGGCATCAATGTTGCCGGATTCGAGATCCTCGTTATGTAATAAACGAGAAGAAAGGGGGTTAACTGAGGGGCCAGATTTTTATTAGTCATATTATAAGCCAACGAGCACTGACATCAAGGACAACATAGGGGAAATTACTTGTGCTTAATACATGAAATAAAGAAACGATAAATTAATGGAAATTAAGTGGATGAAAAACCACTTGCCGCAGGTGGGAACCGAACCCACAACCATCGCATTTCGCGTGCGAAGGTTGTGGGTTCGGTTCCCACCTGCGGCAAGTTTTTTCATCCACTTAATTTCCATTAATTTATCGTTTCTTTATTTCATTTATTAAGCACGAGTAATTTCCCCTATGTTGTCCTTGGCGTCAGTGTTTGTTGGCTTCTTATAATATAGCCATAGAAACAGTATTTCGCAGCAATGTAAATTACACAAATTATGTCCACTTTATATATACTATAGTACCTACTTAGGTGCAGTTTACCGATTTGCAATTTCATTTTTTGACTGCCGAGTATTGATGGCATAAATTAAAAAATCCCCTCTCTACAGTTTAGATTTTAACTTCTTTTAAATGCAACAAACCTCATCAAAATAGGCAAAGTAACTGTGCCCCCCCACCCCCGGCAACAAAAACAAAAACTATTTCTTCAGTCCTATGGATTTACATAGGAGCTCCCAAGCTAAAGCCCCTCTATGAGCAAGCACAGTGGTAAACATGCGTGAGCATTTGGTTTAGTTAGTTTTCACTGGAAGCCACAACAGCATCCACTGAACCCATCTTACATTAGCAACCCTCACAGGATGCGATCAAGCAGTCCTTGCCTAAGCCTCGTGCTGTCGTGTCAATACCTGGACAGATACGTGCAGTACTAACCTGTAGAACTTGAAAATCTGGTTCTCGATCACAGCAATGTCGTTTTCAAGCTTCAAGAACTCGACAGCTTCGTCGCGTGCTCCCTTTAGCTCCTCCATGTCTTTCTCCACCAGCTTGACACGGTTGAGCTGCCAACGTGCATATGACAGTAAATAAATGTGAATTAGCCGTTTCAAAAACGACACATTCATGGTGTTGGAAGTCAAGACGAGACTGATGCCACAGTGCTAGAGTGCTAGGCATCTGTGCATGCAAAGTGGAGCAATAGCTGCATCACGCATCGACAACTACGAATGCTTATTGTGTTGTGCACAACAGCGCAAGGTACTGCAGAATCTCAACACATCTTGTACAAAGCTTTACAATCATAATAGAGGGTGTTGAAAATAGCCCACTTGGATTATGAATCACATTCATGATTCCAAGTTTTGTTTTCCACCGCTCCCGAGGACCGAGCGGCGCCAGTCACCGCGATTCGAGCGCCACCTCGGGAATTCCCGTAGCGACCACAAGGAGTCGCTCAGTGACGCCGACACCCGAGCGCCGCAGCGCCCTCCGCAGCAGCCGCTCCCGCTCCAGGGGACGACGCAACAGCCGCTCCCGCTCCAGGGGGCGCCCTACATCCGGCCACACCGAACTGACGTGGGCCGACCGAGTGCGAGGGAAACACCACCAGCAGCAGCAACAGGACGCCTCATCTATGAAACAGGTAACGCGGTCTTCATTGCCCGAGCATGAGAGCGAGATAGTCACAGCCCTACGACAGGAACTAGCGGGTCTCCGAGCGACCATACAAGTTCTTACAGCGCAGCTTAATGACGCGAAACAGGAGGTTCAAAACCTTAAATCTCCCAAACAAGCACCACCCCAGGAGACAAATGTAAAAGTAAGCACAGCGAAACGCAAACCACCTCCGCTCCCAGAGACGGAAGAAGAGTTTAATGTACCGCAAGACACCCTAGATGAAATTCTGCGCCTCACGCGAGAGAACCTACAAAGTATTCGTACCCTAGCAAATCGTGTAGAGGTTGTCGAAAACAAAGTCGCCATAAAAATTAAAAACAAAGCTAGCCAGCCTCAGCAAATGGACACGACTACGCAGCCTTCGGCGCCAATAAATTCCTCACAAAACCATCATGGCTAACACGACACGGGATACTTTAGAAATTTGGCAGTGGAATTGCGCTAGCTACGCGAAACGCAAATCCTCGCTGCAACAGTACCTCAAAATTCAACCCCAAAGACCGCACGTAATACTATTACAGGAAACCCTATGCGAAACCCTCACGCTGTCAGGGTACTGCACCGTCTCAAAAAGAGAAGGGGACGCCAGGAGAGGCATCGCCACGCTCGTTAGTAGAAAGCTCGCGCACATCGTTCACGACGTCCCACCAAAAAACAGTCGCATCGAGGCGATCCTAATCGAGCTCGTCCCTAACCGATTCTTAAAACAAAGTGTTTTTGTGCTAAACGTCTATAGTTCCCCCGCGCACTACAACCAATCCTTCCACGCGATCCTCACTAAAGCCACGTCATTGGCACGAAACTCACCGCTCATTATAGCAGGTGATTTCAACGCCCCCCACACGTCGTGGGGTTACCCCATAATCAAGCCTAGCGGCAACAACCTCTCGCGTGCAATAGACGACCTGTCCCTCACCCTGGTGACGGAGCACAGGTTCCCCACCAGATTGGGTACGTCGACGCAGCGCGATACTACGCCAGACCTCACGTTACTCCGAAATGTTGCAAACTACATATGGACGAACACGCAAGAGAACCTGGGCAGCGATCACTTCGTCATACGCACAGAAATACCGAACACGACGGCCCCACCCCGATCTTTCACCCTCACAGACTGGGATACCTTCCGTAAGTTACGGAAGGAAGATACGAATACGTATGACTCCTTCGCGGAACTCCTATCTGCGATAAAGGGCGACGTTACCAGAGCCACGAAAACCATAGAGACGGAACTGGAAGTCCCAAGGGTTGACCCTCACCTCGCACACTTACTCGAGGCCAAGGCTTCGATACTTGCGCGATGGAGAAAGCAGCGTCTCAACAGACGCCTGCGCAAACGCATCGCGATCCTCAACCGAGACATAGACGAATACTGTACGGAGCTCACAAGACTCCAATGGCACGAACTCTGTTCGGCAGTAGACGGCCGCATGCGGACAGGAGGTAAATGGAACCTCCTGAAACGCATGTTAGACGACAGCCAAACGAAGGATAATCAAAGTCACGCGCTAGACCGACTTCTACACTCACATAAAGGGAAAGGGGGAATGGAAGAGTCCTTCTTGGAAGAAATTGCCAAACGGTATCTTCCGCTAGGTGTCGCTCACCCCAATGATTACCCGATCATAAAGTGCGAAACCACTCCCAAACTAGACGCTGCCTTCACGGAAGCAGAAGTCAGAGAGGCGCTACACAATCTAAACAGCAGGTCTGCTTCAGGACCCGACGGTGTAACCAACCGACTGTTGCGTAACCTAGACGACCAAGCCGTTACATTACTGACGAGACATCAACCACGTGTGGGAAACAGGAGAGGTACCAACGCAATGGCGCACTGCCACGGTGGTCCTCATACCAAAACCCGGCAAACCACTTAACCTCGACAACTTACGACCCATCTCTCTTACGTCATGCGTGGGTAAAGTAGCCGAGCACGTAATTCAAAACCGAGTGTCACGCTACATTGAAGAACATGAACTCCTCCCACACAACATGGTAGGGTTTCGACCCCACCTATCCACCCAAGACGTGATGTTACTCCTAAAGAGACAGATCTTCTACGTTAAAACAAGAGACGTTCGAGGCATCCTCGCCCTCGATCTCACGAAAGCATTTGATACCGTCTCGCACCGCTTCGTACTGGAGTCTGTGGCAGGCCACGGCCTCGACCAGAGATTTCAGGAGTACGTACGCTCCTTCCTAAAAGACAGAGAAGCCCGACTGCGAGTCTCGCACCTTAAATCGGACCCCTACACGCTGGGCTCCGTCGGAACACCACAAGGCTCAGTCATCTCTCCATTACTATTTAATATAGTGATGAAGGGACTTGCAGACAAACTACGACACATCCCAAACGTAAACTGCGCACTATACGCAGATGACATTACCATCTGGAGCCCGGGAGGCTCCCTGGGAGACATGGAGCAGGCATTACAGTCTGCCCTTGATGCCACGGAAGAATACCTTCTAAACATAGGAATGAAACTATCCTCAAAGAAATCGGAACTATTACTATTTCGCAAGTCTTGCCAAGGAGTCCGTCA
The DNA here is from genome assembly GCF_038994185.2 of Dermacentor albipictus. NCBI lineage: Eukaryota > Metazoa > Arthropoda > Arachnida > Ixodida > Ixodidae > Dermacentor > Dermacentor albipictus. Next base: position 144,757,428 of record NC_091825.1, on the reverse strand, counting down.
CCTAACACCTCTAGACGAACTTACGCTTGCACTACACACAAGAGACGGACAACAGATTCCGCGAGTCAACCACATACGCATTCTTGGGCTCCTAATCGAATCCACCGGATGCCACGGACACACGATCAAACACTCAACCGCCAAAACCGAAAACATGATCAGACTCATCCACAGAGTCTCAGGGCGCAGGAAGGGTCTCCGCGAAGATAACCTTCTGCGCGTATACCACGCGTTCCTTATGAGTCACATTAATTACGTCGCCTCTGCCCACAACTGGACGAAACTAGAAATGACGAAGCTAAACACACTCATGCGCAAGAGCATCAAACAGGTCTTGGGAATTCCACAAAGAGCACGTACAGCAAAGGTTGACCAGCTAGGTATGCACAACAACATCGACGAAGTGATCGAGGCTCAGACTATGGCGCAAATACTCCGCCTATCCTCGTCCAAAGCCGGTAGGCTAATCCTAAATGACGCCAATGTCTCCCCGTCTCCCTATCTCGAGCACGCGGTTACCCTACCGAGCGAAATTAGAGACAAATACAAAGTCTCACCGTTTCCCAGAAACGTCTACCCACAACACAACGTGGGTAGGCGCCGGGCCCGCGCCCGCGCGATTCTCGACCGCATCGACGCGGATCGTGAAGCCACCGCATTTGTGGACGCGGCCCAGTACGGCAGCACATCCACTTTCGCTATAGCGGTCGTGGACGGCAACGGAACGCTACGATCATCCGCATCGGTTAAAACGAGTACCAGCGCTAAAGCGGAAATAACGAAAATAAAATTTCTGGATGTAAAATCCCCTCCCATCACACTTGGGAGCAAGGGAACCCCGCAAGGGTCAGTTCTCTCGCCCTTCCTATTCAACATAGCGATGAGAGGTCACCCAGCGGAACTCAATAAGATTAAATCGATAAAGTTTAGCATGTACGCGGATGATATCAACATCTGGGTTAACAGTGGGAGTGACGAAGCCATCGAACTTAAACTACAGATAGCGGCGAATATGGTGGAAGAGTACGCGGCCAGCAGAGGCTTGGCGTGCTCACCACAGAAATCAGAGCTGTTAATCATTGAGCCAAAACATCAAAGGAGACACGCTGGAAGCAGCAGACCCATCACTGTTTTCGTAAACGGAAATGAGGTTCCCAAGGTGGAGGAAATAAGAATTCTGGGCATGTATATCCAGAGAAATGGATGCAACCTCACGACAATCAAAAAGCTAGAAGGATACGCGGCTCAGGTAACGGGGATCTTTAGGAGAATTTCACTCAAAGGCAGGGGCCTCAAAGAGAACAGCCTCCTCAGACTCATGCAAGCCTTCATTACCAGCCGTATAGCGTATGCCACACCGTATCTTGTGTTTAGACGAGAAGAAAAGGATAAAATAGATGCGATCATTAGGAAGAGCGTTAAGAGAGCCCTAGGGCTCCCAGACTCGACCTCGACAGACCTCATCCTCAAAATGGGGGTACACAACACGCTAGTTGAACTCACTGAGGCAGTACGAGTGTCTCAGTTGGAAAGATTAGGGCAGTCTAAAACAGAGAGAAAAATCATGGAATGGGTAGGAATTCAATGTGACAGGGGTGCCCCGACTGAAAAAAAAGACATTCCGTTGGACGTGCGTAAGCGCTTCCGAATCGCGCCCCTACCTAAAAATATGCATCCTATTACAACAAAGAGAGGAGAGCTCACAGGGCTAAGGCTCTAGTAAATAAACTTAAAGACACACCGGCGCATAACGACGTGGACGCCGCTTGCGGCAGAGACGGGGCTGCGGTATCGACGGTGGTTGATGGCGACGGGTGCGTTAAGATAGCGTGCTCCACGTGCACGATGGACGCCTGTACAGCCGAGGAGGTTGCAGTAGCGCTCGCTTGTGTGGGAACAAAAGCGGGAGTAATATTATGCGATAACAAATTAGCTATACGAAATTTTAACAAAGGGAGAATCTCGGAAGAAGCCCTCCACATTCTACTCAAAAACCCTCCCAGGAGGGACATAACTTTTATTTGGGTACCAGCCCATAAAGAAGTCCCAGGCAACGAAGCCGCTCATGAGCTCGCCCGAGCACTCTACCACCGGGCAACTCTAGAGCAGCCAGTTCCAGGGATAAAAGATGGCATGATCACGTACAGGGAAATTGTCGATCACTACAAAGCCGAAAGAAGAATCTTTCCACCTCCGCATCGGTCTCTCTCTCTGGAGGACGCTCGCATTTGGCGACGCCTCCAGGGAAACAATTACACTTCACCACATTGGATCTACCTAACACAGACGAGGGACTATAACGACGCCCTCTGCAAAATTTGTAAGCAAAAAGGTACGCTAGACCATATAATATGGGAGTGTGCTGGCTCCCCAGGGGCCAAGGAAAACATTGTCAGTAGAGAAGCCTGGGAGGCCTTGCTCCAGAGCGAGGCTGAAGACGACCAGCGTCGCGCAATCCGCCTGGCCGTTGAGGCCGTGAAGACTCACCGTCCTCAACGCGTGGGGACTGCTTCGTCCTCCTCCCCTACCTACGTGTAGGTTAAGAGACGGGCACCCCAGCTCGGTGGAACAATAAAGTTTTCAATCAATCAATCTGTCTTACCAAGCCACCAGGCCTATTCTCACTGTAAGACTGGTTTCTGACGTTAAGTAGAGGGGTGATTTACTGATACAGGTCGACCCAGTCTTTCTTTGAAGTGTCCCTGAAATGTTCGTAGAGTTGAAAAACGCGTTCATTAGAGACAAGCACTGCAACGACAATGCTACGTCACCGTGCTTCTTGCTGCACGTGTCACTGCATCGTGGGGACCGCTGATTTCACATGAACGGAAACGTAGACTGGCCGGCCAGAGTCAAAGATACCGCGCCCAGTACTGTGTAATTTTGTCTCACAGCAGTTAATGCAACCATTTCTCGAAGGAAAATACATTTTGGCGAAATTTTTGTTACAGCGATTTAGAAAGCGCGTTTCGTATACGGAAGAAAGCTTAGTTCGGACTTGGCGCTTGTCCCGTCGTTTTTTCTGGAGTTCTGGTCTTTCTTGCGCTATTAACGTAAACATGCATTGACGGAGGCGCTTTTGTCAATCTCCCTTCACACAGGCCATATACTTCTCAGGCCGGCCGGATATGCCTGTAGCCTTTTCAATAGAAAAGCACCACGCAGACGGCGTTATAAGGATAGCGTTAGTGAGAATGCGGAGGATTATTGATGTGGTATAAAAAGAACTGTCAGAGCGCGTTATGTCATTAGGAGCGCGCACCACTAAACACATACTGACTCTGTTTCAAACAACGTATTTGCGTCAGCTGCTTGGCAACAAGTTGTCAACCGTGGCTTAACAAAGATACGGTGGCTCTGACGTCGAATACAGTGCAGCCATCCCATTCAAGAAAAGAAGAGAAAAAAACAAACTCAGTGCCCTTCCACTCTGGTCCAGCACTGCACAATCTTCGGGATCGGACCACGTGTGGGGACTGCTTACGCCTTCGCCACCTCTGCCGCGGGTCGGCCGGGCATTGCACTATCTTTGGATATTTTTCTAGACGCGGACACGATAGTGGGGAAAGTAGCCCTTAACAGCTTCGCATTAAAAGTCTGATAGAAAATAACGGCGTGAATTAAAACTGATAGTAATACTATTACGTGTGGTGAACTTTTCAATAGGTATTTGGCAGTGATTATTCCGTAAAGCACTGAGCAAGAACGATGTAAACGAGAACAAGAACGACCTCAACGAAGTCGTCCATTCTTGCAAGCATTCATCGCAGACATGAAGCTTGGCTATTCGACAAAGCTTCTGAGCGCTTATAGGGGGCACGACTGTTTTGCCGAGGCTTGCGGTAACTGGCCGGAAAAGCAAAAGAGCTGCGATAGTGCTCAGTCTCTTCTTAGAACGTGCTTGCTGCTACTGTTCGCTCGCCATGGCATTGTCGTCGGCTGCCCCGTCATGCAACACAGTCCAGACTGACAGCTGGGCACCAGGGCCAAGATAAAGAGCGCACTTGCAAGCGAGAGCACATCATTCTGGTCTAAAGAGCGAGTGAATTCATCATAAACCACGCACCCACCTCGATCTTGTCGAGAGGAACGCCGCCGTATGACATGTGCCAGACCAGGTACGCTCGTGGTGTTCGAGCTGCGAAGGATATGACGAAGGCTCAGTACTGACATGAAGATATGTACACTGGCTCAGTTAGTGATTTAAGTTTCGAGATTTATCTACATAGATATTTTTTTGTATTTGCGACCACCCGATGTCTCCTTCACAACTTTAGGAAAAAGCGGCTGCTCTAGATGGTATGATTTACTGCCTCCGATACCGTTTTGCTGAGATACCGCAACAGCTGCCGTTAGCCAAAATAAGTGTGTGTGAAAACGTTTATTGTACTGAGGTCCGGAGGCGCGACTTCTCGAGCCAAGGCGGGCCGCTCCCACGTTGGCACTGTCAGGCCAAGCCTTTCAGCGACATCATGGGCCCTCTGGACTGCCCTTAGTTGGTCCTGAAACAATGGGCTTTGAATCCTTTTCTCCCACTGTGTCCATTCTTCATCGAGGTTGGGGAGTGTCGCGGGACACCCCGCCAGCATATGTCTGATTCCAATTATGCCATTACAATCATTGCATTCCATCTTAATCTCCCTCTCTGGATATATTTTATTAATGGTGTACGGTGTGGGATATGTACCCGTTTGCAATAAACGCAGTGAGACTGCCTGAGCCCTGTCCAGTTTTGAATGTGGCAATGGGAATTGTCTGCGTCCTAAATAGTAATGTTTGGTAACATCATTGCACGTTAATAAATGGTCTCTGGATTCCCTCGCTTGATGGTGAACGGCTCGGTTGTGACTGTCACGGTTAGCAAGTCCTCGTGCCAAGTCATGAGCAACCTCATTGAGGTTTACCCGAGTCTCGTCCACTTTCCCCATATGCGCAGGAAACCATCGGATTTCAGTTGTCATAATCACAATGTTTTCAAAAAGTTTAGCTGCAACTCAAGCTACGTAGCCTTTATCAAAACACTTTACAACGGTTTTCGAATCACTGTAAATGAAGGCCCACTTATTACTCCTGATGGCTAGAGCAATTGCCGCTTGTTCCGCCACCGTGGGGTCCTTGGTAAAAATCGTGAGAGCGTCTTGCAACTTCCCTTGATAATTTGATACAATGGCCGTATAGGCTTCTTTACCGTTCACCCAGGCGGCATCAACTATAGCTGCCAGTTGGTTCTGCTGCTCTATTTCCTTCAAAAGTGCTTTAGCTCTTGCCTTTCTCCTTTCGACATTATATTCTGGATGCATGTTTCTGGGGAGAGGGTTGGTTCTGATCTTGCTCCTAACTTCAGTCATTAATTCTACTTCAGCCTCTATTGGACTCCTCGATGTATTCAGTTCTGCACCTATTGCCTGTAATATGTTTCTGCCAGCTCGTGACTTTGTCAATCTTTCGTGTTGCGCTAGCTGTTGGGCCTCCGCAATTTCTTGCATTGTATTGTGCACCCCTAGACTCATGAGTTTGTCGGTTGCAGCGTTACTGGGTATACCTAGGGCTACTTTAACGAGCTTCCTGAGCATCACATTAAGTTTGTTAAGTTCTGCCTGCTTCCATTTGAATAATCCAGCCACATAAGTGAAGTGACAGAGAGCAAAGGCATGTATTATCCTCAAAGCGCTGTCTTCTCCCAGGCCTCTGTGTCTATTGGTAATTCTCCTTAGTAACCTAATGACCTCATCTGTTTTATTCGAGATATGTTGTATTGTTCTGTAGTTAGTATTGTTTCCGTCTATGTGATACCCAAGAACCTTGATTTTTTCAACTAGCCTGATTGCGGATCCTTCATGAGTATATAAGCACACTCTTGGCTCATCTTCCGGAATGTAACCTCTTGGTTTACGACCCTTTCTGCAATATTTAATGACTAAGAGTTCTGATTTGGATGCCGAGCATTTCAACCCCATGGCTTTCAGTGTGTTCTCTACAACGTATAAACTTTCCTGTAATCTGTTCTCTGTCTGTCCTATATTGCCCTTGGCACTCCATATGGTTATGTCGTCGGCATATATGACATAACGTATACCCTCAATTTTCTCCATATTTCTTGCAACATTGGACATTGCTAAATTGAATAGCATGGGTGAGAGCACAGCCCCTTGTGGAGTGCCCCAATTTCCCAAATTCTTAGCTTCTGATTTAAGCTCACCCAGCATGAGTTGTGCAGTTCTATTTCTAAGAAAGTCCTTAATCATGTTAAAAAGTCTCTTACCCAAACCCATCTCCGAGAGAACGTCAAGTATTGCCTTATGCTTTATACGATCAAAAGCTTTTTCCACATCCAATCCCAAAAGAGCTTTCGTATGCGCTGGGCTAGCCTGTATAAGTTGATGTTTGATCAGCAGCATAGCATCCTGAGTTGACAGCCCTGGACGAAAGCCGATCAGGTTGTATGGGAGGATCTCGTTCTGCTCAACGTATTTCGTGAGTCGATTTAGGATGACATGTTCCATAGCTTTGCCTAGACATGACGTTAAGGAAATAGTAGCGCGATCGTTCCAGTGCACGTGACCTTCCATGCACCGAGCGTCCACCCGCCTCATAGCGCCGACTGAACAGTCTGAAGCGTCATGCGCTTCTCGTGCACCTTCCACTCTGGTGTGTGGTACTATTGTAAATGTAGACAAATCTCACTGTGCCAGACGACAAACCGGCTTTGAGTCTTCCTTTCTTTCCTCACCCGACTCATTTCCGTCTCGGCGCTCATCATGTAGCGTTCGGGCTGCTTGTTCTCGGGCCTCGAGGAGTTCTGCGGGGCATTTGTCGAACACGCAAGTGACGCTGCGATGAAAAAGAAAACGCAGATACCACGCATCGTGAAAATTCATGTTCAATAATGCGAAATGTTCGCCATACAACGCACGCAATTAGACGTTTGACCTTTCGATTTGTGCGTACCTAACTTCCGCTGTCGAAACCCCGCGTTAGGATATACAAGCAGACTGACTCACACCTTCTAGGCACTTGGCTACATGGAATGCTCTCGTGACGCGAGCCTTTTTCTTACCTCTTGAGTTCGACGAAGCCCTTCGTGAAGAAGTCCAGCCTGTCTCTTAGCGCTGTGAGCCTCCTGCAGGACCGGAATACAGACGCCGAGATAAGAAAAATCTGTGACGTTCCTGCATGATCTCATAAAGAAATGTGTTGGTGACAGTCTTTCTATACAGCAGGCGTACATAGTACAGACCTGTGTTTGTTTTAAACGCGTAAGCACTTCTGTGCTTACCCAATGAGAAAACCGTACGTCCGTTATGTAAGACGATCGTTTGCAAGACAGGGCGCGCACCAACGAATGATTTTTGCTTCGTGCTGACTGTCCATTCAACGCGAAAACACAGCGCTCACGGAGCTCTCAGCAAATGCAGCACACTGCCAGTTTCGCAGATCGCTTTCAAGATAAGGTCCTCGCGGCAGTGCTATTGACCCTTTTCGCGGAGCAGTTTGTTCTAGAGAAACGAGATGGCGCTTTGGGAGGCGCGCCGCATGTCGCCTCAGCGAGAGCGCACGAATACGAAACCATTACCGCCACAGAACACCTGTATTACCGCTTCCACCTTGCTTCTGTGCGATAAGGTGTCCGAAATGCAACTGAGATTTCGCTAAAGCACCGTGCTCCAATCATGACGGATTGCATCATGTGGATTGAAGACTTCTGCAGTAGTTGGCCGCAAAGATGGTGACTGGTATACTAAGAATGGAATCTATCTGACTATCCAACTTCGCGGATCGTTGCTGAAATTTTCCGTACGTGTTACTGGCACTTCCGACATGTACGGCTTTCCTCGAGGATACTGAAATTTGCTCATCCGCCAGCGTTGTATCACTAGCGCTCTAACAAAGTGATTCTGCCCCGGACCGTCGACACGGGCGAGTGCCGCTCGTTAAACAACGACAAAGGGAGTATCGTCCATTCCTGTCGTAGTTCGTTTCGCGCGCAGTATCTACACACATCTACTCCAACTGGCACGGCATCTTACGCCCACTCTATCGCCAAAGCGGCAATAAGTCAGCGGGCGCATAACTGAATATTTGCGCGCCGTATATGCACAATAAATGCACGCACACATTGTAAACGTGGGGGCAATGGAGGCAGTTGAGGGAAGCAATAGACGCGCGCCACCACGTGATCAAACATGTCAGCGCCCACGGGATCGCCACGAAAAGGGTTAATACGCGTGCCGCCGGGGGAGTACATTTCGGCAGGGTTCATAATGGTCCGATGCGGATGGATAATTCGCAAAAGGGCGATATCGGTTTATCGTGATCGGAATGTCCACAGAGCACCTTGCACCGCCGCCAGCATCACTCCCTGTCGCCACAGCGCTGGCGTATGCGCTGTGAACTGCACTAAACTAAGCACAGTCGATGGCATGCGCACTCACGAGGCTATCTTCATTTCGGTCAAGAGGCGATGCTGCGACTCTTGCGTGTAGCCGAGCTTCACCACCTTGAGCACGCTGTCGCCCGTATAAGTCTGGATGCGGAAGACCTCCGAGTTGTTGCCCTCGGCAATCTTCTCGAACTTGCCTTCCTCCTTTAAAACACTTGAGAAGTGAGAGAGAAAGTAAGTGGCCAATGTGTAAGACACAATGGAGGAAATATAATTTTAGTTTACCATTCCTCACTGCGCTGTCAATTCCAACACCCGCGCGCTTTTTCTTGTTATATTCAGAAAGAAGACTTCACCATCAAAAGAAAATTCTCCGTACCCCCTCCAAACATTCTGAAAATTGGTCTTCCAAGTAAGCTAACCAAGTGAACTAGCTGGTAGCCTGCAAACGAGCAAACAAGGAGCTGTCATTGTAAGGAAGATGAATGTATCGATAACTGGAAGCACTAGAACAATGATTAACGAAAAAGTAGAAGTTTTGCACAAATGACGAAATATCGATTGCGATACCAAATTAGTAGACAGCTATACGAAGTATTGATAGTAGCCTTATCGGCCGTTAATTAATGTGACAAGCATGCTGTCGCGTCCGTACTGGCAAACATAAGCTTATATCACTCAATGAGCACCACGGACTCTTGCTGCCAAATGGGAGCATGAGGAAGAGCGCCAACAGCAGCGAGCGAATTGACCTTCGTTCTGCATCTCGCTTCAAAGCGAACTCAGCGGCGAGAACTCAGCACACACAAAACTATAGGCTCTCGGCGCACATAGGCACGTACTAATCCCAGATCACTTTCAAGTTACGGCCCTCGTGGCCGCCGGTGTAGGATTCTACACCGGCCTATACCGCCGTATTGCTCTATACTTGCTTGCTATCACAATCGGTGCTTCGCCTTTCGGGCGAAGCTGTGACATTTTCCTTTCTTTCTCTTTTCTTTCCCTCCTCTATGTTCCGCTATTGACAATGCAACTCAACTGTAGTTTTCTGCTTGGTTACACATTGCCTAGTAGAGGAATCTGGGTTCCTATCAATCGGTTGATTCCGTTTTTTACCGAAAGTGGCCTTCAGTAGATCTTATGGAAAACAAATTGAATCGTGTTGGATTGAAATATATATGTATTTAATTTCTCTATCAGGACGATCTTCTGACAGTGTTAAGTGGGACACCTCTCTGCATTATTGTTCTGCAAATAATAACCTTATGAAGCCAGCAGAAATGAAGCCAAGAAAAGCACAAGAGATGTTATTTGTAGTTTTATTTGAAGTGTAGGAATGATAAATTAAAGCGAAATCAGAGTGGATGAAAAAAAAGAAAAGATTGCCGTAGGTAGGAGCCGATCCCACAACCCGACCATTACGCGAAGCAAATATTGATCGTGGCAGCACAGTACAAAAGTAAATATTGTTACAGGAGAAAGTAACTTGGCTTCAAATAAAGCTATGTCAATGAAGGAAAAATACATGGAAGATAAGAGTTAGTTTACAAGCATTGGCTAATGCAACAAATAAGTGTTTTGTTCTTATGAAGTTCCCGCTACAATTTGTACGAAGATGCGATAAAATGTTACCGAGACCGCGTACATGTGGCTGAAGAGCTGGTCAAACGTCGCGAATGACTGCTGACCGCAGGCTGCGAGCAGGCTTGCGAACGCTTCGTCTATGTTCGCAGACAGGTGTTCAGAGCCCTGCGGGCAAGAAAAGCGTTTACAGGGTACGTTGAAAAGCAAAACAAACACGCAAGCAAGCAAGAAAACAAGCAAACAAACAAAAAGGTAGATAGATAGATAGATAGATAGATAGATAGATAGATAGATAGATAGATAGATAGATAGATAGATAGACAGACAGACAGACAGACAGACAGACAGACAGACAGACAGACAGACAGACAGACAGACAGACAGACAGACAGACAGACAGATAGATAGATAGATAGATAGATAGATAGATAGATAGATAGATAAATAGATAGATAGATAGATAGATTAGATAGATAGATAGATAGATAGATAGATAGATAGATAGATAGATAGATAGATAGATAGATAGATAGATAGATAGATAGATAGATAGATAGATAGATAGATTGGATGAGTCCCGAACCAATTTCTTGTGATAGACGAGAAGAAGGGGAACAGAGGGCGCATGAAGAACTGGCCGCACGCGTAATGCGAAGCCTAGTCTTCGCATTACGCGTGCATGCGCGGATTGCTGTGCCTCAAGAAGTAGAGCTTGACGCTGTGCGACGGGGGTCAGAAAGATCACCGACGATTCCCATACTGCCTAATGCGAAATTTCAGCTCAGCTCTATACGTGTTTTCATGTCGCGATATAATGAGACATCGCAGCGATCACCGCACCGACTGGTGCACGACGCAATGTATAGACCGGCCACACAGTTGCCGCCTCCAGGCAACTGCAGCTGATGCAACCGTAATCTTCGCCGGGAAGCGCTTGCGGTGAACGCTATGCGCGAAGGCGACCTTTCTGGTTCTATTTTTCCCCGCAGAGCCGGTGCCGTCGAATCCGAGGGTGCGTAAGGTCTCTAGATAAATAAGGATGGGCGGACATGATCGGTTTATGGTGGTATTTCAAGGCGGCTTCCACTGCTGTCGTCTTCATGCTTCCGCTCAACACCTTCTACTGGTCTAGAAGGTATTCTTCCAATGCAGCCTCCTCCTCCACTTTCTTCCACGCTCTGGCTTCGCTCTCGCTTTCTCTGCGCTCGTTCGCTCGGCTACGCCGCCGGGGCACGCCGACGCTCAACGCTGCGCTCGAAAATGTTGCGAAGAAAATGTTGCCTTGAAGACCAACCAGCGGATCGTCGTCTTCTAGGAACTCTGTGCGAGAGGTCGAGGTGGAGGCGGTGTGGTATCCTGTGCGTTGTCTTCAGGACGACCTTGGTATGGTCCTCCGGCTCATTGCTGACTTCGGACAACGAGAGCTCTCGTACGGTGTGCCCGCATGCGGGAGAGCCGTCGCCACTGGTACAGGGCGCATGCCAAAACACAGATTCCCAGAAAAGTGGCGAGGGGCACGCTTTAAAAAAAATAAAAATTCTGGGGAAGTGTATCTGTCGGATAAACTACAATAGCTCTGTTTTGCAGTAGTCGTTCCACACTGTCTTATGTAAAGCTGCAAAGAGGAGACACAAGGTACAGATCCGTGCATGACATGGAGTGTGACGTGAACTTCTCTATCAAAAACCACATCCCTCGAGTAGCCAACGGGGTCCAACAGTTTTCAGCGTGTTCCAGCAATCGGAACAGCCACCTTTCAGACGCGCACGCACGTCATATCGGTCGCCGCGTTGTGCCATGTGCGCCGTGCATGTGCGAGAAAGCTCGGTAAGACAGAAATGACGCAACAACAAAGAAATGTGGCTCTGCCGTTACATGCAGTAGTTGTAAGCACGCAATGGCTACCGGCAAAGCAGATTGGTTGGAGGTGATGCTAGCCACAATCTTAAAATGGGTGTGCATGTTAGCAACGGCACACCCAAGCACCCCGTACCACATCAGTGCACATTGCTCCATGTGGACGCAATAGTTTCCTGTCGCAGACAGACCCTCATTACAAGTCTCGTCTCGGTGAAACAGCTGTCCGCGGTGAGCCGGACGCCACCGGCTTGGACGCTGCCGGACGAGCCGGGCGCGTCGCGGACCTAGAGACCCATGACGTTGAAAGGAGCATAGACGACTCTTTCTCAACGCCAACAGATGAGAGTCGGGCGCATAGTGCTCTGTATCCGCCTTTTGGATGTCGCTATTGGAAATGACAAATAAAAGTTCAGCGTACTGGAAGTTAAGCTTGAGGGATGTTGTGAAGATACAGTTAGAAAAACTCGTGAGGAATAGGTTATGTAACTTCCTTGGAGGGTAACTAGTCTATGTAAGGCGGCCTTGACGGTTTGCCCCTTTGATCTCGTTTTGCACTCGCAACTTGACCGGATGCTCTCGTTTCAGTGCCCGGTTAAAGGCTCCGGCTTCTGGCTCAAGGTCACTTGAAGGTTAAAACATTATGGGGTTTTACGTGCCAAAACCACTTTCTGATTATGAGGCACGCCGTATTGGAGGACTCCGGAAATTTCGACCACCTGGGGTTCTTTAACGTGAACCTAAATCTAAGCACACGGACGTTTTCGCATTTCGCCCCCATCGTAATGCGACCGCTGTGGCCGGGATTCGATCCCGCGACCTTGTGCTCAGCAGCCCAACACTATAGCCACTGAGCAACCACGCGGGCGACACTTGAAGGTCACCGTCAACGGGAGCTGGAATAATTTCAGGCTTAATGTAGCTTAAAGCGGGAAGCGACGTCACCTTGTATTTTCCGTATGGAAGCACGCAGTATGGCTTCAAGGATTTCGAGGACGTCTGCTGGTGCTCAGTTAATGCGCAGCATAGAGTTTGTTACAATAAAATAATTACTACACGGAACTCTGGTGGTAGTGTCTACGGGGGCGGTAATGGGAGCTGTTGTGCCAGCGTGGGCATTATGGCGAAATAGATGGATTTGCCTAAACTTCGCCATTCTGGCTTCAAACGGCTCTGTGGCTTTGTAAGCTCCTGATTTTCAACAGTGTACTGCGCAGTGAATAATGAAAGAAACATTAAAATTTTCCGACGGCAGGATTCGAACACGGGACCTCTAGCACAGAGGCCTGATATTGAAACGATTAAGCCAGGCACGCATGTATCGATAGGAGATACGAAACGCACTTATGAATTTATTGCGGGCATGCCAGTGCCTTGTTGCGTATGGCGCGTTTCGGTTATGCCACCTCGTCAAGCTAAGTCGTTGCCATTAGTAGCGATTGTGCGGGTTCGCAGCGTCTTCTGCACTTCGAAGGGTATAGATTGCTCTGAAATTTACGACCATTAATGCACATAAATGGTAATATACAAAGCCACAAGAAAGTCTGAATCCACAAGCACGAAGATCAGAGAAATCCACGTGCTTCCCATCATTCCCATGAACGCAGCGCCAGAGTTCCCTCCAGTATATATATATATATTGTGGGAAACGCTGTGTAAGATGCACAAGGTTCTGTTCCAAGATAGCCTTAAGTCGATAAGCTGAAATGCGATGCAATCTGACATCACAATGATGTCAAACTGCGAGAAAAAAAGATGGGACTGTCATTTTCATTCTCTAGGCTAATTAATTAATCGATATTGCCTCAAAATATAAAGAAAATAGAGTTTTGAAAGAATGCATTGCAGTGTAAATTGATTTAGTATCTTTCTTCAATGTCCATTTAAAGGCTACACTCGTGCAGTTGCTATTAGTTAATGGAAACGTGCACCTTGTTTTCCGCTCATTGGTAGAATTGTTGGTCCGTTATCGTTTTAGAGTAGAATGCTGTCGAGTATCTGGCTCCGAACATCATTAGTTCGCAAAGGGGTATATTCGGGCGAAATGAGATCACGCTACTTGCATCGGGGTTACGAAAACGCCCTGTTCTTAGTGGGAGTATGCTTACATGGGTTCTGTTAGGGTGGCCGTTAAAGTACCTAAACTATATAAGGGCGAGTTCGAGCGAGGGGTGAACAAAATGGTATCATGGGCATTCAGAAGGGAGGACGTAGTAGAAGGGAGCCTGCGGAGATATTTACAAAAGTCAAAGTAAAAAAAAAAGGAACGATAAAAAGAAACCGTACGTGGTGGGCAACGGACGAGTCTATTTCGTCTAAAAACGAATGCTTTCTTCTCGTTCTTGCGTAAGCTTGATTCGCTTTACCTGACTTATGAGGTCCATGGCAGTGCATTCGATGAGGCAGTGAAAGCAATGCCCAAGAAGCAGCCTGGTGCTCTTCACCACAGTCCAGGAGACCTTCTTGAGCATGAATAGGAATGCTGCGGCGACAACTGCGAGGGCGAAGAGCATGACTGTCGAAAGGTCTGTGCTTGCGCTTCCGAGGACCGGGCAGGTGCCACCGAACACTTCTTCTTTTCTTCTTCTTCTTCGTCCTTGTGCTCCCGGCTTCTGGTCCAAACCAGCGCAATTTCTGCCCTCTACCAAGTGCGCGTGGTCTCGTGCTGCGGGGCGATCGTCTTTTTCGCGTGCCTCACGATTATACGATGTCCGGCCAGTGCAACGCAGCTGTCGCCTTCGACGAATTGCGTTAGACAAGAATGAGCTCGGCGGTCGCCACTCGGACGCTTGCGCACGCTGCCACAGGACGGGGTGGACGACACCAATCGGCGATGACGCCTTCCTCTTGGGTCCCGTCTGTCGTTTGCTTCCGCTTGTTCTTTTACAGCGAAGCTGTTTATGCGTACCCTGCGCCGTCGTTGTCGGAGTTCCCTGACGCTGTCGTCGTCGGCAATGGTTCGAGCGTCGTCGTCTCCTCCCACAGCGCTACTGCGCAAACGCGCTGGTGCTGCTGCTCCCGCATTCGACGTCGTGTTGCCCAGCTGCCTGCGTTGCCACTCGTCATTGTAGCGCAGAATTTGACTTTTCTTCTGTCGTCATAATGGGGAGGCCGCGTTTACGGCCGTATGAGCCGTTGCTTAAGGACGTATGAACCATTCATTGTCTTACGAGACGGACTGATTTAATTTTCGATCAATCGAACGTTGAAGAATCGCAAGCGGCAATGCCGGGCGGATGTTGCTAACCAGGCCACCGAGCAAACTCGAGACATCTTTTGTGTTTGCGTGTAATTATTCTGTCAAGGCGTTTATTGACAGGATACTCGAGGAGAGAGAGGTCGAACTCGGTGCGGTAGCCAAAAATCCTTCGAGCAGTCCGAACCGACCTTCGTGCGTAAAGCGCTAGTGATGCGCCTGACTAACCGGCACTTCTTTATATTTCATACGCAGGAGATGCACCGGGCTAGCCGGCGCTTCTTCTTCGTTACATTTGTCGACCTGAGAAACAGGCGCCATCCAGGCGATCTAAACATAAGGTAGAATGGAGGGATCGTAGAAGGGCTTGAGCCGATCTACGTGAACAGTTTCGCGACCGCGACGGCGCTTATCAGAAGACGGCAACATAGGCTCGACGACATAGTTCACGGGGGAATTTTGTGCAATAACACGGTGAGGTCCATGATATCGTGGAAGCAGCTTAGGAGAAAGGCGAGGAGCTAAATGTGGAATCCACAGTCAAACCAATGAATCGGAAGGGAAGCTTGGGGGTCAGAGCCACCACGACGAAGCTTCTGCTGTGTCTGATCTGCGGTGGTAAGACAGCGGGTGAGTGTTCTGCATTCTTCGGCATGCTGCGCAGCTTGGGAGACAGGAACACATTCTGGTGAATCAGGATGGTAGGGTAGAATGGTATCTATGGCACAGGAAGGTTCGCGGCCGTACAGTAAGAAAAACGGAGAGAAACCAGTGGTGGCTTGAGTGGCAGTATTATAGGCGAACGTGACGAACGGATGCACAGCGTCCCAGTTGGAATGGTCGGACGCGACGTACATGTACAGTCGCGGACAGAATAAAATGGACCACGGGATCTCCAAAAACGTTCAATTCCCGAGCAGCCTGTAGCAGTAACCAGTAAAACTGCCCACGACAAAGTTGTTAGCATATTCTAGTCGAGGTTCAAAATGCAAAAACCAGATTGTGTTGTGATGTTGCGGAGATATTCAGCTTTTTCTTAGATTTCATGGTCCATAATATTCTGTCCGCGACTGTACATGGCGAGCATGTCGCCAAGAGTGCGCTTGAAACGCTCCGTCAACGCGTTCGTTTACGGATGGTATGCGCTAGTGGTCCTGTGGATGATGTGACACTCCTTCAGAAGCGATGTGACGACTACAGATAGGAAAGCGTGGCCTCGATCACTAAGAAGTTCACGAGGGGCTCCGTGACGAAGAAAAAAATGCCGCAGTATGAATGATCCAACGTCTTGGGCAGTGGCAGATGGAAGTGCAGCGGTTTCTGCATAACGCGTGAGGTGATCCACTGCAACTATAATCCAGCAGTTGCCAGCCGCGGTGCAAGGAAGTGGAAGGTAAAGGTCAATTCCGACGCGATAAAAAGGACGGGACGGACAAGGAAGCGGCTGCAAAGGTGCGGCAGTGGAAGTGAGGACCGACATTTGGCGCTGGCAGTCGAGGCAGCAGCGGACGTACTTGCGAACGAACTTGTACATGCCAGGCCAGTAATACCGGAGCCTAAGGCGGTTTAGGTCTTTAACACGCCACCGTGTGCACATTGGGGACCCGTGTGAAACGATGCCCATAAATCAGCCCGAAGATGACGCGATATTACGGGGAGCCATCGCCGACCCTCGGGGAGATAGTTGCTACGGTAGAGGGGTTGGTGGCGAACATCAAAGTGATGCGCTTGCCGTGGCAGCGTCCTAAATGCTGTAACAGTTGCAGGATCAGCGAGAAACGCCAAGAGCGAAGAAACCCACGGGTCTTTGCTCTGCTCAGAGCGCATGTCATCGATGGCAAGTGCTGACAGGACAAAGTTGAGTGGGCAAAGACTGTTAGCGTCAGGTGAAATGTGCGAGCGGGAGAGAGCGTGGGCATCGGTATGGTTGCGCCCAGAGCGTCCGTGCGGTTGCGTGCGGTTGTATGGTTGCGTCCGTGCGAGGTGTCCAGAAGGGTCTTTCAATGAGGAGAACCAGCACAGTACATGGTGGTTCGTTACTACATGAAATTCGCGGCCGTATAAGTAAGGTCGAAATTTCGTAAGGGCCCACAGTATGGCTAAACACTCCTTTTCTGAAACAGAGTAGTTAAGCTCCGATTTTGTCAGCGTGTGGCTAGCATAAGCAACGACGTATTTCTCAAGACCACGTTTGCGTTAGGCAAGAACTGCCCCAAGGCCGACTCCACTAGCGTCTGTATGGACCTCAGTTGGGGCAACGGGGTCAAAATGTCGCAGAATAGCAGGAGAGGTGAGCAGATGGCGAAGGGGTTGTGATCGCGTCATCGCATGATTTCGACCAGGCGGTTAGGGGGTTGTCTTCAGCCAGCAGTTGATTCAAAGGGGCGATAGGAGCAGAGACCGATGAAACTGCGTAGTGTCTTCAGGTTTGGGGGTTTGGGGAACTCCGCAACTGCACGGAGTTTTGCAGGATCCGAAAGCACGCC
Source organism: Dermacentor albipictus (assembly GCF_038994185.2). Taxonomy (NCBI): domain Eukaryota; kingdom Metazoa; phylum Arthropoda; class Arachnida; order Ixodida; family Ixodidae; genus Dermacentor; species Dermacentor albipictus. The sequence continues at coordinate 144,739,925 of NC_091825.1, read as the reverse complement.
ATCTTTGGATACGACGTGGCCTAAGATGGTAAGCTTACGGGCAGCAAAAAAAGAATTTTTTGATGGTAAGCTGCAGGCCAGCCTTAATAAGGCCGCTTAATACATCTTAGTCGTTGGAGGTGAGTCGGGAAATCAGGTGAGAAGACAACGACATCATCTAGGTAGCACAAACACTTATGCCACTTGAGACCACGCAAGATGCTGTCCATCATACGCTCGAAAGTAGCGGGCGCATTACATAGGCCGAATGGTATGAGATTAAATTTGTATAATCCGTCCGGTGTGACGAAAGCGGTTTTCGAGCGGTCGGCCTCTGCCATGGGGACTTGCCAATATCCAGACCGCGAATCCGAAGAGGAAAAGAACTCGGTACCTTGCAAACAGTCAAGAGCATCGTCTATGCGCGGTAGGGCATAACCTCCGTGCGCGTAATTTTGTTAAGGTGTCTGTAATCTACGCAGAAGCGAATAGAACCATCTTTCTTTTTTACGAGGAAGACGGGCGACGAACACGGGCTGTGGGACGGCTGAACCACGCCACGTCGAAGCATATCGCTCATTTGTGCGTCGATGACACGGCGTTCAGAAGCTGAGACACGGTAAGGAAGCTGCCGGAGAGTGGCGTGCGAACCGGTGTTGATACTGTGCCATACTGTGGTGGTGTGGCCGAGACAATGTTCATGGCAGTCGAAGGAGGTGGTTCATTCGCGTAGCAAGCTGAAAAGTTGCGCGCGTTGTGTGGTTGTCAGACCACCGGAGATTGACGGACGGAAGCACTCCAACGGCGGCGCTATCGAGGTCGGCGATAGGCGATATATATATATATATATATATATATATATATATATATATATATATATATATATATATATATATATATATATATGTCAGCTAGTCGCAACTTTTAAATAATGTGATAAATTATTATATGACAATTCAAGGCTATCTTCAAATTCCGCGGCGTCGCGTCTGATTCTCTGATGTCGTTCTCACATACTAGTCATGCACAAATATGCTGTGTCTTTGCGATTTGCATCATGTTGCCGATTCGTACCTGAATCTGTGGTCTTAACATTGTGGATGTAAATCGTCCTCTCGCAACGTATGCGCTACATTGCCCCCAAAATATATGGTTCGGTGTGGAGGTTCACGATAGAGATCTCGGAGGCACATCGCTTCTCTTGTGAGACGCACCGCGTTTGCTAGGTGCAGCTACCGCGACCGCTCGATAAAAAACATTGAAGGCAAAAGCGCGCTGTGCGTTTATATTGCGCTACCGCGGTCGTTACACTGCTACACGTCATGCCTTTTGCTTGAGGCGCTCATGCGGCACTTCTACGTCGCCGCGGCAGTTTCAGTGATCACATATAAATTAAAGCACCGGAAACAGCCCAGGAAAGATCAGAAGCGGATTGAGGGTAGCCTGCTTTAGGGTGACTCCGGAGCGGTGCTAAGGAAGGTTGAATGGGGCTCAACACTGTCTGTTATGTCTCGGTGGAGTGGTGTGGCTCCCCCTCGGGATCAGTAAGTGAGCGCGATGGAAAAACTACGAGAGCAAGTGGGCCATTCGCGTTTGTGAGATGCGCATTATACTGAAGGCGCGGGCTGGTCGTAGAAAACTTTGATGGATTTCTTCTGCTTCAGCTTAGTGGGGTCAGCAGACTCGTTTCCCTGCTGCTTGCTGTTTCCACCTTCCTCCCCATTTCCCTGGCACATTTCGACGCCGCTATCTTCTTCTGCTCTTGCCGTCGTAGTCGATATTCGTTGCCCCAATTCTCGCCGATGTAGCTATCGGTACCATAAGGACGCTGCCTGCTTACTCCGCAGGTTGTGGACAGGCTCTCCAGTAAACTGAAGCCGTACACGGAAGCTGCAGTGTCACCGCTGAAGATGAAGGTCGACCCGACGGGGCTGCCCTATGTGAACGACTGCGTCTGGGCACCGTGGAAGGACGTAGCGCAGACGGCAAATCGTAGCTGACCCTGACCTTGACGTTACCGGTCCACATAGATTGCCGTAGTAAGTATCTGCAAACCAAGTCTCAGGGTTGGTACACCTCCTTGAAATCCTTGAAAACTCTTTAATAAATTTAGAAACAGAGATTCAAGAGCCCTGAGAGCTCCTTGAAAGTAAATGTGCTTGTTGAATACCTTAAAAACTGCGGTTGCGGGGGACATTTAAACATTGCGGTGTAACAAACATTGCATAAGGGCTATGTCATGGACACTGTTTTTCGGGAATCATGCAATCCCAGATTATATTCCTTTAAAAACGTGGCTATACGCTTTCAGTGTGGCATACGCACAGCCACCAGCGACAGACTTCGTTAAATCACTGTTGCCCTCGTAGAGCTCGGCAAAGCCAGATCAAGCGGCCAATCTGTGCCAATATGTTTCTTGATTTTTTCCTAGTTTTGCTAATTGGTTCACACCGCAGTCATTATGGCTGAAGTTTCGCGCCCTAGGTCCTAGAAATGCCTGATGGGAAAGCTTCAGCCATTTGGCATGAACAAAAACACAACTCTCATGCCAGAAGGCGATCGACTTTATTACATAGGGAGGCATCACAGAAAAGCCACCTGCAGAGCTTAGCTGTAAGGAAATGTCCCTCTATGTTTTAGTCTATGTTTACGAATAAGGTCTGCTTGCCCTCCTTGAATTTTAGCATTTGGTTTACTTGAAGACCTTGAATCGTCCCTCAATTTTGGGTCGAATGTTCTGTACGAACCCTGGTTAGTCTACTGTTCCTGCAGTAGTCATACTGGGAGCCTTAACGGCGCAGAGGGACTGGTGTGGCCAGATAACGCTTGGTGTAGCACCATGCGTACAGTACGGATCATATTAAGAGGGAATGTATAATTAGTGTTCGAGCAATGATTACCACTAAAATAACATAGGCAGGCCTACAAATCGGACATTTTTTTTATAGATGGCTACCCATCATACACCAATGCTTTCTTTTGTTAAGTAAGAGAAATGGGAGATGGAATTATTTTTACTGAAACACTAATATTTTGTCAGAAGTCTGTCCCGTGCTGTCTATGTAAGGTGATTTCCCGCTAAAGGGAAAAATTCAGTTAACCTATAAACTGGTGACCCGGTGTCCAGAAATAATAAATGCGCTACTGTTGCCGCAAGAAAGGCTTCCGTAAGCGAGGAAATTGCTGAAAACTGGCAGAGAAATGTTGCAACGAATTTAGTTTCTCGAAAAGAACCATAGGAACTCTACGTCAAGTGTAACCATGTCTTGAAGATAAGCTTGTCAAGATAATTTCATTGCTTATGAACGCATGAGCGCAGGTGCAGATGATTAAATTGAATAAATTTTCCTACACAACGTTCCCATACCGCACTGTTGGCGTTGAACTAACGAAGAAAGTGGCGTTTTTGCTCTTTCTTTTTTGGTTGGTTGTCCCCCGCAGCTTACGACCACGGCAAAGGCGGTACGTGGCACAATAAGATGACCTCCGATTCCTGGCGTTGAGGCACCGCATGCCATGCTTGCCTCCGTCTGTCTTTTTGGGGCGGTTCAGATTAAAGCCTAATGTCGAAGTTGGAGGCAGTCTGTTTTCAGTTGAAATTTTTCCTACGGCGTGGTAATCACTTGTCGAAGGGCAAACACGCACTGACACACCATAAAGGTAGGAATTTCGGCTGCATATTTGCCGTAAGCATCTCTCTACGCTGAAACCACAAGCGATTCCCTATACGAACATGTGGTTTTGAACAAACAACAGACGAAGTAATACTCGTACACATTTTTATAAATGTTTAATACAGATGGTTAGTGCAAAGGGGAAGTGACAGAAAGCAAAGCGATGTAGATGTCAAGTCAGGCGTGGATATGGGAAGATGGCGTCAGGTGTGCTATATGAATGCATAGTTCTTAAAACGCACACAAACACCGCAGTACAGGAGATATCTGAAATATGCGGCCACCCGTTTCTCGGCGTGCTAAGTTCATTTATGCAGTACCTCAATTTCTTTAATATACTCAGAACATTACAAAGAAGGAAAGAAAAAAAAACAACCAAAGAAAAAAAAGAAAAAAAAAACGTCTTAACCTTCTTGCAATTTCAATTCTGCGATTCCAAGGGCGCATGAGAGCAGAGCTACTCCTTGTGCGCTTGATAAGCATTCGAACGCAGAGGAAAATAAATAAAAAGAAAAACAAGAACAACAAGCGTATTTGTACATTAACTCGAATGAAAGTCGTGTCGAGTATTGGGAGCCTCGATGCGCATCCTATGACCGAACGAGGAACCGCGCCCCTTGGAAGCCCATGCTCGCTGCCTACAGACAGATCCTTGATGGTAGCGGAGCAGTTCGCTTTTGCTCTTAATGAAGACGTGGGCAATAGTTGGCTGCAAAACAGCGACTGGCATATCAAGGAATGGAACGAATCTGCGTGACCAATTCCACGGACCACTGCTGCATAAGGACCGACTGTGTCACCTGAATTTCGCGATGCACGGCTTTCCTCGAGGATAAAATAATTCACTCATCCGTTGCTTGGAGGTGACTACAAACAGAAACTTATACGAGTCCCGTGCAACTAAAAACTATCTACCCCGATATATACGAGAGCGATGTGTGCAAGCTATGCAAGTCGGTTAGAGCCACTCTTCAACACATGTTGTGGGGATGTGAAATATACCAAAATAAAATGGCAGTGTCCCCAGAAAATCTACGGGCGCGGTGGTCGGCCGCGCTGCTCAGCTCAGAACTCCAAGACCAACTTTCGGCCGTCCAGCGAGCCAAGGAAGCCGCACGGGAGCAGCAGCTCCCAGTGCCCATTTAGGCGGCCCCAGGCCCGAGCCTCCAAATCGCCGGATTCCAAATAAAGTTATCACATCACACATCCGTCAGCGTTGTCCCGCTAACCTCCAAAGAAAGCACTTAAACCCAATAACGTCTGCAACAGTGAGTATATCGCTCGTTACAGTGTGACAAAGGGAGTAAAGCCGCTTCCGGCCATAGTAAATTTTTCGCACAGTATCAAAAATGTTCCAAGAGCACGGGTGAGAACTCCACAAAGCATGGCTGATGGTGACTACATCGATAGTACACGATTGTCTGTAGCGGAGCGCTTTCTTAACGGTCCACAGAGTAAGCGAGTGAGCAGCCATAATATGTCTGTGCTGCATGCTATTACAGAGTGAAGAACATATACGTTCCAAGCATTGTGCGCAGCAAGAACAACATCTGTCGCAAATCAGATAGTGACTTCACCCAGGAATTTCTCCGAACCGGAAATATGACACGCCGCTGTTTCAACGTGTTAGCCAAATAAAGAATGAAGAGCAAAATACACAGACATTAATTTTATTCACGAGCGGAAAGTTTGCGCAGCACGGACAGCATTTCCAGCCCCGCTTCCAGTACAAGTTCAACCTGCCGTGGTGACGTATAGTGGCTCTGGCGCTGCGCTACATTAGCCCGAAGGCGCGGGATCGAATCCTGGCCTTTCTATAGACATTGGGGAAAAATGCAAAAACGCCCGTGTGCCGTGCATTGGGTGCATGCTAAGGAACCCCAAGGTGGTCAATCCTTCACTGCGGCATGCCTCGTAATGAACTGGCGGTTTTGGCGCGTAAAATCCCGGAATTTAATTTAAAGTGCAAGCACCGCATGTACACGCTGCTCGCGCCGTTCGGACAAGGCACAATAATTTGCAAAAGCGCTTGCGTGTCCTCAGAATCTGTGGCCAAAGCTTCGCGTGTCATCCACCCAGTCACCGCCTACGAAACACGGTGAAATAACGGTTTGCTTATCCGCATCGGGGCGTCATGCACAACCACTGAAAACGCGGAGGCAACGGAGACAGCTGAGACAAGCAATGAACTCGTCACCACGTGACCAAGTCTGGTGGCGTCCGCAGATCGCCCTGAAAAGGGCCCATATACTCTCTCAGAGTCGTGGCGAGTGGACGTTCGATAAACGTCAAGGGTTCGCCGAACATTACAAATCCATAACGAAGATAGCAGGACAGCCTGAGGCAGTGCGACTCACCTTATGATATAGCGTCAACTTCGTCGAAAGGTGATCCAGGCCGCGTTCTCCCATTGTAAACACGAGTGGCTTTTTGACAAACATAAGAAGTATACCGGTATCGCAACAAAACTGTTTGAAAAGGAAAGCACGGCAGGCTGAAGTTGAATACCACTCAGCTTCGTAGTGGGCATCAGCTTTGTTCGAAAGAAGGCTAAGTGTGCTTATAAGTCTTAACCGTGCTGCAAGGCTGAGTTACTGTACCCTTTTTGACAACCAAATGACAATTGTTTGACAGACGTCCAGCCACCAGCAGAGCGCCAATTGTTAGTTGGCGCTCAGCTGGTGAGTGGACTTTCGCACACATCAAAGGTACACCAAGCGCATTGCAAAACTGTCATACCAAGGGAAAAAGACAGGCTGTACCAATATTGCCGAAGGAATTTCGATCAAACGTGTTTCTCCTCGCGCAATCAACCCGTCGTCGTCGTCAAGCCCCCGTGGCGTCTTTGCGCTCGGACGTGGGGGAGGTTTGCGACGAACTCGGCTAGCGAAGAGTACTTGAATAGCTTCTTCTTCCAGCTGCCAATATCCCACCAGAAGGGTGTCTCGAATTCGTTCATGTCGCTGCCGAATCTGTACTTGTATAGCCAACGCAGTTCCTTGGTCAAGTAGCGCAGCCATAGACGGTTGGTGAGAGGGTGGAATGCGCGCCAGTCGTTCCTGTACCAGTAGCAGTTTTTTCACAGTGTTAGAAAAGATCAAGCCATCCTATCAAAAATAAAACATTAATTCAATAAGCAATATTCTTTAGGAAAGGAGGAAAGAGAGGCTGTGGGCATCGAAACGGTTCCACCTCAAGGCTGACGGCTGAACTGTCTCGCGGCTACGGTGAAGATTGTAATAACATGAAAGAAATGTAGGCAAGGGACAGAAAAGTTGATATATAAATGTGAAGCGATAAAGAAACTATGCGAGGCGGCACACGGCGTTGGACCACACTGTTTTGAAAGTTATGCAGGTCAGTCCCGGAGCGCTGTTTTTGTCATATGTACACGCTCGAACGTACAATGTACACGTGCACGTAGTGCGTACAGCACAGTACATACGTGCACGCTCGGAGGTGTCTGCGCTGTACGCACGGCGTGCACGTGTACATTGTACGTGTGTGTATGTGTGTGTGTGTGTACACACGCACGCACGCACGCACGCACGCAGACGCGTACATTGCTTGCAACTCGATGTCTACAATCCTTCAACTCTGCCTTCGTCAACCTTAAGAACTTCCGTACAACTCATTTTGTTAGGTGACGATATGCAAAATATATCAAAAGAGATGTACACCTGTAGCACTTCTGACAACGTACTATAAAGGGGGTATCGGGATACAGGGAAGAAGTCGCTTTTGCGTAGTGGCTCTAATAAAGTCATCTTGGCGCCTCTTCAGTTTAGCACATTTGTCATTTAGTAATGACTGTGTTGATATTAAAATTAATACATATGTGCGTACGGTTTATTCTCAACGGGAATCGCCAAGTGATAAAAACTTATAGCAAAAGCAGCGCTTCTTCAAGTTAGCCACGCATGAAGAATTGTACGCAGATTTGACCCAAATGTTGATACCTGAGAAATGAAGCTATCGCGAAGCGGTTAAATAAATGCCACGCAATCGATTCTATTCTGTCCAGTGTTTCGCCCCGTAGCGATCACCTGCCTACCACAGCAGACGGCAAGACGCGGACAGCCCCGAAACGTTAGTCACGTGTCCGCGCGTTACACAGTCTACGGCATGGGCTCGCTTTGCTATGACACAGTACCGGGGCCAACGTTCTCCGTGCCATATACAGCTCTGCGGGATAGAACACTGAGCGCGTGCTTCTTTTGAGTGCGCGTCGCGTTGTATTTACAAACGAGGCAAAACTCTACGACGGGCTTGTAACTGCCCCCGTCAGCAAGCTCGACGAACTATCAACATATTTCTATCAACATTTTTATGTTGATAGAAATATGTCATAGATTATGTCAACATATTTTCTATAGGGAAGTTGTGGATGTGCGTGTTTACCCTTTTTCTCGGCTAATGCCCGTGTAGCTTGTTCAGGAATCTATGAACCGCGTTAGAACACAGGAAATAAGCGCGTGTCAGCGACATTTGTCCATGGAGTATATGCGGTGTATACATAAAAGGCGTGGACAGATACACAGGCATAAAAAAAGGAAAAAAAAAATTGTGGCTGCAATGATAAGCTGTAGATGTTAGCCTGCCTGAACGCCTGCTGTGTCACTTCAGCTGTAGGACGATAGTCACGGAACACACACAGCGATCACACATACAGAACGCACACTCGCAGACATACACGCTGCACGCAATAAAGCTAAGCTTCAAACTAACAACAAAGGCGAGACGCCCTGCACGAAGTCCAAATGGCATTTATTAGTACGCTAACTTGCTAAGTAAATTACGAATGCCGAGTACCGAACGACACACCGGAGCAGTTATAAACAGTAAAAACAGCGAGCCAGGAGCTGTCGATTACCCCGCTGTTCCTACTTATTGTAAGGTCAGTTGGTAACAACGTACAGTCGCGAGTAAATGTTTGCAGACTACGGCATCAGGAAAAAATGAAGATATCTTCTAGAGCAGCTCCACGGCCTGGAATCTGTTTTGTGCATTGTATTAGACGAAAACGCGCGCGTAGTTCGTGCGCTATTAAAAAAAGAAACGCTACTTTTGGTCCACAAGCTTTTGCTCGCGACTATAAGGCACAGGAAAGTGCTTATATTACCTGATTACTATCTTCATATTAATGTCGACGTTGAGAAGGTGACGCTCCATCGGCTCGTGTGAATCGTGCTTGATCACCGTGAAGACCGGTGTGTCGCCTGCGATGGCAGAAGAAAATTAGCCTCAAAGAGCAACAAGTACAAAGAACACCGTTTATGTCAAGTGGTAGTTCCCCAGATATTAGAAAACGAAGTTTCGAAGGACGCATAATTTTTTTTCTTTGGTACGCTTGCTGCTGTAATTCGCCCGAGAAATGCTGAACATGTAAAGAGTTCAATGCCTGGCCCGAAGTACCACGAGCGCCGCAAGTTAAATAAAGAAAGTAAAAATTATAATCAAAAGGGCAGAAGTACAAAGCAGGCTTTAACGGAGGTCGCTCACTCAGTCGGTCGGTCGATCGGTTGGTCGGTCGGTCATTTGGTCTATCTGTCTGCCTGCCTGCCTGCCTGCCTGCCTGCCTGCCTGTCCGTGCGTCCGTCCGTCCGTCCGTCCGTCCGTCCGTCCGTGTCTAGCTCGTCGTACCATCGCGTCTCGCCATCGTAGTCATCATGGCGTTGCGTAGTGGCGTTATGGTCACACTGCCCATATACAATCGTCATCATTTGAGAAACGTGATCCAATTGCCTTTCCGTCGTCGACACACCGTGATTCATCGATGTCATTCCTCCTCCGTCATTCCATCGTTGTCATGCTGTCGTGAACTGTGATAATGCCACAGTTATCAACCGTTGATGTATTACGAAAGGAGTGAGTTCTCCGACGTGAAAGATGATTATGAGGTGTGACATATTAGTTACTCGACATGAATGACCATTCCATGAGTGAATAGATATAGTGCTTTGAAGAAAGGAAATGGTGAGCTTACGCTGTGCTCTGCACTCCCTTACGGGATGGAGAACATATGAATGACAATTGGATGGGATGAATTTGGATAACATTTCTCAAATGATGACCGTGGTTCGTGGACAGTGTGACCACAGCGGCATGACGAGCTGCACACGGAAGGACCGGCACACAGACCGAGCGGTCTGAGTTAACGCCGTTGATGTCTTGAAGACAATGTCTTTCTTATAGCGAGCTACCCTCCCCGTTCCGCGTCGAGCTTATTCCTAACCACTTTAGGTGGCCGATCTTGAAGATAGTGCCGCCTGAAGATATCAGAAGGTTTGTGCTACTCGATTAATGCCCCTGTCCCCACTGGTCGCCTTGGTGTTCCAGATGTATATGTGTGCGTACAGGTATTTGGATAGATAAATAAAATTGTTCGAAGGCGGGGTTAGAACAGGGGACGTCTAGCACAAAAGTACGATACTGTAACAATTACGCAACGGACAGTTATCTCCATTTCACTTAACCGCACTGCAGGGTAGCAAGCCGGACGCTCTCCTGGTTGACCTCCCTTCCTGTCTGTTCCTTGCTTTATATCTATCTCTTTATTGCGGGTGCTCGCGCTGTCAGTGCAACGACGGCGCTACCTCGTTCCAAAGCCTAATCGAGCGTTCTCGCCTGCACTCTGGCCGCAAGACTGACCATCGCTGAGACGGGCCGAGGCGCCGCCCAAGATGCAGGCCTCCAGAAACCACGTCTCGATGACATAGTCGCGGCCGCGGATGGTGTAGCGGGAGGCGTACTCGAGCGTGTACTTGACGAGCACACGACGCAGCAAGAGTGCCCGGTGTTCGAATTGCAGTGCCTCTTCGGCCACGGCCAGGGACATCGCCACCTGGTGCAGGATGCTCCAGAGGTTTAGCGGCCTCTTCAACTGCAGCGCAGGGAAAGGAGTTAGAAGAACTAAATAGGTTATGCTGATATAATAATCTTTCATATCCCAATTCTTTCTTTCTTAATTTTCCGGTATGTTGATTATAAGCATTTTCAGTGTCGAATTATGATTGAGCCGTTTTAAAGGCTGGAAGTTCGTTTGTTTTTATGGAAACACGGCGCGAGCACTGAGGAAAAAAAGAAAAAACCTGCAGCATAAATATTTAGGTTCAGACTGGTCGTTGTTATTACAAACATTAATTGATTGAATGACATCTATGGAACACGATGCGTAATATCATGTTAATGAAATGAAATACCTGTCACAAGTAGATGTGCTGGCTGTTATTAAGTTGAGGGCCTTCTTGTGTTAGATTCAGCACTAACAGCAGTGACACCGATAAACTCGTCGAAACTCTCTTCAAGCCCCTCCTTAATATATTGATTTATTGGTACATTTTTATCTCGTCTACAGTCGGAATATTCAAAAGTAAGTTGCACCTTTATATGGAGACTGCCACTGAAAAAAAATATCATCATCATCCCGGTTACGCCCACTGCAGGGCAAAGGCCTGTCCCATACTTCTCCAACTACCCCGGTCATGTGTTGATTGTGGCCATGTTGTCCCTGTAAACTTCTTAATCTCATCCGCCCACCTAACTTTCTATCGCCACCTGCTACGCTTCCCTTCCCTTGGAATCCATTCCGTAACTCTTAATGACCATCGGTTATCTTCCCTCCTCATTACATGCTCTGCCCATGCCCATATCCTTTGCTTGATTTCAGCTAAGATGTCATTAACTCGCGGTTGTTCCCTCACCCAATCTGCTCTCTTCTTATCCCTTAACGTTACACCTATCATTGTTCTTTCCATAGTTCGCTGCGTCGTCCTCACTTTCAGTAGAAACGTTTTCGTAAGCCTCCAGGTTTCTGTCCCATACGTGAGTACTGGTAAGACACAGCTGTTATACACTTTTCTTTTGAGGGATAATGGCAACCTGCTGACCATGATCTGAGAATGCCTGCCAAAGGCACCCCAGCCCATTCGCATTCTTCTGATTATTTGAGTCTCGTGATCCGCATCCGCTGTCACTACCTGCCCTAAGTAGATGCATTCCCTTACCGCTTCCAGTGACTCGCTACGTATCGTAAACTGCTGTTCTCTTCCCGAGACTGTTAGGCATTACTTTGGTTTTCTGCAGATTAATTTTTAGACCCACCCTTCTGCTTTGCCCCGGTTAGGGTAAGAATTGAAAAAGAAGGCCACAGTTCCACTCCTCTTTTTTTTTTCATTTTCGACTTCAAAATCTGGTGCCGGTACGTCAGTGTGGCGTGGGAGATTCCAATTTTTCTTTCGAATTCATTCGGTATGCCTCAGTAAAGGTTGTCGAAAGTCGCTCTCTTTGGGTCATGTAGATGACATTCTGTATCTTTAACGATAACAACAACAAAAAAATAATAAAAAAATCTGCAGGCACGATTAGACGCCCTCCCAATTGATGACGTCATGGCACCTTCACTTGCCCTTGGTTCTTTTTGTCTTACCAAGCCACCAGGCCTATTCTCACTGTAAGACTGGTTTCTGACCTTAAGTAGAGGGGTGATTTACTGATACAGCTCGACCCAGTCATTCTTTGAAGTGTCCCTGAAATGTTCGTAGAGTTGAAAAACGCGTTCATTAGAGAAAAGCGCTGCAGACGACAATGCTACGTCATCGTGCTTCTTGCTGCACACGGAGGAAGGAAACTAAGGAGAGGCCCTGACGTCACTCTTTGTGAAGCAAAAGTGAAGCCGGAAGTTGGCGTTGCTCATGGCGATGCTCCGCCTTTTGTGCCACCCTCCTCTCTTGTTTACATCTTTCGCGAAACCACGCCGCGCTGCGCGTGGTTTCGCGCGCTCGCGCAACATCCGGCAGAGCACGGTGCAGGTAACACAGCGCAACAAGACACGGTGACTAACGCAAACCCGCCCACACAGCGCCTTTGCCACGGCACGAAACCTACCAGAGCAACACGTGTGAGCGCTCAAAAAATCAGAACAACGCCGCCATTGTGGCCCAAAAGGCGTGACCATGCAGCAAAAAAATAAAAAAGCAACAAAAAATGCGAACCTATACGTCATTTCCGCCACACTTTTCTCCTAGCGCGCGGAGGGGGTAGGGCCTCTCCTTAGTTTCCTTCCTCCGTGTTGCTGCACGTGTCACTGCATCGTGGGGACCGCTGATTTCACATTATGAACGGAAACGTAGACTGGCCCGGCAGAGTCAAAGATATCACGCCCAGTACTGTGTAATTTTGTCTCACAGCAGTTAATGCAACCATTTCTCTAAGGAAAGTACAGTTTGGCGAAATTTTTGTTACAACGATTTAGAAAGCGCGTTGCGTATACGAAAGAAAGCTTAGTTCGGACTTGGCGCTTGTCCCGTCGTTTTATCTGGAGTTCTTGTCTTTCTTGCGCTATTAACGTAAACATGCATTGACGGAGACGCTTTTGTTAATCTCCCTTCAGACAGGCCATATACTTCTCAGGCCGGCCGGATATGCCCGTAGCCTTTTCAATAGAAAAGCACCACGCAGACGGCGTTATAAAGATAGCGTTAGTGAGAATGCGGAGGATTATCGATGTGGTATAAAAAGAACTGTCAGAGCGCGTTATGTCATTAGGAGCGCGTACCACTAAACACATACTCACTTTGTTTCAAACAACGTATTTGCGTCAGCTGCTTGGCAACAAGCTGTCAACCGTGGCTTAACAAAGATGCGGAGGCTCTGACATCGAATACAGTGCAGCCATCCCATTCAAGAAAAGAAGAGAAAAAAACAAACTCAGTGCCCTTCCACTCTGGTCCAGCACTGCACAATCTTCGGGATCGGACCACGTGTGGGGACTGCTTACGCCTTCGCCACCTCCACCGCGGGTGGGCCGGGCATTGCACTATCTTTGGATATTTTTCTAGACGTGGACACGATAGTGGGGAAAGTAGCCCTTAACAGCTTCGCATTAAAAGTCTGATAGAAAATAACGGCTTGAATTAAAACTGATAGTAATACTATTAAGTGTGGTGAGCTTTTCAATAGGTATTTGGCAATGATTATTCCGTAAAGCGCCGAGCAAGAACGATGTAAACGAGAACAAGAACGACCTCAACGAAGTTGTCCATTCTTGCAAGCGTTCATCGCAGACATGAAGCTTGGCTATTCGACAAAGCTTCTGAGCACTTACAGGGGGCAGGACTGTTTTGCCGAGGCTTGCGGGAACTGGCCGGAAAAGCAAAAGAGCTGCGATAGTGCTCAGTCTCTTCTTAGAACGTGCTTGCTGCTACTGTTCGCTCGCCATGGCTTTGTCGTCGGCTGCCCCGTCATGCAACACAGTCCAGACTGACAGGTGGGCACCAGGGCCAAGATAAAGAGCGCACTTGCAAGCGAGAGCACATCATTCTGGTCTAAAGGGCGAGCGAATTCATCATAAACCACGCACCCACCTCGATCTTGTCGAGAGGAACGCCGCCGTATGACATGTGCCAGACCAGGTACGCTCGTGGTGTTCGAGCTGCGAAGGATATGACGAAGGGTCAGTACTGACATGAAGATACGTACACTGGCTCAGTTAGTGATTTAAGTTTCGAGATTTATCTACATAGATATTTTTTGTATTTGCGACCACCCGATGTCTCCTTCACACCTTTAGGAAAAAGCGGCTGCTCTAGATGGTATGATTTACTGCCTCCGATACCGTTTTGCTGAGATACCGCAACAGCTGCCGTTAGCCAAAATAAGTAGCGCGATCGTTCCAGTGCACGTGACCTTCCAGGCACCGAGCGTCCAGCCGCCTCATAGCGCCGACTGAACAGTCTGAAGCGTCATGCGCTTCTTGTGCACCTTCCACTCTGGTGTGTGGTACTATTGTAAATGTAGACAAATCTCACTGTGCCAGACGACAAACCGGCTTTGAGTCTTCCTTTCTTTCCTCACCCGACTCATTTCCGTCTCGGCGCTCATCATGTAGCGTTCGGGCTGCTCGTTCTCGGGCCTCGAGGAGTTCTGCGGGGCATTTGTCGAACACGCAAGTGACGCTGCGATGAAAAAGAAAACGCAGATACCACGCATCGTGAAAATTCATGTTCAATAATGCGAAATGTTCGCCATACAACGCACGCAATTAGACGTTTGACCTTTCGATTTGTGCGTACCTAACTTCCGCTGTCGAAACCCCGCGTTAGGATATACAAGCAGACTGACGCACACCTTCTAGGCACTTGGCTACATGGAATGCTCTCGTGACGCGAGCCTTTTTCTTACCTCTTGAGTTCGACGAAGCCCTTCGTGAAGAAGTCCAGCCTGTCTCTTAGCGCTGTGAGCCTCCTGCAGGACCGGAATACAGACGCCGAGATAAGAAAAATCTGTGACGTTCACTGCATGATCTCACAAAGAAATGTGTTGGTGACAGTCTTTCTATACAGCAGGCGTACATAGTAGAGACCTGTGTTTGTTTTAAACGCGTAAGCACTTCTGTGCTTACCCAATGAGAAAACCGTACGTCCGTTATGTAAGACGATCGTTTGCAAGACAGAGCCCGCACCAACGAATGATTTTTGCTTCGTGCTGACTGTCCATTCAACGGGAAAACATAGCGCTCACGGAGCTCTCAGCAAATGCAGCACACTGCCAGTTTCGCAGATCGCTTTCAAGATAAGGTGCTCGCGGCCGTGCTATTGACCCTTTTCGCGGAGCAGTTTGTGCTGGAGAAACGAGATGGCACTTTCGGCGGCGCGCCGCATGTCGCCTCAGCGAGAGCGCACGGATACGAAACCAGTACCGCCACAGAACACCTGTATTACCGCTTCCACCTTGCTTATGTGCGATCAGGCGTCCGACATGCAACTGAGTTTTCGCTAACGCACCGTGCTCCAATCATGACGGATTGCATCATGTGGATTGAAGACTTCTGCAGTAGTTGGCCGCAAAGATGGTGACTGATTTACTAAGGAATGGAATGTATCTGAGTATCCAACTTCGCGGATCGTTGCTGAAATTTTCCATACGTGTTGCCGGCACTTCCGACATGTACGGCTTTCCTCGAGGATACAGAAATTCGCTCATCCGCCAGCGTTGTATCACTAGCGCTCTAACAAAGTTATTCTGCCGCGGACCGTCGACACGGGCGAGTGCCGCTCGTTAAACAACGACAAAGGGAGTATCGTCCATTCCTGTCGTAGTTCGTTTCGCGCGCAGTATCTACACACATCTACTCCAACTGGCACGGCATCTTACGCCCACTCTATCGCCAAAGCGGCAATAAGTGAGCGGGCGCATAACTGAATATTTGCGCGCCGTATATGCACAATCAATGCACACACACATTGTAAACGTGGGGGCAATGGAGGCAGTTGAGGGAAGCAATAGACGCGCGCTACCACGTGATCAAACATGGCAGCGCCCACGGGATCGCCGCGAAAAGGGTTAATACGCGTGCCGCCGGGGGAGTACATTTCGGCAGGGTTCATAATGGTCCGATGCGGATGGATAATTCGCAAAAGGGCGATATCGGTTTATCGTGATCGGAATGTCCACAGAGCACCTTGCACCGCCGCCAGCATCACTCCCTGTCGCCGCAGCGCTGGCGTATGCGCTGTGAACTGCACTAAACTAAGCACAGTCGATGGCATGCGCACTCACGAGGCTATCTTCATTTCGGTCAAGAGGCGATGCTGCGACTCTTGCGTGTAGCCGAGCTTCACCACCTTGAGCACGCTGTCGCCCGTATAAGTCTGGATGCGGAAGACCTCCGAGTTCTTGCCCTCGGCAATCTTCTCGAACTTGCCTTCCTCCTTTAAAACACTTGAGAAGTGAGAGAGAAAGTAAGTGGCCAATGTGTAAGACACAATGGAGGAAATATAATTTTAGTTTACCATTCCTCACTGCGCTGTCAATTCCAACACCCGCGCGCTTTTTCTTGTTATATTCAGAAAGAAGGCTTCACCATCAAAAGATAATTCTCCGTACCCCTTCCAAACATTCTGAAAATTGGTCTTCCAAGTAAGCTAACCAAGTGAACTAGCTGGTAGCCTGCAAACGAGCAAACAAGGAGCTGTCATTGTAAGGAAGATGAATGTATCGATAACTCGAAGCACTAGAACAATGATTAACGAAAAAGTAGAAGTTTTGCACAAACGACGAAATATCGATTGCGATACCAAATTAGCAGACAGCTATACGAAGTATTGATAGTAGCCTTATCGGCCGTTAATTAATGTGACAAGAATGCTGTCGCGTCCGTACTGGCAAACATAAGCTTATATCACTCAATGAGCACCACGGACTCTTGCTGTCAAAATGCTAGCGTGAGGACGAGCGGCCACAGCAGCGAGCGAATTGACCTTCGTTCTGCATCTCGCTTCAAAGCGAACTCAGCGGCGAGAACTCGGCAGACACAAAACTATAGGCTCTCGGCGCTCCTAGGCACGTACTAATCCCAGATCACTTTCAAGTTACGGCCCTCGTGGCCGCCGGTGTAGGATTCTACGCCGGCCTATACCACCGTATAGCTCTATACTTGCTTGCTATCACAATCGGTGCTTCGCCTTTCGGGCGAAGCTGTGACATTTTCCTTTCTTTCTCTTTTCTTTCTCTGCTCTATGTTCCGCTATTGACAATGCAACTCAACTGTAGTTTTCTGCTTGGTTACACATTGCCTAGTAGAGGAATCTGGGTTCCTATCAATCGGTTGATTCCGTTTTTTACCGAAAGTGGCCTTCATTAGATCTTATGGAAAACAAATTGAATCGTGTTGGATTGAAATATATATGTATTTAATTTCTCTATCAGGACGATCTTCTGACAGTGTTAAGTGGGACACCTCTCTGCATTATTGTTCTGCAAATAATAACCTTATGAAGCCAGCAGAAATGAAGCCAAGAAAAGCACAAGAGATGTTATTTGTAGTTTTATTTGAAGTGTAGGAATGATAAGTTAAAGCGAAATCAGAGTGGATGAAAAAAAAGAAAAGATTGTCGTAGGTAGGAGCCGATCCCACAACCCGAACATTACGCGAAGCAAATATTGATCGTCGCAGCACAGTACAAAAATAAATATTGTTACAGGAGAAAGTAACTTGGCTTTAAATAAAACTATGTCAATGAAGGAAAAATACATGGAAGATAAGAGTTAGTTTAGAAGCATTGGCCAATGCAACAAATAAGTGTTTTGTTCGTATGAAGTTCCCGCTACAATTTGTATGAAGATGCGATAAAATGTTACCGAGACCGCGTACATGTGGCTGAAGAGCTGGTCAAACGTCGCGAATGACTGCTGACCGCAGGCTGCGAGCAGGCTTGCGAACGCTTCGTCTATGTTCGCAGACAGGTGTTCAGAGCCCTGCGGGCAAGAAAAGCGTTTACAGGGCACGTTGAAAAGCAAAACAAACACGCAAGCAAGCAAGAAAACAAGCAAACAAATAAGAAGGTAGATAGATAGATAGATAGATAGATAGATAGATAGATAGATAGATAGATAGATAGATAGATAGATAGATAGATAGATAGATAGATAGATAGATAGATAGATAGATAGATAGATAGATAGATAGATAGATAGATAGATAGATAGATAGATAGATAGATAGATAGATAGACGAGAAGAAGGGGAACAGAGGGCGCATGAAGAACAACTGGCCGCACGCGTAATGCGAAGCCTAGTCTTCGCATTACGCGTGCATGCGCGGATTGCTGTGCCTCAAGAAGTAGAGCTTGACGCTGTGGGACGGGGGTCAGAAAGATCACCGACGATTCCCATACTGCCTAATGCGAAATTTGAGCTCAGCTCTATACGTGTTTTCATGTCGCGATACAATGAGACATCGAAGCGATCACCGCACCGACTGGTGCGCGACGCAGTATATAGACCGGCCACACAGTTGCCGCTTGCAGGCAACTGCAGCTGATGCAACCGTAATCTTCACCGGGAAGCGCTTGCGGTGAACGCTATGCGCGAAGGCGACCTTTCTGGTTCTATTTTTCCCCGCACAGCCGGTGCCGTCGAATCCGAGGGTGCGTAAGGTCCCTAGATAAATAAGGATGGGCGGACATGATCGGCTTATGGTGGTATTTCAAGGCGGCTTCCACTGCTGTCGTCTTCATGCTTCCGCTCAACACCTTCTACTGGTCTAGAAGGTATTCTTCCACTGCAGCCTCCTCCTCCACTTTCTTCCACGCTGTGGCTTCGCTCTCGCTTTCGCTGCGCACGCCGCCGGGGCACGCCGACGCTCAACGCTGCGCTCGAAAATGTTGCGAAGAAAATGTTGCCTTGAAGACCAACCAGCGGATCGTCGTCTTCTAGGAACTCTGTGCGAGAGGTCGAGGTGGAGGCGGTGTCGGTATCCTCTGCGTTGTCTTCAGGACGACCTTGGTATGGTTCTCCGGCTCATAGCTGACTTCGGACAACGAGAGCTCTCGTACGGTGTGCCCGCATGCGGGAGAGCCGTCGCCACTGGTACAGGGCGCATGCCAAAACACAGAGTCCCAGAAAAGTGGCGAGGGGCACGCTTTAAAATAAAAATTCTGGGGAAGTGTATCTGTCGGATAAACTACGATAGCTATGTTTTGCAGCAGTCGTTTCACACTGTCTTATGTAAAGCTGCAAAGAGGAGACACAAGGTACAGATCCGCGCACTACATGAAGTGCGACTGTGAACTTCCCTATCAAACACCACATCCCTCGAGTAGCCAACGGGGTCCAACAGTTTTCAGCGTGTTCCAGCAATCGAAACAGCCACCTTTCGGACGCGTTCGCACGTCATATCGGACGCCGCGTTGTGCCATGTGCGTCGTGCTTTAAAGGGACGCTAAAGGGAAACACTAATTTGAGCTGCGTTTGTGTATGACGCTTCTACGGCACTAACGAAGTTATTCAAACCGCGAAAAGAAAGCTCGGTAAGACAGAAATGACGCAACAACAAAGAAATGTGGCTCTGCCGTTATATGGAGTAGTTGTAAGCACGCAATGGCTACCGGCAAAGCAGATTGGTTGGAGATGATGCTAGCCACAATCTTAAAATGGGTGTGCATGTTAGCAACGGCACACCCCAGCACCCCGTACCACACCAGTGCACAATGGTCCATATGGACGCAATAGTTTCCTGTCGCAGACAGACCCTCGTTACATGTCTCGTCTCGGTCAAACAGCTGTCCGCGGTGTGCCGGACGCCACCGCCTTGGACGCTGCCGGACGAGCCTGGCGCGTCGCGGACCTAGAGACCCATGACGTTGAAAGGAGCATAGACGACTCTTTCTCAGCGCCAACAGATGAGAGTCGGGCGCATCGTGCTCTGTATCCGCCTTTTGGATGTCGCTATTGGAAATGACAAATAAAAGTTCAGCGTACTGGAAGTTAAGCTTGAGGGATGTTGTGAAGATACAGTTATAGAAGAACTCGGAAGGAATAGGTTATGTAACTTCTTTGGAGGGTAACTAGTCTATGTAAGGCGCCCTTGACGGTTTGCCCCTTTGATCTCGTTTTGCACTCGCAACTTGACCGGATGTTCTCGTTTCAGTGCCCGGTTAAAGCTCTGGCTTCTGGCTCAAGGTCACTTGAAGGTTAAAACATTATGGGGTTTTACGTGCCAAAACCACTTTCTGATTATGAGGCACGCCGTAGTGGAGGACTCCGGAAATTTCGACCACCTGGGGGTCTTTAATGTGCACCTGAATCTAAGCACACGGGTGTTTTCGCATTTCGCACCCATCGTAATGCGGCCGCTGTGGCCGGGATTCGATCCCGCGACCTTGTGCTCAGCAGCGCAACACCATAGCCACTGAGCAACCACGGCGGGCGACACTTGAAGGTCGCCGTCAACGGGAGCTGGAATCATTTCATGCTTAATGTAGCTTAAAGCGGGAAGCGACGTCACCTTGTATTTTCCGTATGGAAGCGCGCAGTATGGCTTCAAGGATTTCGAGGGCGTCTGCTGGCGCTCAGTTAGTGTGTAGCATAGAGTTTGATACAATAAAATAAATACTAGACGGAATTCTGGTGGTAGTGTCTACGGGGGCGATAATGGGAGCTGTTGTGCCAGCGTGGGCATTAAGGCGAAATACATGGATTTGCCTAAACTTCGTCATTCTGGCTTCAAACGGCTCTGTGGCTTTGTAAATTCCTGATTTTCAAAAGTGTACTGCGCAGTGAATAATGAAAGAAACATTAAAATTTTCCGACGGCAGGATTCGAACACGGGACCTCTAGCACAGAGGCCTGATATTGAAACGATTAAGCCAGGCACGTATGTATCTATAGGAGATGCGAAGCGCCCTTATGAATTTATTGCGGGCATGCCAGTGCCTTGTTGCGGATGGCGCGTTTCGGTTATGCCACCTCGTCAAGCTAAGTCGTTGCCATTAGTAGCGATTGTGCGGGTTCGCAGTGTCTTCTGCACTTCGAAGGGTATAGATTGCTCTGAAATTTACGACAATTAATGCACATAAATGGTAATATACAAAGCCACAAGAATGTCTGAATCCACAAGCACGAAGATCAGAGAAATCCACGTGCTTCCCATCATTCCCATGGTGGGTCAACGAACGCAGCGCCAGAGTTCCCTCTAGTATATATATTGTGGGAAACGCTGTGTAAGATGCACAAGGTTCTGTTCCAAGATAGCCTAAAGTCGATAAGCTGAAATGCGATGCAATCTGACATCACAGTGATGTCAAACTGCGAGAAAAAAAGATGGGACTGTCATTTTCATTCTCTAGGCTAATTAATTAATCGATATTACCTCAAAATATAAAGAAAATAGAGTTTTGAAAGAATAAATAGCAGTGTAAATTGATTTAGCATCTTTCTTCAGTGTCCATTTAAAGGCTACACTCGTGCAGTTGCTATTAGTTAATGGAAACGTGCACGTTGTTTTCCGCTCATTGGTACAATTGTTGGTCCGTTATCGTTTTCGAGTAGAATGCTGTCGAGTATCTGGTTCCGAACATCATTAGTTCGCAAAACATCATTATTCGGGCAAAATGAGATCACGCTACTTGCATTGGGGTTGCGGAAACGCCCTGTTCTTAGTGGGAGTATGATTACATGGGTTCTGTTAGGGTGGCCGTTTATGTACCTAAACTAAGGGCGAGTTCGAGCGAGGGGTGAACAAAATGGTATCATGGGCATTCAGAAGGGAGGACGTAGTAGAAGGGAGCCTGCGGAGATATTTATAAAAGTCAAAGTAAAAAAAAAGGAACGATAAAAAGAAACCGTACGGGGTGGGCAACGGACGAGTCTATTTCGTCTAAAAACGAATGCTTTCTTCTCGTTCTTGCGTAAGCTTGATTCGCTTTACCTGACTTATGAGGTCCATGGCAGTGCATTCGATGAGGCAGTGAAAGCAATGCCCAAGAAGCAGCCTGGTGCTCTTCACCACAGTCCAGGAGACATGCTTGAGCAGGAATAGGAATGCTGCGGCGACAACTGCGAGGCCGAGGAGCATGACTGTCGAAAGGTCTGTGCTTGCGCTTCCGAGGACCGGGCAGGTGGTATGGTATGGTATGGTATTCCTTGAGCGATGGCGCACACCCACTGTGGGGGATTGGCCAAGATTTGGATGAAATTAGGCTATCTTTATTAAAAAACTGTAAATGGTAAGTGCCACCGAACACTTCTTCTTTTCTTCTTCTTCTTCGTCCTTGTGCTCCCGGCTTCTGGTCCAAACCAGCGCAATTTCTGCCCTCTACCAAGTGCGCGTGGTCTCGTGCTGCGGGGCGATCGTCTTTTTCGCGTGCCTCACGATTATACGATGTCCGGCCAGTGCAACGCAGCTGTCGCCTTCGACGAATTGCGTTAGACAAGAATGAGCTCGGCGGTCGCCACTCGGACGCTTGCGCACGCTGCCACAGGACGGGGTGGACGACACCAATCGGCGATGACGCCTTCCTCTTGTTTCCCTTCTGTCCTTTGCTTCCGCTTGTTCTTTTACAGCGAAGCTGTTTATGCGTACCCTGCGCTGTCGTTGTCGGAGTTCCCTGACGCTGTCGTCGTCAGCAATGGTTCGAGTGTCGTCGTCTCCTTCCACAGCGCTACTGCACAAACGCGCTCGTGCTGCTGCTCCCGCATTCGACGTCGTGTTCCGGAGCTGCCTGCGTTGCCGCTCGTCATTCTAGCGTAGAATTTCACTTCTCTTCTGTCGTCATAATGGGGAGGCCGCGTTTACGTCCGTATGAGCCATTGCTTAACGACGTATGAACCATTAATTGTCTTACGAGACGGACCGATTTAATTTTCGAGCAAACTAACGTTGAAGAATCACAAGCGGCAATGCCGGGCGAATGTTGCTACCACTCCACCGAGCAAACTCGAGACATCTTTTGCGTTTGCGTGTAATTATTCTGTCAAGGCGTTTATTGACAGGTTATGCGAGGAGAGAGAGGTCGAACTCGGTGCGGTAGCCAAAAATCCTTCGAGCAGTCCGAACCGGCCTTCGTGCGTAAAGCGCTAGTGATGCGCCTGACTAACCGGCACTTCTTGTCTTCTCTTGTGGCCTTGAGAGTGGCGCGTACCCACTATGGGGGATTGGCCAAGAAGCAGGCGGTTTTCCGTAAGGTTAGAAGTAGAGACAAACTAGATTTGTATAGTGGAGCGTGGGACGATAGTACTGTAAATTAGAAGTTTAAATAATTATTGTTAGGAATTCCAATAAAATAAGTAAACGTGAAGAAATGAAATAATATAAATTATGGATAATTTTAGAAATTCAGCAAGGTACTCTTTTTGTGTCTCTGATGAAATTGTAAACTGCCAGAAAAGCATCCCTGTGGCTGGATCCCAGTGAAGTCGCCCCAAAAGAAAGAATGGTTGGCGAGGTTAGCGAAAGGCTAAGTTTAGTAAATGAGTATTCTAATAGTTTTCTTTGTCTTAGAAAGCGGCGGCACGAGAGAAAGTAATGTTCGATAGTTTCAGGCTCACTGCAAAAATAACATAGAGGGGACACTGCGAGACCAGACCTGTGTAAGTAAAAATTTAGAGGAGGTATGCGACATCTCAATTTTGTAAAGGAAACTTCCAATTGCCTTGAAGGACACCAATTAGTATTCCATGGGAAGCCAAGATGGTGGAAATTTGAAGAGGGTGTTAGCACGGATATTGCAGAGTTTTGAGATATAGCGAAATTGCTGTACCTAGCCGCGGTGACATAAGCCAATGTCGGCAAAACAGATATGATAGGGCCGTTCAGGGAAGCTCGTGCGAGAGAATCAGCCATTTCATTCAAATGCAACCCATGATGTCCGGGTACCCAAAGCAAACGTACTTTTCGTAAGTACGGAGGCACCATGGAACGAAATGTTCTTTGAATTGCTGAATTTAAAGATGCAGTTAGTGCTGTGCATACAGATAGCGAGTCGGTCACAATAACAGCTAATGGGTGATTTTGGGGCAGTTTTCGTAATGCTAGTGTTATCGCTAATAATTCTGCCTGAACTATAGGTGTGAAGTCGGGAAGGCGAAGGGAGTAAGACCACTGAAGAGATTCAGAGAAGATCCCCACTCCTGCCTTCTCATTCCACACAGAAACGTCCGTAGCTATTACATTGTCAGTGGTTAGCTGGTGTGGGTGGCCGTTTAAGATATTAATTAAATCTCGCCTTGGTAATAGCTTAGCATGATTTGGAAATATGTCATCGAACTGAATTTTGAGGTCTTGTAAGGCATCATTTGAATGGTAAACGTGGTGTAGGGACACATCCAATTTTTGTAACTGTTCTTGAACGAATATTACCTGGGGACTGTGGAATCACGACCACGATACTTGGAAAAACTCAGACGGTTCAGTGATAAATATATATTGCGTACGCCTTTTGAAATAATCATAAATTTTTAAAAATGTCTGAACCGTAAGTATGCGGAATCTGCAATCTAGGGTGGGTATATGAGCTTCCTGATAAAGAACAACGTTGGCAACAAATCTAGGTAGCCCAAGGCATGACCGTAGAGCTTCTCTTTCTAAAAGTACCAGAGGTTTAATTTTGTAGGCTGGGCCGCCGGAAAATATTACGCAGCCGAATTCTAATATGGGCCGAATATACATTTTATAGATCATCATTAAGGTATCCCTGCGTAGTCCAGAGCGTCGGTGGCTGAGCCGGCGGAGCATACCTACGGCTCGTTCTGCCTTTGTTTTAACATATTCAATGTGACTGTGCCAGGTGAGTTTGCCATCGTAAATGACACCAAGGTACTTGACTTCGTGAACTTGGGGAATGATTTCCTATCGGTATTGTACAGATATGTGCACCTGTGCAGTTAATGGGAAAACTAATACCGCACTTTTGCTAATATTTAACGACAAACGTAAGCCCTCTCGCCATGTCTCAAACATTCCTAGGTAATTCTGTAACGACTGTTGTAGTGAATGTATATTATTTGCGGACGTAAAAAATGCGATATCGTCGGCATAAACATAAACACGTACTTCCGGAGACAAAGGAATTGTGCTTAGCAAAATGTTAAATAATATAGGAGAAAGAACGGAACCCTGTGGTACACCTCTTGTCTGCTTGTGTTGGGAAGTCGAAATAGCGTGTTGGTAACAATAAAACTCTCTATCTCTTATAAATTCATAGATCCAAGCGGTTATATATTTAGGAAAATTCGTAGACTGAAGTTTATCGAATAAAATACCATGTTCTACAGAGTCGTATGCTTTTGATACATCTAGCGTGACCAAAGCTGCGTACTCTCGTTTGCGGCGAGCAAGTTTAATACGGCTCTCTAGATCTACATGGGCGCACCATATGGAGTGACCGGGACGAAATCCAATCTGGCAAGGACTGAGAAGGGTATCATCCTGCATACAATTTGTTATGCGGCCATGAAGAACTCTTTCTATTAATTTGACGACATTGGAAGTAAGAGAAATCGGTCTTATGTTGTCTAAGTCAAGTCCTGCTGATTTTTTCTTTAATAATGGAATAATTTTAGCTATTCTCCACTCTCATGGAACCCATGCATTTTTGAGAGAGAAATTTATTATGTTTAGGAGGTCCTGAGGCGCACAATCAAATAAAACTTTTAGCATTCCTGTTGTAATTCCATCTGGACCGGGGGCTGACGTCGGTAACGAACTAATAATGCCTTGAAGCTCTGTCGCTGTTACTGTTTCAAAGTCGTCTCCTAAGGGAGGTGTCTGTAGGCCTAACGGCAATTTATGTTTGAAACGTTGCGCAAGTCCTTTAGCAATTTTCTCAAGTGATTCCGATACTTATTTTGTTGTTAAAACGACAGAATCGACATTCACGGGCGCCAGTATAACTTTACGCGATCGAAGAAATTTAAACAGTGCCTTTTTATTGCAAGATTTCGAAAGGTATGTGTAGTGCTTGGAATCATAATCCTCCTTAGCCTTTGACACTTTTCGTTTAAATGTATTAGATATGTATGTATAATCAGCCCAATTATTAGGACTTTGGTTCTATAAAAGCTTTTTCCACGCAGCTTTTCTACGTCTAAAATCTCGCTCGCAGTCCGAATTCCACCAGGGACAATACGATCCACCTTTAGTAGATTGCACTATAAACTGAGCTTTTTTTGATTACTGTTTTAGAATTGAACATAGGCACATTGCTTTATTATCTCTCTCTATGCCCTCCTGAGCGTGTAAAGCTGATTTTAACGCATTTTTAAATTTTTCGTAATTAACAAAAGTGCGCACATTACTATGTAAACTAGTCAATAGGGTAAGCAGTTCAAAAATTATAGGGAGGTGATCGCTGCTAGTTCCGGAGTCTACAGTCATCCAGGAGGTGACAAACATGCTCGAGGTAGCAAACGTAAGATCTAGGGAGATCGCGACTGACCCCGTACGAAAGTATGTGCTCTCGAATTTAGGCAAGAGAAATTATTCGTTAAGACCCAATCCCACAAGCGTTTTCCACAAGTGTCCGTTCGGAAACCCCACGACACATGATGAGAATTAAAATCTCCCACCAGTATGATGTTCTTCTGACTGCGAGCAATAGAGATAGAGCGGGGAAGTACGTGTTTAATATAGAAAAAGGTGTGCAGCCAGGGAGTATTATATCCAGTGCTAAGATTTCACAGTCTGGGGACATTATCTGGTATGCTATAGTAGCTCTATGGCAGATTTTTGATGACACAAACAAAACTAAACCACCGCGTCGAGATAGGCGATCCAATCGAAAACATCGGAAATTTTTTAAATGAAAAGTCTGACCAGCAACAAGCCAAGTTTCCTGTAAAACAATAATATCTGGAGAATGGAACCAAGGCAAAGGCGGTGGTCGGCGCAATAAGATGACCTCCGATTTCTGGCGTTGAGGCACCGCATGCCATGCTCGCCTCCGTCTGTCTTTTTGGGGTTGTTCAGATTAAAGGCTAATGTCTAAATTGCAGGCGGGCTGTCTTCAGTTGAAATTTTTCCTACGACGGGGTAATCACTTGTCGAAGGACAAACACGCACTGACACACCATCAAGGTAGGAATTTCGGCTGCATATTTGCCGTAAGCATCTCTCTACGCTGAAACCACAAGCGATTCCCTATACGAACATGTGGTTTTGAACAAACAACAGACGAAGTAATACTCATACACATTTTCATAAATGTTTAATACAGATGGTTAGTGCAAAGGGGAAGTGTCAGAAAGCAAAGCGATGTAGATGTCAAGTCAGGCGTAGACATGGGAAGATGGCGTCAGGTGTGCTATATGAATGCATAGTTCTTAAAACGCACCCAAACGCGCCAGTACAGGAGATATCTGAAATATGCGGCCACCCGTTTCTCGGCGTGCTAAGTTCATTTATGCAGTACCTCACTTTTTTGAACATACCCAGAACAGTACAAAGAAGGAAAGAAAAAAAAAACAACCAAAGAAAACAAAAAAGAAGAAAAACGTCTTACCTTCTTGCAATTTCAATTCTGCGATTCCAAGGGCGCATGAGAGCAGAGCTACTCCTTGTGCGCTTGATAAGCATTCCAACGCATAGGAAAATAAATAAAAAGAAAAACAAGAACAAGAAGCGTATTTGCACATTAACTCGAATGAAAGTCGTGTCGAGTATTGGGAGCCTCGATGCGCATCCTATGACCGAACGAGGAACCGCGCCCCTTGGAAGCCCATGCTCGCTGCCTACAGACAGACCCTTGATGGTAGCGGAGCAGTTCGCTTTTGCTCTTAATGAAGACGTGGGCAATAGGCAAAACAGCGACTGGCATATCAAGGAATGGAACGAATCTGCGTGACCAATTCCACGGACCACTGCTGCATAATGACCGACTGTGTCGCCTGACTTTCGCGAGGCACGGCTTTCCTCGAGGATAATATAATTCACCCATCCGTTACTTGGAGGTGACTTCAAACAGAAACTTATACGAGTCCCGTGCAACTAAATACTTTCTACCCCGATATATACGAGAGCGATGTGTGCAAGCTATGCAAGTCTGTTAGAGCCACTCTTCAACACATGTTGTGGGGATGTGAAATATACCAAAATAAAATGGCAGTGTCCTCAGAAAATCTACGGGCGCGGTGGTCGGCCGTGCTGCTCAGCTCAGAACATCAAGACCAACTTTCGGCCGTCCAGCGAGCCAAGGAAGCCGCACGGGAGCAGCAGCTCCCAGTGCCCATCTAGGCGGCCCCAGGCCCGGGCCTCCCAATCGCCGGATTCCAAATAAAGTTATCACATCACACATCCGTCAGCGTTGTCCCGCTAACCTCCAAAGAAAGCACTTCAACCCAATAAGGTCGGCAACAGTGAGTACATCGCTCGTTACAGTGTGACAAAGGGAGTAATGCCGCTTCCGGCCATAGTAAATTTTTCGCACAGTATCAAAAATGTTCCAAGAGCACGGGTGAGAACCCCACAAAGCATGGCTGACGGTGACTACATCGACAACACACGATTGTCTGTTACTGAGCGCTTTCTTAACGGTCCACAGAGTAAGCCAGTGAGCAGCCATAATATGTCTGTGCTACATGCTATTAGAGAGTGAAGAACATATGCGTTCCAAGCATTCTGCGCAGCAAGAACAACATCGGTCGCAAGTCAGATAGTGACTGCACCCAGGAATTTCACCGAACCGGAAATATGACACGCCGCTGTTTCAAAGTGTTAACCAAATAAAGAATGAAGAGCAAAATACACAGACATTAATTTAATTCACGAGCGGAAAGTTTGCGCAGCACGGACAGCATTTCCAGCCCCGCTTCCAGTGCAAGTTCAACCTGCCGTGGTGACGTATAGTGGCTATGGCGCTGCGCTACATTAGCCCGAAGGCGCGGGATCGAATCCCGGCCTTTCTACATTGGGGAAAAATGCAAAAACGCCCGTGTGCCGTGCATTGGGTGCATGCTAAGGAACCACAAGGTGGTCAATCCTTCACTGCGGCATGCCTCGTAATGAACTGGCGGTTTTGGCGCGTAAAATCCCGGAATTTCATTTAAAGTGCAAGCACCGCATGTACACGCTGCTCGCGCCGTTCGGACAAGGCACAATAATTTGCAAAAGCGCTTGCGTGTCCTCAGAATCTGTGGCCAAAGCTTCGCGCGTCATCCACCCAGTCACCGCCTACGACACACGGTCAAGTAACGGTTTGCTTATCCGCACCGGGGCGTCATGCACAACCACTGAAAAGGCGGAGGCAACGGAGACAGCTGAGACAAGCCATGGACGCCTCACGACGTGACCAAGTCTGGTGGCGTCCGCAGATCGCCCTGAAAAGGTCCCATACACTCTCGCACAGTCGTGGCGAGTGGACGTTCGATAAACGTCAAGGGTTCGACGAACGTTACAAATCCATAACGAAAGGTGCAGGACAGGCTGGGGCAGTAGTGACTCACCTTATGATATAGCGTC
Source organism: Dermacentor albipictus (assembly GCF_038994185.2). Lineage (NCBI taxonomy): Eukaryota > Metazoa > Arthropoda > Arachnida > Ixodida > Ixodidae > Dermacentor > Dermacentor albipictus. The sequence continues at coordinate 144,710,540 of NC_091825.1, read as the reverse complement.
AACTTCGTCGAAAGGTGGTCCAGGCCGCGTTCTCCCATTCTAAACACGAGTGGCTTTTTGACAAACATAAGAAGTATACCGGTATCGCAACAAAACTGTTTAAAAAGGAAAGCACGGCAGGCTGAAGTTGAATACCACTCAGCTTGGTATTGGGCATCAGTTTCGTTCGAAAGACGGTTAAGTGTGCATATAAGTCTTAACCGGGCTGCAAAGCTGAGTGAGTGTACCCTTTTTGACAAACAAATGACAATTGTTTGTAAGAAGTCCAGACACAAGCAGAGTAGTTGGCGCTCTGCTGGTGAGTGGACTTTCGCAGACATCAAAGGTACACCAAGCGCATTGCAAAAGTGTTATACCAAGGGAACAAGACAGGCTGTACCAATATTGCCGAAAGAATTTCGAGCAAACGTGTTTCTCCTCCCGCAGTCAACCCGTCGTCGTCGTCAAGCCCCCTTGGCGTCTTTGCGCTCGGACGTGGGGGAGGTTTTCGACGAACTCGGCTAGCGAAGAGTACTGGAATAGCTTCGTCTTCCAGCGGCCAATATCCCACCAGAAGGGTGTCTCGAATTCGTTCATGTCGGTGCCAAATCTGTGCTTGTATAGCCAACGCAGTTCTTTGGTCACGTAGCGCAGCCATAGGCGGTTGGTGAGAGGGTGGAATGCGCGCCAGTCGTTCCTGTACCAGTAGCAGTTTTTTCACAGTGTTAGAAAAGATCAAGCCATCCTATCAAAAATAAAACATTAATTCAATAAGTAATATTCTTTAGGAAAGGAAGAAGGAGAGGCTGTGGGCATCGAAACGGTTCCACTTCAAGGCTGACGGCTGAACTGTCTCGCGGCCACGGTGAAGATTGCAATAACATGAAAAAAATGTAGGCAAGGGACAGAAAAGTTGATATGAAGCGATAAAGAAACTGTGCGAGGCGGCACACGGCGTTGGACCACACTGTTTTGAAAGTTATGCAGGTCAGACCCGGAGTGCTGTTTGTGTGATATGTACACGCTCGAATGTACAATGTACACGTGCACGTAGTGCGTACATCACAGTACATACGTGCACGCTCGGAGGTGTCTGCGCTGTACGCATTGCGTGCAGGTGTACATTGTACGTGCGTGTGTGTTTGTGTGTGTGTGTGTGTGTGTGTGTACGCACGCACGCACGCACGCACGCACGCACGCACGCACGCGCGCAGACGCGTACATTGCTTGCAACTCGATGCCTACAACCCTTCAATTCTGCCTTCGTCAACCTTAAGAACTTCCGTACAACTCATTTTGTTAGGTGACGATATGCAAAATATATCAAAAAAGATGTACACCTGTAGCACTTCTGACAACGTACTATAAAGAGGATATCGGGATACAGGCAACAAGTCGCTTTTGCGCTGTGGCTCTAATGAAGTCATCTTAGCGCCTCTACACTTTAGCACATTTCTCATTTAGTAATGATTGTGTTGATATTAAAATTAATACATATGTGCGTACGGTTTATTCTCAACGGGAATCGCCAAGTGATCAAAACTTATAGCAAACGCAGCGCTTATTCAAGTTAGCCACGCATGAAGAAATGTACGCAGATTTGACCCAAATGTTGAAACTTGAGAAGCGAAGCTATCGCGAAGCGGTTAAATAAAGGCCACGCAATCGATTCTATTCTGCCCAGCGTTTCGCCTCGCAGCGATTAGCTGCCTACCACAGCAGACGGCAAGACGCGGACAGCCCCGAAACATTACTCACTTGTCCACGCGTTACACAGTCTACGGCGTGGGCTCGCTTTGCTATATGACACAGTATACCCGGGCCAGGGTCAGCGCGCTACTGGAGATTGTGACATTGTGCAGTCGTGTGCTGTCCTGCGGGTAAGCTACTCGACAAGACCTCAGTTGCACCTCGCTGCAGCCACCTTCGGCCAGAGCTCGGGGGAGCTCGTAAACAAAGCTTCGTTTTAAAACACTAAAGGCAACTAATAAATGGCTAGGGGAAGCGTTAGGCAGCTGATACCTATATAAACGGGTCTAAGGGTTCTCCGTGCCATAAACAGCTCTGCGGGATCGAACACTGAGTGCGTGCTTCTTTTGAGTGCGCGTCGCGCTGTATTTACAAACGAGGCAAAACTCTACGACGTGCTTGTAACTGCCCCCGTCAGAAAGCTCGACGAACTATCAACGTATTTCTATCAACATTTTTATGTTGATAGAAATATGTCATAGACTATGTCAACATATTTTGTATAGGGAAGTTGTGGACGTGCGTGTTTACCCTTTTTCTCGGCTAATGCCCGTGTAGCTTGTTCAGAAATGTATGAACCGCGTTAGAACATAGGAAATAAGCGCGTGTCAGCGACATTTGTCCATGGAGTATATGCGGTGTATACATAAAAGGCGTGGACAGATACGCAGGGATAAAAAAAAGGAAAAATATTGTGGCTGCAATGATAAGCTGTAGACGTGAGCCTGGCTGAACGCCTGCTGCGTCACTTCAGCTGTAGGACGATAGTCACGGAACACACACAGCGATCACACATACAGAACGCACACTCGCAGACATACACGCTGCACGCAATAAAGCTAAGCGTCAAACTAACAACAAAGGCGAGACGCCCTGCACGAAGTCCAAATGGCATTTATTAGTACGCTAACTTGCTAAGTAAATTACGAATGCCGAGTACCGAACGACACACCGGAGCAGTTATAAACAGTAAAAACAGCGAGCCAGGAGCTGTCGATTACCCCGCTGTTCCTACTTATTGTAAGGTCAGTTGGTAACAACGTACAGTCGCGAGTAAATGTTTGCAGACCACGGCATCAGGAAAAAATGAAGATATCTTCTAGAGCAGCTCCACGGCCTGGAATCTGTTTTGTACATTGTATTAGACGAAAACGCGCGCGTAGTTCGTGCGCTATTAAAAAAAGACACGCTACTTTTGGTCCACAAACTTTTGCTCGCGACTATAAGGCACAGGAAAGTGCGTATATTACCTGATTACTATCTTCATATTAATGTCGACGTTGAGAAGGTGACGCTCCATCGGCTCGTGTGAATCGTGCTTGATCACCGTGAAGACCGGTGTGTCGCCTGCGACGGCAGAAGAAAATTTGCCTCAAAGAGCAACAAGTACAAAGAACACCTTTTATGTCAAGTGGCAGTTCCCCAGATCTCAGAAAAGGAAGTGTCGAAGGACGCATAATTTTTTTTCTTTGGTACGCTTGCTGCTGTAATTCGCCCGAGAAATGCTGAACATGTAAAGAGTTCAATGCCTGACCTGAAGTACCACGAGCGCCGCATGTTAAATAAAGAATGTAAAAATTATAATCGAAAGGGCAGAAGTACAAAGGAGGCTTTAATGGAGTTCGCTCACTCAGTCGGTCGGTCGATCGGTTGGTCGGTTAGTCATTTGGTCTATCTGTCTGCCTGCCTGCCTGCCTGCCTGCCTGTCCGTCCGTCCGTCCGTCCGTCCGTCCGTGTCTAGCTCGTCGTACCATCGCGTCTCGCCATCGTAGACATCATGGCGTTGCGTAGTGCCGTCATGGTCACACTGCCAATATACAATCGTCATCATTTGAGAAACGTGATCCAATTGCCTTTCCGTCGTCGACACACCGTGATTCATCGATGTCATTCCTCCTCCGTCATTCCATCGTTGTCATGCTGTCGTGAACTGTGATAATGCCACAGTTATCAACCGTTGATGTATTACGAAAGGAGTGAGTTCTCCGACGTGAAAGATGATTATGAGGTGTGACATGTTAGTTACTCGACATGAATGACCGTTCCATGAGTGAATAGATATAGTGCTTTGAAGAAAAGAAATGGTGAGCTTACGCTGTGCTCTGCACTCCCTTACGGGATGGAGAACATATGAATGACAATTGGATGGGATGAATTTGGATAACATTTCTCAAATGACGACCGTGGTTCGTGGACAGTGTGACCACAGCGGCATGACGAGCTGCACACGGAAGGACCGGCACACAGATCGAGCGGTCTGAGTTACCGCCGTTGATGTCTTGAAGACAATGTCTTTCTTATAGCGAGCTACCCTCCGCGTTTCGTATCGGGCCATTTGCTAACCTCTTTAGGCGGCCGATCTTGAAGATAGTGCCGCCTGAAGATATCAGAAGGTTTGTGCTACTGGGTTAATGCCCCTGTCCCCACTGGTCGCCTTGGTGTTCCAGATGTATATGTGTGCGTACAGGTATTTGAATAGATAAATAAAATTGTTTGAAGGCGGGGTTAGAACAGGGGACGTCTAGCACAGAAGTCCGATACTGTAACAATTACGCAACGGACAGTTATCTCCATTTCACTTAACTGCACTGCAGGGTAGCAAGCCGGACGCTCGCCTGGTTGACCTCCCTGCCTTTCCGTTCCTTGCTTTATATATCTGTCTCTATTGCGGGTGCTCGCGCTGTCAGTGCAACGACGGCGCTACCTCGTTCCAAAGCCTAATCGAGCGTTCTCGCCTGCACTCTGGCCGCAAGACTGACCATCGCTGAGACGAGCCGAGGCTCCGCCCAAGATGCAGGCCTCCAGAAACCACGTCTCGATGACATAGTCGCGGCCGTGGATGGTGTAGCGGGAGGCGTACTCGTGCGTGTACTTGACGAGCACACGACGCAGCAAGAGTGCCCGGTGTTCGAATTGCAGTGCCTCTTCGGCCACGGCCAGGGACATCGCCACCTGGTGCAGGACGCTCCAGAGGTTTAGCGGCCTCTTCAACTGTAGCGCAGGAAAAGGAGTTAGAAGAACTAAATAAGTTATGCTGATATAATAATCTTTGATATCCCAATTCTTTCTTTCTTAATTTTCCGGAATGTTGATCATAAGCATTTCCAGTGTCGAATTATGATTGAGCCGTTTTAAAGGCTGAAAGTTCGTTTGTCTTTACAGAAACACGGCGCGAGCACTGAAGAAAAAAAAACAACCTGCAGCATAAATATTTAGGTCAGACTGGTCGTCGTTATTACAAACATTAATTGATTGAATGACATCTATGGAACACGATGCGTAATATCATGTTAATGAAATGAAATACCTGTCACAAGTAGATGTGCTGGCTGTTATTAACTTGAGGGCCTTCTGGTGTTAGATTCAACACTAACAGCAGTGACACCGATAAACTCGTCGAAACTCTCTTCAAGCCCCTCCCTAATATATTGATTTATTGGTACATTTTTATCTCTACACTCGGAATATTCAAAAGTAAGTTGCACCTTTATATGGAGACTTCCAATGAAAGAAAACATCATCATCATCATCATCATCATCATCATCCCGGTTACGCCCACTGCAGAGCAAAGGCCTGTCCCATACTTCTCCAACTACCCCGGTCATGTGTTGATTGTGGCCATGTTGTCCCTGTAAACTTCTTAATCTCATCCGCCCACCTAACTTTCTATCGCCACCTGCTACGCTTCCCTTCCCTTGGAATTCATTCCATAACTCTTAATGACCATCGGTTATCTTCCCTCCTCATTACATGCTCTGCCCATGCCCATATCTTTTGCTTGATTTCAGCTAAGATGTCATTAACTCGCGGTTGCTCCCTCACCCAATCTGCTCTCTTCTTATCCCTTAACGTTACACCTATCATTGTTCTTTCCATAGTTCGTTGCGTCGTCCTCAATTTAAGTAGGAACGTTTTCGTAAGCCTCCAGGTTTCTGTCCCATGCGTGAGTATTGGTAAGACACAGCTGTTATACACCTTTCTTTTGAGGGATAATGGCAACCTGCTGTCCATGATCTGAGAATGCCTGCCAAAGGCACCCCAGCCCATTCTCATTCTTCTGATTATTTGAGTCTCGTGATCCGGATCCGCTGTCACTAGCTGCCCCAAGTAGATGTATTCCTTTACCGCTTCCAGTGACTCGCGACCTATCGTAAACTGCTGTTCTCTTCCCGAGACTGTTAGGCATTACTTTGGTTTTCTGCAGATTAATTTTTAGACCCACCCTTCTGCTTTGCCCCGGATGGGTAAGAAGTGAAAAAGGCCACAGTTCCACTTCTCCTTTTTTTTTTCATTTTTGACTCCAAAATCTGGTGCCGGTACGTCAGTGTGGCGTGGGAGATTTGAATTTTTCTTTCGAATTCATTTGGTATGTCTCAGTAAAGGTTGTCGAAAGTCGCTCTCTTTGGGTCATGTAGGTGACATTCTGTATCTTTAACGATAACAACAAAAAATAATTAAAAAATCTGCAGGCACGATTAGACGCCGTCCCAATTGATGACGTCATGGCACCTTCACTTGCCCTAGGTTCTTTCTGTCTTACCAAGCCACCAGGCTTATTCTCAATGTAAGACTGGTTTCTGACGTTAAGTAGAGGGGTGATTTACTGATACACCTCGACCCAGTCTTTCTTTGAAGTGTCCCTGAAATGTTCGTAGAGTTAAAAAACGCGTTCATTAGAGACAAGCGCTGCAGACGACAATGCTACGTCATCGTGCTTCTTGGTGCACGTGTCACTGCATCGTGGGGACCACTAATTTCACATTATGAACGGAAACGTAGACTGGCCGGCCAGAGACAAAGATATCACGCCCAGTACTGTGTAATTTTGTCTCACAGCAGTTAATGCAACCATTTCTCGAAGGAAAGTACATTTTGGCGAAATTTTTGTTCCAACTATTTAGAAAGCGCGTTTCGTATACGGAAGAAAGCTTAGTTCGGACTTGGCGCTTGTTCCGTCGTTTTATCTGCAGTTCTTGTCTTTCTTGTGCTATTAACGTAAACATGCATTGACGGAGGTGCTTTTGTTAATCTCCTTTCAGACAGGCCATATACTTCTCAGGCCGGCCGGATATGCCCGTAGCCTTTTCAATAGAAAAGCACCACACAGACGGCGTTATAATGATAGCGTTAGTGAGAATGCGGAGGATTATCGATGTGGTATAAAAAGAACTGTCAGAGCGCGTTATGTCATTAGGAGCGCGTACCACTAAACACATACTCACTCTGTTTCAAACAACGTATTTGCGTCAGCTGCTTGGCAACAAGCTGTCAACCGCGGCTTAACAAAGATACGGTGGCTCTGACGTCGAATACAGTGCAGCCATCCCATTCAAGAAAAGAAGAGAAAAAAACAAACTCAGTGCCCTTCCACTCTGGTCCAGCACTGCACAATCTTCGGGATCGGACCACGTGTGTGGACTGCTTACGCCTTCGCCACCTCCGCCGCGGGTCGGCCGGGCATTGCACTATCTTTGGATATTTTTGCCGAGGCATGCGGGAACTGGCCGGAAAAGCAAAAGAGCTGCGATAGTGCTCAGTCTCTTCTTAGAACGTGATTGCTGCTACTGTTCGCTCGCCATGGCTTTGTCTTCGGCTGCCCCGTCATGCAACACAGTCCAGACTGACAGCTGGGCACCAGGGCCAAGATAAAGAGCGCACTTGCAAGCGAGAGCACATCATTCTGGTCTAAAGGGCGAGTGAATTCATCATAAACCACGCACCCACCTCGATCTTGTCGAGAGGAACGCCGCCGTAGGACATATGCCAGACCAGGTACGCTCGTGGTGTTCGAGCTGCGAAGGATATGACGAAGGCTCAGTACTGACATGAAGATATGTACACTGGCTCAGTTAGTGATTTAAGTTTCGAGATTTATCTACATAGATATTTTTTGTATTTGCGACCACCCGATGTCTCCTTCACACCTTTAGGAAAAAGCGGCTGCTCTAGATGGTATGATTTACTGCCTCCGATACCGTTTTGCTGAGATACCGCAACAGCTGCCGTTAGCCAAAATAAGTAGCGCGATCGTTCCAGTGCACGTGACCTTCCATGCACCGAGCGTCCACCCGCCTCATAGCGCCGACTGAACAGTCTGAAGCGTCATGCGCTTCTCGTGCACCTTCCACTCTGGTGTGTGGTACTATTGTAAATGTAGACAAATCTCACTGTGCCAGACGACAAACCGGCTTTGAGTCTTCCTTTCTTTCCTCACCCGACTCATTTCCGTCTCGGCGCTCATCATGTAGCGTTCGGGTTGCTCGTTCTCGGGCCTCGAGGAGTTCTGCGGGGCATTTGTCGAACACGCAAGTGACGCTGCGATGAAAAAGAAAACGCAGATACCACGCATCGTGAAAATTCATGTTCGATAATGCGAAATGTTCGCCATACAACGCACGCAATTAGACGTTTGACCTTTCGATTTGTGCGTACCTAACTTCCGCTGTCGAAACCCCGCGTTAGGATATACAAGCAGACTGACGCACACCTTCTAGGCACTTGGCTACATGGAATGCCCTCGTGACGCGAGCCTTTTTCTTACCTCTTGACTTCGACGAAGCCCTTCGTGAAGAAGTCCAGCCTGTCTCTTAGCGCTGTGAGCCTCCTGCAGGACCGGAATACAGACGCCGAGATAAGAAAAATCTGTGACGTTCACTGCATGATCTCACAAAGAAATGTGTTGGTGACAGTCTTTCTATACAGCAGGCGTACATAGTACAGACCTGTGTTTGTTTTAAACGCGTAAGCACTTCTGTGCTTACCCAACGAGAAAACCGTACGTCCGTTATGTAAGACGATCGTTTGCAAGACAGAGCCCGCACCAACGAATGATTTTTGCTTCGTGCTGACTGTCCATTCAACGCGAAAACACAGCGCTCACGGAGCTCTCAGCAAATGCAGCGCACTGCCAGTTTCGCAGATCGCTTTCAAGATAAGGTCCTCGCGGCCGTGCTATTGACCCTTTTCGCGGAGCAGTTTGTGCTGGAGAAACGAGATGGCACTTTCGGCGGCGCGCCGCATGTCGCCTCAGCGAGAGCGCACGGATACGAAACCATTAACGCCACAGAACACCTGTATTACCGCTTCCACCTTGCTTATGTGCGATCAGGCGTCCGACATGCAACTATAAAGCATGCAAATAAAGTATGGAATGGATCTGTGTAGCCAAGTTCGCGGACCGTTGCTGAAATTTTCCGTACGTGTTACCGCCACTTCCGACATGTACGGCTCTCCTCGAGGATACAGAAATTTGTTCATCCGCCAGCGTTGTATCACTAGCGCTCTATCAAAGTAATTCTGCCCCGGACCGTCGACAAGGGCGAGTACCGCTCGTTAAACAACGACAAAGGGAGTATCGTCCATTCCTGTCGTAGTTCGTTTCGCGCGCAGTATCTACACACATCTCCAACTGGCACGTCATCTTACGCGCACTCTATCGCCAAAGCGCAATAAGTGTGCGGGCGCATAACTGAATATTTGCGCGCCGTATATGCACAATAAATGCACACACACATTGTAAACGCGGGGGCCATGGAGGCAGTTGAGGGAAGCAATAGACGCGCGCCACCACGTGATCAAACATGGCAGCGCCCACGGGATCGCCGCGAAAAGGGTTAATACGCGTGCCGCCGGGGGAGTACATTTCGTCAGGGTTCATAATGGTCCGATGCGGATGGACAATTCGCTAAAGGGCGATATCGGTTTATCGTGATCGGAATGTTCACAGCGCACCTTGCATCGCCGCCAGCATCACTCCCTGTCGCCGCAGCGCTGGCGTATGCGCTGTGAACTGCACTAAACTAAGCACAGTCGATGGCATGCGCACTCACGAGGCTATCTTCATTTCGGTCAAGAGGCGATGCTGCGACTCTTGCGTGTAGCCGAGCTTCACCACCTTGAGTACGCTGTCGCCCGTATAAGTCTGGATGCGGAAGACCTCCGAGTTCTTGCCCTCGGCAATCTTCTCGAACTTGTCTTCCTCCTTTAATACACTTGAGAAGTGAGAGAGAAAGTAAGTGGCCAATGTGTAAGATACAATGGAGGAAATATAATTTTAGTTTACCATTCCTCACTGCGCTGTCAATTCCAACACCCGCTCGCTTTTTCTTGTTATATTCAGAAAGAAGACTTCACCATCAAAAGAAAATTCTCCGTACCCCCTCCAAACATTCTGAAAATTAGTCTTCCAAGTAAGCTAACCAAGTGAACTAGCTGGTAGCCTGCAAACGAGCAAACAAAGAGCTGTCATTGTAAGGAAGATGAATGTATCGATAATTCGAAGCACTAGAACAATAATTAACGAAAAAGTAGAAGTTTTGCACAAACGACGAAATATCGATTGCGATACCAAATTAGTAGACAGCTATACGAAGTACTGATAGTAGCCTTATCGGCCGTTAATTAATGTGACAAGCATGCTGTCGCGTCCGTACTGGCAAACATAAGCTTATATCACTCAATGAGTACCACGGACTCTTGCTGTCAAAATGCTAGCACGAGGAAGAGCGGCAGCAGCAGCGAGCGAATTGGCCTTCGTTCTGCATCTCGCTTCAAAGCGAACTCAGCGGCGAGAACTCAGCACACACAAAACTATAGGCTCTCGGCGCACCTAGGCATGTACTAATCTTAGATCACTTTCAAGTTACGGCCCTCGTGGCCGCCGGTGTAGGATTCTACACCGGCCTATACCGCCGTATAGCTCTGTACTAGCTTGATATCACAATCGGTGCTTCGCCTTTCGGGCGAAGCTGTGACATTTTCCTTTCTTTCTCTTTTCTTTCCCTGCTCTATGTTCCGCTATTGACAATGCAACTCAAGTGTAGTTTTCTGCTTGGTTACACATTGCCTAGTAGAGGAATCTGGGTTCCTATCAATCGGTTGATTCCGTTTTTTACCGAAAGTGGCCTTCAGTAGATCTTATGGAAAACAAATTGAATCGTATTGGAATGAAATATATATGTATTTAATTTCTCTATCAGGACGATCTTCTAACAGTGTTAAGTGGGACACCTTTCTGCATTATTGTTCTGCAAATAATAACCTTATGAAGCCAGCAGAAACGAAGCCGAGAAAAGCACAAGAGATGTTATTTGTAGTTTTATTTGAAGTGTAGGAATGATAAATTAAAGCGAAATCAGAGTGGATGAAAAAAAACAAAAGATTGTCGCAGGTAGGAGCCGATCCCACAACCCGAACATTACGCGAAGCAAATATTGATCGTCGCAGCACAGTAAAAAAATAAATATTCTTACAGGAGAAAGTAACTTGGCTTCAAATAAAGCTATGTCAATGAAGGAAAAATACATGGAAGATAAGAGTTAGTTTAGAAGCATTGGCTAATGCAACAAATAAGTGTTTTGTTCTTATGAAGTTCCCGCTACAATTTGTACGAAGATGCGATAAAATGTTACCGAGACCGCGTACATGTGGTTGAAGAGCTGGTCAAACGTCGCGAATGACTGCTGACCGCAGGCTGCGAGCAGGCTTGCGAACGCTTCGTCTATGTTCGCAGACAGGTGTTCAGAGCCCTGTGGGCAAGAAAAGCGTTTACAGGGTACGTTGAAAAGCAAAACAAACACGCAAGCAAGCAAGAAAACAAGCAAACAAACAAAAAGATAGATAGATAGATAGATAGATAGATAGATAGATAGATAGATAGATAGATAGATAGATAGATAGATAGATAGATAGATAGATAGATAGATAGATAGATAGATAGATAGATAGATAGATAGATAGATAGATAGATAGATAGATAGATTCGATGACTCCCGAACCAATTTCTTGTGATAGACGAGAAGAAGGGGAACAGAGGGCGCATGAAGAAAAACTGGCCGCACGCGTAATGCGAAGCCTAGTCTTCGCATTACGCGTGCATGCTTGGATTGCTGTGCCTCAAGAAGTAGAGCTTGACGCTGTGGGACGGGAGTCAGAAAGATCACCGACGATTCCCATACTGCCTAATGCGAAATTTCTGCTCAGCTCTATACGTGTTCTCATGTCGCGATATAATGAGACATCGCAGCGATCACCGCACCGACTGGTGCGCGACGCAATGTATAGACCGGCCACACAGTTGCCGCTTCCAGGCAACTGCAGCTGATGCAACCGTAATCTTCGCCGGGAAGCGCTTGCGGTGAACGCTATGCGCGAAGTCGACCTTTCTGGTTCTATTTATCCCCGCACAGCCGGTGCCGTCGAATCAGAGGGTGCGTAAGGTCCCTAAATAAATAAGGATGGGCGGACATGATCGGCTTATGGTGGTATTTCAAGGTGGCTTCCACTGCTGTCGTCTTCATGCTTCCGCTCAACACCTTCTACTAGTCTAGAAGGTATTCTTCCACTGCAGCCTCCTCCTCCACTTTCTTCCACGCTCTGGCTTCACTCTCGCTTTCGCTGCGCTCGTTCGCTCGGCTACGCTGCCGAGGCACGCCGACGCTCAACGCTGCGCTCGAAAATGTTGCGAAGAAAATGTTGCCTTGAAGACCAACCAGCCGATCGTCGTCTTCTAGGAACTCCGTGCGAGAGGTCGACGTGAAGGCGGTGTCGGTATCCTCTGCGTTGTCTTCAGGACGACCTTGGTATGGTTCTGCGGCTGATAGCTGACTTCGGACAACGAGAGCTCTCGTACGGTGTGCCCGCATGCGGGAGAGCCGTCGCCACTGGTACAGGGCGCATGCCAAAACACAGAGTCCCAGAAAAGAGGCGAGGGGCACGCTTTAAAAAATAAAAATTCTGGGGAAGTGTATCTGTCGGATAAACTACAATAGCTCTGTTTAGCAGCAGTCGTTCCACACTGTCTTATGTAAAGCTGCAAAGAGGAGACACAAGGTACAGATCCCCGCATGACATGTAGTGCGACGTGAACTTCGCTATCAAAAACCACATTCCTCGAGTAGCCAACGGGGTCCAACAGTTTTCAGCGTGTTCCAGCAATCGGAACAGCCACCTTTCGGACGCGTTCTCACGTCATATCGGACGCCGCGTTGTGCCATGTGCGTCGTGCTTTAAAGGGACCCTAAAGGGAAACACTAATCTGAGCTGCATTTGTGTACGAGGCTTCTACGGCACTAACGAAGTTATTCAAACCACGAAAAGAAAGCTCGGTAAGACAGAAATGACGCAACAACAAAGAAATGTGGCTCTGCCGTTATATGGAGTAGTTGTAAGCACGCAATGGCTACCGGCAAAGCGGATTGGTTGGAGAAGATACTAGCCACAATATTAAAACGGGTGTGCATATTGATACTTTTTGTGCGCAAACAAACAGGGACGAAGAATAGGGGCAACACAAGGACGAGCGCTTTCTAACAACTGGTTTATTTTTGAAGAACTACTTACTTAAATACCCACAGAACTGCGCGATCCAGTCAACAGAGCACCCTACAGCGCATATGATACCCGCTGATCTGTGCCATCAAGTCAAAAGAGCAACGTCAATATTACATATAACACTTGTGATATTACACAATATTACATATAACACTTGTAACACTTGTGCATGTTGGCAACGGCACACCCCACCACCCTTTACCACGCCATAGTGTACATTGGTCCATATGGTTGCAATAGTTTCCGGTCGCAGACAGAACCTGATTGTAAGACTCGTCTCGGTCAAACAACCATCCACGGTGTGCGGGACGCCACCGGCTTGGACGCGGCCGGATGAGCCGTACGCGTCGGGGACCCCGAGACCTATGACGTTGAAGAGGGCATATACAACTCTTTCTCAGCGCCAACAGACGAGAATCAGGCGCATAGGGCTCTCTATCTGCCTTTTGGACGTCGCTATTGGAAATGACAAACAAAACTTCAGCGTACTGGAAGTTACAGCTTGAAGGATATTTTGAAGATACATTGGAAAGATCTCGGAAGGAATAGCTTTTTTAACTTCTTTGGGGGTGGGGGGTAACTAGTGTATGTAAGGCGGCCTTGACTGCTTGTCCCTTTCATGTCCTTTTCATGACCGGATGTTCTCGTTTCAGTGCCCGGTTAAAGCTCTGCCTTCTGGCTTAAGGTCACTTGAAGTTTAAAACATTATGGGGTTTTACGTGCTAAAACCACTTTCTCATTATGAGGCACGCCGTAGTAGAGGACTCCGGAAATTTCTACCACCTGGGGTTCTTTAACGTGCACCTAAATCTAAGCACATGGACGTTTTCGCATTTTGCCCCCATCGTAATGCGGCCGCTGTGGCCGGGATTCAATCCCGCGACTTTGTGCTCAGCAGCCCAACACCATAGCCATTGAGCAACCACGCGGGCGACACTTGAAGGTAACCGTCAACGGGAGCTGGAATCATTTCATGCTTAATGTAGCTTAAAGCCCCGGGAAGCGACGTCACCTTGTATTTTCCGTATGGAAGCACGCAGTATGGCTTCAAGGATTTCGAGGGCGTCTGCTGGTGCTCAGTTATTGCGTAGCATACAGTTTGATACAATAAAATAATTACTAGACGGAACTCTGGTGGTAGTGTCTACGGGGGCGGTAATGGGAGCAGTTGTGCCAGCGTGGGCATTATGGCGAAATACATGGATTTGCCTAAACTTCGTCATTCTGGCTTCAAACGGCTCTGTGGCTTTGTAAGTTCCTGATTTTCAACAGTGTACTGCGCAGTGAATAATGAAAGAAACATTAAAATTTTCCGACGGCAGGATTCGAACACGGGACCTCTAGCACCGAGGCCTGATATTGAAACGATTAAGCCAGGCACGCATGTATCGATAGGAGATGCGAAACGCCCTTACGAATTTATTGCGGGCATGTGCCTTGTTGCGCATGGCGCGTTTCGGTTATGCCACCTCGTCAAGCTAAGTCGTTGCCATTAGTAGCGATTGTGCGGGTTCGCAGCGTCTTTTGCACTTTGAAGGGTATAGATTGCTCGGAAATTTACGGCAATTAATGCACATAAATATACAAAGGCACAAGAACGTTTGAATCCACAAGCACGAAGATCAGAGAAATCCACGTGCTTCCCATCATTCCCATGTTGGGTCAACGAACGCAGCGCCAGAGTTCCCTCTAGTATATATATTGTGGGAAACGCTGTGTAAGATGCACAAGGTTCTGTTCCAAGATAGCCTAAAGTGGATAAGCTCAAATGCGATGCAATCTGACATCACAATGATGTCAAACTGCGAGAAAGAAGATGAGACTGTCATTTTCATTCTCTAGTCTAAATAATTAATCGATATTACCTCAAAATATAAAGAAAACAGAGTTTTGAAAGAATACATTGCAGTGTAAATTGATTTAGTATCTTCCTTCAGTGTCCATTTATAGGCTACACTCGTGCAGTTGCTATTAGTTAATGGAAACGTGCACTTGTTTTCCGCTCATTGGTACAATTGTTGGTCCGTTATAGTTTTCGAGTAGAATGCTGTCGAGTATCTGGTTCCGAACATCATTAGTTCGCAAAGGGGTATATTCGGGCAAAATGAGATTACGCTACTTGCATCGGGGTTGCGGAAACGCCCTGTTGATAGTGGGAGTATGCTTACATGGGTTCTGTTAGGGTGGCCGTTTATGTACCTAAACTAAGGGCGAGTTCGAGCGAGGGGTGAACAAAATGGTATCATGGGCATTCAGAAGGGAGGACGTAGTAGAAGGGAGCCTGCGGAGATATTTATAAAAGTCAAAGTAAAAAAAAAGGAACGATAAAAAGAAACCGTACGGGGTGGGCAACGGACGAGTCTATCTCGTCTAAAAACGAATGCTTTCTTCTCGTTCTTGCGTAAGCTTGATCCGCTTTACCTGACTTATGAGGTCCATGGCAGTGCATTCGATGAGGCAGTGAAAGCAATGCCCAAGAAGCAGCCTGGTGCTCTTCACCACAGTCCAGGAGACCTTCTTGAGCATGAATAGGAATGCTGCGGCGACAACTGCGAGGGCGAAGAGCATGACTGTCGAAAGGTCTGTGCTTGCGCTTCCGAGGACTGGGCAGGTGCCACCGAACACTTCTTCTTTTCTTCTTCTTCTTCGTCCTTGTGCTCCCGGCTTCTGGTCCAAACCAGCGCAATTTCTGCCCTCTACCAAGTGCGCGTGGTCTCGTGCTGCGGGGCGATCGTCTTTTTCGCGTGCCTCACGATTATACGATGTCCGGCCAGTGCAACGCAGCTGTCGCCTTCGACGAATTGCGTTGGACAAGCACGAGCTCGGCGATCGCCACTCGGACGCTTGCGCACGCTGCCACAGGACGGGGTGGACGACACCAATCGGCGATGACGCCTTCCTCTTGGGTCCCGTCTGTCCTTTGCTCCCGCTTGTTCTTTTACAGCTAAGCTGTTTATGCGTACCCTGCGCCGTCGTTGTCGGAGTTCCCTGACGCTGTCGTCGTTAGCAATGGTTCGAGCGTCGTCGTCTCCTCCCACAGCGCTACTGCACAAACGCGCTCGTGCTGCTGCTGCCGCATTCGGCGTCGTGTTCCGGAGCCGCCTGCGTTGCCGCTCGTCATTCTATCGTAGAATTTCACTTTTCTTCTGTCGTCATAATGGGGAGGCCGCGTTTACGTCCGTATGAGCCATTGCTTAAGGACGTATGAACCATTCATTGTCTTACGAGACGGACTGATTTAATTTTCGAGCAATCTAACGCTGAAGAATCACAAGCGGCAATGCCGGGCGAATGTTGCTACCACCCAACCGAGCAAACTCGAGACATCTTTTGTGTTTGCGTGTAATTATTCTGTCAAGGCGTTTATTGACAGGTTATGCGAGGAGAGAGAGGTCGAACTCGGTGCGGTAGCCAAAAATCCTTCGAGCAGTCCGAACCGGCCTTCGTGCGTAAAGCGCTAGTGATGCGCCTGACTAACCGGCACTTCTTGTCTTGTCTTGTGGCCTTGAGAGTGGCGCGTACCCATTATGGGGGATTGGCCAAGAAGCAGGCGGTTTTCCGTATGGTTAGAAGTAGAGACAAACTAGATTTGTATAGCGGAGCGTGGGACGATAGTACTGTAAATTAGAAGTTGAAATAATTATTGTTAGGAATTCCAATAAAATAAGTAAACGTGAAGAAATGAAATAATATAAATTATGGATAATTTTAGAAATTCAGCAAGGTACTCTTTTTGTGTCTCTGATGAAATTGTAAACTGCCAGAAAAGCATCGCTGTGGCTGGATCCCAGTGAAGTCGCCCCAAAAGAAAGAATGGTTGGCGAGGTTAGCGAAAGGCTAAGTTTAGTAAATGAGTATTCTAATAGTTTTCTTTGTCTTAGAAAGCGGCGGCACGAGAGAAAGTAATGTTCGATAGTTTCAGGCTCACTGCAAAAAGAACATAGAGGGGGCACTGCGAGACCAGACCTGTGTAAGTAAAAATTTAGAGGAGGTATGCGACATCTCAATTTTGTAAAGGAAACTTCCAATTGCCTTGAAGGACACCAATTAGTATTCCATGGGAAGCCAAGATGGTGGAAATTTGAAGAGGGTGTTAGCACGGATATTGCAGAGTTTTGAGATATAGCGAAATTGCTGTACCTAGCCGCGGTGACATAAGCCAATGTCGGCAAAACAGATATGATAGGGCCGTTCAGGGAAGCTCGTGCCAGAGAATCAGCCATTTCATTCAAATGCAACCCATGATGTCCGGGTACCCAAAGCAAACGTACTTTTCGTAAGTACGGAGGCACCATCGAACGAAATGTTCTTTGAATTGCTGAATTTAAAGATGCAGTTAGTGCTGTGCATACAGATAGCGAGTCGGTCACAATAACAGCTAATGGGTCATTTTGGGGCAGTTTTCGTAATGCTAGTGTTATCGCTAATAATTCTGCCTGAAATATAGGTGTGAAGTCAGGAAGGCGAAGGGAGTAAGACCACTGAAGAGATTCAGAGAAGATCCCCACTCCTGCCTTCTCATTCCACACAGAAACGTCCGTAGCTATTATAGCTATTACATTGTCAGTGGTTAGCTGGTGTAGGTGGCCGTTTAAGATAATAATTAAATCTCGCCTTGGTAATAGCTTAGCATGATTTGGAAATATGTCATCGAACTGAATTTTGAGGTCTGGTAAGGCATCATTTGAATGGTAAACGTGGTGTAGGGACACATCCAATTTTTGTAACTGTTCTTGAACGAATATTACCTGGGGACTGTGGAATCTCGACCACGATACTTGGAAAAACTCAGACGGTTCAGTGATATATATATATATATATATATATATATTGCGTACGCCTTTTGAAATAATCATAAATTTTTAAAAATGTCTGAACCGTAAGTATGCGGAATCTGCAATCTAGGGTGGGTATATGAGCTTCCTGATAAAGAACAACGTTGGCAACAAATCTAGGTAGCCCAAGGCATGACCGTAGAGCTTCTCTTTCTAAAAGTACCAGAGGTTTAATTTTGTAGGCCGGGCCGCCGGAAAATATTACGCAGCCGAATTCTAATATGGGCCGAATATATATTTTATAGATCATCATTAAGGTATCCCTGCGTAGTCCAGAGCGTCGGTGGCTGAGCCGGCGGAGCATACCCACGGCTCGTTCTTCCTTTGTTTTAATATATTCAATGTGACTGTGCCAGGTGAGTTTGCCATCGTAAATGACACCAAGGTACTTGACTTCGTGAACTTGGGGAATGATTTCCTGTCGGTATTGTAAAGATGTGTGCACCTGTGCAGTTAATGGGAAAACTAATACCGCACTTTTGCTAATATTTAACGACAAACGTAAGCCCTCTAGCCATGTCTCAAACATTCCTAGGTAATTCTGCAACGACAGTTGTAGTGAATGTATATTATTTGCGGACGTAAAAAATGCGATATCGTCGGCATAAACATAAACACGTACTTCCGGAGACAAAGGAATTGTGCTTAGCAAAATGTTAAATAATATAGGAGAAAGAACGGAACCCTGTGGTACACCTCTTGTCTGCTTGTGTTGGGAAGTCGAAATAGCGTGTTGGTAACAATAAAACTCTCTATCTCTTATAAATTCATAGATCCAAGCGGTTATATATTTAGGAAAATTCGTAGACTGAAGTTTATCGAATAAAATACCATGTTCTACAGAGTCGTATGCTTTTGATACATCTAGCGTTACCAAAGCTGCGTACTCTCGTTTGCGGCGAGCAAGTTTAATACGGCTCTCTAGATCTACATGGGCGCACCATATGGCGTGACCGGGACGAAATCCAATCTGGCAAGGACTGAGAAGGGTATCATCCTGCATACAATTTGTTATGCGGCCATGAAGAACTCTTTCTATTAATTTGACAACATTGGAAGTAAGAGAAATCGGTCTTATGTTGTCTAAATCAACTCTGCTGATTTTTTCTTTAATAATGGAATAATTTTAGCTATTCTCCACTCTCATGGAACCCATGCATTTTTGAGAGAGAAATTTATTATGTTTAGGAGGTCCTGAGGCGCACAATCAAATAAAACTTTTAGCATTCCTGTTGTAATTCCATCTGGACCGGGGGCTGACGTCGGTAACGAACTAACAATGCCTTGAAGCTCTGTCGCTGTTATAGTTTCAAAGTCGTCTCCTAAGGGAGGTGTCTGTAGGCCTAACGGCAATTTATGTTTGAAACGTTGCGCAAGTCCTTTAGCAATTTTCTCAAGTGATTCCGATACTTCTTTTGTTGTTAAACCGACAGAATCGACATTCACGGACGCCGGTATGACTTTACGCGATCGAAGAAATTTAAACAGTGCCTTTTTATTGCAAGATTTCGAAAGGTATGTGTAGTGCTTGGAATCATAATCCTCCTTAGCCTTTGACACTGTTCGTTTAAATGTATTAGATATGTACGTATAATCAGCCCAATTATTAGGACTTTGGTTGTATAAAAGCTTTTTCCACGCAGCTTTTCTACGTCTAAAATCTCGCTCGCAGTCCGAATTCCACCAGGGACAATACGATCAACCTTTAGCAGATTGCACGATAAACTGAGCTTTTTGTGATGACTGTTTTAGAATTGAACATAGGCTCATTGCTTTATTATCTCTCTCTATGCCCTCCTGAGCGTGTAAAGCTGATTTTAACGCATTTTTAAATTTTTCGTAATTAACAAAAGTGCGCACATTACTATGTAAACTAGTCAATGGGGTAAGCAGTTCAAAAATTATAGGGAGGTGATCGCTGCTAGTTCCGGAGTCTACAGTCATCCAGGAGGTGACAAACATGCTCGAGGTAGCAAACGTAAGATCTAGGGCAGATCGCGACTGACCCCGTACGAAAGTATGTGCTCTCGAATTTAGGCAAGAGAAATTATTCATTAAGACCCAATCCCACAAGCGTTTTCCACAAGTGTCCGTTCGGAAACCCCACGATACATGATGAGAATTAAAATCTCCCACCAGTATGATGTTCTTCTGACTGCGAGCAATAGAGATAGAGCGGGGAAGTACGTGTTTAATATAGAAAAAGGTGTGCAGCCAGGGAGTATTATATCCAGTGCTAAGATTTCACAGTCTGGGGACATTATCTGGTATGCTATAGTAGCTCTATGGCAGATTTTTGATGACACAAACAAAACTAAACCACCGCGTCGAGATAGGCGATCCAATCGAAAACATCGGAAATTTTTTAGATGAAAAGTCTGACCAGCAACAAGCCAAGTTTCCTGTAAAACAATAATATCTGGAGAATGGAACCAAGGCAAAGGCGGTGGTCGGCGCAATAAGATGACCTCCGATTTCTGGCGTTGAGGCACCGCATGCCATGCTCGCCTCAGTCTGTCTTTTTGGGGTTGTTCAGATTAAAGGCTAATGTCTAAATTGCAGGCAGGCTGTCTTCAGTTGAAATTTTTCCTACGACGGGGTAATCACTTGTCGAAGGACAAACACGCACTGACACACCATCAAGGTAGGAATTTCGGCTGCATATTTGCCGTAAGCATCTCTCTACGCTGAAACCACAAGCGATTCCCTATACGAACATGTGGTTTTGAACAAACAACAGACGAAGCAATACTCGTACACATTTTCATAAATGTTTAATACAGATGGTTAGTGCAAAGGGGAAGTGTCAGAAAGCAAAGCGATGTAGATGTCAAGTCAGGCGTAGATATGGGAAGATGGCGTCAGGTGTGCTATATGAATGCATAGTTCTTAAAACGCACACAAACGCACCAGTACAGGAGATATCTGAAATATGCGGCCACCCGTTTCTCGGCGTGCTAAGTTCATTTATGCAGTACCTCACTTTTTTGAAAATACCCAGAACAGTACAAAGAAGGAAAGAAAAAAAAACAACCAAATAAAACAAAAAAGAAGAAAAACGTCTTAACCTTCTTGCAATTTCAATTCTGCGATTCCAAGGGCGCATGAGAGCAGAGCTACTCCTTGTGCGCTTGATAAGCCTTCGAACGCAGAGGAAAAAAATACAAAGAAAAACAAGAACAAGAAGCGTATTTGTACATTAACTCGAATGAAAGTAGTGTCGAGTATTGGGAGCCTCGATGCGCATCCTATGACCGAATGAGGAACCGCGCCCCTTGGAAGCCCATGCTCGCTGCCTACAGACAGACCCTTGATGGTAGCGGAGCAGTTCGCTTTTGCTCTTAATGAAGACGTGGGCAATAGTTGGCTGCAAAACAGCGACTGGCATATCAAGGAATGGAACGAATCTGCGTGACCAATTCCACGGACCACTGCTGAATAAGGACCGACTGTGTCGCCTGACTTTCGCGAGGCACGGCTTTCCTCGAGGATAAAATAATGCACTCATTCGTTACATGGAGGTGACTTCAAACAGAAACTTATACGAGTCCCGTGCAACTAAAAACTTCCTACCCCGATATACACGAGAGCGATGTGTGCAAGCTATGCAAGTCTGTTAGAGCCACTCTTCAACACATGTTGTGCGGATGTGAAATATAACCAAAATAAAATGGAAGTGTCCCCAGAAAATCTACGGGCGCGGTGGTCGGCCGCGCTGCTCAGCTCAGAACTCCAAGACCAACTTTCGGCCGTCCAGCGAGCCAAGGAAGCCGCACGGGAGCAGCAGCTCCCAGTGCCCATCTAGGCGGCCCCAGGCCCGGGCCTCCCAATCGCCGGATTCCAAATAAAGTTATCACATCACACATCCGTCAGCGTTGTCCCGCTAACCTCCAAAGAAAGCACTTAAACTCAATAACGACGGCAACAGTGAGTATATCGCTCGTTACAGTGTGACAAAGGGAGTAATGCAGCTTCCGGCCATAGTAAATTTTTCGCACAGTATCAAAAATGTTCCAAGAGCACGGGTGAGAACCCCACAAAGCATGGCTGACGGTGACTACATCGACAATACACGATTGTCTGTAGCTGAACGCTTTCTTAGCGGTCCACAGAGTAAGCGAGTGAGCAGCCATAATATGTCTGTGCTACATGCTATTACAGAGTGAAGAACATATACGTTCCAAGCATTGTGCGCAGCAAGAACAACATCTGTCGCAAATCTGATGGTGACTGCACCCAGGAATTTCACCGAACCGGAAATATGACACGCCGCTGTTTCAAAGTGTTAACCAAATAAAGAATGAAGAGCAAAATACACAGACATTAATTTAATTCACGAGCGGAAAGTCTGCGCGGCACGGACAGCATTTCCAGCCCCGCTTCCAGTACAAGTTCAACCTGCCGTGGTGACGTATATAGTGGCTATGGCGCTGCGCTACATTAGCCCGAAGGCGCGGGATCGAATCCCGGCCTTTCTATATTGGAGAAAAATGCAAAAACGCCCGTGTGCCGTGCATTGGGTGCATGCTAAGGAACCCCAAGGTGGTCAATCCTTCACTGCGGCATGCCTCGTAATGAACTGGCGGTTTTGGCGCGTAAAATCCCGGGATTTAATTTAAAGTGCAAGCACCGCATGTACAAGCTGCTCGCGCCGTTCGGACAAGGCACAATAATTTGCAAAAGCGCTTGCGTGTCCTCAGAATCTGTGGCCAAAGCTTCGCGTGTCATCCACCCAGTCACCGCCTACGACACACGGTCAAGTAACGGTTTGCTTATCCGCACCGGGGCGTCATGCACAACCACTGAAAAGGTGGAGGCAACGGAGACAGCTGAGACAAGCCATGGACGCGTCACCACGTGACCAAGTCTGGTGGCGTCCGCAGATCGCCCTGAAAAGGTCCCATACACTCTCGCACAGTCGTGGCGAGTGGACGTTCGATAAACGTCAAGGGTTCGCCGAACATTACAAATCCATAACGAAGATAGCAGGACAGGCTGGGGCAGTATGACTCACCTTATGATATAGCGTCAACTTCATCGAAAGGTGATCCAAGCCGCGTTCTCCCATTCTAAACACGAGTTGCTTTTTGACAAACATAAGAAGTATACCGGTATCGCAACAAAACTGTTTAAAAAGGAAAGCACGGCAGGCTGAAGATGAATACCACTCAGCTTGGTATTGGGCATCAGTTTCGTTCGAAAGACGGTTAAGTGTGCATATAAGTCTTAACCGGGCTGCAAGGCTGAGTGAGTGTACCCTTTTTGACAAGCAAATGACAATTGTTTGTAAGAAGTCCAGACACAAGCAGAGTATTTGGCGCTCTGCTGGTGAGTAGACTTTGGCAGACATCAAAGGTACACCAACCGCATTGCAAAAGTGTCATACCAAAGGAACAAGACAGGCTGTACCAATATTGCCGAAAGAATTTCGAGCAAACGTGTTTCTCCTCGCGCAGTCAACCCGTCGTCGTCGTCAAGCCCCCTTGGCGTCTTTGCGCTCGGACGTGGGGGAGGTTTTCGACGAACTCGGCTAGCGAAGAGTACTTGAATAGCTTCGTCTTCCAGCGGCCAATATCCCACCAGAAGGGTGTCTCGAATTCGTTCATGTCGCTGCCAAATCTGTGCTTGTATAGCCAACGCAGTTCCTTGGTCACGTAGCGCAGCCATAGACGGTTGGTGAGAGGGTGGAATGCGCGCCAGTCGTTCCTGTACCAGTAGCAGTTTTTTCACAGTGTTAGAAAAGATCAAGCCATCCTATCAAAAATAAAACATTAATTCAATAAGTAATATTCTTTAGGAAAGGAAGAAGGAGAGGCTGTGGGCATCGAAACGGTTCCACCTCAAGGCTGACGGCTGAACTGACTCGCGGCCACGGTGACGATTGTAATAACATGAAAAAAATGTAGGCAAGGGACAGAAAAGTTGATATGAAGCGATAAAGAAACTGTGCGAGGCGGCACACGGCGTTGGACCACACTGTTTTGAAAGTTATGCAGGTCAGACCCGGAGTGCTGTTTGTGTCATATGTACACGCTCGAATGTACAATGTACACGTGCACGTAGTGCGTACATCACAGTACATACGTGCACGCTCGGAGCTGTCTGCGCTGTACGCATTGCGTGCAGGTGTACATTGTACGTGTGTGTGTGTGTGTGTGTGTGTGTGTGTGTGTGTGTGTGTGTGTGTGTGTGTGTGTGTGTGTGTGTGTGTGTGTGTGTGTGTGTGTGTGTGTGTGTGTGTGTGTGTGTGTGTGTGTGTGTGTGTGTGTGTGTGTGTGTGTACGCACGCACGCACGCACGCACGCACGCACGCAGACGCGTACATTGCTTGCAACTCGATGCCTACAACCCTTCAATTCTGCCTTCGTCAACCTTAAGAACTTCCGTACAACTCATTTTGTTAGGTGACGATATGCAAAATATATCAAAAGAGATGTACACCTGTAGCACTTCTGACAACGTAATATAAAGAGGATATCGGGATACAGGCAACAAGTCGCTTTTGCGCTGTGTCTCTAATGAAGTCATCTTAGCGCCTCTTCAGTTTAGCACATTTCTCATTTAGTAATGATTGTGTTGATATTAAAATTAATACATATGTGCGTACGGTTTATTCTCAACGGGAATCGCCAAGTGATCAAAACTTATAGCAAACGCAGCGCTTCAAGTTAGCCACGCATGAAGAATTGTACGCAGATTTGACCCAAATGTTGAAACTTGAGAAATGAAGCTATCGCGAAGCGGTTAAATAAATGCCACGCAATCGATTCTATTCTGCCCAGCGTTTTGCCTCGCAGCGATTACCTGCCTACCACAGCAGACGGCAAGACGCGGAAAGCCCCGAAACGTTAGTCACGTGTCCGCGCGTTACACAGTCTACGGCATGGGCTCGCTTTGCTATGACACAGTACCGGGGCCAGGGTCAGCGCGCTACTGGAGATTGTGACATTGTGCAGTCGTGTGCTGTCCTGCGGGTAAGCTACTCGACAAGACCTCAGTTGCACCTCGCTGCAGCCACCTTCGGCCAGAGCTCGGGGGAGCTCGTAAACAAAGCTTCGTTTTAAAACACTAAAAGCAACTAATAAATGGCTAGGGGAAGCGTTAAGCAACTGATACCTATATAAACGGGTCTAAGGGTTCTCCGTGCCATAAACAGCTCTGCGGGATAGAACACTGAGTGCGTGCTTCTTTTGAGTGCGCGTCGCGCTGTATTTACAAACGAGGCAAAATTCTACGACGGGCTTGTAACTGCCCCCGTCGGAAAGCTCGACGAACTGTCCACGTATTTCTATCAATATTTTTATGTCGATAGAAATATGTCATAGATTATGTCAACATATTTTCTATAGGGAAGTTGTGGACGTGCGTGTTTACCCTTCTTCTCGGCTAATGCCCGTGTAGCTTGTTCAGGAATCTATGAACCGCGTTAGAACAGAGGAAATAAGCGCGTGTCAGCGACATTTGTCCATGGAGTATATGCGGTGCATACATAAAAGGCGTGGACAGATACACAGGGATAAAAAAAGGAAAAAAATTGTGGCTGCAATGATAAGCTGTAGATGTTAGCCTGCCTGAACGCCTGCTGTGTCACTTCAGCTGTAGGACGATAGTCACGGAACACACACAGCGATCACACATACAGAACGCACACTCGCAGACATACACGCTGCACGCAATAAAGCTAAGCTTCAAAGTAACAACGAAGGCGAGATGCCCTGCACGAAGTCCAAATGGCATTTATTAGTACGCTAACTTGCTAAGTAAATTACGAATGCCGAGTACCGAACGACACACCGGAGCAGTTATAAACAGTAAAAGCAGCGAGACAGGAGCTGTAGATTACCCCGCTGTTCCTACTTATTGTAAGGTCAGTTGGTAACAACGTACAGTCGCGAGTAAATGTTTGCAGACCACGGCATCAGGAAAAAATGAAGATATCTTCTAGAGCAGCTCCACGGGCTGGAATCTGTTTTGTACATTGTATTAGACGAAAACGCGCGCGTAGTTCGTGCGCTATTAAAAAAAGACACGCTACTTTTGGTCCACAAACTTTTGCTCGCGACTATAAGGCACAGGAAAGTGCGTATATTACCTGATTACTATCTTCATATTAATGTCGACGTTGAGAAGGTGACGCTCCATCGGCTCGTGTGAATCGTCCTTGATCACCGTGAAGACCGGTGTGTCGCCTGCGACGACGGAAGAAAATTAGCCTCAAAGAGCAACAAGTACAAAGAACACCGTTTATGTCAAGTGGTAGTTCCCCAGATCTTAGAAAACGAAGTTTCGAAGGACGCATAATTTTTTTTCTTTGGTACGCTTGCTGCTGTAATTCGCCCGAGAAATG
Organism: Dermacentor albipictus; assembly: GCF_038994185.2. Lineage (NCBI taxonomy): Eukaryota > Metazoa > Arthropoda > Arachnida > Ixodida > Ixodidae > Dermacentor > Dermacentor albipictus. The sequence continues at coordinate 144,684,298 of NC_091825.1, read as the reverse complement.
CTGAACATGTAAAGAGTTCAATGCCTGACCTGAAGTACCACGAGCGCCGCATGTTAAATAAAGAATGTAAAAATTATAATCGAAAGGGCAGAAGTACAAAGGAGGCTTTAATGGAGTTCGCTCACTCAGTCGGTCGGTCGATCGGTTGGTCGGTTAGTCATTTGGTCTATCTGTCTGCCTGCCTGCCTGCCTGCCTGCCTGTCCGTCCGTCCGTCCGTCCGTCCGTCCGTGTCTAGCTCGTCGTACCATCGCGTCTCGCCATCGTAGACATCATGGCGTTGCGTAGTGCCGTCATGGTCACACTGCCCATATACAATCGTCATCATTTGAGAAACGTGATCCAATTGCCTTTCCGTCGTCGACTCACCGTTCGTGATTCATCGATGTCATTCCTATTCCGTCATTCCATCGTTGTCATGCTGTCGTGAATTGTGATGATGCCAGAGTTATCATGCGGTGATATATGTACCGGGGCCAGGGTGTTCACCTCGCAATTTAATTACTGCAGTTTAGTATGGGCAACGACAACGCGAACTAACATAAATAAAATAGTTGCATTACAAAAGACACTTTTCCGACACATTGCTAATATTGAAGCCCGATCAACAACAAAAACATTATCGCAAACATACCAAATCATATGGGTAGATCGATACTATGAATATCGTTTTTTACAAATATTTTGCAAGGAAAGAATGGAGAGATTTTCTTACATCACTAGCGACCTTGCTGCACTATGACATACCTATGCATTTAAGAAATCCTGAACCTTGGCTTGTACCAAGGTTCAGGATTTCGCACCGAGTATAAGTTGCAATCTATTAAACCCAACTTGCCGAAAATTCTAAATAATCATGTTCACGCTAATAAATTCTCTCGTAAAGAGTTGAAGATGTGTTTCGTTAACCTATAACACATATATTCATGTATAACGATGCATATTTATTTATTTATTCAAAATACCCCGAAAGGCCCTCATTACGAGGGTATTACATGGGGGTCTATGTTTTTTCTTGTTTGCCTATTTGTTTACTTGTATAAAAAAAGGCATCTTTTTTTGACATATCCATTCATAAGCATGTAACTCAGTTTTTTCAATTTTATGTTTAGTTTATGTTTAGTAAACTTCTGCTTACGTTCTTTGTACTAAAAAGTTATTGTTATCGCGTTGCCATGTATAACGCCTCCTGGGTCCAGTCAAGCTGCTGACGGCAGCTTTTAGCCCGGGAGGACGTTTCTAGTCTGTACTAGAAGAAGAATAAAACTTGAACTTGAACTTGAAAGGAGTGAGTTCTGCGACGTGAAAGATGCTTATGAGGTGGGACATGTTAGTTACTCGACATGAATGACCGTTCCGTGAGTGTATAGAAATAGTGCTTTGAAGAAAGGAAATGGTGTTCTTACGCTGTGCTCTGCCCTCCCTTACGGGATGGAGAACATATGAATGACAATCGGATGGGATGAAATTGGATAACACTTCTCAAATGATGACCGTGGTTCGTGGACAGTGTGACCACAGTGGCATGAGGAGCGGCACACGGAAGGACCGGCACACAGACCGAGCGGTCTGAGTTAACGCCGTTGATGTCTTGAAGACAATGTCTTATAGCGAGCTAACCTCCGCGTTTCGTATCGGGCCACTTCCTAACCTCTTTAGGTGGCCGATCTTGAAGATCGTGCCGCCTGACGATATCAGATGGTTTGTGCTACTGGGTTAATGCCCTTGTCCCCACTGGTCGCCTTGGTGTTCCAGATGTATATGTGTGCGTACAGGTATTTGAATAGATAAATAAAATTGTTCGAAGGCGGGGTTAGAACAGAGGACGTCTAGCACAGAAGTCCGATACTGTAACAATTACGCAACGGACAGTTATTTCCATTTCACTTAACCGCACTGCAGGGTAGCAAACCGGACGCTCGCCTAGTTGACCTCCCTGCCTTTCCGTTCCTTGCTTTATATATCTGTCTCTATTGCGGGTGCTCGTGCTGTCAGTGCAACGACGGCGCTACCTCGTTCCAAAGCCTAATCGAGCGTTCTCGCCTGCACTCTGGCCGCGAGACTGACCATCGCTGAGACGGGCCGAGGCGCCGCCCAAGATGCAGGCCTCCAGAAACCACGTCTCGATGACATAGTCGCGGCCGCGGATGGTGTAGCGGGAGGCGTACTCGTGCGTGTACTTGACGAGCACACGACGCAGCAAGAGTGCCCGGTGTTCGAATTGCAGTGCCTCTTCGGCCACGGCCAGGGACATCGCCACCTGGTGCAGGACGCTCCAGAGGTTTAGCGGCCTCTTCAACTGTAGCGCAGGAAAAGGAGTTTGAAGAACTAAATAGTTTATGCTGATATAATAATCTTTCATATCCCAATTCCTTCTTTCTTAATTTTCCGGAATGTTGATTATAGGCATTTCCAGTGTAGAATTATGATTGAGCCGTTTTAAAGGCTGCAAGTTCGTTTGTCTTTACAGAAACACGGCGCGAGCACTGAAGAAAAAAAAACAACCTGCAGCATAAATATTTAGGTCAGACTGGTCGTCGTTATTACAAACATTAATTGATTGAATGACATCTATGGAACACGATGCGTAATATCATGTTAATGAAATGAAATACCTGTCACAAGTAGATGTGCTTGCTGTTATTAAGTTGAGGGCCTTCTGGTGTTAGATTCAACACTAACAGCAGTGACACCGATAAACTTGTCGAAACTCTCTTCAAGCCCCTCCTTAATATATTGATTTATTGGTACATTTTTATCTCTACAGTCGGAATATTCAAAAGTAAGTTGCACCTTTATATGGAGACTGCCACTGAAAAAAAATACAAATATAATAATCATCATCATCCCGGTTACGCCCACTGCAGGGCAAAGGCCTGTCCCATACTTCTCCAACTACCCCGGTCATGTGTTGATTGTGGCCATGTTGTCCCTGTAAACTTCTTAATCTCATCCACCCACCAAACTTTCTATCGCCACCTGCTACGCTTCCCTTCCCTTGGAATTCATTCCATAACTCTTAATGACCATCGGTTATCTTTCCTCCTCATTACATGCTCTGCCCATGCCCATAGCTTTTGCTTGATTTCAGCTAAGATGTCATTAACTCGCGGTTGCTCCCTTACCCAATCTGCTCTCTTCTTATCCCTTAACGTTACACCTATCATTGTTCTTTCCATAGTTCGTTGCGTCGTCCTCAATTTAAGTAGGAACGTTTTCGTAAGCCTCCAGGTTTCTGTCCCATGCGTGAGTACTGGTAAGACACAGCTGTTATACAATTTTCTTTTGAGGGATAATGGCAACCTGCTGTCCATGATCTGAGAATGCCTGCCAAAGGCACCCCAGCCCATTCTCATTCTTCTGATTATTTGAGTCTCGTGATCCGGATCCGCTGTCACTAGCGGGCCCAAGTAGATGTATTCCTTTACCGCTTCCAGTGACTCGCTACCTATCGTAAACTGCTGTTCTCTTCCCGAGACTGTTAGGCATTACTTTGGTTTTCTGCAGATTAATTTTTAGACCCACTCTTCTGCTTTGCCCCGGATGGGTAAGAAGTGAAAAAGGCCACAGTTCCACTTCTCCTTTTTTTTTTCATTTTCGACTCCAAAATCTGGTGTCGGTACGTCAGCGTGGCGTGGGAGATTTGAATTTTTCTTTCGAATTCATTTGGTATGCCTCAGTAAAGGTTGTCGAAAGTCGCTCTCTTTGGGTCATGTAGGTGACATTCTGTATATTTAACGATAACAACAAAAATAATTTTAAAAATCTGCAGGCACGATTAGACGCCATCCCAATTGATGACGTCATGGCACCTTCACTTGCCCTTGGTTCTTTCTGTCTTACCAAGCCACCAGGCCTATTCTCACTGTAAGACTGGTTTCTGACGTTAAGTAGAGGGGTGATTTACTGATTCAGGTCGACCCAGTCTTTCTTTGAAGTGTCCCTGAAATGTTCGTAGAGTTGAAAAACGCGTTCATTAGAGACAAGCGCTGCAGACGACAATGCTACGTCACCGTGCTTCTTGCTGCACGTGTCACTGCATCGTGGGGACCGCTGATTTCACATTATGAACGGAAACGTAGACTGGCCGGCCAGAGTCAAAGATACCGCGCCCAGTACTGTGTAATTTTGTCTCACAGCAGTTAATGCAACCATTTCTCGAAGGAAAATACATTTTGCGGAAATTTTTGTTACAGCGATTTAGAAAGCGCGTTTCGTATACGGAAGAAAGCTTAGTTCGGACTTGGCGCTTGTCCCGTCGTTTTTTCTGGAGTTCTGGTCTTTCTTGCGCTATTAACGTAAACATGCATTGACGGAGGCGCTTTTGTCAATCTCCCTTCAGACAGGCCATATACTTCTCAGGCCGGCCGGATATGCCTGTAGCCTTTTCAATAGAAAAGCACCACGCAGACGGCGTTATAAGGATAGCGTTAGTGAGAATGCGGAGGATTATTGATGTGGTATAAAAGGAACTGTCAGAGCGCGTTATGTCATTAGGAGCGCGCACCACTAAACACATACTCACTCTGTTTCAAACAACGTATTTGCGTCAGCTGCTTGGCAACAAGCTGTCAACCGCGGCTTAACAAAGATGCGGTGGCTCTGACGTCGAATACAGTGCAGCCATCCCATTCAAGAAAAGAAGAGAAAAAAACAAACTCAGTGCCCTTCCACTCTGGTCCAGCACTGCACTATCTTCGGGATCGGACCACGTGTGGGGACTGCTTACGCCTTCGCCACCTCTGCCGCGGGTCGGCCGGGCATTGCACTATCTTTGGATATTTTTCTAGACGCGGACACGATAGTGGGGAAAGTAGCCCTTAACAGCTTCGCATTAAAAGTCTGATAGAAAATAACGGCGTGAATTAAAACTGATAGTAATACTATTACGTGTGGTGAGCTTTTCAATAGGTATTTGGCAGTTATTATTCCGTAAAGCACTGAGCAAGAACGATGTAAACGAGAACAAGAACGACCTCAACGAAGTCGTCCATTCTTGCAAGCATTCATCGCAGACATGAAGCTTGGCTATTCGACAAAGCTTCTGAGCGGTTATAGGGGGCAGGACTGTTTTGCCGAGGCTTGCGGTAACTGGCCGGAAAAGCAAAAGAGCTGCGATAGTGCTCAGTCTCTTCTTAGAACGTGCTTGCTGCTACTGTTCGCTCGCCATGGCTTTGTCGTCGGCTGCCCCGTCATGCAACACAGTTCAGACTGACAGCTGGGCACCAGGGCCAAGATAAAGAGCGCACTTGCAAGCGAGAGCACATCATTCTGGTCTAAAGGGCGAGTGAATTCCTCATAAACCACGCACCCACCTCGATCTTGTCGAGAGGAACGCCTCCGTATGACATGTGCCAGACCAGGTAGGCTCGAGGTGTTTGAACTGCGAAGGATATGACGAAGGCTCAGTACTGACATGAAGATACGTACACTGGCTCAGTTAGTGATTTAAGTTTCGAGATTTATCTACATAGATATTTTTTGTATTTGCGACCACCCGATGTCTCCTTCACAACTTTAGGAAAAAGCGGCTGCTCTAGATGGTATGATTTACTGCCTCCGATACCGTTTTGCTGAGATACCGCAACAGCTGCCGTTAGCCAAAATAAGTGTGTGTGAAAACGTTTATTGTACTGAGGTCCGGAGGCTCGACTTCTCAAGCCAAGGCGGGCCGCTCCCACGTTGGCACTGTCAGGCCAAGCCTTTCAGCGACATCATGGGCCCTCTGGACTGCCCTTAGTTGGTCCTGAAACAATGGGCTTTGAATCCTTTTCTCCCACTGTGTCCATTCTTCATCGAGGTTGGGGAGAGTCGCGGGACACCCCGCCAGCATATGTCTGATTCCAATTATGCCATTACAATCATTGCATTCCATCTTAATCTCCCTCTCTGGATATATTTTATTAATGGTGTACGGTGTGGGATATGTACCCGTTTGCAATAAACGCAGTGAGACTGCCTGAGCCCTGTTCAGTTTTGAATGTGGCAATGGGAATTGTCTGCGTCCTAAATAGTAATGTTTGGTAACATCATTGTACGTTAATAAATGGTCTCTGGATTCCCTCGCTTGATGGTGAACGGCTCGGTTGTGACTGTCACGGTTAGCAAGTCCTCGTGCCAAGTCATGAGCAACCTCATTGAGGTTTACCCGAGTCTCGTCCACTTTCCCCATATGCGCAGGAAACCATCGGATTTCAGTTGTCATAATCACAATGTTTTCAAAAAGTTTAGCTGCAACTCCAGCTACGTAGCCTTTATCAAAACACTTTACAGCGGTTTTCGAATCACTGTAAATGAAGGCCCACTTATTACTCCTGATGGCTAGAGCAATTGCCGCTTGTTCCGCCACCGTGGGGTCCTTGGTAAAAATCGTGAGAGCGTCTTGCAACTTCCCTTGATAATTTGATACAATGGCCGTATAGGCTTCTTTACCGTTCACCCAGGCGGCATCAACTATAGCTGCCAGTTGGTTCTGCTGCTCTATTTCCTTCAAGAGTGCTTTAGCTCTTGCCTTTCTCCTTTCGACATTATATTCTGGATGCATGTTTCTGGGGAGAGGGTTGGTTCTGATCTTGCTCCTAACTTCAGTCATTAATTCTACTTCAGCCTCTATTGGACTCCTCGATGTATTCAGTTCTGCACCTATTGCCTGTAATACGTTCCTGCCAGCTCGTGACTTTGTCAATCTTTCGTGTTGCGCTAGCTGTTGGGCCTCCGCAATTTCTTGCATTGTATTGTGCACCCCTAGACTCATGAGTTTGTCGGTTGCAGCGTTACTGGGTATACCTAGGGCTACTTTAACGAGCTTCCTGAGCATCACATTAAGTTTGTTAAGTTCTGCCTGCTTCCATTTGAATAATCCAGCCACATAAGTGAAGTGACAGAGAGCAAAGGCATGTATTATCCTCAAAGCGCTGTCTTCTCCCAGGCCTCTGTGTCTATTGGTAATTATCCTTAGTAACCTAATGACCTCATCTGTTTTATTCGAGATATGTTGTATTGTTCTGTAGTTAGTATTGTTTCCGTCTATGTGATACCCAAGAACCTTGATTTTTTCAACTAGCCTGATTGCGGATCCTTCATGAGTATATAAGCACACTCTTGGCTCATCTTCCGGAATGTAACCTCTTGGTTTACGACCCTTTCTGCAATGTTTAATGACTAAGAGTTCTGATTTGGATGCCGAGCATTTCAACCCCATGGCTTTCAGTGTGTTCTCTACAACGTATAAACTTTCCTGTAATCTGTTCTCTGTCTGTCCTATATTGCCCTTGGCACTCCATATGGTTATGTCGTCGGCATATATCACATAACGTATACCCTCAATTTTCTCCATATTTCTTGCGACATTGGACATTGCTAAATTGAATAGCATGGGTGAGAGCACAGCCCCTTGTGGAGTGCCCCAATTTCCCAAATTCTTAGCTTCTGATTTAAGCTCACCCAGCATGAGTTGTGCAGTTCTATTTCTAAGAAAGTCCTTAATCATGTTAAAAAGTCTCTTACACAAACCCATCTCCGAGAGAACGTCAAGTATTGCCTTATGCTTTATACGATCAAAAGCTTTTTCCACATCCAATCCCAAAAGAGCTTTCGTATGCGCTGGGCTAGCCTGTATAAGTTGATGTTTGATCAACAGCATAGCATCCTGAGTTGACAGCCCTGGACGAAAGCCGATCAGGTTGTATGGGAGGATCTCGTTCTGCTCAACGTATTTCGTGAGTCGATTTAGGATGACATGTTCCATAGCTTTGCCTAGACATGACGTTAAGGAAATAGTAGCGCGATCGTTCCAGTGCACGTGACCTTCCATGCACCGAGCGTCCACCCGCCTCATAGCGCCGACTGAACAGTCTGAATCGTCATGCGCTTCTTGTGCACCTTCCACTCTGGTATGTGGTACTATTGTAAATGTAGACAAATCTCACTGTGCCAGACGACAAACCGGCTTTGAGTCTTCCTTTCTTTCCTCACCCGACTCATTTCCGTCTCGGCGCTCATCATGTAGCGTTCGGGCTGCTTGTTCTCGGGCCTCGAGGAGTTCTGCGGGGCATTTGTCGAACACGCAAGTGACGCTGCGATGAAAAAGGAAACGCAGATACCACGCATCGTGAAAATTCATGTTCAATAATGCGAAATGTTCGCCATACAACGCACGCAATTAGACGTTTGACCTTTCGATTTGTGCGTACCTAACTTCCGCTGTCGAAACCCCGCGTTAGGATATACAAGCAGACTGACTCACACCTTCTAGGCACTTGGCTACATGGAATGCTCTCGTGACGCGAGCCTTTTTCTTACCTCTTGAGTTCGACGAAGCCCTTCGTGAAGAAGTCCAGCCTGTCTCTTAGCGCTGTGAGCCTCCTGCAGGACCGGAATACAGACGCCGAGATAAGAAAAATCTGTGACGTTCCTGCATGATCTCACAAAGAAATGTGTTGGTGACAGTCTTTCTATACAGCAGGCGTACATAGTACAGACCTGTGTTTGTTTTAAACGCGTAAGCACTTCTGTGCTTACCCAATGAGAAAACCGTACGTCCGTTATGTAAGACGATCGTTTGCAAGACAGAGCCCGCACCAACGAATGATTTTTGCTTCGTGCTGACTGTCCATTCAACGCGAAAACACAGCGCTCACGGAGCTCTCAGCAAATGCAGCACACTGCCAGTTTCGCAGATCGCTTTCAAGGTCCTCGCGGCGGTGCTATTGACCCTTTTCGCGGAGCAGTTTGTTCTAGAGAAACGAGATGGCGCTTTGGGAGGTGCGCCGCATGTCGCCTCAGCGAGAGCGCACAAGTACGAAACCATTAACGCCACAGAACACCTGTATTACCGCTTCCACCTTGCTTCTGTGCGATCAGGTGTCCGAAATGCAACTGAGATTTCGCTAAAGCACCGTGCTCCAATCATGACGGATTGCATCATGTGGATTGAAGACTTCTGCAGTAGTTGGCCGCAAAGATGGTGACTGGTATACTAAGGAATGGAATGTATCCGAGTATCCAACTTCGCGGATCGTTGCTGAAATTTTCCGTACGTGTTACTGGCACTTCCGACATGTACGGCTTTCCTCGAGGATACTGAAATTTGCTCATCCGCCAGCGTTGTATCACTAGCGCTCTAACAAAGTGATTCTGCCCCGGACCGTCGACACGGGCGAGTGCCGCTCGTTAAACAACGACAAAGGGAGTATCGTCCATTCATGTCGTAGTTCGTTTCGCGCGCAGTATCTACACACATCTATTCCAACTGGCACGGCATCTTACGCCCACTCTATCGCCAAAGCGGCAATAAGTCAGCGGGCGCATAACTGAATATTTGCGCGCCGTATATGCACAATAAATGCACACACACATTGTAAACGTGGGGGCAATGGAGGCAGTTGAGGGAAGCAATAGACGCGCGCTACCACGTGATCAAACATGGCAGCGCCCACGGGATCGCCGCGAAAAGGGTTAATACGCGTGCCGCCGGGGGAGTACATTTCGGCAGGGTTCATAATGGTCCGATGCGGATGGATAATTCGCAAAAGGGCGATATCGGTTTATCGTGATCGGAATGTCCACAGAGCACCTTGCACCGCCGCCAGCATCGCTCCCTGACGCCACAGCGCTGGCGTATGCCCTGTAAACTGCACTAAACTAAGCACAGTCGATGGCATGCGCACTCACGAGGCTATCTTCATTTCGGTCAAGAGGCGATGCTGCGACTCTTGCGTGTAGCCGAGCTTCACCACCTTGAGCACGCTGTCGCCCGTATAAGTCTGGATGCGGAAGACCTCCGAGTTCTTGCCCTCGGCAATCTTCTCGAACTTGTCTTCCTCCTTTAAAACACTTGAGAAGTGAGATAGAAAGTAAGTGGCCAATGTGTAAGACACAATGGAGGAAATATAATTTTAGTTTACCATTCCTCACTGCGCTGTCAATTCCAACACCCGCGCGCTTTTTCTTGTTATATTCAGAAAGAAGACTTCACCATCAAAAGAAAATTCTCCGTACCCCCTCCAAACATTCTGAAAATTGGTCTTCCAAGTAAGCTAATCAAGTGAACTAGCTGGTAGCCTGCAAACGAGCAAACAAGGAGCTGTCATTGTAAGGAAGATGAATGTATCGATAATTCGAAGCACTAGAACAATGATTAACGAAAAAGTAGAAGTTTTGCACAAACGACGAAATATCGATTGCGATACCAAATTAGTAGACAGCTATACGAAGTATTGATAGTAGCCTTATCGGCCGTTAATTAATGTGACAAGCATGCTGTCGCGTCCGTACTGGCAAACATAAGCTTATATCACTCAATGAGCACCACGGACTCTTGCTGTCGAAATGCTAGCATGAGGAAGGAAGAGCGGCCACAGCAGCGAGCGAATTGACCTTCGTTCTGCATCTCGCTTCAAAGCGAACTCAGCGGCGAGAACTCGGCAGACACAAAACTATAGGCTCTCGGCGCACCTAGGCACGTACTAATCCCAGATCACTTTCAAGTTACGGCCCTCGTGGCCGCCGGTGTAGGATTCTACACCGGCCTATACCGCCGTATAGCTTTATACTTGCTTGCTATCACAATCGGTGCTTCGCCTTTCGGGCGAAGCTGTGACATTTTCCTTTCTTTCTCTTTTCTTTCCCTGCTCTATGTTCCGCTATTGACAATGCAACTCAACTGTAGTTTTCTGCGTGGTTACACATTGCCTAGTAGAGGAATCTGAGTTCCTATCAATCGGTTGATTCCGTTTTTTACCGAAAGTGGCCTTCAGTAGATCTTATGGAAAACAAATTGAATCGTATTGGATTGAAATATATATGTATTTAATTTCTCTATCTGGACGATCTTCTGACAGTGTTAAGTGGGACACCTTTCTGCATTATTGTTCTGCAAATAATAACCTTATGAAGCCAGCAGAAATGAAGCCAAGAAAAGCACAAGAGATGTTATTTGTAGTTTTATTTGAAGTGTAGGAATGATAAATTAAAGCGAAATCAGAGTGGATGAAAAAAAACAAAAGATTGTCGTAGGTAGGAGCCGATCCCACAACCCGAACATTACGCGAAGCAAATATTGATCGTCGCAGCACAGTAAAAAAATAAATATTGTTACAGGAGAAAGTAACTTGGCTTCAAATAAAGCTATGTCAATGAAGGAAAAATACATGGAAGATAAGAGTTAGTTTTGAAGCATTGGCTAATGCAACAAATAAGTGTTTTGTTCTTATGAAGTTCCCGCTACAATTTGTATGAAGATGCGATAAAATGTTACCGAGACCGCGTACATGTGGCTGAAGAGCTGGTCGAACGTCGCGAATGACTGCTGACCGCAGGCTGCGAGCAGGCTTGCGAACGCTTCGTCTATGTTCGCAGACAGGTGCTCAGAGCCCTGTGGGCAAGAAAAGCGTTTACAGGGTACGTTGAAAAGCAAAACAAACACGGAAGCAAGCAAGAAAACAAGCAAAAAACAAAAAGATAGATAGATAGATAGATAGATAGATAGATAGATAGATAGATAGATAGATAGATAGATAGATAGATAGATAGATAGATAGATAGATAGATAGATAGATAGATAGATAGATAGATAGATAGATAGATAGATAGATAGATAGATAGATAGATAGATAGATTGGATGAGTCCCGAACCACTTTCTTGTGATAGACGAGAAGAAGGGGAACAGAGGGCGCAGGAAGAACAACTGGCCGCACGCCTAATGCGAAGCCTAGTCTTCGCATTACGCGTGCATGCGCGGATTACTGTGCTTCAAGAAGTAGAGCTTGACGCTGTGGGACGGGGGTCAGAAAGATCACCGACGATTCCCATACTGCCTAATGCGAAATTTCAGCGCAGCTCTATACGTGTTTCCATGTCGCGATATAATGAGACATCGCACCGATCACCGCACCGACTGGTGCGCGACGCAGTATGTAGACCGGCCACACAGTTGCCGCTTCCAGGCAACTGCAGCTGATGCGACCGTAATCTTAACCAAAAAGCGCTTGCGGTGAACGCTATGCGCGAAGGCGACCTTTCTGGTTCTATTTTTCCCCGCGCAGCCGGTGCCGTCGCATCCGAGGGTGAGTAAGGTCCCTAGATAAATAAGGATGGGCGGACATGATCGGCTTATGGTGGTATCTCAAGGTGGCTTCCACTGCTGTCTTCTTCATGCTTCCGCTCAACACCTTCTACTGGTCTAGAAGGTATTCTTCCACTGCAGCCTCCTCCTCCACTTTCTTCCCCGCTCTGGCTTCGCTCTCGCTTTCGCTGCGCTCTGCTACGCCGCCGAGGCACGCCGACGCTCAACGCTGCGCTCGAAAATGTTGCGAAGAAAATGTTGCCTTGAAGACCAACCAGCGGATCGTCGTCTTCCAGGAACTCTGTGCGAGAGGTCGAGGTGGAGGCGGTGTCGGTATCCTCTGCGTTGTCTTCAGGACGACCTTGGTATGGTCCTCCGGCTCATAGCTGACTTCGGACAACGAGAGCTCTCGTACGGTGTGCCCGCATGCGGGAGAGCCGTCGCCACTGGTACAGGGCGCATGCCAAAACACAGAGTCCCAGAAAAGTGCCGAGGGGCACGCTTTAAAATAAAAATTCTGGGGAAGTGTATCTGGCGGATAAACTACAATACCTCTGTTTTGCAGCAGTCGTTCCACACTGTCTTATGTAAAGCTGCAAAGAGGAGACACAAGGTACAGATCCGCGCATGACATGGAGTGCGACGTGAACTTCGCTATCAAAAACCACATCCCTCGAGTAGCAACGGGGTCCAACAGTTTTCAGCGTGTTCCAGCAATCGGAACAGCCACCTTTCGGACGCGTTCGCACGTCATATCGGACGCCGCGTTGTGCCATGTGCGCCGTGCTTTAAAGGAACCCTAAAGAGAAACACTAATCTGAGCTGCATTTTTGTATGACGCTTCTACGGCACTAATGAAGTTATTCAAACCGCGAAAAGAAAGCTCGTAAGACAGAAATGACGCAACAACAAAGAAATGTGGCTCTGCCGTTATATGGAGTAGTTGTAAGCATGAAATGGCTACCGGCAATGCAGATTGGTTGGAGATGATGCTAGCCACAATCTTAAAATGGGTGTGCATGTTAGCAGCGGCACACCCCAGCACCCCGTACCACACCAGTGCACAAGGTTCCATGTGGACGCGATAGTTTCCTGTCGCAGACAGACCCTCATTAAAAGTCTCGTCTCGGTCAAACAGCCGTCCGTGGTGTGCCGGACGCCACCGGCTTGGACGCTGCCGGACGAGCCGGGCGCGTCGCGGACCTAGAGACCCATGACGTTGAAAGGAGCATAGACGACTCTTTCTCAACGCCAACAGATGAGAGTCGGGCGCATAGTGCTCTGTATCCGCCTTTTGGATGTCGCTATTGGAAATGACAAATAAAAGTTCAGCGTACTGGAAGTTAAGCTTGAGGGATGTTGTGAAGATACAGTTAGAAGAACTCGGAAGAAATAGGTTATGTAACTTCTTTGGAGGGTAACTAGTCTATGTAAGGCGGCCTTGACGGTTTGCCCCTTTGATCTCGTTTCGCACTCGCAACTTGACCGGATGTTCTCGTTTCAGTGCCCGGTTAAAGCTCTGGCTTCTGGCTCAAGGTCGCTTGAAGGTTAAAACATCATGGGGTTTTACGTGCCAAAACCACTTTCTGATTATGAGGCACGCCGTAGTGGAGGACTCCGGAAATTTCGACCACCTGCGGGTCTTTAATGTGCACCTAAATCTAACCACACGGGTGTTTTCGCATTTCGCCCCCATCGTAATGCGGCCGCTGTGGTCGGGATTCGATCCCGCGACCTTGTGCTCAGCAGCCCAACACCATAGCCACTGAGCAACCACGGCGGGCGACACTTGAAGGTCGCCGTCAACGGGAGCTAGAATCATTTCATGCTTAATGTAGCTTAAAGCGGGAAGCGACGTCACCTTGTATTTTCCATATGGAAGCGCGCAGTATGGCTTCAAGGATTTCGAGGGCGTCTGCTGGTACTCAGTTAGTGTGTAGGATAGAGTTTGATACAATAAAATAATTACTAGACGGAACTCTGGTGGTAGTGTCTATGGGGGCGATAATGGGAGCAGTTGCGCCAGCGTGGGCATTATGGCGAAATACATGGATTTGCCTAAACTTCGTCATTCTGGCTTCAAACGGCTCTGTGGCTTTATAAATTCCTGATTTTCAAAAGTGTACTGCGCAGTGAATAATGAACGAAACATTAAAATTTTCCGATGGCAGGATTCGAACACGGGACCTCTGGCACAGAGGCCTGATATTGAAACGATTAAGCCAGGCACGCATGTATAGATAGGAGATGCGAAACGCGCTTATGAATTTATTGTGGGCATGCCAGTGCCTTGTTGCTAATGGCGCGTTTCGGTTATGCCACCTCGTCAAGCTAAGTCGTTGCCATTAGTAGCGATTGTGCGGGTTCGCAGCGTCTTTTGCACTTTGAAGGGTATAGATTGCTCTGAAATTTACGACAAGTAATGCACATAAATGGTAATATACAAAGCCACAAGAACGTCTGAATCCACAAGCACGAAGATCAGAGAAATCCACGTGCTTCCCATCATTCCCATGGTGGGTCAACCAACGCAGCGCCAGAGTTCCCTCTAGTATATATATTGTGGGAAACGCCGTGTAAGATGCACAAGGATCTGTTCCAAGATAGCCTAAAGTCGATAAGCTCAAATGCGATGCAATCTGACATCACCATGATGTCAAACTGCGAGAAAAAAGATGGGACTGTCATTTTCATTCTCTAGGCTAATTAATTAATCGATATTGCCTCAAAATATAAAGAAAACAGAGTTTTGAAAGAATACATTGCAGTGTAAATTGATTTAGTATCTTTCTTCAGTGTCCATTTAAAGGTTACATTCGTGCAGTTGCTATTAGTTAATGGAAACGTGCACGTTGTTTACCGCTCATCAGTACAATTGTTGGTCCGTTATCGTTCTCGAGTAGAATGCTGTCGAGTATCTGGCTCCGAACATCATTAGTTCGCAAAGGGGTATATTCGGGCAAAATGAGATCACGCTACTTGCATCGGGGTTGCGAAAACGCCCTGTTCTTAGTGGGAGTATGCTTACATGCAGGGGCGTAGCCAGGGGGGGGGGGGGGGGGGCTTATGGGGCTTCAGCCCCCCCCCCCGAAATTTTTTCGTGCTGCCATGTGCCGCCGACCAAAGCGACTCCCGGCGCCAGAAATCATGCTCGATTTTGCCTAGAATGTCCTTAATTCACGCTCGCAAAGACATTTTAGCGCGAACATTGCTAAATCGGGCTGGATTTCGGGGCAACGCCCATGCATCGGGAGTCACATATCGTAACGCAAGGAGCCCCACCGGGCACAAAATTTCAAGGGCGTTGTGAAGGCTAGCGGGCTCGTCTCGGCATCTCGTGGAGGCCGCGGAATCTACGGAGCGCTTGGATTTCAATTCTGAAACGTTGTGGGTATAAAGTTCTCATAACATTTTGATGCGAAAGGTCCATTGACATTTTCAAAGTCGTGCTTTAGATTTTCAATTCCGGAACTTCTTGGGTTTAATGCTGTTGTAAACATTTGACGCGAAAGGTGCATCGACTTTTCTAAAGTCGTACATCGGGCCATACAACGAGACAAGCCAAATCAACATACTATCAGACAAGTTGACAAAGCACGCAGCGAGGTCCGATAAGACAAAGCGTTGTGGCGGTTCATTTGTGCAGTCAGGTCACAGAAAAGAGTATGAACATTTTTTTTCACCTGCGCCGAAGCATCCATGTCAAGACTCTAATAATAATAATATTTGGGGTTTTACGTGCCAAAACCACTTTCTGATTATGAGGCACGCCGTAGTGGAGGACTCCGGAAATTTTGACCACCTGGGGTTCTTTAACGTGCACCTAAATCTAAGCACACGGGTGTTTTCGCATTTCGCCCCCATCGAAATGCGGTGTCAAGACTCTAGAGCCACCATTGTAACTAAGTTCTTATTCATTTTTCTACCTAGACTTTTATTCGCGAGGGTATATTGAGCCTCTTTCTCATTTGTTTTTCTTTTTTTTTCTCGCAACCCGCGAACTGCCGATCCAGCCAGAGCGCATGCGTTTTTCTCGTGCTGCATCGATAACCGCGGGCCGCACTTGGATGCGCGTTTGTTTTTCTCTGGCCGACTGCATTTTCGCCTGGCAGAGTTTTGGACGTTTTCTGGCTAGCAGACGAGAAAAAGAAACAATGCATAGTCGCTCGCCGCCAGCACTGTGGGGACTCGATGGATTGCAACGCGTTCGCTTTAGCGCAATCTCTCCGGAAAATTTTGTCTCGCCGGTGTAGGATAGCGAGCAGTACGCGTATGGTTTCTGTGGACCAAGCGTCACACGTTTTCTTCGATATTCCTTCGGTAGCCACACTAGGTGCCCAAAGTAGGCATTCGATTGTAGCCAACATGCTTTCCTTTGCGTTATTCTATTTCGCCGCCCCCCGCCCACAAAAAACAAAGAAGACATTGTTGCGGCGCAGCGAATTTTCGCATGGTGAAAGTTCGATTTTGTTACTTCTTTTGCGGAAAGTAATGGGCGACGGGACGCTTCAGTTGCCGGATACTATTTCATTATTGCGATAGCAGCTTTATGAAGAATCCAGGCGCATTTCTGTCGTTGCCCTCGTGTTCCGTATAAATAACGGTCAAGGGCGATAACATCGTGACCGCGCGCCGCATGCTCTATGTGCGAGTGAAAAAGTGCAGGGGGAAGGGGAGGGGGTGAGCCGACGATGGTGGCCGAGTCTTGTGTGCGCAAGGGAGAAAAGCGGGAAGGAAGCGCGCCGCCTTCCGTCGCACGCAATACATTTTGGGAGTGGAGGGAGGGGGGGGGGTGCTGTGATCTGTGAATCTGTGGTTGCGGAACCTGTTTATTTGCCTTGTTTGACGCATTATATATGGTGACTTTTTCTTAGGTACGTAGATTTATTGGTGACTTATGCGTATATTTAAATATCTTGTTGCGAGGTTTTGTGCATATGCGCAGTGAACATTGTTTCCAGTGACAATTTTTTGCCCTGTATCAAGCTGTATCTTCACATTTGTATGTTCCATTGTATCTTCGCATTTCTAATGTCCCAAGGCGAGTCAAATGAAAGTGAGACAACCCACCCCGCGCAATAATGGTTCGGTTCATTATTTTCGATGCATGTGCGTAGCACATACGCATCTACTTTACAAGTGACATGCAGAGGTGAGGTTAAATGTTCTTTAATGCGCTTATACACGGGGTTGAACATGGTTGCGTGACATAATGGAACTTCAAAAGTTGAACAGCTTGGTGTCGTGAGGTTTTTGACAAATGAAGATGTTTCCCAAAAAGAAATTATTCGCCGTATGGCTGCCGTATGCGTTGAACATTGCGTGTCATTGGCCACTGTGAAGCGTTGTAGCAAACTGTTCAAAGAAGCACATGAAAGTTACAAAGACGATCCATGGCCGGGCCAAAGCCACCGTGCAATCACTTCCAACACAATTGAAAAGGCCGTGGTTGCTCAGTGGCTATGGTGTTCGGCTGCTGAGCACGAGGTCGGGCGAATAGAATCCCGGTCACGGCGGCTGCATTTCGATGGAGGCGAAATGCGAAAACACCCGTGTACTTAGATTTAAGTGTACGTCAAAGAACCCCAGACGAGAGTGACGACTTTTTATCTGCAATTGCGACCGGGGATGACTCATAGTGCCGCTACTGCTAGCCTGAAACACTACGGCAAAGCTTACAGTGGAAACATTTGAATTCACCACTCCCAAGGAAAACAAAGGCCGTCATTTATGCAAAAAAAGCGTTGACTTCTTTTTAGATCGTTAGGGGCCACTATTGATCGAATTTCCTTAACCTGGAGAGACTCTAAATCGTTTCAGATATTGTGAAAGATCGGATCAGCTGCGTGTCGCAATTAGGAATCAAACGACGTGGAAAATTGAGCATTGGGGACATCTTGCTTCACGACATTGCCCGGTCCCACGTCGCTGATGTGGTTAATACAAAACTGGCAAAGTTCAAGTGGGAAACGCTGCAACATCCCTCATGCAGCCCACTCAGTGGCTATGGTGTTGGGCTGCTGAGCACGAGGTCGCGGGATCGAATCCCGGCCACGGCGGCCGCATTTCGATGGGGGCGAAATGCGAAAACACCCGTGTGCTTAGATTTAGGTGCACGTTAAAGAACCCCAGGTGGTCTAAATTTCCGGAGTCCTCCACTACGGCGTGCCTCATAATCAGAAAGTGGTTTTGGCACGTAAAACCCCAAATATTATTATTATTATCATGCAGCCCAGACCTGTTGCCTTGCATCTTCCACATTTGGTAAAATTTGAAGAAACTGCTCAAGGGAACCAGATTCGTGTCGGAAGATGACGTGTAGTCATTTACAGATTTTCGAGGCAGCAACCCAAGGAGTTTTATGAGACGGGAATTACGCGACTCGTTAGTAGGGCAAGTGTCTAAATACTCATGGTGACTACTTTTAAATAAAGTACCCCCTTTGTCATACATTCGCATTGGCTCACTTTCATTTGACTCGCCCTCGTATATCCTTCAGAACTCCTGCTTTTTATATGTGCTCTCTGTTTCGTCTATAATTTCGGAGCAATTACTCGCAATGCACAACCGGTGACAGCTGCTCCTGCGCAATACATTCTAACAAAGGAAAGCGTCATTGCGATTTTCCCCTGGTCGTTGCATATGTACAAAAATGTAAACAAGGTTGTTGAATGACAGACATATATATATATATATATATATATATATATATATATATATATATATATATATATATATATATATATATATATATATATATATATATATATATAGATTCCTCGACTAATTTTATAAGGAGCAGGCCGAGCTGCAAAGTGAGCCCCCCCCCGAACGAAATTTCTGGCTACGCCACTGCTTACATGGGTTCTGTTAGGGTGGCCGTTAAAATACCTAAACTAAGAGCGAGTTCGAGCGAGGGGTGAACAAAATGGTATCATGGGCATTCAGAAGGGAGGACGTAGTAGAAGGGAGCCTGCGGAGATATTTATAAAAGTCAAAGTAAAAAAAAAGGAACGATAAAAAGAAACCGTACGTGGTGGGCAACGGACGAGTCGATTTCGTCTAAAAACGAATGCTTTCTTCTCGTTCTTGCGTAAGCTTGATTCGCTTTACCTGACTTATGAGGTCCATGGCAGTGCATTCGATGAGGCAGTGAAAGCAATGCCCAAGAAGCAGCCTGGTGCTCTTCACCACAGTCCAGGAGACCTTCTTGAGCAGGAATAGGAATGCTGCGGCGACAAGTGCGAGGGCGAGGAGCATGACTGTCGAAAGGTCTGTGCTTGCGCTTCCGAGGACCGGGCAGGTGCCACCGAACACTTCTTCTTTTCTTCTTCTTCTTCGTCCTTGTGCTCCCGGCTTCTGGTCCAAACCAGCGCAATTTCTGCCCTCTACCAAGTGCGCGTGGTCTCGTGCTGCGGGGCGATCGTCTTTTTCGCGTGCCTCACGATTATACGATGTCCGGCCAGTGCAACGCAGCTGTCGCCTTCGACGAATTGCGTTGGACAAGCACGAGCTCGGCGGTCGCCACTCGGACGCTTGCGCACGCTGCCACAGGACGGGGTGGACGACACCAATCGGCGATGACGCCTTCCTCTTGGGTCCCGTCTGTCGTTTGCTTCCGCTTGTTCTTTTATAGCGAAGCTGTTTATGTGTACCCTGCGCCGTCGTTGTCGGAGTTCCCTGACGCTGTCGTCGTCAGCAATGGTTCGAGCGTCGTCGTCTCCTTCCACAGCGCTACTGCACAAACGCGCTCGTGCTGCTGCTCCCGCATTCGGCGTCGTGTTCCGGAGCTGCCTGCGTTGCCGCTCGGCATTCTATCGTAGAATTTCACTTTTCTTCTGTCGTCATGATGGGGAGGCCACGTTTACGGCCATATGAGCCATTGCTTAAGGACGTATGAACCATTCATTGTCTTACGAGACGGACTGATTTAATTTTCGAGCAATCTAACGTTGAAGAATCACAAGCGGCAATGCCGGGCGAATGTTGCTACCACCCCACCGGGCAAACTCGAGACATCTTTTGTGTTTGCGTGTAAATATTCTGTCAAGGCGTTTATTGACAGGGTACTCGAGGAGAGAGAACTCGGTGCGGTAGCCAAAAATCCTTCGAGCAGTCCGAACCGGCCTTCGTGCGTAAAGCGCTAGTGATGCGCCTGACTAACCGGCACTTCTTTATATTTCATACGCAAGAGATGCACCGGGCTAGCCGGCGCTTCTTCATCGTTACATTTGTCGACCGGAGAAACAGGCGCCATCCTGGCGATCTAAACATAAGGTAAAATGGAGGGATCGTAGAAGGGCTCGAGCCGATCTACGTGAACAGTTTCGCGACCGCGACGGCGCTGATCAGAAGACGGCGACCCAGGCTCTACGACATAGTTGACGGGAGAAGTTTGTGCAATAACACGGTAAGGTCCATGATATCGTGGAAGCAGCTTAGGAGAAAGGCAAGGAGCTAAAGGTGGAATCCACAGACAAACCAATGAATCGGAAGGGAAGCTTGGGGGGTCAGAGCCACCCCGACGAAGCTTCTGCTGTGTCTGATCTGCGGTGGTAAGACAGCGGGTGAGTTGTCTGCATTCTTGGGCATGCTGCGCAGCTTGGGAGACAGGAACACATTCTGGTGAATCAGGGTGGTAGGGTATAATGGTATCGATGGCGCAGGAAGGTTCGCGGCCGTACAGTAAGAAAAACGGAGAGAAACTAGTATTGGCTTTAGTGGCAGTATTATAGGCGAACGTGACGAACGGATGCACAGCGTCCCAGTTGAAATGGTCGGACGCGACGTGCATGTTACATGGCGAGCATGTCGCCAAGAGAACTCTTGAAACGCTCCGTCAACGCGTTCGTTTGCGGATGGTATGCGCTAGTGGTCCTGTGGATGATGTGACACTCGTTCAGAAGCGACGTGACGACTACAGCTAGGAAAGCGTGGCCTCGATCACTAAGAAGTTCACGAGGGGCTCCGTGACGAAGAAGAAAATGCCGCAGTATGAATGATCCAATTCTTCGCTATTCAATGCTATTTCAATAGCTATTAGGAAACTTATGCTCCATATTAATTTCGAATAATCCACCCATTTCTTGGCAAATCCCCCAGCGTGGGTAGGCGCCACACGCATCACAGGCTACAACAACAACAACAACAACAACAACGTCTTGGGCAGTGGCAGATGGAAGTGCAGCGGTTTCTGCATAACGCGTGAGGTGATCCACTGCAAAGATAATTCAGCGTTTGCCAGCCGCGGTACAAGGAAGTGGATGGTAAAGGTCACTTCCGACGCGATGAAAAGGACGGGACGGATAAGGAAGCGGCTGCAAAGGTGCGGCAGTGTAAGTGAGGACCGACTTTTGGCGCTGGCAGTCGATGCAGCAGCGGACGTACTTGCGAACGAACTTGCACATGCCAGGCCAGTAATACCGGAGCCTAAGGCGGGTGTAGGTCTTTAACACGCCACCGTGTGCACATTGGGGATCCGTGTGAAACGATGCGCATAAATCAGCCTGCAGATGACGCGATATTACGAGGAGCCATCGCCGACCCTCGGAGACATAGTTGCCACGGTAGAGGGGTTGGTGGCGAACATCAAAGTGATGCGCTTGCCGTGGCAGCGTCCTAAATGCTGTTACAGTTGCAGGATCAGCGAGAAACGCCGAAAGCGAAGAAATCCACGGGTCTTTGCTCTGCTCAGAGCGCATGTGGTGGCAGGTGCTGACAGGACAAAGTTGAGTGGGCAAAGACTGTTAGCGTCAGGTGAAATGTGCGAGCGGGAGAGAGCGTGGGCATCGGTATGGTTGCGTCCAGAGCGGCACACGACACGGACGTTGTACTCTGGCCAGCGTGCGAGGTGGCCAGATGGGCCTTTCAATGAGGAGAACCAGCACAGTGCATGGTGGTTCGTTACTACATGAAATTCGTGGCCGTATAAATAAGGTCGAAATTTCGTAAGGGCCCACAGTATGGCTAAACACTCCTTTTCTGAAACAGAGTAGTTAAGCTCCGATTTTGTCAGCGTGTGGCTAGCATAAGCAACGACGTATTTCTCAAGACCACGTTTGCGTTGGGCAAGAACTGCCCCAAGGCCGACTCCACTAGCATCTGCATGGACCTCAGTTGGGGCAGCGGGATCAAAATGTCGCAGAATAGCAGGAGAGGTGGGCAGACGGCGAAGGGGTTGTGAACGCGTCATCGCATGATTTCGACCAGGCGGATAGGGCGTTGTCTCCAGCCAGCAGTTGATTCAAAGGGGCGATAGGAGCAGAGACCGATGAAACTGCGTAGTGTCTTCAGGTTTGGGGGTTTGGGGAACTCCGCAACTGCACGGAGTTTTGCAGGATCCGAAAGCACGCCTTCTTTGGGTACGACGTGGCCAGAATTTTTTTATGGTAAGCTGCAGGCCAGCCTTAGTAAGGCCGCTTAATACCTCTTAGTCGTTGGAGATGAGTCGGGAAATCAGGTGAGAAGACAACGACATCATCTAGGTAGCACAAACACGTATGCCACTTGAGACAACGCAAGATGCTGTCCATCATACGCTCGAAAGTAGCGGGCGCATTACATAGGCCGAATGGTATGAGATTAAATTTGTATAATCCGTCCGGTGTGACGAAAGTGGTTTTCGAGTGGTCAGCCTCTGCCATGGGGACTTGCCAATATCCAGACCGCAAATCCAAAGAGGAAAAGAACTCGGCACCTTGCAAACAGTCAAGAGCATCGTCTATGCACGGTAGGGGATAACGTCCGTGCGCGTAATTTTGTTAAGGTGTCTGTAACCTACGCAGGAGCGAATAGAACCATATTTCTTTTTTACGAGGACGATTGGTGATGACCACGGGCTGTGGGACGGCTGAATCACGCCACGCCGAAGCATATCGCTCACTTGTTCGTCGATGACACGGCGTTCAGAAGCTGAGACACTGTAAGGAAGCTGCAGGAGTGGGGCGTGCGAACCGGTGTTGATACTTTGCCATACTGCGGTGGTGCGGTCCAGATAAAGTTCATGGCAGTCGAAGGAGGCGGTACATTCGCGTAGCAAGCTGAAAAGTTGCGCGCGTTGTGTGGTTGTCAGACCACCGGAGATTGACGGATGGAAGCACTCCAACGGCGGTCGATTGGCACTGTCCAGGGAGGCGAGGGATGTCGAATGTGCGTCGTCGGGAGCATTGAAGAGCATTGAAGAATCCACAGTTTGCACGTAACCGATGCACTCTCCGCGATGCAAAGTAATCGGCAGAAAATACACATTGCACACACACATGACACCACGGCCAGCACTGAGAGCAGTGACGGCAAAGGCCAACGGAAGGGAATGGTGACGGACGGAGAAGTCACATGGTGTGAATAGCAGGGTTGCGTCACGTTCTGATGGGCAAGATGCGGAGACGACGGTGGCTGACTGAGGAGTGATATCAGCAACTTCGGCCACATGCATTCGTGTAGACGTCACAGGATCTTGGTCCATGGCTGCATCGGCAAGAAAACACAACACCACCTCGGCGCGGGCACAGTCAATGATGGGATTGTTTGACGAAAGGAAATCGCAGCGTAGGATAACATCGCGGGAGCAGGACGGCAGCGCAACTAATTCAATGATATGAAGCGACTCCTCGATGACAACACGTGCAGTGCAGGCTCCCAATGGTTCGACAGGCTGTGCGCTCGCAGTACTCACACTCCGGAAAGTGTCGTCATTACTTTTCCTATTCGTCAGCAAAGTCCTGCGCGTAACGCCGAAATTGCTGCGCCCGTATCGACCAGTGCGAATGTTCGAATCCCTTCGACGTATACCTCAATGACGCTGCAGGGGTTGTTTCGAGGCCTTTGGCAAATCGAAGCGGACGCAGTTCTCGCCTCGGGAACTGCGACACTTAGTTTCCCTGAGATAGAGGGCATGGCCGGCGTCTCATTGGTGAGTTATAGCGGCGGTGTGGGGATGGGGAACGACGAGCATGGTTGAGTACAGGGGTTTCATCCGGTGGCACAGGAGATTGCAGTTGTCGAGGGGCGTAAGTGCTCTTGGGTCGGCGCTTCTCATACATTTGCAGCATACGGTGTCGACAAAAGTGGGCAACGTGTCCCGGAATACCACTAGGTAACAGATTGGGTGGTTGTCCGCGGAGCGCCAAGGATTTGGCTGACGTGCAGGCGGTGAGAAGGAAATTGGGGCGTTCGCGCGACAGCTTGGAGAGGTGGACGTGAAGCGAAGGGCGGCCGTGCATAGACGTCAGCGTACGTCAGGGGCGCCGCGACGGTAGGCGGTTGAATAACAGCTGGCAGG
This sequence comes from Dermacentor albipictus, assembly GCF_038994185.2. Taxonomy (NCBI): domain Eukaryota; kingdom Metazoa; phylum Arthropoda; class Arachnida; order Ixodida; family Ixodidae; genus Dermacentor; species Dermacentor albipictus. The sequence continues at coordinate 144,659,955 of NC_091825.1, read as the reverse complement.
CATTCGGCGACTTGCTCCTTAATGACGCTCCGTAGCCCCGGTTCAATGGAGAGTATGGTTGCGTGTTCGTAAAGGGCACAAGGGAAAGCTGCCGAGCAACTTCTTCTGATACGAATTCTTTTATCTGGTGCATTAGAGGCGACTCGTCAACATCTAGCGTCAGACTTGAGACAGCGGCGACTTCTGAGGACGGATGTCGTGTGACTACTCACTGCCTTCGAAGTTCGTCGTAACACTGGCACAGCGGAATGATCACAGACAACGCGCGGTCGGGTTTTGGGCGACCAACATTTGAAAGGCCTTGTCCTCAATTCCCTTGAGGATATGCCTGATCTTGTCAGCTTCTGGTATCGTTGCGTCGACTCTGTTGCACAGAACAACGACGTCTTCGATGTAGCTGGTGAAATTCTCACCTGGTTGCCGGGCGGGCCCGCAGGACGACCAAAGACTTCTGTGAAGTTGGTCTTGAACGCCGACCACGTCGGTATGTCGGATTAGTGGTTACAATACCACAAATGTGCAACGTTGCTCAAGTAGAAAATTACGTTGTTGAGCTTTGCCGTATCGTCTTAGTGATTATGCGCGCTGACTCGGTCGTACGAGGCGAGCCAGTCCTCGGCGTCCTGATCACCGGTACCCGCAAATATAGCAGGATCCTACTGAAGCTGGACGCCAGGACAAATGACAGTTGGTGCAGTGACTGCAGCTTGTTGAGCTGGATCGTCAGGCATGGTTCGAGAAGGCCGGGCAGTATCGTCCGGCATGGGCCGAGATGGTTAACTGAAGGGTTCATCTTCGAAGTTCCAGCATTGATGCAATCGTACCCCGCACCTCCACCAAATGTCAAGGTGTTTATTGACAGGGTACGCGAGGAGAAAGATGTCGAACTCGGTGCGGTAGCCAAAAAACCCGGCGAGCAGTCCGAACCGGCCCCGTGCGTAAAGCGTTGGTGATGCGCCTGACTGACCGGCACTGCCTTACATTTCATACGCTGGAGACGCGCCGGGTTAACCGGCGCTTCTTCTTCGTTACAGTTCTAATACCTTTAGGTGAAGTTGTACATTTCTATCTATTTTTCTTTCTCTGTGCATCAGTACTGAAAACTGCATGTTGAATAAATTGTTGATTGATTTATTGATTGACTATGGGCCGGTTCTGCATCAGGCTTTGTTGTTCTGAGATAACTTCCGAAGTTCAAACACTCTTGGTTTTTGCACACTATTAGGTGCGTCGTTGTTGTTGTTGTTATCCTGAGTGGCCGTGGCACATACCCACAGTGGGGCATTGGCCAAGAATCGGGCGGTTTAATTAGGTGCCTAAAATAATAATGATAACAAGGGAGTTAACAATTTGGGCGTGTGAGTTTAAAAGTAAACGTTTTGCGTTTGGAGAAAAAAGGAAATAATCAGATGAAAACCGGGTATAAGATAATAATAATAATAACAATAATAATTAATAAAAGATAAGAAATAAAAGAAAGCTATGGTTGGGAGGGAGAACGATCAATCTAACATGGAAATCGATTAGTTTCGATGAGGTAATTTTGGATCGCCAAGCAAACATTTCTGTGGCTGAACCCAACAATGGAGGCTCCAAAAGATAGGATCACAGGCACTGATAAAGTCAGACCAATAGAGCGAAGCGGGATTTCGAGTAGTCCTTTTCTTATAATAGAAAAACGTCTGCAAGACAACAAGAAATGATCTATTGTCTCCGCTTCGCCACAGAATGAGCATAATGGTGAGGGGACCAGACCAGACCTGTGGAGGTAGAAGTTCAATGCAGGTATACGGCAGCGCAGCTTCGTGATGGACACTTCAATTTTCCGTGTTCGGCAAAAATTTCTGTTCCAAGGGTGCAGGATATGTCCGTAATCCACAGAGTTAGTAATTGCGGAGCCTGATATTGACTGTATAATGATACTCCTGCGAAATCTAGCTGCAGTTACATAAGCAGTCAAAGGGCAGCAAGGAAGAATCGGGCCACTTATCGATGCCTTGGCTAGAGAGTCTGGAATTTCATTAATGATTAGTCCTTTATGGCCGGGCACCCAAATCAAACGCACGCTTCTCAAGTAACCAGGTACCAATGATTGAAATGTCCTCATCACGCGAGAATCACTAGAAGCAGTAAGGGATGAGCACAATGATAAAGAATCAGTAACTATCACGGCTGACGTAATCGATGGTCCTAATTTGCGTAATGCCAGCACCACGGCCATGAATTCGGCTAAAAAAATCGGTATGAAATCTGGCAGCCGAAGAGAAAATGTCCAATCGAGAATCGGGGAAAATATTCCTACACCTGACTTTTCTTCACATTTTGAAGCATCTGTAGCAATTACAACGTTTGTTTGAAGGTTTTTCAGGTGATCTTGTAATATACCGTCTAGGATACGGTGTGGCAGTAATTTTGCGTCACTTTTTCTCTAAGGTTGTTTCGTCTTCTTTTCCTAATATTGTTATTTCTGTAACATGGATTTGCCGTGAAGTCACCACTTCAGAATTTTTTCCACCTAACCACGACATATTCCGCAGTGACCGGGACTTCAGTGGGCTTAAGCAAACAAGTGGCGGCAGACTGATAGCTACTGATAGTTCACTGAGATGTGTTTTCGTAAAGATTTAGAAAGTGTGCGTGAGTCGGCTTGGCTGTAAATCAGCCTATCGCGCTATGAAAAATGGTTAATTGGATCTGTATGTGTACTGCCGAATATTTATCATGTCTTGTTTCATGTGGGTACCTACTCTATTTAAAACATCATGTCTTCCCGTGGGAAGCACAGATTACTGCTGGTTCTTGGCGCTCTTGCCTCCACGTCCCTCTCCCTCGGTAAACCCAGGCCTTTACTCGATAAAGGGGTTTGGCGGCAGCTCCCGCGGGTCAACCTGCTCGAGCCCGGAACTTTTTTGCAAACGTTGGCCCTTCGAGGCGCATTCCCGACTCTAGCTCTAGTGTGCGCTCAAACTGAGCAGGTTTTTAGTCACCGTCACAGGAAAGATTTTCAAGAACAGAAAAAAAAACGTCCACTTTGTTCAAACAAATACGGTAGTCTTGAAGGACACTTCAGCAGACTAAACTTAGTGTTGTTTTTTGGTCTCCCTTTCAGTTGTTGCAGACAGCGAATCCGTTTCAGTGTACGTTTGATGCTTACCCGAGTGGCCACAATACCCTCCTTTGGTCACATTACGAGTACGTCAAGCTAAACCTAGCATGTTGCGGCTGACTCTCCCAAGGCGCGGTGGACGCATTGGGCGAGTCCGTCGGCCGCATCGTCGAGGCCCTGCACAGACGTTATATGCTCGGCAACAGCTTCATCGTGTTCACCAGTGACAACGGTGGCATGCTGTGGGAAACGTTCTCGAACACTGGCTCCAACTGGCCGCTGCGGGCTGTCAAGGGCACGCGGTGGGAATGCGGAATCCGTGCGCCGGCGCTTGTGTGGAGCTCGCTACTCGAGCGTGGTTCCCGGGTGGTCATGCCCTGACCAGTGCATTTGGTCGACTGGCTGCCCACTCTGTACTCGGCTGCCGGTGAGTGTCGACTCCAGAAAGGTACCGCTAGAAGGAAGCGCCGAATCAGATTACAGTAGACAACGCTTTTTTGTTTGAAAGCTCTATCTGGGATTTATTTGCTGCCAAAAGAGCCGGGGAGCCTGCCGTAAATAGTCTGGTAATTAACAGGAAGCTAACGTGCTGTTTCGGGTAACGAAGGACTTAAGAAAGTTAAAAGAGCACGAACGCTTCGATTACCGGGACACGTGAATTATTAACAAGGGGAAGGTACGTATGAAAGTGTGACATGGAAAATACTCAAGAAGCTTTTAGGCCTGAAATAACCGTGTAAGCTAGAAGCGTTTAAGAGCCTTAACGTCTGCGCAATAACGATTCATCTTGATCAGGTGGCCGCATCAGTCGCCTATAGGCGCCATTGACGGCCTCGACCAGGGCCAGCCCTGTCTAATGCGAAATCCGAAGGTGCCATGATGAGGCCTCGCAATGAATTCCTGTAAGCACTTACTCCGCTTGTGGGCTGTCGTTCTACCAGCACGGTGACCACAAACTCGTATCGCAGATCGGATGTCCCAAGTGCAGGGTCCCTTTGGCGACGATACACCCCAGCAACACATCCACACACCAGGCGGCATGCCCGAGTTTGAAAGCGAGGAGGCCGCGGTGCAGCACTTAGGCCGGCTGATGAAGTCGTCGCAAACCTGGAAGACCCCGAGGAAGGTGGTCGACCGCGGAGGTGGTTTGGTGGTGTCATCCGGCTAGCGTCAGAAGGTCGCGGTGCGGTGCTTGTGGCAGGATCCCTCTCTGTCGGGTATTGAAGTGCACGGCGAGGGCCGATACCTGTTCGACACACAACGTGATCCATGTGAACTCAACAACCTGGCGTCCAGAAAGCCGTTGGCAAGAGCGGATTACGGAATGCTGAATTGTTGGGAAGGTTGGTTTGTTGAAAGACGAAATTCTTGAGTAAGTATGTCAAAGTCGTTTATTAAGACGGCTCACAACCTTCATTGGGTAGATCAAAGGGGGCTTGGCATCTGTGGCTCCGGATTTGACAAACACGCTTCAACACGAAGTTCCCTTCTCGACCTTCGACTATGAGGATGTGCCGCCCCTGGAATGAACTAGACACTGCGCTTCAACAACGCTCTTTGGCTATTTATTCTACAGCGAGTTGCTTGAGAAACAACCGCTAAAATGCCAGTGATTGGACTACCTGCAGTGAGTTGATGGTTACGAAATGTTAGCCTAGGAGGTTTGTGTACGTGGCAGAAGCGCAGTGACCACGTCAGTCGAACATGGGGAGAGCTGCAATCGGTCTAATGACGTTTTACTTTTATTCTAATTGCAGCAAGTATACTTGTGTATCAGCTCTTGGGCGAAACCTGGCTAGCGCGGTCGAGCGACGCAATAGTTTGGAGTCGTACAAGAGGCACTGTGGTTTATTCTTTACAGCGTATATATATATATATATATATATATATATATATATATATATATATATTCATACAAGGCATACTTCTGTGCCAAATGCATGATTGAATTTTGGGTAGCTGCATTTTGAAGCGTCACTTAAGCGACGTCAGCTAGTCGCAACTTTTCAATAATGTGATTGAAATTATTATATGAAAATTCAAGGCTATCTTCAAATTCCGCGGCGTCGCGTCTGATTCTCTGATGTCGTTCTCGCATACTAGTCATGCACAAATATGCTGTGTCTCTGCGATTTGCATCATGTTGCCGATTCGTACCTGAATCTGTGGTCTTAACATTGTGGATGTAAATCGTCCTCTCGCAACGTATGCGCTACATTACCCCCAAAATATATGGTTCGGCGTGCAGGTTCACGATAGAGATCTCGGAGGCACATCGCTTCTCTTGTGAGACGCACCGCGTTTGCTAGGTGTAGCTACCGCGACCGCTCGATAAAAAAACATTGAAGGCAGAAGCGCGCTGTGCGTTTATATTGCGCTACCGTGGTCGTTACACTGCTACACGTCATGCCTTTTGCTTGAGGCGCTCAAGCGGCACTTCTACGTCGCCGCGGCAGTTTCAGTGATCACATATAAATTAAAGCACCGGAAACAGCCCAGGAAAGATCAGAAGCGGATTGAGGGTAGCCTCCTTCAGGGTGACTCCGGAGCGGTGCTAAGGGAGGTAGAGTGGGGCTCAATACTGTCTGTTATGTCTCGGTGGAGTGGTGTGGCTCCCGCTCTGGATCAGTCAGTGAGCGTGGTGGAAAAACTGCGAGAGCAAGTGGATATTCGCGTTTTAAGATGGGCATTATACTGAAGGCGTGTGCTGGTCAGAGGAAACTTTGGCGGATTTCTTCTGCTTCGGGTCAGTACGGTCAGCAGACCCTTTTCTCTGCTGCTTGGTGTTCGAACCTTCCTCCCCGCTTCCCTGGCGCATTTTTGACGCATTTTGCTCTCGCCGTCGTAGTCGATTCTCGTTGCCCCAGTTCTCGCCGATATAACTCTCGGTACCGTAAGGACGCTGCGTGCGCACCCCGCAGGTTGTGGCAAAGCTCTCCAGGAAACTGAAACCGTACACGGCAGCTGCGGTGTCACCACTGAAGATGAAGGTCGACCCGACGGGCCTGCGCTATGCGAACGACTGCGTCTGGGCACCGCGGAAAGACGTAGCGCAGACGGCAAATCGTAGCTGCCCCGGCACGTGACGTTACCGATCCCCACGGATTCCCGTAGTTAGTTTCTGCAAACCAAGTCGCACGGTTCGTACACCTCCTTGAAATCCTTGGAAACTCTTTAATTTAGAAAAAGAGATTGAAGGGCCCTGAGAGCTCCTTGAAAATAAATGTACTTCTTGAATAACTTTGGTTGTATTTCCTACGTATAGCCTTTGCAGTTCATGTCGTGTGCTGGCAAGCTCATGGAGCACGTTATCCTCACACGTCTAACTAATTACATGGAAGATAATGGCCTTTTCCCGCACACCGTGATTGGGTTTAGACCAAAACTGTCTACACAAGACATTATGTCGACAATCAAACACCAAATAATAGACGCGGCACCACAAACACTAGATACAAAAGTAATCCTTGGTCTTGCTCTTACGAAGGCCTTTGATAATATCACCCACAGGGCTATCTTAGAAAACTAACAAGGCCTAGGAGTGGGGCAACGAACCCACGCGTATGCTAAAGACTTTCTCTCTGACCGTATTGGGCAAATCACAATCGGTGAAGTGAAATCCAAAGACGTAAAACTGGGAAGCCGGGGCACACCACAAGGATCAGTCTTATCTCCCTTTCTTTTCAATGTAGCTATGATTGGCCTGCCAGCAGAACTAGAAAATATAGAAGAATTACAGCATAGCCTGTACGCCGATGATATCACCCTTTGGGTAACATGTGGAAGTTATTGGCAGATTGAGGAAATCCTCCAAACAGCCATACATACGGTTGAGAAATATGTCCTGGATAAAGGATTGAGATGCTCGCCGCAAAAATCAGAATTACGTCTATACCGACCGACACGCAGGGGCCGTAAGAGTTCTACGGATAAACCATACATCACGCTTTTTGTAAATGGCAACCAAATACCTATTGTCGACAGCATTAGAGTCCTCGGACTTCACGTATCAGCGAACTGTCACAACGGGGAAACAATCAGAATACTAGAAAACAGCGCACAACAAACAATGAGACTAATTAAGAGAATAGCAAATCGCCATTATGGGATGAAAGAGAACAATCTGGTACGACTAGTCCAGGCTTTTGTCATCAGGCGCATAGTATATGTAACCCCTTACCTAAATCTCCAAGTAGCAGAAAAGACAAAAATTGAAGGCATCATTAGACGATCATTCAAACAAGCCATAGGTTTGCCGATAAACACATAGAACGACAGGCTCCTAGCCTTAGGTGTCCACAATACGCTCGAAAAATTCACAGAAGCCCATACGATAGCGCAATATGAAAGACTCTCACAAACACCTACTGGCAGGCACTGTTACGAACTTGTACCGCTGCACCACGATTACGGCTTTGTGGTCCCGTAGCGCTCGTCACCCGTTTCGTGACAGAGCGTTGGTAGCGAAGACTCCGAGCCAGGCGTCGATGAGAATAACAAAAGGGACTTTATACATTATATACAGGTTATCATACAGGACATGAACGGGTCGGCACTGGGGCCGAGTGCTCACAACAAACGCGATTGTTCTCGCACGGCGACGTCCGGCGAAAACGCGTGACACCTCTCACCCCAGTCGGGAGCGACACTGTCTCCCGGTGGGTCGGCGGATCCTGTTTTTCAGGCAGCGCGTCGCTGCTTTTATAATCCCCGAGGAACCATTGTCACTCAAACGGCCCAATACAAAGTCAGCACACGACGGTCGTCCGAGGGGTCCAACCAGCGACCGCGCTGGCCACCCGGTTCAAAGTTCGCGCGCGCGGAGACCTCCATGCAAAAGGAGGTGCGGCGCCGGGCTGTCTGGCACACGCTGACACGTCTAAACACGTCGCCTGCCGATGCTTCTCCCGCAGGACACCGCTGCCTGACGGCTCAGCATCTTGACTTGTGAAGGGAGAATTAGGGCGCTCGCAGGATAGATTCTGCATCTTGCAGATTCGGAATCCGGGCTTGTGGTAATGGCACAACAGCATCCCCGCCCTCAGATAAGGCGCCGGGAAGACGAGCTGCCTCCACGTGGCTCGGATGCCGGGCGCGCACGTTCGTCAGGCTCGTCCAAGTTCACGTCCAGTGTCGGGACGCCAGGTAACTTCACGTGCCCAGGTCCGACTCGCCAGGACAGGAGCTCTGCTCACCGCGTCGTCGCCAAGGCACCTTGACCCGCTCCGCTCGGGTCGTTCCTAAGACCTTGCTTCTCGCCACTGGTCCCGCTTGGTCGTTCTGCAGCTTGCAAAACCGACCGGCAAAAGGCAACACCCAACACGAACAAGTGCCCTCTGTCTCCCGTCAAACACCAGACAAGGCCATAATCCAAATCAACCTAACTAAATCGCTATCCCCTTTTGCTCCCGCTGCAACAAGAGGCAGGTGTACGATCTAGCACACAAGGCTCAAACAATCAGTTTTCAAATTAACAACACACCAAAATAGAAACAATTAATAATCAGCAATAATAATTACAAATAGAATGGTCCCCTTGAAATCGCTTTGGACCGAAAACATACTACCGAGGAAGCAAATGAGGTCATTCATTTTTACCCCGATCTCCCTGTGAACAGGACAGGTCGTCGCGAAGTAAGAGAAGGTAAGTAACGAGCAGGAACGAGTAGGCCACTGAAAGAAGCGAGGCCTAGAATGCACGACTTAGAGCATCAGCGTTCGCGTTCAACCTTCCCTTCTTATAACGGACAACGAGGCTGTGCTGCTGTAGGGTCATGCTCCATCTCAGCAAACGGCCGCTTTTAGAGGACATGCTACTTAACCAAGTTAGAGGGCAATGGTCTGTTTCCACAACAAACTTAGAACCGGAGACATAACAAGCCAGCTTCTGAACGGCCCACACAACGCAGGCGCACTCTTTCTCAGAGGTGCTGTATGCCTCTTCTCTACAACTTAGTTTGCGACTTAAATACAAAATTGGTCGTTCATGACCACTAGCATCTTCCTGGCATAGTACCGCTCCCATGCCGCGATCACTCCCGTCGCATTGAATGACGAAACCTTTCGAAAAGTCTGGTGCCGTCAGAACCGGCTTATGGCTTAATGCTCGCTTCAGCATTTGGAACGCATTTTCTTTCTTTGAGTCCCACGTCACCTTAACGGGCTCCGACTTCCGAAGTGCGTCGGTTAGCGGGCTGGCAAGGTCAGAGTAGTCTCTCACATAGTGTTGGTAATATCCAGCTAAACCTAAAAAGGCCCGTATATCCGTCTTCGTGGTTGGCCGGGGATAGTTCAAAATAGCAGCTACTTTGATGTCGGACGGTCTACGCCGGCCGCGCCCCACCACATGGCCCAAATAAGTCACTTCACCGCAACCTAGGTGACATTTAGCTGGTTTCACAGTAAGACCTGTCTCTTTCAACCGGCTCAACACGACTCGCAAGTGCTCCAGATGTGATTCCCAAGTGTCCGAAAATATGGCAACATCATCGAGGTACGGCAATGCGAACTCGCCTAAACCATGAAGCACTCTGTCCATCAGGCTAGAGAAACAATACGGCGCGTTTTTGAGGCCGAAGCTCAACATGAGTGGCCGGAATGTTCCAAGCGGGGAAACGAAGGCGGCATAGCGGCTAGCCCGTTCCGTAAGGGGTACTTGCCAATAGCCTCTCACGAGATCCAGGGTAGAGATATAATTTGCCTTCGACACTGTCTCTACCCTTTCTTCCAGGTTCGGTATAGGATATGTCTGATCCCGGGTTATCGCGTTCAGACGCCGATAATCGACACATGGCCTCGGATCTTTTCCTGGAGCCTGGACTAGTATCAAGGGCGACGTGTAGTCGCTCTCACTTGGTACTATAACCCCCAAGTCACGCATGCGCTGAATCTCCTCAGCCATGATTTTTTTCTGCACGGGCGAACAACGGTACGGTTTACTGCGGATCGGTTGATCAGAGGTTAACTCGATGTCATGCTCTAGGACCGTTGTTCTTCCGGGACGGCTCGAAAAAACCTCCCTAAACTCTGAAACGATTCCCTTTAAATCCTCCTTTTGGGCGGCACTTAGACGCGCTTCCAACGTCAGCTGTTCCACCATTAGCTCTATACCACATACCTTCATATCAGCCGTCGTCAGGATTTCGGCCCCTTCCTCATCGTCAGCATTTATCGTCATGCTTATAATCGCGCGACGCTGAATGTAGGGTTTCATCAAGTTACTGTGGTAAATTTTGTTGGGCCGTTTCCCTAATTTAACTTCGTAGTTGGTATCGGAAAGCTTAGTTACAACCTTTGCGGGCCCCTCCCAATGAACCTCGAGCTTGTTTTTTTTCGACGGTCGCAGCAACATCACTTGGCTACCTTCTTCGAAGGTGCGTTTTTTTGCTGACTTGTCGTAGTATTCCTTTGACAAGGTTTTCGCCGCCTTCATGTGGCTCTCTACAAGATCTTTGGTTTTCCCGAGCCTCTGGAGGAGGTCGAGGACGTACGAGACTACATTTGGGTCGTCGTCACTGCCTTCCCAAGACTCTCGCAGCATGCGCAACGGAGTTCTTAGGCTCCGGCCATATACAAGCTCCGCGGGGCTAAAGCCGGTGCTCTCATGGGGAGCCGATCTCAAGGCGAACATAGCGGCGGGAATGCAGGCCTCCCAGTCACAGTGACGCTCAAAGCACAGGGCTCTCAATATTCGCTTCAGCACCGAGTGCATCCGCTCTACTGGGTTAGATTGCGGGTGATAGATGGAACTGTGCACTACTTTAATGCCGCATCTTTCCAAAAAAGTAGAAGTTAGGCAGCTAGTAAAGACGCTGACATTGTCGCACTGAATCTCGGAAGGGAACCCGACGCGTGCGAACATTGAGAGCAGAGCGTCCACGACCTGGGAGGAATTTAGCTCCTTAAGAGGTACTGCCTCGGGGAACTTGGTCGCGACACACAGGGCGGTCAGAACATACCTACAACCGTTCGTTGATTCTGGCAGAGGGCCTACAATATCGATTACTAGTCGCCGAAAAGGTTCGGATATGACTGGCACCAACTTCATCGGTGCCTTCCACTTGTCAGTGGATTTGCCGATTCTCTGGCAGGTGTCGCAAGAGCGCAGGAATTGTTCGACATCCTTCCAACAATACGGCCAATAAAACTCCTGAGCCATTCTAGCCTTGGTCTTTTTCAAGCCAAGATGCCCTGCCCACGCATTTTCGTGCGCGAGTTCCAGTAACTGTCGGCGATATTTCCGAGGAATCAGAATCTGTTCATATTTGCGACCCTGCTTATCTGTGTAGCGGCGGTACAATAAGCCAGATTCCTCGTAAAATGAAACCCTCTTTTTTTTCACTCCCAGTTTGACGCTCTTCATCAGATCGGCTATTGAACAATCTTCCTTTTGCTCGCGAATCAGAGTTTCTCTTTCAACTGCAGCCAGCTCCTGCCAGCTGGCGGAAATCGGAGCGAGTAGGGATCCTGCGTCGCCTAACTGCGGCGTCGTGTCCTTATCGCGGCTAGCACGGGACGCGTCACTCCCAGTCACTTCCAGGACACGCTCGACCAGGCCAGCCTCCGAGCTCTGCCTCTCCCGTGCCTGCTCGCCACTCAAGTTACCCTGATCAGTCCGTGTGCCGCACCGCTGTTCGCTCACCGACTCAAAGTCAAGTTCCCTCGACAGCTGGCGCGCTTTGGATCGCGTGAGGGCCATGTACGCCACGTCGGCAAAGAATGATTTGCCCTGATCCTTCAGCAGCTGCTCCGAGCTATTTGAGAAGAGGTAGGGAAAGTGCTCCGGGAGGGCGGCAGACACAGCGGCTTCTGTGTTAAGTTTCCCAAACTCTCCTTCAATGGTAACCGTTGCGATCGGTAAACAGACACTCTCCTCCTCGGCCACTTGCCGTATCCAAGCGCACTCTCCCGTAAAATCACTCGAGGAGACGAAAGACGGGTGGACAACGTCCATAGTTGCTGCAGAGTCTCGAAGTGCTCGGCACTTCTTGCCGTTTACCTTAATTTCCCGCATATATGGCTCCAATAGTCGTATGTTTTTGTTAGTTTCCCGTATTGTCGCAAAAGCAATTTTCTCTGGGCAGCTCGCTGCGATGTGCCCTTGCTTTTTGCAATTGTAGCAAGTTAACGGCTTCCGTTTTTCAAAAGAACGCGTCGTATCGTTTCGCTGCTTGGGACCATCGTTAGCATTCTGAGATGCATTCTGTCCTTCCCTTACAGTTTCTTTGGTAAGAGACTCATCTTTCCGAAACTCGCGACGCGTGATTTGCTTCCGTTCGTCGGACTTCCCGGAAAACCCATCTCTTCTATCAGCTTTTTCTACGCGCACTGCCTTGCTGTGCAAGCTGCGGCGGGTGTAATACTCTTCCGCTAACTCTGCTGCCTTGTTTAGCTTAACCTCCTTTAGCCTATCTTGCAGCCAGAGCCGGACATCCTCATCAATGCAACGGTAGAACTGCTCCAACGCGATGCATTCGACAATTTTGTCGCGGTCGTCGTAAACCTCTTCGCCCTTCAGCCATTCCACCAAGTCGGCTTTTAGACGAAACGCGAAGTCAACATTCGACTCCTTACCCTTTTTTGCATACCGGAACCTCTGCCGGAAAGCTTCGGGCGACAATTTGTACTTCCGCAGTAGCGCTTCCTTCACATCACTGTAGCTCTCAAACGCCTCTTTCGATAAGCAAGTTATTACGTCTGATGCCTCCCCAGGAAGCAAGGCTAACAGATTCTGTGCCCAAAGGGATCGCTCAATGCTATTCCGTTCACACACGTGCTCAAATTTCACGAGGTATTTGGCCATATCCTCTCCGACGACAAAGGGTGGAAGCTGATCTCGTATTCTTGGAACATTAGAAGTAAGACTAGGCGCCGGCGAGTTATTTCGGATCTCCAACTCTTTCATTTTAAGCTCGTGCTCACGTCGCTCCCTCTCTCTCCTTTCCTCCTTTTCCTCCTCGCGAAGTTCCTTTTCTCTCCTTTCCTCCCTTTCCCGACGTTCATTTTCTTTCCTTTCCTGCTCACAACGTTCCTTCTCCTCCCTTTCCCGACGTTCATTGATATCCGCCCAGGCCTCAGCGGCTTCCTCAGCCGTTACGTCCCCAGTCCTCATGACCTCAAGGATCGCATTCTTTCTTTTAGTTGAGCCCAACTCAATGCCCAACTCCTCACAAATTTGGAGAAGTTCCTTGACCTTGTACTTCTCCATCGTTCACACTGTCCTCCTGCTGTTTACCCTTTTTGAATATACCTGCCGTACGCTACTATAACACTACTAGTAAGACATATGCAAGTATTTCACACACTGCCCCGTTTTACCCCCTCAGCATCCCCTGGTTTTCAAAACACTCTTACTAGGCTTGAAACACACAAGGTTATCACAATGCAACACCAAATCCTTCCCTAAGCTACTATAACCTGTGTCAGAGAAAGTCTGGTGTTTGAGGTAAACTTCAGGCACTCACCGCGCCGAGGTAGCTGATGCCGGCCAATCCCGTAGCTGCCATCCAGTGTTACGAACTTGTACCGCTGCACCACGATTACGGCTTTGTGGTCCCGTAGCGCTCGTCACCCGTTTCGTGACAGAGCGTTGGTAGCGAAGACTCCGAGCCAGGCGTCGATGAGAATAACAAAAGGGACTTTATACATTATATACAGGTTATCATACAGGACATGAACGGGTCGGCACTGGGGCCGAGTGCTCACAACAAACGCGATTGTTCTCGCACGGCGACGTCCGGCGAAAACGCGTGACACCTCTCACCCCAGTCGGGAGCGACACTGTCTCCCGGTGGGTCGGCGGATCCTGTTTTTCAGGCAGCGCGTCGCTGCTTTTATAATCCCCGAGGAACCATTGTCACTCAAACGGCCCAATACAAAGTCAGCACACGACGGTCGTCCGAGGGGTCCAACCAGCGACCGCGCTGGCCACCCGGTTCAAAGTTCGCGCGCGCGGAGACCTCCATGCAAAAGGAGGTGCGGCGCCGGGCTGTCTGGCACACGCTGACACGTCTAAACACGTCGCCTGCCGATGCTTCTCCCGCAGGACACCGCTGCCTGACGGCTCAGCATCTTGACTTGTGAAGGGAGAATTAGGGCGCTCGCAGGATAGATTCTGCATCTTGCAGATTCGGAATCCGGGCTTGTGGTAATGGCACAACAGCACATACTTAACAAGCTTAGAGTAACATACGCATCACAGTATGGCACTAAAGTAGACATTCCCCACGACATAAGGAAGCAGCTTATTATTCCACCGCTACCCAAAAACATGCATCCCGAACACCACATGGAAAGGCGGGAGGAAAGGGCAAGGGCTATACAGAGGAGATTCCAACGCTCTCAGGACGTGGTGTACGTCGACGCGGCAGAGTACACGAATAATCAGAATATGTGTATCGTTGCAGTGAACTCGGAAGGTGAGCGTAAGGTCAGCGGATCTATTAAAACCAACAGAGCCGAGGTGGCTGAGAAATCGGCCATTGCTCTCGCAATGGCTTCCACACTGGCCACGATAATAATCAGTGATTCTAAAACCGCCATTTTAAATTACGCAAAGGGGCGCATTTCGCCGGAATCACAACGTATCCTGGTAAACTTCTGCGGTGAGCGGGTTGTCCATATCATATGGGCGCCTGCGCACTCCTCCCTTTCCGGCAATGAGGCGGCCGACACCGTGGCTCGAGGACTCACAAGCCGAGCCACCGGGGCGCCGCGGCTGGGGCTGACAGGGGACCGGATGGTTGGCTACAGGGAGATAACTAATCATTACAAATTAGGGAGGGTGCGTTTTTCTCCCGCCCACCCATCACTTAATAAGCAGCAGGCGGTGGCATGGCGCCTCCTTCAAACAAATACATATCCAAACCCGGAGACTTATAATCATTATTACCCAGACCAATACTCGGCCAATTGTAAACTTTGGCAAGATAGGGCGGACCTGGATCACATTATCTGGGCCTGCCGTCGAGCGCCCCGACAGGGCCAAAAAATTCAGGATCGGAAGCAGTGGGAGACCGTGTTACTCAGCTCGGGCCCCGAAGAACAACTTTTGGCTGTCCAGCAGGCCGAGGATGCCGCTAGAGCTCAAGGGCTTCTGGTCGCCATCTAGGCGGAGTTGGCCCCCCCACCAATCTGCCGGCTATATAAATAAAAGTTATTTCTCTCTCTCTCTCTTGAATAACTTGAAAACTGCGGTTGCGGGGCACAATTAAACATTCAGAGTAAAAAACTTCGCACAAGGGCTATGCCATGAACACTGCCTTTGGGGGAAACATGTAATCCCATGTTATATTCTTTTGAAAATGTGGCTATACGCTTTCAGTGTGGCATATCCATAGCCTCCAACGACTGGCTTCCTTAAATCACTGTTTCCACCGAAGAGCTAAACAAAGCCAGATCAATCGCCTTTCAGGTTTTCTTTTTTTTTTGTAGTGCAAGAAACACGAGGACGTAGAAGAGAAAATAGACACACACAGGCGCTAACTTCCAACATCAATTTTTATTCAGGGATGGACGCCACTTTGATACCCTCACATTTTCTCGTTTTGAAGCATGCGGCTACTGCCAAGATTAACAGAGCAAATGACAGTACAGCGCACTTGGAGACTAAGCAACAACTATTATGTTTAACGCAGGTTCTGGAATTCCAGCTCTTCTTTTTTTGATAGTGACAGGGAAGAATGGCTGACACAAGCTTTGCCAAACTCTTCAATATGAGCACTTTCAATGTTGAGCCAAGTGAATTCGCATTTGCTTCTCCTGATAATAACTGTATCTTCGAATCGCGGAACGCATGCGCATTTGTGACAATGAATTGCGAGGAAGCCAAACGGCGAAACCTTGCTAACTTTATTGCAGTGCTCTCTAAGCCTATCATTAATGCTCCTACCGGTTTGTCCTATGCAACTCTTTCCACAGGGAAATGGGATTCGGTAAATGACACAGGCCCTGCAGTTCACGTGCCAGAGTTCATACATGGTCGTAATTGGAGTCTTGAGGACGCAGAAGCACTGGTCCGGCCAGACAACGCTCGGTGCAGCACCGTGCGTACAGTACGGATCAAATTAAGAGGGAATGTCTTAATTAGTGTTCCAGCAATGATTGCCACAAAAATGACACAGGGAAGCCTACAAATCGTACTTTCTTTTTTTTTATAGATGGCAACCCATCATACACCAATGCTTTCTTTAAGTAAGAGAAATTAGCGATGGAGTTAATTTTACTGGAACACTAATTTTTGTCAAGTCTTGCCCGCACTGTATGTGTAAGGCGATTTCCCGCTAGAGGGAAAAATTCAGTTGACCTAAACTGATGACCCGCCGTCCAGCTTTAATAAATGCGCTACTGTTGCCGGAAGAAAGGCTTCCGTAAGCGGGGAAATTGCTGAAAAGTGGCAGAAAAATGTTGCAACCAATTTAGTTTATGGAAAATAATCATAGGAACTCTACGTCAAGTGTAGCCGTGGATTGAAAATAAGCTCATCAAGCTGATTTCATTGCCTATGAACGCATGAACGCAGGTGCAGCGGAATAAATAAATATTTTTACACAACGTTCCCATACCGCATTGTTGGCGTAACGGACAATGTGTTGTTTTTTGTCCTCCGCCAATTATGACCGCGGCAAAGGCGAAGCTCGGTGCAATAAGAGGACCTCCGATTCCTGGCGTTGAGGCACTGCATGCCGTCCGTTTTTTGGGGCGGTTCAGAATAACGGCTAATGTCTAAGTTGCAGGTGGGCTGTCTTCAGTTAAAATTTTTCCTACGACGAAGTAATCTCTTGTCGAATGACAAACATGCAGTGGCACACCGTCAAGGTAGGAATCTGGGCTTCATATGTGCCGTCTCTCTACGTTGCAACCACGAGCAATTTTCTATACGAACGTGTGGTGATGAAGAAATAAGCACAACAGACGAAGTAATGCTCGTACGCACATGCCTAAATGGTTAATACAGAGGGTTAGTGTAAAGGCGAAGTGACAGAAAGCAAAGCGATGTAGATGCCAAGTCAGACGTGGATATGAGAAGATGGCGCCAGGTGTGCTAAATGAACGCATAGTTGATGAAAACGCAGAGAAGCGCTGCCGTGCAGGAGATAACTGAAATATGCGGCTGCCCGTTTCTCGGCGTGTCAAGTTCATTATTGCAGTACTTCACTCTTTTGAAAATACCTATAACAGTGGAAAAAAATGACAACAAAGAACAAAGAACAAAAACAATACGAAATAAATCTTAACCTTCTTTCAATTTCATTTCTACGATTACAAGGGTGCATGAGAGCGAAGCTACTCCTTATACGCTTGATTAGTCTTCGAACGGTTAGGAAAATAAAAAAAAAAGAAAAAGAACAAGAAGCGTATTTGTAGATTAACTCGAATGAAAGTCGCGTCGAGTATTGGGAGCCTGGATGCGCTTCGTTTGACCGATCGAGGAACCGGGTGCCTTGGAAGGCCATGCTCGCTGCCTGCAGACAGACCCCTGATGGTAGGGAAGCAGTTCGCTTGTGCTCTTATGGAACGAGATGGTTCTTTCGACAGCGCGCCTTCCCGTTGCCTCAGCGAAAGCCGCAGCAATACCGACACCATTACCGCTTCAGTTTTGCTACTGCGTGATCGGCTGTCGGAAACGCGACGGGGTGCTTGCTGACGCACTGTGCGACCCATTCCTGCTGAAAAATGTAGTACTGTAGAGGGAAGGCGTGGGCAATAGTTGGCTGCAAAAACAGTGACTGGCATATCAAGGAATGGAACCAATCTGCGTGACAAACTCCACGGATCGCTGATGTATAAGGACCGACTGTGTCGCCTGCCTTTAGCGATGCACGGCTTTCCTCGAGGATAAAATAATTCACACGCCCATCAGCGTTGTCCCGCTAACCTTCAAAGAAAGCACTTAAACCCAGGAACGTAGGCAAGAGTGAGTGCGTCGCTCGTTACAGTGTGACAAAGGGAGTAACGCCGCTTCCGGGCATAGTCAATTGTTCGCATGATATCAACACACATCCACCGCAACACCCACGCAAACTTGCGCCCAATCTATTGCCAACGTACCAAGAATAAAGGATGATGCGCACACTAGATATAATGCGCTGAAATTGTGGGGATGCGCCACTCTCCCGCGTCCTTTGATATGTTGTTTTCCCGCACAGGGGCCGCGGCGACGCGGCGAAGCCGGATTGTAGGGTAATACGAGAGCAGGATATTGCAGGCTACTGCAGGATAATGCGTGCAGGGTAATACGAGAGATGGCATGAGTGTTGCTCTGCTAACGTCACCTAACGGCGGGGTTAGGTGGCGTTAAAAAGGAGGCGGCTCTTCCTTTTTGACTCCGGCATGGCAAGCGGCGCGGATACTCCGCGCGTGCGCGGGTCCATGCTTCTGCGAGACCGTCTCGGGAGGCCTACACCGGAGTGGATAAACACGATTGTTGAAACGCGCCACCGTTCAAGTGACCGTACGCGCGAACGACCTGGCGTTGGTGTCCAGCATGGGGCGAGCATATTCGCTTGCTATCCAGTCGCGGCGAGTCAAACTTCCTAGATTTGTCGTGCGTGCATCGGCATGTGCTATCGATTATTCGGCTGGCTGTATGTTGGTTTATAAAAGGTGGAATAAATGCCCCTGTGATTGTTTGCACTACTGTGCTGTCGTTCCTTTGTCCCAAAAGCACGGGTGAGCACACCACAAAGCATGGATTACGGCTACTACATCGACAATATACGATTGTCTTAAGCTGAACGCTTCGTAACGGTCCACAGAGTAAGCGAGTAAGTAGCCATAATAGATCTCTTCTACGAGCTATTACAGAGTGAAGAACATATACGTTCCAAGCATTCTGCGCAGCAAGAACAAAATCTGTCGCATATCAGATAGTGACCGCACTCAGGAATTTTACCGAATCGAAAATATGACAAGCCGCTGCTTCAAAGTGTTAGCCAAATGAAGAACGAATAGTAAAATGCTCGGACATTGATTTAATTCATGAGCGGAAAGTTCGCCCAACAGGGAAACATTTCCAGCCCCGCTTCTAGTACAAGCACAACCTGCCGTGGTGACGTATAGTGGCTATGGCGCGGCGCTATTATTAGCCCTAAGGCGCGGGATCGAATCCTGGCCTTTCCTACATTGGGGTGAAACGCAGAAACGCCCGTGTGCTTTGCATTGGGCGCACTTTAGAAACCCGAAGGTGGTCAATCCCTCAATGCGGCCTGCCTCGTAATGAACTGGTGGTTTTGGCGCGTAAAATGCCGGAATTTAAGTTAAAGCGCAAGCACGGCATGTACACGCTGCTGGCGCCGTTCGGACAAGGCACAATAATTTGCAAAAGCGCTTGCGTGTTCTCGGAATCGGTGGCCAAAGCTTCGAGTGTCGTCCACCCAGTCACCGCCTACGACATATGCTGAAATAGCGGTTTGCTTATCCGCATCAGTGCGTCGTGCACAACCGATTGAAAACGCGGAGGTGGGGGAGGCAGCTGAGACAGCTAACAGACGTGTCACCACGTGATCAAACCTGTTGGCGTCCGCGGGGTCGCCGTGAAAAGGGTCCATATACTCTCGCACAGTCGTGGCGAGAGACTTCTCACAAACGTCAAGGGTTCGCTGAACATTACAAATCCATAATGAAGATAGCAAGACAGGCTGGGGCAGTATGACCCGCATTACGATAAAGCGTGAACTTCGCTGAAAGGCGACCCAAGCCGCGCTCTCACATTCTAAGCACGAGTGGCCTTTTGACAAACACCAAAAGTATACCGCTATCATAACAAAACTGTTATAGAGTTAGTTATTAGTTTTATACCGCTAAGCTTGGTATTGGGCATCAGCTTCGTTCAAAAGAAGGTTAGGTGTGGTTGTACGCCTTAACAGCTGTGCAAGGCTGAGTGAGTGTACTGTTTTTGACAGTCAAATGACAATCGTTTCTCCAAAGTCCAGCCACCAGCAAAGCGCCAATTGTTAGTTAGTGCTCTGCTTTAAACTTGTCTTTGGCAGACATCAAAGGTACACCCCGCACTTTACGAAAGTGTCATACCAAGGGAACACGACAGGCTGCAGCAATATTGCCGAAAGAATTTCGAGCAGACGTGTTTGCCCTCGCGCAATCAGCGCGTCGTCGTAGTCGTCAAGCCCCCTTGGCGTCTTTGCGCTCGGACGTCGGGGAGGTTGTTTGCGAACTCGGCTAGCGAAGAGTACTGCAGCAGCTCCTGCTTCCAGCTGCCGATGTCCGTCCAGAACACTTTCTCGAAGTCGTTCATGTAGCGGCCGAATGCCCGCTTGTATTGCCGGCGTAGTTTCTTCGTCACGTGATGCAGCCATAGAAGATTGGTTTGCGGGTAGAATGCGCGCCAGTCGTTCCTATACCAGGAGCAGTTTTTTCAGTGTTAGGAAAGAGCAAGCTGTCCTATCGAAAATGTAGCATTAATTCAATAAGGAATATTAATTTGGAGAGAAAGAACGAGAGGCTGTCGGCATCGAAGGTGTTACACCTCAACAATGACGGCTGAAGTGCCTCGTGGCCACGGGGAAGATCGTAATAACATGAAAAAAGAGTATGCAAGGCGCCGAAAAGTTGACATAAAGAAGTGAAGCGATAAAGAAACTATGCGATGCTGCAAATGGCGCCGAACGACACTGTTGTGGAAGTTATACGGACAGTATCGGAACACTATTTGTGTCATATATACACGCTCGTACGTACAACGTACATGTGTACGTAGTACGTACAGAACAGTACATAACGTGCATGCACGGCCGTATACATACATACATACATACATACATACATACATACATACATACATACATACATACATACATACATACATACATACATACATACATACATACATACATACATACATACATACATACATACATACATACATACATACATACATGCATGCATGCATGCATGCATGCATGCATGCATGCATGCATGCATACATACATACATACGCGTGCACACAGACGCACATTGCTTGCAACTCGATGCCTACAATCTTTCAGATCTGTTTTCTTCAACCTTAAGAAATTCCGTACAACTCATTTCGTTAGGGGACGATATGCATAAAATATCAAACGAGGTTTACAACCGCAGTACTTCTGACAGCGCATAATAGAGGGTGTCGGGATAGAGGCAACAAATGGCTTTTACTCGGTGGCCCTCATGAAATCATCTTAGCGCCACCTATGATCAACATATTTCTCATTTAGTAATGATAGTATTAATATTAAAATTAATACATGTGATAATACGGTGTACTCTTAACCGGAATCGCCAAGTGATAAAAAGTTATAGTAAAAGCAGCACTTCGTCAAGTTAGCCACACACATAGAAATGTACGCAGATTTGACCCAAATGTTGATACCTGAGAAATGAAGCTATCGCGAAGCGGGTAAATAAATGCCACGCATTCGATTCTATTCTGCCCAGCGTTTTGCCTCGCAGCGATTACCTGCCTACCACAGCAGACGGCAAGACACGGACAGCCCCGAAACATTACTCACGTGTCCGCGCGTTACACAGTCTACGGCATGGGCTCGCTTTGCTATGACACAGCACCGGGGCCAGGGTCAGCGCGCTACTGGAGATTGTGACATTGTGCAGTCGTGTGCTGTCCTGCGGGTAAGCTACTCGACAAGAGCTCAGTTGCACCTCGCTGCAGCCACGGTCGGCCAGAGCTCGTGGATGCTCGTAAACAAAGCTTCGCTTTAAAACATTAAAAGCAACTAATAAGTGGCTAGGCGAAGCGTTAGGCAGATACCTATATAAGCGGGTCTAAGGGTTCTCCGTGCCATATACAGCTCTGCGGGATAGAACACTGAGTGCGTGTTTCTTTTGAGTGCGCGTCGCGTTGTATTTACAAACGAGGCAAAACTCTATGACGGGCTTGTAACTGCCCCCGTCAGAAAGCTCGACCAACTGCTTGGCAAAAAGGGGAGGGAAAAGAATAGATGCCGGAAGGGAGGAGAGAGAGAAAGATATACTGGAAGAGAATGGAGTCCAGTGCCAAATCCCCTTACAAGACATTTATCCAGACTGTCTGCGGATGTTTTCTGTGACGTTTTTCTGTATATAGTCAACATATTTTCTATAGGGAAGGTGTGGACGTGCGTGTTTACCCTTTTTCTCGGCTAATGTCCGTGTAGCTTGTTCAGGAATCTATGAACTGTATTAGAAAAGAGGAAATAAGCGAGAGTAAACGACATTTGTCTATGGAGTATATGCGGTGTATACATAAAATGCGTGGACAGATACGCAGTGATAATAAAAAGGGCAAGAATTGTGGCTGCAATGATAAGCTGTAGATGTGAGCCAAGCTGAACGCCTGCTGTGTCACTTCAGCTGCAGGACAATAGTCACGGAACACACACAGCGATCACACATACAGAACGCACACTCGCAGACATACACGCTGCACGCAATAAAGCTAAACTTCAAACTAACAACAAAAGCGCGACGCCCTGCACGAAGTCCACATGGCACTTATTAGTAGGCTAAATTGCTAAGTAAATTACGAATGCCGAGTACCGCATGACACACCGGTGCAGTTATAAACAGTAAAAGTAAAAGCAGCGAGACAGGAGCTGTAGATTACCCCACTTTTTGAACTTATTTTAGCGTCAGTTGGTTCACGCCTCTTGTGAAGCAGGGACACCTTTTGTGAAATAAGAACGTATAGTCGCGAGCAAATATTTGCAGATCACTGCATCGGCAAAAAATTGAAATATATTCTATAACAGCTCCGCTGCCTGGAATCTGTTGTACACTTTGTATTAGTCGCAAATTCGCGCGTAGGCGTGCACTTTTGATTTAAGCCGGAATGCGAAGGCAGCGAAAAAAAAAAAGCCACGACACTCCTGGTCCCCAAACTTTTGCTCGCGACTTTACGGGACAGGAAAGTGCATAAATTACCTAACTATCATTTTCATAATATAGTCGACGTCTGGAAGAGCACGGTCAATCGGCTCGTGCAAGTGGTCCTCAGTCACCGTGAGGACTGCTGTGTCACCTGCGATGGCAAAAGAAAACTAACATAAAAGAGCAACAAGTACAAAGAACATGTTTACGTCATGTCATAGTTCCCAAGATCTGAGAAAACGAAGTTTGGCAGGACGGATAATCTTTTTTTTTTTGGTACGCTTGCTACTGTAATTGGCTCGACAAATGCTGAACATGTAAAGAGCTCAGTAACTTGCCTGAAGTACCACGAGCGCCGCATGTTAAGTAGAGAAAGTATAAAAGCTCCATTAGTCTAAACTGACTTATTGTTTCCCTTATAGTGTCCCTTTACGTAGAGAAAGTATAAAAATAATCGTCATCATTTGACAAACGTGATCCAATATCCTTGCAGACGTCGACACACCGTTCGTCGATTCATCGACATCGTTCCTCCTCCGTCATTCCAGCACTGTCATGCTGTCGTCAGTTGTGATGATGCCGCAGTTATCATGCGATGATATATGACGAAAGGAGTGAGTTCTCCGACATAAAAGATGGTTATGAGGTGTGATATGTTAGTTACTCGACATGAATGACCGTAATTCCGTGAGTGTATAGATACGGTGATTTGAAGAAAGGAAATGGTGAGCTTACGCTGTGCTGTGCACGGCCTTACGGGATTGAGAACATATGAATGGCGATCGGATGGCATGGAATTGGATAACATTTATCAAATGACGACGGCGGTTCGTGGACAGTGTGACCACGGCGGCATGACGAGCTAGACACGGAAGGACCGGCACACAGACCGAGCGGTCTGCGTTAACGCCATTGATGTCTTGAAGACAATGTCTTTCTTAGCGAGCTACCCTCCCCGTTCCGCGTCGGGCTTATTCCTAACCACTTTAGGTGGCCGATCTTGAAGATAGTGCCGTCCGAAAATATCAGCTGGCTTGTGCTACTGGGTGAATGCCCCTGGAGCCACTGATCGCCTTGGTGTTCCAGATGTACAGCGATGAGAACAGTTAGGGTGAACACGCGAGCGCGTGGCCGACGACACTGTTGGCGCCGCGTCACGACAATCACTGGAAGCACTACACATGCGCAGTACACGTGAAGCGAGGCTGTCTTTCTACCGCGCGCATCACGTCACTGGAGAGGTCCGTCCATCGTCTGCTAGCCGAACTTTTGCCTTGTGAGCTGATACTTCCGGCATTTCAAGTGCTTCAAGAAAACAAAACTGAAAAAAACGCACATAGCTATGTGGGGCGTGACTAATATCTTCAGAGTTGTTCCGCATGCAAATGCAGCATATAAAACACCGAGCATCTACCGCAGACGTTCAGTCTGTCGCCACATGCTGTTATGGCTAGAGTTCCGGATCCTCAAAGACTCTCTATCGTTGACCTTTCACTAAAAGGTTATTCCCAGCGATACATCGGCTCTTTAGTAGGTAGGCCTCTCAAGACTGTGAACCGAGTAATTCAGGCATATAAGAACGAATGTCGCATTCAGGAAGCGCCACGTGCACCTCGTCCTAAGGCTACCGCAGATGACGAAGATGCATGCATGCATAATTGCAGCTGTTGTCGGGAATCCTTTTTTGCCTGCCGCAGCAGTTCGCGAGGAGTTGGATTTAGACGCTTCGGACACTACTGTTCGACATCGCCTGCGTAGTTCAGGCCTTCGCAGTTACGTCGCAGCACAGAAGCCGCTACTTACGGCTGCCAACAGGGAAGCACGACGGCGGTTCGCTGAGCAGCACGTGTCGTGGACAACCGAAGACTGGGGACGTGTGTTTTCGGACGAGTCCGCGTTTTTGACGCGACAAGACCAAAGAGTGCTTGTGTGGAGACAGCCACAAACATGGTAACGTAAGCTTTTTCGTTGAAGAGTTGTTTTCTTACTTTATTTAACAACGCCACGCAGGAACGATCCAGACAACGTGCAAAGCGTCTCTACCAGCGGGAAAGCAAGTGTGAGCGTGTGGAGTGCGATTTCGCAATATGGTTGAGGACCACTACACCGCATACGTGGGCACTTTTCGTCTCAGCAATACTGTAGTATTTTGAACGATGTGCTGTTGCCGTATGCGAGCAGTTTATTCCCCGACGGCAACTATCTTTTCCAGCAAGACCAGTCGCCGATCCACACGGCCAGGGTTGTGAAGGACTTCCAGGCAGAGCAGCACATACCCATACTGGAATGGCCATCGAAAGGGGCGGACCTTAATATTATTGAAAACGTGTGGGGCCGCCTGAAAGCTGCCTTGGCAAGAAAGCCCCTTCATTCCGCGACTTCCGACCAGTTGTGGGCCGCAGTCAGCCACGAGAGGGAAAGCCTAAAGGCCAATCACGAATATGTGCAGGCACTTTATGACTCGCTACCGTCCAGGACAGCGGCAGTCGTTGCTGTCGGTGGTGACGTGACTCGGTTCTAGAAATTCTAATATTTTATTTCCCTGTAGTACCTCTGTTCCACTTACACTGCGAGCTTGCAGTTTAGTTCAATAAACAATTGAAACACAAAGTGTCTTATGCTGATTTATTCATTGACGCCCCACATTTCCTACCAGATTGGCCAGCAAGTACTGAAAGTGTCAGCTCAGCAGACAGAAATGCGGCTAGCAGACGACGAACGAGCGTCTCCAGTGACGGGGTGCGCGCGGTGGAAATATTCTTTCGCAGAGCGCATACTGCGCATGTGCAATGCTTCCAGCGATCGCCGTGACGCGGCGCTAACAGTGCCGTCGGCCACGCGCTCGCGTGTTCACCCTAACTGTGCTCATCGCTGTACATGTGTGCTACAGGTATTTGAACAGACGAATGTAATTGTCCAAAGGCGGGGTTAGAATAAGGGACGTCTAACACAGAAGCCCGATACTGTCAGTTAGATACGGACAGTTATCTCCACTTCCTTTAACCCCACTGCAGGGTAGTAAACCGGACGCTCGCCTGGTTGACCTCCCTTCCTTTCCGTTCCTTGCTTTATATATATCTCTCTATTGCGGGTGCTCGTGCTGTCAGTGCAACGACAGCGCTACCTCGTTCCAAAGCCTAATCGAGCGTTCTCGCCTGCACTCTGGCCGCGAGACTGACCATCGCTGAGACGAGCCGAGGCTCCTCCCAAGATGCACGCCTCCATAAACCACGTCTCGATGAGATAGTCGCGGCCGCGGATGGTGAAGCGTGTGGTCTTCTCCAACGTGTACTTGACGAGCACACGACGCAGCAAGAGTGCCCGGTGTTCGAACTGCAGTGCCTCTTCGGCCACGGCCAGGGACATCGCCACCTGGTGGAGGATGCTCCAGATCTGCACCGTGCTGTCCAACTGCAGCGCAGGGAAAGCAGTTAGTAGCACTAAATTGGTTAAACTGATATATTATTCCGATCCCTTTTAATATTTTTTTTAAAATTTCCCGTTATTACATTGATTATGAGCATTTCCAGTCTCGAATTATGATTGAGCCTTTTTAAAGGTTGCAGGTTCAGATGTCTTTATGGAAGTACGGCGCCAGCGCTGAAGAAAAAGATTAACCTGAAGCATAAATGTGTAGGTCAGGCTGGTCGTCGTTATTAGAAAAATTAATTGATGGACTGACGTCTAGAACACTTGCGTAATATGCTGATAATGAAATGAAATACCAGTCACAAATAGATGTACCGGTTGTTATTAAGTTGAGGTCCTCCTGGTGTGAGACTGAAATCAACTAACAGTAGTGACATTGATGAACTACCATCGTTTTATCTGAAGTTTTTTATGTTTCTTGCGCTATTAACGTAAACATGCATTCTTTCAGGTGCTCTTGTTAATCTCCTTGCAGGCAAGCCAGATGCCTCTTAGGGGGACCGGATATGCCCGTAGCCTTTTCAATTGAAAAGCACCAGACAGAAGGCGTTATAAAGAAAGGTAGCGTTAGTGAGAACGGGGAGGATTATCGATGTGGTGTAAGAAGAAACACTGTCAGAGGCGTGATGTCTTGAGGAGCGCGTACCACTAAGCACAAACGCGTAACTCACTCTGTTTCAAACAACGTATTTGCGTCATCTGCTTGCAACAAGCTGTCGGCCGTGGCGTAACAAAGATACGGTGGCCCTGACATCGAATACAGTGCGGCCATCCCGTTCCACCAAATGGGAAAGAAAAAACTCAGTGCCCTTCCACTCTGGCCCGGTATGACACTATCTTCGGGATCGGCACACGTGTTGGGACTGCTTACGCCTGCGTCACCTCCGCCGCGGATCGGCCCGGCATTGCACTAGCTTTGGATTTTTTTCTACACGTGGACACGATAGTGGGGAAAGTAGCCCTTAACAGCTTCGCTTTAAAAGAATGTAACAGCGTGAATTAAAATTAACAGTAATATTATTATGCGTGGTCAACTTTTCAACAATTATTTGGTAATGATTATTCTGTAAAGCGTCGAGCAGCCGATAACAATAACGACGTCAACGAAGTTGTCCGTTCGTGCATGCATCCACTGCAGAAATGAAGCTTGGCTATAGAGCAAAGTTCTTGAGCGCCTATGGGGGCCAGGAGTGTTTTGCCGAGGCATGCGGGAACTGGCCGGAAAAGCAAAAGAACCGCGATAGTGCTCAGTCTATTCTTAGAACGTGCTTGATGTTACTGTTCGCTCGCCATGGCTTTGTCGTCGGCAGCCCCGTCATGCAACACAGTCGAGACTGTGTGCACTTGCAAGCGAGAGCACATCATTCTGGTGTGAAGGGCGGGTGAAATCGTTACAAACAACACACCCACCTTGAGCTGGTCGAGAGGAACGCCGCCGTACGACATGTGCCAGGCCAAGTACGCTCGTGGTGTTCGAACTGCGAAGGATGTGAGAAAGGCTCAGTACCGACATGAAGGTGCGTACACTGGTCCAGTTAGTGATTTGAGTTTCGATATTTATGTACATATATATATATATATATATATATATATATATATATATATATATATATATATATATATATATATATATATATATATTATTTTGCGACCACCCAATGTCTCCTTCACACCTTTGGGAAAATGAGGCTGCTCTAGGTGGTATGATATATACTGCCTTCGATGCCGTTTCGCTGCGATCTCGCTACAGCTGCCGTTAGCCAAAATGAATAGCGCGATCGTGCCAGTGCACGTGATCTTCCATGCACCGAGCGTCCCCCCGCCTCATAGCGCCGAATGAACAGTCCGAAGCGTCATGCGCTTTTCTTGTGTACCTTCCACTCTGGTGTGTGGTTCTATTATAAAGGTAGACAAATCTCACTGTAGGGGCGTTCGACAAAACCGCTTTGGGTCTTCCTTTCTTTCCTCACCCGACTCATTTCCGTCTCGGCGCTCATCAGGCAGGGTTCGGGCTGCTCGTTCTCGGGCCTCGAGGAGTTCTTCGGGATACGAGTCGAACACGCAAGTGACGCTGCGATGAAAATGAAAACGCAGATACCACCCATCGTGAAAATCCATGTTCATTAGTGCAAAATGTTCGCCGTACAATGCATGCAATGAGACGTTTAACCTTTCGATTTGTGCGTACATAACTTCCGCTGTCGGAACTCCGCGTTAGGATATAGAAGCACACTGTCGCACACCTTCTAGGCACTTGGCTACATGGAACACTGTCGTGACGTGAGCCCTTTTCTTACCTCTTGAGTTCCACGAAGCCGTTCGTGAAGTAGTCTAGCCCATCTCGTAGCTCTGTGAGTTTCCTGCGGGGCCGGAAGATAGACGCCGAGATAAGAAAAACCTGTGACGTTCACTGCGTGATCTCACGAAGAAATGTGTTGGTCACAGCCTTTGCATACAGCACGCGCGTATAGTTCAGACTTCTGTTTGTTTTAAATGCGTAAGCACTTCTGTGCTTACCCAATGAGAAAACCGTCTTTCCGTCCGTCCGTCCGTCCGTCCGTCATGTAAGACGATCATATTCAAGACAGACCCCGCAATAGCGAGCGATTTTACTTTCCTGCCTGCTGTTCATTCAACGCAAACGAAGAGGGGAAAACACAGCGCTTACGGAGCTCTCAGCACAAGCAGCACGCTTCCCGTTTCGTAGATGACACTGAAGATATGGTCTGCGCGGCCGTGCTATTGACACTTTTCGCGGAGCACTTTGTGCTGGAGAAACGAGATGGCACTTTCGGCGGCGCGCCGCATGTCGCCTCAACGACAGCGCACGAATACGAAACCATTACCGCCACAGAACACCTGTATTACCGCTTCCACCTTGCTTCTGTGCGATCAGGTGTCGGAAATGCAACTGAGTTTTCGCTAACGCACCGTGCTCCAATCATGCCGGATTGGATCAAGTGGATTGAAGACTTGTGCAATAGTTGGCTGCAAAGATAGTGACTGATATAATAAAGTATGGAATGGATCTGTGTAGCCAAGTTCGCGGACCGTTGCTGAATTTGTTCGTACGTGTTACCGGCACTTCCCAGATGTATACGGCTTTCCTCGAGGATGCAGAAATTTGCTCATCCGCAGGGTCGTATCGCTAACACTCCAAGAAAGTGCTTCAGCCCCGGACCGTCGACAAGGGTGAGTACCGCTCGTTAAACAACGACAAAGGGAGTAGCCTCGCTTCTTGTCGTAGTTTGTTTCGCGCACAGTACCTACAGACATCTACCCCAACTGGCGCGGCATCTTACGCCCACTCTATCGCCAAAGCGGCAATGCGCAACAAATGCACACACGCATTGTAAACGCGGGGGCAGCAAAGGCAGTTGAGGGAAGCAATAGACTCGCGTCATCACGTGATCAAACCTGGCAGCGCCGACGGGATCGCCGCGAAAAGGGTTATATGCGTGCCGCCATTAAACACCTAATATGAGTGCCGCAGGAGGAGTACATAATGGTCCAACGCGGATGGATAACGCGCTAAAGAGGGATAGTGGCTTATCGTGATCGGAATGTCCACAGCGCACCTAGCGCCACCGCCCGCATCACTCCGTGTTGCCGCAGCGCTGGCGTTGTCGCTGTCAACTGCACTAAACTAAGCACAGCAGACGGCATGCATACTCACGAGGCTATCTTTATTTCGGTCAAGAGGCGGTGTTGCGACTCTTGCGTGGAGCCGAGCTTCACCACCTTGAGCACGCTGTCGCCCGTGTAACTGTGGACGCGGAACACCTCCGAGTTCTTGCCCTCGGCAATTTTCTCGAACTCGTCTTCCTCTCTTGAGACACTTGAGGAGGGAGATAGAAAGTAGTTGGTCAATGTGTAAGACAAAGTGGAGGAAAAATAACTTCAGTTCACCATTCATGACTTCGCGGTCAATTCCAACACCGATGCGTTTTTTCTTATTATTTTCAAAAAGAAGGCTTAGCCATTAAAAGAATATTCTCCGTACCCCCTCCCAACATTTTGAAAGTTGGTCTTCCAAGTAAGCTAACCAAATTAAATAGCTGGTAGCCTCCAAATTAGCAAACTAGCAGCTGTCAGGGAAAAGAAGAGGAATGTATCGATAACTAGAAGCACTGAAACAATGCTTAACGAACAAAGTAGAAGTTTTGCCCGAAGGCGAAATATTGTTCACGATAGCAAATTAGTAGTTAGCTATACGAAGTATTGATAGTTGCCTTATGCACCGTTAATTAAAATAGCAAGCATGCTGTCGTACCCGTACAGGGAAACATGAGCATATATCACTCGATGAGCACCACGGACGCTCGCTGTCAAGATGCTAGCGTGAGGACGAGCGGCCACAGCAGCGAGCGAATTGACCTTCGTTCTGCCTACGGTTTCTATGCGAACTAAGCGGCGAGAACACAGCACACGCAAAACTATGAGGCCTTGGTGCACCTAGGCATGTATTCACCCCATATCACTTTCAAGTTAGGGCCCGCGTGGCCGCCGGTGTAGGATTCCGCCTCCGCTTCCTCTCCCCCCGGTGTGTATATATATATAACAAGATGTTGTTCGTGAACACGGGCAAAGCTCTGTATTTCGTACGACAAGAACTATTTACAACAAAGTACAGGTTGAACAACGGTGCTTAAACTTTCTCTGTCCTCGGTAATAGTTTCGTTTAGCTGTAAACGATTTTCTGTTTGCAATGGCGATCACATTATTGTATGGTAATTTTTTGCTAATGGCATTTCCATTGCTGCTCTGCATGCTTTGCATTGGTCACAGGCATTGCACGCATAGGTGACGGTGCAAGGTACTTGCTGTGGAGCATTGTTCAGCGTCAATTCTACAAGTGTCGTTAAATTCCACTCGTTTCTGAACTTTAATATTGGAAATGTTGAACATGTGTGTACCTAAATTTCGTGTTCTTCAAGCGTTATAATTTCTTCTACGTCAAGCGTTTCACACTACCTTACGAGTGTCGCATCTTTGCTGTCTATATACTTTATCAGGTGTACACGAATACTATAGCTGTTTAGTTCGTTTCTAGATTTCGCAACAATTATAAAACTGTAGCTCTCGCAATACTACCTGCATATTAGTTTGAAGAAATAGGTGTCTCTAAATAACATTGTTGATATGAACGGAAAAGTTATTTCTTGAGCATGGGGCAGTGCTATCGTTTTTTAATGTTGATGTTGAATATGTTTCGTGGTATAGCCTGTTGGCTCTTGTATTGTTATGTTGCTACACAATTACGTCGGGGTTGCACAAATTGCTGCGCTGTATGCAATTGCACTGTCGCGTAAGTGTACGTGAAAATAAAACGTAGTTGCACATTCCCACTTTTGTTAGTAATAAAATGAAAACCGTATCGTTCGGTTTTATTGCAACAGGAATTACATGGACACTAGAAGCGCATTTCTGCTGTCGCCGTCAGGTTCCGTGTAAAGTCTACGCACCAAAAAGTCGTCGCCCTGCGACGCGCGCCGTGTGTGAGAGCGAAAGGGAGCGAGGGTGAGCCGGCGATCACGGCTCAATCACGCGCACCGAAGAGAGATAGCGCCCCCTCTCCGTCACGCGCAAGGCTCCCGTGGGAGAGTAGGGAGGAGGGAGTGCACCCTCAAGGAGACCACTGCGCCCGCGGGCCGCTGTCTCTGGAAGGCCATCTGCGACGACAATGTCCGCCATCGCTAGAGAGAGAGAGAGAGGGGAGGGGTTCTACTCGGGGCGGCGCGGTCGGCCCCGTGCGCCCGCCGCGTCCGCTGTCTTGAAAGCTATCTGCGGCGTGTACAGAGACCGCCTGGTGCAAGGAACAC
Source organism: Dermacentor albipictus (assembly GCF_038994185.2). Classification (NCBI taxonomy): domain Eukaryota; kingdom Metazoa; phylum Arthropoda; class Arachnida; order Ixodida; family Ixodidae; genus Dermacentor; species Dermacentor albipictus. Next base: position 144,627,741 of record NC_091825.1, on the reverse strand, counting down.
TATCCATTGCAGATCAATCTCGCGCGCCATAATGTAGCAAAGTGGTGAGGCAGCGCGGGAGGGAGCCGAGGTCGCTTCGACACCGACAAGTGCTTAGTTTGCACGGCCGCGCGCGGTCGACCGCACCGTATCTTGAAATAAGCTGCAAACGGCTCACAACTTTGTGCGCGCTGTTTTCCCGCCGCTCTTGTGTTGAAGCGCCCGAAGGTGACTTCGCTCGCTGCAGCTGCCGCACTTGCTCGCACCAGCGTTTTGACAGCGACTGTCAAACGCGCTGACACCATGCTTGTTAATCCAGTTAGTAATAGCATGCTTCCGAGTTTAGATGGCCCATAAAACCATTATCCTTGCTTGGTATACCTGTATACCGACTTGCTAAGACAATCGATGCTTCGCCTTTTGGGCAAAATTGTGACATTTTCTTTTCTTTCTCTATCTTCCCCTGCTCTATATTCCGCTATTGACAATGCATTTGCGCTGTAGTTTTCTGCTTGGTCTTACATTGCCTAGTAGAGGAATCTGGCTTCCCATCAATCTGTTAATTCCGTTTTTTTACCGAAAGTTGCGTTCAGTAGGTTACATGGAAAACAGACTGAATCGTATTCAATTGAAATATATATGTATTTAATTTCTCGATAAGGACGATCTCCTGATGTGTTAAGTGGGACACCTTTCTGCATTATTCCTCTGCAAATAATAAGCTTATGAAGCCTAGAAAAGCACACGAGATGTTATTTGTAGCTTTAGTTGAAGTGTAGGAATGATAAATTAAAGTGAAATCAGAGTGGACGAAAAGAAAAACAGACTGTCGTAGGGAGGAGCCGAACCCACAACCTGAACATTACGCGTAGCAAATATTGATCGTGGCAGCACAGTACAAAAAAAAAATATTGTTACAGGAGAAAGTAACTTGGCTTCAAATAAAGGTATGTATATGAAGGCAAAAGACGTAGAAGATGAAGAGTTAGGCTAGAAGCTATGGCCGATGGAACATATAAGTGATTTGCTCTTATGAAGTTCCCGCTACAATTTGTACGAAGATGCGATAAAATGTTACCGAGACCACGTACATGCTGTTGAAGAGCTGGTCAAACGTGACGAATGACACCTGACCGCACGCTGCGAGCAGGTTTGTGAGCTCCATGCCTATGTTAGCGGACAGGTGCCCCGGAGTCGGCGTGGTGTGTTCAGAGCTCTGCGTGCAATAAAAGCATTCGCAGGGTACGTTGAATGAGCAAAACAAACACGCAAGCAAGCAAGAAAACAAGCAAGCAAGCAAACAAACGAAAAGACAGACGGATAGATAGATAGATAGATAGATAGATAGATAGATAGATAGATAGATAGATAGATAGATAGATAGATAGATAGATAGATAGATAGATAGATAGATAGATAGATAGATAGATAGATAGATAGATAGATAGATAGATAGGCTGGTAGAGTCGGAAAGAGTGGATGAATCCCGAATCACTTTCTTGTGATAGACGAGAAGAAGCGGAACAGAGGGCGCATGCAAAACAACTGCTCGCACGCGTAATGCGAAGAGAGAGAGAGAGAGAGAGAGAGAGGGAGAGAGGGCTCTTTATTAGAAGAACAGAGAATTTTGCCGGCGCGTATATAACCGCTGGCATGCTACTCTACGCATGCGCAGAGTAGCATGCCACTCGCGCATGCTACTCGCGCATGCTTCGCGTAATGCGAAGCTTCGCCTTCGCATTACGCGTGCATGCGCGGAATATTGTGCTTCAAGAAGTAGAGCTTGACGCTGTGAGTCTGGGGTTAAAATCCCCGACGATTCCCATACTCCCTAATGCGAAATTTGAGCTCAGCCTCACGCGTTTTCCTGTAGCGATATAATGGGACATCGCACCGATCACCGCACCGACGAATTAGACCTTTCTGGTTGTTGTTGTTTCTTCTTTTACGGCACAGCCCGCGCCGCCACTTCCGGGTCTGGATAAGGTCCCTTTATAAATATATCTGGGCGGAAATGAGCGCCATATGGTGGTATCTCAAGCTGGCTTCCTCCGCGGTCTTCATGCTACCGCTCATCCCCTTCTACTAGTCTAGAAGGTGTTGTTCCGCGGCACCCTCCTCCCCCGCTTTCCTCCTCGCTCCCCTGGCTTCGCTCTCGCCGTATTTTCGTCTTTCGCTGCGTTCGTTCGCTCGGCTACGCCGCCGAGGCACGCCGATGCTCAACGCGGAAATGCTGGAAAATGTTGCGAAGATTGCCTTGAAGACCTACCAGCAGATTGTCATCTTCGAGGAAGCCCGTGCCAGAGGTCAAGGTGGAGGCGGTGTCGGTATCTTGCGCGTTGTCTTGAGGATGACCTGGGTCTGGTTCGCCGGCTTATCGGTGACTGGGGGCAACGAGAGCTCCCGCACGGTGCGCCCGCGTGCGGGAAAGCCGTCGCCACTGGTACAGGGCGCACGCCAGAGCGAGGAGCCCCAGAAAGGTGGCGAGCAGCACGCTGTCATAAAGACTTCTGGGGAAGCGTATCTGTTGGACAATGCAAAATAGCTCTGTTTTGGAGCAGTCGTAACACACTGTCTTATGCAAAGCTAAAAAGAGTAGACACAAGGTACAGTTCCGCACACGACATGAAGTGCGACGGGGACTTCGCTATCAACAACCACATCTTGCGAATAGCCAACATGGTCCAACAGTTTTCAGCGTGTTCCTACAATCGGAACAAGCTTCTTTCCGACGTGTTCGAACGTCATATCGGACGCCGCGTTGTGCCATGTGTGTAGTGCTTTTAAAGGGATCCTAAAGGGAAACACTAACTTGAGCTGCATTTGTGTATCAAGCTTATACCGTAGTAATGAGGTTATTAAACCAAGAAAGCTCGGTAAGACAGCAATGACGCTACAACGAAGAAACGCTGGCTTTCTCGTAATCTAGAATAGATGTAAGCATCAAATTTCTACCGGTAGGAGATGATAATAGCCACAATCTTAAAATGGGTGCGCGTGTTCGCAACGGCACAGCCCACCACCCCGCACCACGCCATAGTGTACATACATTGGTCCATATGGACGCAATGGTTTCCTGTCGCAGACAGAACCTCACTACAAGGCTTGTCTCGGTCGAACAGCTATCCGCGGCGCGCCGGATCCCACCCGCTTGGACGATGACGGACGAGCCGTACGCGTCGGGGACCCCGAGACCTACGACGTTGAAAAGGGCATATACAACTCTTTCTCAGCGCCAACAGACGAGAATCAGGCGCATAGTGCTCTCTATCCTCCTTTTGGACGTCGCTGTTGGAAATGACTAACAAAACTTCATCGTACTGAAGTTACAGCTTGAGGGATATTGTGAAGATACATTTGGAAGATCTCGGAAGGAATAGCTTTTTTAACTTCTTTGGGGGTGGGGTGGGGGGGGGGGTAACTAATGTATGTAAGGCGGCCTTGACGGTTTGTCCCTTTCATGTCGTTTTGCTCTCACAACTTGACCGGATGTTCTCGTTTCAGTGCCCGGTTAAAGGCTCCTGCTTTTGGCTCAATGTCGCTTCAAGGTCGGCGAAAACGGGATCTGAAAGCATTTCATGATTAAAGTAGCTTAAAGCGGCAGGCGACGCCACCTTGTATTTTCCGTATGGAAGCACGCCATATGGCTTCAAGGATTTAGAGGGCGTCTGCTGGAGCTCAGTTACTGTGTAATCGGTATAGATGCATAGAGTTTGATACAATAATTACTAGAAGAAACTGCCGATATTCTCTATGGGAGCGGCAAATGGGAGCCGTTGTGCCAGCATGGAAATTATCGCGAAATACATGGATTTGCCTAAACTTCGTCATTCTGGCTTCAAACGGCTCTGTGACTTAGTAAACTCGTCATTTTCAGCAATTTACTGCGTAATGAATAATGAAATAAACATTATTAAAATTGCCCGACGGCAGGTTTCGAATACAGGACCTCTAGGTGTACACAGGCCTGGTATGGAAACGATTACGCTATGGACCCATGTATCGATAGGCGATGCGAAGCGCGCTCATGAACTTATGTCGGGCACTTGAGACGCTCGGCGCGTTTCGATTTGGCCACCTCGACAAGCTCAACAGTTGCAGTTCGCAGCGATTGTGCAGGTTCGCAGCGTCTTCTGCACTTCGAAGGGTATAGATTGCTCTGAAATTTACGACAATGAATGCACATAAATGGCAATATACAAAGCCACAAGAACGTCTAATTCACAAGCACGAAGATCAGGTAAATCCACGTGCTTCCCATCACTCCGATGGTGGGTCAAAGAATGCAGCGCCAGAGTTCCTTCTATTATATTGTGGGAAACGCTGTGTACAAATGCACAACGTTCTGTTGCAAAATAGCCTAAAGTGGATAAGCTCAAATGCGATGAAATCTGACATCACAATGACGTAGAGGCGCTGAGTTGCTTGCGAGAGAAAAAAAATGGGACGGTGATTTTCATTCTCTAGGCTTATTAATCAATCGATATTACTTCAATATATCAAGAAGATTTAGTTTTGAAAGAATACATTGCAGTCTAAATTGATTTAGTATCTTTCTTCAGTGTCCATTTAAAGGCTACACTCGCGCAGTTGCTATTAGTTAATGGAAACGTGCACGTTGTTTCCTACTCATTGGTACCATTGTTGGTCCACTATCGTTTTCGAGTAGAATGCTGTCGATTACCTGGCTCCGAACATCATTAGTTCGCAAAGGGGTATACACGGGCAAAATGAGATCACGCTACTCACTTCGTGGTTGCGAATATGCCCTTTTCTTAGTGGGAATATGCTTACGTGGGCTCCGTTCGTACAGGACTGTTTATACCAGAACGCCTCGACTTCTCCTAGGGCGGTCGTTAAAGTACCTAAACTACCTAAACTAACGGCGAGTTGAAGCGAGCGGTGAACGAAATGACATTATGGGCATTCAGAAGGACGGACGTAGCAAAAGAGATTCTGCGGAGATATTTACAGAAGTCAAAGTTAAAAATATGAAAAGAACCATAGAAAGAAACCGTACGTGGTGGGCAATAGAGGAGTCAATTTTGTCTGAAAACGAAAGCTTTCTTCTCGTTCTTGCGTATGCTTGATTCGCTTTACCTGACTTTTGACTTCCATTGCCGTTCCCGCACCGTCAGCTGTGCTTTCGATCAGGTAGTGGCGGCAATACCCAAGCAGCAGCCTGGTGCTCTTCACCACAGTGTGGGTGACCGGCTTGAGCAGGAGCAAGACCGCTGCGACTGCCACCACGAGGGCGAAAAGCATGGCTGCCGAAACAGTCCGTGCAGGCGCTGCGAGGACAGGGCAGATTTGGATTTGGATTTGGATTTGGAGCCTGGAGATATAGCACAACCCACTACGGGGGATTGGCGATGAATCGGGCGGCAGTGGGTTGAAAAGGAATAAATACCTAAATAGGTTTTTTTTTTACTGAAGATGTGATATTAAATTAATTCTAATCGTTAACAATAATTTTCATGCTATTGTTTGTTATAATTAGAAGTGAATATTTTTGGTTTCTTGTTTTGGAAAATAAAACAGTAAATTTAGCATGGAAGTCTCCTCGTTGCTATTATAAAATTATATATGGCATCACATACGTTCCTATTATAGTGTCCTAGTGCCGACGCCCCCAGAGACAGAATGATAGGTAGCGTGATGGCTAATCCAAGTTGGCGGAAGGGACCTTCTAGAAGTCGTTTTCTATGCACGTTGAATCTACGACACTCAATAAAAAAATGATCCATAGTTTCGGGTTCATTGCAGTAAAAACATTTAGGAGAAGGTGCCAAACCAGACCTATGAGAATAGAAATTAAGCCGTGGTATTCGGCAACGCAGACGCGTAAATGAAACTTCAAATTTTCTTGTTGCACACCACCCGCTGTGCCAAGGAAATCTAAGGTGCTGAAAATCGGCGTTATCTAATACACATGATTTGGCATGTTCTTCTTGAATGGAAAATTTTTAAAATCTTGCAGAAGTGACGTATGCCGAAGGTTTTAAGATCCTCAGTACCGGGCCTTTAAGAGATGCCGCTGCTAGTGCGTCTGCTGACTCGTGTAAAGTGAGCCCCACGTGCCCTGGCACCCATACCAGGTGGATGGGGCGTAAATGTTGGGGAACCAGTGAATCAAATTCTCGGAGAATGATACTTGAATTGGGCACAGATAAAGCGGAGCAAACAGACAAGGAGTCGGTTAAGATTGCGGCTGAAGAAATAGATGTGGGAAGTTTGCGTAGAGCGAGGATGATTGCCAATAACTCTGCTTGAAATATTGGCGTAAAGTCGGGTAGTCGAAGAGAGAAAGACCAATTTAATGATGTCGAAAAAATGCCCACTCCGGCCTTCTCCTCACTGACAGAAGCATCTGTGGCTATTACTGCATTTATTTGGAGGTTCTCAAGGTGGTCATGTAATAAACCTTTTAGGTATCGAATAGGTAGGAGCTTAGCGTTATTGGGAAATATATCGCCAAATTCAACACTTACTGTCGAAGTAGGTAAATTTTGAAAAGCCACATCACGGATTGGTATTTGTAATGGCTGTAACAGTTTCTGCACAAAAACAACCTGGGGACAATGCAGTCTGGGCCATTGATTCTCAAAGAATGCAGTTGGTTCTCGAGTAAAAAATGGCTGTGGCTTCGGTAAGGTTAAGCCCAGGATGCGAAGCATACTAGCCTTTATTTTAGTTGTTGAACCACTGTTTAGCCTGGTGAACTGCTGTTGCTTGGCTATATTTGGTTCGGCTAGACGAAGAAACAACTCATGCATTACTGCTTCGCCTTCAAGAGTGGAACGCGACAGCGTTCCCGTCGACCCGCCAAGGGGTGTAAGACAATGGGCTACAGGGCAGCGACTACGCGCCCCGCATTGGACGCGGTGAGCGTCGAGCAAAGCAGCGTTCGGCGCGGCAACGAAATGTGCGCCTGAGCAAGAGACGCACGCCTTAGAAACAGCTCGTTTCTAAGGCAACACCGCATTCACTAGAGGCGCTTTTGTACCCCTTTGAAGCATCGTACTCGTGGCTCAGTGGTAGCGTCTCCGTCCCACACTCCGGAGACCCTGGTTCGATTCCCACCCAGCCCGTCTTGCAAGAGTTGAGCCAAAGCCACTTCTCTGTCGTGACGTCACGTTGTCACGTGGTTTCATGGCGACACCGCCGCGCCTGAGGAGCTGGGTTGAGCTCTCGTAATATGCTTCGCATAAAATATATTAGGAGCGTCTCTGGGGAGAAGCATAGATGTTTAGAAATGTTTGGACTGTCAGTATATGAAATCGAGTTTGAAGAGAAGGCAGGTGAGTTTCATGATATAAAATATTATTGGCTACAAATTTTGGAAGGCCGAGACACAGACGTAGTGATTCGCGTTCTAAAAGAACCAGAGGACGTAACTTATACGTAGGACCTCCTGAAAATATCACGCATCCAAACTCTAGAATGGGGCGGACATACATACAATAAATCATCAGCAAGGTCTCCCTGCGCATTCCAAAACGACTGCTGCAGACTCTTCCTAATAAACCAACGGCGCGTGCTCCCTTAGATGCGATGTATTCTATGTGTGTCTGCCAATTTAGCTTTTCGGTGTAAATCATTCCCAGATATTTTAAAGAATGTAGCTGCGGAATAATCTCCTGGCCATATGACAGTGTTATTCGGATGGGAAAAGTCAAGGGAAAGACAATGATCGCACTTTTGTTGACATTTAGCGACATTTGTATTCCTTTTAGCCAAGTTTCAATCTGATTCAGATACGACTGCAAAGTTTTATATAGGCTATGTATATCATTCGATACCGTGAAAAATGCGATATCATCAGCGTATACGTATACCTGTACGTCATGATGTGTCGGGATGTGATTTAGTAGAATATTGAATAGTACTGGGGAAAGTACTGCACCCTGAGGGACGCCCCTTGTCTGTTTGTAACTTTTAGAAGAAACACCGTTTTGATAACAATAAAACGTTCGTCCGCTTAGGAAATTTTGAATCCATGCAATTATATACTGTGGAAGATTCACACTATTGAGTCTGTTGATGAAAGTACCGTAGTCGACACTGTCATACGCCTTCGCAATGTCTAATGTCACTGGGGCCGCATACTGGTCATTGCGGCGAGCGAGTTGGATTCTACTCTCCAAGTCAACATGCGCACACCAAATAGAGCAGCCGGGCCTGAATCCTATTTGAGAATCATTTAATATTTGGTTCTCGCCTATCCATCTATCAACGTGACCATAAAGAACTCTCTCGATTAACTTTACAAGATTTGAGGTTAGGGAAATAGGTCTAATGTTGTCTATTGAATGTCCATCGCCTGGCTTTTTGAGTAGTGGAATTATTTTGGCAACCTTCCTATCTGGATGAATCCATGCATTCTTAATCGAGTAATTTATAAAATTAAGCAAATCCTGGGGAGACAATTCGAATAATAGTTTTATCATTGCTGTAGTTATGCCATCAGGGCCTGGGGCTGAAGCTGGCAGCATCTTTACCTCTCTCATTAATTCTTCTAATGTGACCGTTACGTACTCTGGTTCAGGTGCTGGTTCAGGTGCCGGTATATGATAGGGGCGAAGCGATGTGAATCGACGCTCTAAGCCTTTTGCAATATCCTCCAGTGACTGTACTAATTGAGTGGAAGTTAAGCTAACTGACTCAACATTAACTGGGGCTGAAACAATCTTTTTAGACCGTAGAAATCGAAATAGGGCTTTTTTATTACTAGACTGCGATAGGTAACTGTAATGTTTGGTGTTATAATTTTCTTTCACTTTGTCAACTGTTTGCCTGAATGTAGCTGCAGCAAACTTATAGTCAAACCAATTACGGGGACATTGATTATACAGTAACTTTCTCCAGGCTGCCTTTCTTCTTCTATATTCGCGTGCACAGTCCGGATTCCACCATGGAGAATAAGTACCACCTTTAGTTGACTGCATACTTTACTTGCATTTTTTATAGCTGTCACTTAGCACTTGACACAAATTAACTGCCTTAACTTCATCATTTAGGCCAACCTGTTTTTCTAAAGCTGATCGCAGCGAAACTTGAAATTTAGTATAGTTAAGATAGGTGCGGACATGTTTTTCAACCAAATTAATTGGGCGCGTTATTTCAAAAGTTATTGGAAGATGGTCGCTATTTGTGGTCGAGGTAATAGCAGACCAGGAGGAGATTACACAGCCCGAACTGGAAAAAGTTAGGTCTAACACCGAACGCGATGTGCCGGATACATAAGTTGGGGTTCTCGAATTTACACAATTAAGGTTATTTGACGAAACCCAGTCTAACAATCGTTTACCACAAGAGTCGGACCGATAACCCCATGATACGTGGTGAGAATTGAAATCACCAGCTATGATTATATCCTTTCTGCATGCTGCAACCGCGGCATCAAGAGAGCCTGTATTGCGGACTCCTGTAGGGAAATAAGCATTGATTATCGAAAATGGGGCGCATCCAGGAAGCGTTACATCCAATGCTAGAATCTCACTTTCAGTGGAAAATGACTGGTGACTAATTTTAGCTCTATGACAAATCTTTGTTGAGATGAAAAATGTTAATCCCCCTCTACAAGAAGGACGATCTAGACGAAAACTGCGATAATTCTTTAAATGATAATTCTTTTCTGTGGATAACCAAGTTTCTTGCAGAATAATCAAATCTGGAGAAAGATCTTCAGAGATATAGGAGATCAGCGGCTGCAGCAAAAATGGAAAGACAGTTCCACTGCAGCACTTTCAAGCTTCCTATGTTGACGATGTTCCGGCAGTGTTAACTGCCGTCTGTAGAATGTTATCCTTTAGGAAATCATCCTTTGATGAGTTCTTATTTTCACTCTTTTTAGATTTTAGCTTGTGGAGGGTAGTAGCTCTCGGGGAGTATGGGGAAGCACGACGTTTATAAGTTCTAGCATCCAAATCCATGTTCTCCATGGAATCTGAACCGGATTCGTGACTCTGAAAGCCCTCATGTTCTACATGAGTTGCGGGAGCTTCGGAGGCATCAGTACTGCGAGGCGAGATCTCTGCCCATACGTGTTTCTCTATGTACTCATCGGAGACTGTGACTTCAGAGGCAACACTTGGACGAGCAGTAACATGTAAAAGTTGCGACAACTGAGAGGTCAGAACTTGTCCAACGGTCTCTGAAAGGTTTGCAAATAAACTGTCAAGGGCTTTTGCCATAGCTTTCTCAACGGCAGCAGCTACAACATCACCAAGAGATGCATCCATGGCTTTTGAGTGACGAGCAGCAGCTGCAGCATAGCCACATGATTTCTCTAATGAGAGTGCACGAGCTTCACGACGCGAACACCGTTTCCGTTCTATAATTTGTAGAATTTCGAGCTCTTGGTCTCTCGCAGGGCATTGCGCACAGTCCGCAGGGTGGGAACCTTCAGACAAACAGCATCGTTCGCTCTGAGAGGAACACGTTTTTCCATCGTGGCTTTCTCCGCAAATGCGGCACCGAAGCTCTGATCGACATCCCTTAAAACTGTGGCCGTATCGCCAGCATTGAACGCATTGCAATGGGCGGGGAGAAATTGCTTCCACCCTGTATATTAATGGCCACGCCTTGATCTCTGACGGCCTATTTGTGCCTGCAAAGGTGACAATAACCGACTCTGTGGGGGTTCTTTGATTCTCACAAACGCGTGAACATCGGTAGACGGAGACGGCACCTGCCGGGGAGAACATCTGCAGGACCTCTGAAGCACACAGGCTCGCGTCGACTCCACGTACTAGACCCTTAACGCAAGCTAGATGAGCAGGAATAAAAGGCCTCACCGGGTGGTTCGCGAACATTTCGCACTTCAGAAGGTCGGACACGCAGGTCTGGTCAGGCGAACAGCAAAGAATGCCCCCTCTGCCAAATTGGCGGACCTCGGTTAGGTTTTGGAAATGCGGGGTTGCTTTCCGCAGCTCTTCTTGAATCACCTCGGGATTCTTCACGCGGATGAATCCCCCATTGGTCGGCACTAGGGCCACTGGAACGCTGTTAATGCCACTGCGCAAGAAAGCCCCTATAGGCACGTAATTAGTGGGAAGCGAAGCCGTCCAGAGGAAAGATCTCTGGCCGGGAGAAGAAATAGACATTAGGAACTCTCAATGAGAGGAAAGTTCAAAACAAAACTAAAGAAAATAAACCGCCCGATACTTGACCAGTTCCCCGCAGAGAATAGGACAGGGCCACCGCTCCAGGAACGCTCCGGGACAGGACCAAGGCCAGAGAACCAGAGAATCCGAGGCCAGAGAATCCCCGCAGAGAACAGGACAGTCAGTTCGCCACGTCGAAGCTCACGAGACTCCACGAGCGAGCGACTCCACGAGCTCCACGAGCTCCACGAGAGGCCACCGAACACTTCTTCTACTTCTTCTTCCTTGTGCTGCCGCCTTCTGTTCCAAATCAGCGCAATTTCTGCCCTCTACCAAGTGCGCGTGCTATCGTGGTCCGGGGCGGGTCTTTGTCGCATGCTTCACGATTATGCAATGGCCGACCAACGCAACGCAGCTGTCGTCTTCGACGAATGGCGTTGGACGAAGATGAGCTCGGCGGTCGCCACTCGGACGCTTGCGCACGCCGCCACTGGAAGAGGTGGACGTCACCAGTCGGCGATGACGCCTGCCTCTTGGGTGCCTTCTGTCTCTTCTTCTTTTAGAGCGAAGCTGTGTTTATGCGGATCGTGTGTCGTCGGTGTCAGAGTTCGGTAAAGCTATCATCATCAGCGATAGCTCGAGCGTCGTCGTCTTCTTCCTCAGCGCTATACCGCACAAACGCGCTCGTGCCACTGCTCCCGCGTTCGTTGTCGTCTTCTGCAGCTGGCTGCGCTGCCCCTCGTCATTCTAGCGTAGAAATTCAATTCTCTTCTGCGGTCGTAACGGGGAGGCCGCATTTACGGGCGTATGAGCCATTGTTTAAGGACGTATTAACCATTCGCACTGATTTAACTTTCAAGCAACCTAATGTTGAAGAATCGCAAGTGGCAATACCGGGTGGCGGTTGCTAACCACGCCACCGAGCAAACTCGAGATATCTTTTTTGTTTTCGTGTAATTGTTGTAATACTTTTTGGTTATAGTTGTACATTTCTATCTATTTTTCTTTCTCTGTGCACCAGTACTCAGAACTCATTGCTGTTCCAGGGCATGTTGACTTATTGATTGATTCATTGATTGAGTGCATTGGATTGTTCGAGTATGGGCCGGATCTGCATCACGCTTCGTTGTTCCGTGATAACGTCCTAAGTTCCAACCTTCTTCATCTTTGCACACAATTAAGCGCGTCACTTTTTCTCTAAGATTGTTTCGCCTTCTTTTCCTATTAGTGTTATTTCTGAGACATGGATGTGCATTGAAATTACCTCTTCACAATTTTTCCCACCGTACCGCAACATACTCCATAGTGACCGGGACGTCAGTGGGCTTAAGAAAACAATTGACAGCATACTGATAGCTTTTGACAGTTCACTGAGACGTGCTCAGCGCAAAGTGTGCGTGAGTCGATTTGGCTACACATTAGCCTAGCGCGTTATGAAAAATCGTTAATTGGATCTTTATGCGTACCACAGAATATTTCTCCTGTCTTCTTTTATGTGGTTACCTCTTCTACTTAAAGCCTAATATCTTCCCGTGGGAACCACAGAGTGCTTGCGCGCTCGCCTCCTCGTCCTCTATCCCTCGGTAAACCCGGGCTTTTACTCGACAAACGGGTTTGGTGGCAGCTCCCCACCGTGAACCAGCTCGAGCCCGCACCTTTTTTGCAGATGTTAGCCTTTCGAGGCGCATAGCCGACTTCAGTGTGCGCTCATGCTGAGCAGGTTTTTATTCACCGTCACAGGGAACATTTTCGAAAACAAAGAAACAACGTCGACCTTTATTCGAACAAATACGGCTGTCTTTTCTTGGTGTCCTTTACAGTTGTTGTAGATGACGAATCCGTTTCAGTTTACGTTTGATGCTTACCCTAGCGGCTGCAATAACCTCCTTTGGTCACATTACGAGTACGTCAAGCTAAACCTAGCATGTTACGGCTGGCTCTCACCAGGCGCGGTGGACGCATTGGACGAGTCCGTCGGCCGCATCGTCGAGGCCCTGCACAGACGTTGCATGCTCGGCAACAGCTTCATCGTGTTCACTAGCGACAACGGTGACATGCCGTGGGGAACGTTCTCGAACACTGGCTCCAACTGGCCGCTGCGAGGCGTCAAGGGCACGCTGTGGGAAGGAGGAGTCCGTGTACCGGCGCTGGTGTGGAGCCCGCTGCTCGAGCCCGGTTCCCGCGTGGTTATGTCACGACCCGTGCACTTGATCGACTGGCTGCCCACTCTGTACTCGGCTGCCGGTGAGTGTCGACTCCTGAGGGTACCGCTTAAGAGAAACGCCGAATCAGATTACACTAGACAACGTTTTTTTTTTTCAAAGTTCTAGCTCGATTTATCTGCTGCCAGAAAAGCGGGGAGTCCGCAGTAAATGGTCTGGTAATCAACAGGAAGCCAAAGGGGTGTTTCGAGTAACGAAGGGCTCAAGAAAGCTAAAAGAACACGAAGGTTTTGATCACTGTGATGCATAACATAGTAACAAGTTAAGCGGAAGGTACATGTGAAAGTGTGACATGGAAAAGACTGAAGAGGCAGTTAAGCCTGAATAAACGTGGAGGTTACAAACGTTTAAGAAAGGTAACGTCTGTGCACCAACGATTCAATTCAATTCAGTTTTATTGATAAGTAAATTAGTACAAAACAATGCTTAGGTGAAAAATTATTAAGCAGATGAAAGACGAAAGAAGTTGACTGATGTCATGCGTGATGGTATAAGAAAAAACAAGTTGCAAAATAAGAGCCGTATAAAAGTACAAAACAAAACCGACACAAGATAACAAAAATAATGCCCTGGTATAACGTGTCTTCAGGATAAATTTGAAGTAGGCGCAGACATTCAAACACAATGTCAAGTTAATTAGTAATTTTTTGTTTCAAATAGGTAGTTCATTAATTGAAATTAAAAGACGGAAAGGGAGTTACATTGTTTTTAGTCACTAAGTAGGAAGCTCCATAGGGATATCTCTGAAAAATATAGTTTTCGATAGTGTTCACCTTATGCAAAAAAAAAAATACTTTTATAGGAAAACAAGTGCAGCTAGCATTAACCAATATGTATGATTGCTTTATATTGAAGTGGAGATAGCGATGAAAACCTTTGAAATGTAATACACCAAGATTATAGTAATAAGACAAGGATAAACCTAGTACGGCATTTTTAATAAAGAACGGAAGTGAGTGCGATTGAAGTGCGAATTATATAATGTTAATAGCTTGTTTTTGAAGGGTTAGGAGAGATGATAGATGGATATTATAGGTGCTGTCCCAGGATTCAATACAGTAATTGATATGTCTGTGAATAAATGCATAATATAGAGTGACAAGTGTTGCGACAATAAAAAAAGAAGCTCGACCACGAATGAGCGTCCGAAGTCCTCGTGCAATTTTCCTAATAACGGATAAAATATTGTTTCGAAATTTTAGCTTAGAGTCAATAACAACACCTAAAAATTTAGTGCTACTGTTGGTTTTGATTTCTTGCGATTGAATATAAAGAGAACACGGAAGTGGAAGTTTTTTTCTGAGGAGACCTAATAAGCCCCAAGCACGTTTTCTTCAGGTTAATGCTTAGTTTATTTATAGTGGATCTATTCCCAAGAGAGTTTAAATCCGTTTGAAGGTTGAACATTTCACGATCAAGGTTGGTATGGGAAGAAAAAGTGGTGGTAGCATTCTCGTATAACACGCAATGCGAAGTAGCTAAACACTGGGGGAGGTCATTGATGAAGGTTAAGAAGAGAATCGGGACCGAATTGAGTCTTGAGGAACACCACATTTGATAGTAATTGGATCCCAGTTAACAACATTAACGGCAATGCGTTGTTTCCTGCTATTCAGAAAACTCCGTGAATGGTTCGAGGGTGGACTACTTCTGCCATAACGCTCCAGTTTTATAAGAAATATGTTGTGGTCAATAGAGTCAAAAGCCCTTGAAAAGTCGCCGAAAATAGTTCCTGCATAAGTTCCATTATCAATACGACTTTTCATTATGTCAGTGAAGTTTGCAGTAGCTATATTCGTAGAAAGCCCCTCATTCTTCTCGGTTACTCTTCTTGACCAGGCGGCCGCGTCCGGGACCTAGGCACCATCGACGGTCTCGACCTATGGCCAGCCCTGTCCAAGGCGAAATCCGAAAGCGCTGCAATCTGGCCTCGCAAGGAGTTCCTCATCAATACTGACTCCACTGCTGGGCTGGCGGCGTACCGGGACGGTAACTACAAACTCGTCGTAATCACAAATCGGACGTCCCAAACGCCTAATCCCTTTGGTGCGGACGAACTCCAGCAACACGTCCCCACACCAGGCGGCATGCCCGGGTTTGAAAACGAGGATGCCGCAGTGGAGCACCTGGACCGGCTGATG
Organism: Dermacentor albipictus; assembly: GCF_038994185.2. NCBI lineage: Eukaryota > Metazoa > Arthropoda > Arachnida > Ixodida > Ixodidae > Dermacentor > Dermacentor albipictus. Next base: position 144,612,291 of record NC_091825.1, on the reverse strand, counting down.
AAGTCGTCGCAAGCCTGGAAGACCCTGACGAAGCTGCTGGGCCGCGGAGGTGGTTTGAAAGTGCCATCCGACTGGCGTGAGAAGGCTACGGTGCGATGCTCGCGGGAGGATCCCCATCTGCCGGGTGTCGAACTGCATGGCGAGGGCCAATACCTGTTCGACATAGAGCGTGATCCGTGTGAACTCAACAACCTGGCGTCAAGGAGACCGTTGGTAAGAACAGATTGCGGAATGATGAATTGGTGGGAAGGTCGGCTTGCTCAAGGACGAGATTATTAATACGCAAGCATTCTACGGCTCAGGAGGTGGAAAATCCGCCGTTGCCGCGACCGGCGGTGGTCATAAAAGTTCAAATGGTCCAAGTGAGCCAATCTAGGCGGTTGATGACGTCAATTGAGGCAAAGTTAATTAAGAAAGAGTGAATGAGGCGAATTAGGGCAGGTTTAATTAAGGGAGAGTTCATTACGGCACTCGAAACCACGAGTTTTGACGTTAAGATGAAGGCAATGAAAGGACAGTTAATTAAGGTAGAGTTAATTTAGCCACTCGAGCCCACGGCCTTTGTTGGCAGTCAAACCTACGACCTTTGTTGTTATTACGGCAAAGTTAAATGAGAAGGTTTTACGTGCCAAAACCACTTTCTGATTATGAGGCATGCCGTATTGGGGGACTACGGAAATGTTGACCACCTGGGGTTCTTTAACGGGCACCTAAATCTGAGTACACGGGTGTTTTCGCACTTCGCCCCCATCGCAATGCGGCCGCCGTGGCCGGGATTAGATACGGCGACCTCGTGCTCAGCAGTCCAACACCGTAGCCACTAAGCAACCATGGCGGGTGGCGAAGTTGAATTAACACGACTGAAAGAGCATAGCGATCGTGCGGTGGTCGCAATGCTTTCGCATCGTCGACGCAGGGATGACAAAGTGCCCCTTGAATTTTTGATCGAAGTCGTCTATAAAGACGACTCATAATCTTGATTGGGTAGATAAAATGGGACTTAGCACCGGTGACTCGTGATTTGACAAACGCACCTCGGCACGAGGCTCTATACTCGACTTTAACGACTGTGAGGTATGTGCCGCTCTTCGAATGACCTAGACAGCCCGCTTCTAGAACGCTTGTTGGCGATTACCGCAAAAGAGAGCTGCTTGAGAAACACCCGTTATAATGACAGTGACTTGAAGTGCGCGCAGCGAGTTGATTGTTGCGAAATGTTAGATTAGGAGCCACCTGCGCATGGCACATAAGCGCAGTGACTGCATCAGTCGAAGATGGCGGTGAGCTGCACTCGGCGGAGTTGAGCCGAGGCGAGTCTGTGAATATGGGTCCGGTGGGGGTGCTAACTTGAACATCGCCCAATTCCGCCATATTGTCCAGTTATGTAATGGCGACATTTTCAGCCATTCTGAGAGGCCCTTGCCGCCCTCTGGGCCATAAACGCTGGCAATCAAGATGGCCGAGTTTGACAATGTCCCGAATAGTACCCTGGTACAGTAGCGGCATTATGGACTGGATGCAGCCTAGATGTTGGCGGGCAGACGGCGCTAGTGTCTGCATTCGTGTCTTTTCTTCTTTGAGTGTCCTCCTATGGCAAGAGAAGAAAAAGAAAAGAAGCTGACCGAGGATACAATGGGTGCTGCCTTGCCAGTGGTTCTTGTGTTCACCAGACGATCACCTATCAATTCGCGAACGGAGCGACATTCTCATTTTATTCTAGTTACAGCAAGTACACTTTTCTATTAGTTCGTGGGCGAGACCTGGCTAGCGAAATTGAGCGGTGCAATCGTTTGGACTCGTACAAGACGCAATGTGTTTTATTCTCTAGTGCTAATATATGACTCTATAAGGCAGACTTTATACAAAATACATGTTTGAATTGTAGGTAACTGAATGCCTTCTTGAGGCGACGTCACCTAGTCGCAACTTTTAGATAATCTGAACGAAATTATAGGTGATAATTTAAGATTATTTTCAGATTACGCGGCGTGCTGGCTTGTCGCTTCTCATTCTCGGATCTCGTTTTCACATGCTAGTCCTAGTCCGGTCATGCAAAATACATGCTGCATCTTTGCAATTTACTTCATTTAGCCGATTCGTGCCTAAACCAGCTGTTTTAACACTGTGGATCTAAATCGTCCGCTCGCAAAGTAGCCGCTACATTGCCCCCAGAATATATGGCGCGGTGTGTAGCTTCACGATAGAGATCTCGGAGGCACATGGCTTCACTTGTGAGCCGCACCGCCATCGCGAGATGCCGCTACCACGACCGCTCGACAACGAACATTCAAGCCGCAAGCGCGTTTTGCGTTTATATTGCGCCGCCGTGGTCGTTACAATGCTACACGTCACGCCTTTTGCTTGAGGCGGTCAAGCCGCACCTCTACTTCGTCGCGGCAGTTTCAGTGATGGCCCAGGAAAGATCAGAAGCGGATTGAGGGTAGCCTCTGGTAGGGTGACTCCGGAGCGGTGCTAAGGGAGGTTGAGTGCTGTCTGTTATGTCTCAGTGGCGTGGTGGCGCTCCCCCTCTGGATCAATCAGTGAGCGCGATGGAAGAACTACGAGAGCAAGTGGGCCATTCGCGTTTGTAAGATGCGCATTGTACTGAAGGTGTGGGCTGGTCGGAGAAAGCTTTGATGGATTTTTTCTGCTTCAGCTTAGTGGGGTCAGCAGACTCCTTTCCCTGCTGCTTGGTGTTTCAACCTTCCTCCCCATTTCCCTGGCACATTTCGACGCCGCTCTCTTCTTCTGCTCTTGCCGTCGTAGTCGATATTCGTTGCCCCAATTCTCGCCGATGTAGCTATCGGTACCATAAGGATGCCGCCTGCTTACTCCGCAGGTTGTGGACAGGCTCTCCAGTAAACTGAAGCCGTACACGGAAGCTGCATTGCCACCGCTGAAGATGAAGGTCGACCCGACGGGGCTGCCCTATGTGAACGACTGCGTCTGGGCACCGTGGAAAGACGTAGCGCAGACGGCAAATCGTAGCTGCCCCTGCCCGTGACGTTACCGATCCCCACAGATTGCCGTAGTAAGTTTCTGCAAACCAAGTCTCAGGGTTGGTACACCTTCTTGAAATCCTTGAAAACTCTTTAATTTAGAAGAAGAGATTCAGGGGCCCTGAGAGCTCCTTGAAAGTAATTGTGCTTCTTGAATACCTTAAGAACTGTGGTTGCGGGGGGCATTTTAACATTCAGAGTAACAAACTTCGCATAAGGGCTATGCCATGGACACTGTTTTTCGGGAATCATGCAATCCCGGATTATATTCCTTTAAAAATGTGGCTATACGCAGCCACCAACGGCAGACTTCGTTAGATCACTGTTGCCCGCGTAGAGCTGGACAAAGCCATATCAAGCGGCCAATCTGTGCCATTATATTTCTTTATTTTTTCCTAGTTTTGCTAATTGGTTCACACCGCAGTCATTATGGCTGCATTTTCGTGCCCTAGGCCCTAGAAATGCCTGATGGGAAAGCTTCAGCCATTTGGCATGAACACAAACACAACTAACTCTCATGCCAGAAGGCGATCGACGTTATTACATAGGGTGTCAACATAGAAAAGCCACATGCAGAGCTTAGCTGTAAGGAAATGTCCCTCTATGTTTTAGTCCATGTGTACGAATAAGGTATGTTTGCCTCTCCTTGAATTTTACCCTTTGGCTTACTTGAAGACCTTGAATCGTCCCTCAATTTTGGTTCGAATGTTCTGTACGAACCCTGGTTAGTCTACTGTTCCCGCAGTAGTCATACTGGGAGCCTTAACGGCGCAGAGGGACTGGTGTGGCCAGATAACGCTTGGTGTAGCACCATGCGTACAGTACGGATAATATTAAGAGAGAATGTCTAATTAGTGTTCGAGCAATGATTACCACTAAAATAACATAGGCAGGCCTACAAATCGGACATTTTTTTTATAAATGGCTACCCATCATACATCAATGCTTTCTTTTTTTTAAGTAAGAGAAATGAGAGATGGAATTAATTTTACTGAAACACTAATATTTTGTCAAAAGTCTGGCCCGTGCTGCATATGTAGGGCAATTTCCCGCTAAAGGGAAAAATTCAGTTAACCTAAACTGGTGACCCGGCGTCCAGAAATAATAAATGCGCTACTGTTGCTGGAAGCAAGGATTCCGTAAGCGAGGATCTTGCTGAAAAGTGGCAGAGAAATGTTGCAATCAATTTAGTTTCTCGAAAAGAACCATAGGAACTCTACGTCAAGTGTAACCATGTCTTGAAGATAAGCTTGTCAAGCTAATTTCATTGCTTATGAACGCATGAGCGCAGGTGCAGATGATTAAATTGAATAAATTTTCCTACACAACGTTCCCATATCGCACTGTTGGCGTTGAAGTAACGGAGAAAGTGGCGTTTTTGTTCTTTCTTTTTTGGTTGTTTGTCCCCCGCAGCTTACGACCACGGCAAAGGCGGTACGTGGCACAATAAGATGACCTCCAATTCCTGGCGTTGAGGCACCGCATGCCATGCTTGCCTCCGTCTGTCTTTTTGGGGCGGTTGAGATTAAAGCCTAATGTCGAAGTTGGAGGCAGTCTGTTTTCAGTTGAAATTTTTCCTACGGCGTGGTAATCACTAGTCGAAGGGCAAAAACGCACTGACACACCATCAAAGTAGGAATTTCGGCTGCACATTTGCCGTAAGCATCTCTCTACGCTGAAACCACAAGCGATTTCCTATACGAACATGTGGTTTTGAACAAACAACAGACGAAGTAATACTCGTACACATTTTCATAAATGTTTAATACAGATGGTTAGTGCGAAGAGGAAGTGACAGAAAGCAAAGCGATGTAGATGTCAAGTCAGGCGTGGATATGGGAAGATGGCATCAGGTGTACTATATGAATGCATAGTTCTTAAAACGCACACAAATGCCGCAGTACAGGAGATATCTGAAATATGCGGCCACCCGTTTCTCGGCGTGCTAAGTTCATTTATGCAGTACCTCACTTTTTTGAAAATACCCAGAACAGTACAAAGAATGAAAGACAAAAAACAACAACCAAAGAAAACAATAAAGAAAAAAAAACGTCTTAACCTTCTTGCAATTTCAATTCTGCGATTCCAAGGGCGCATGAGAGCAGAGCTACTCCTTGTGCGCTTGATAAGCATTCCAACGCATAGGAAAATAAATAAAAAGAAAAAGAAGAACAACAAGCGTATTTGTACATTAACTCGAATGAAAGTCGTGTCGAGTATTGGGAGCCTCGATGCGCATCCTATGACCGAACGAGGAACCGCGCCCCTTGGAAGCCCATGCTCGCTGCCTACAGACAGAATCTTGATGTTAGCGGAGCAGTTCGCTTTTGCTCTTAATGAAGACGTGGGCAATAGTTGGCTGCAAAACAGTGACTGGCATATCATGGAATGGAACGAATCTGCGTGACCAATTCCATGGACCACTGCTGCATGAGGACCGACTGTGTCGCCTGACTTTCGCGAGGCACGGCTTTCCTCGAGGATAAAATAATTCACTCATCCGTTACTTGGAGGTGACTACAAACAGAAACTTATACGAGTCCCGTGCAACTAAAAACTATCTACTCCGATATATACGAGAGCGATGTGTGCAAGCTATGCAAGTCTGTTAGAGCCACTCTTCAACACATGTTGTGGGGATGTGAAATGTACCAAAATAAAATGGCAGTGTCCTCAGAAAATCTACGGGCGCGGTGGTCGGCCGTGCTGCTCAGCTCAGAACTTCAAGACCAACTTTGGGCCGTCCAGCGAGCCAAGGAAGCCCCACGGGAGCAGGAGCTCCCAGTGCCCATTTAGGCGGCCCCAGGCCCGAGCCTCCCAATCGCCGGATTCCAAATAAAGTTATCACATCACACATCCGTCAGCGTTGTCCCGCTAACCTCCAAAGAAAGCACTTAAACCCAATAAGGTCGGCAACAGTGAGTATATCGCTCGTTACAGTGTGACAAAGGGAGTAATGCCGCTTCCGGCCATAGTAAATTCTTCGCACAGTATCAAAAATGTTCCAAGAGCACGGGCGAGAACCCCACAAAGCATGGCTGACGGCGACTACATCGACAACACACGATTGTCTGTAGCTGAGCGCTTTCTTAACGGTCCACAGAGTAAGCGAGTGAGCAGCCATAATATGTCTGTGCTACATGCTATTACAGAGTGAAGAACATATGCGTTCCAAGCATTGTGCGCAGCAAGAACAACATCTGTCGCAAATCTGATGGTGACTGCACCCAGGAATTTCACCGAACCGGAAATATGACACGCCGCTGTTTCAAAGTGTTAACCAAATAAAGAATGAAGAGCAAAATACACAGACAATAATTTAATTCACGAGCGGAAAGTTTGCGCAGCACGGACAGCATTTCCAGCCCCGCTTCCAGTGCAAGTTCAACCTGCCGTGGTGACGTATAGTGGCTATGGCGCTGCGCTACATTAGCCCGAAGTCGCGGGATCGAATCCCGGCCTTTCTACATTGGGGAAAAATGCAAAAACGCCCGTGTGCCGTGCATTGGGTGCATGCTAAGGAACCCCAAGGTGGTCAATCCTTCACTGCGGCATGCCTCGTAATCAACTGGCGGTTTTGGCGCGTAAAATCCCGGAATTTAATTTAAAGTGCAAGCACCGCATGTACACGCTGCTCGCGCCGTTCGGACAAGGCACAATAATTTGCAAAAGCGCTTGCGTGTCCTCAGAATCTGTGGCCAAAGCTTCGCGTGTCATCCACCCAGTCACCGCCTACGACAAATGGTCACAAATGGTCAAATAACGGTTTGCTTATCCACACCGGGGCGTCATGCACAACCACTGAAAAGGCGGAGGCAACGGAGACAGCTGAGACAAGCCATGGACGCGTCACCACGTGACCAAGTCTGGTGGCGTCCGCAGATCGCCCTGAAAAGGTCCCATACACTCTCGCACAGTCGTGGCGAGTGGACGTTCGATAAACGTCAAGGGTTCGCCGAACATTACAAATCCATAACGAAGATAGCAGGACAGGCTGGGGCAGTATGACTCACCTGATGATATAGCGTCAACTTCGTCGAAAGGTGATCCAAGCCGCGTTCTCCCATTCTAAACACGAGTTGCTTTTTGACAAACATAAGAAGTATACCGGTATCGCAACAAAACTGTTTAAAAAGGAAAGCACGGCAGGCTGAAGATGAATACCACTCAGCTTGGTATTGGGCATCAGTTTCGTTCGAAAGACGGTTAAGTGTGCATATAAGTCTTAACCGGGCTGCAAGGCTGAGTGAGTGTACCCTTTTTGACAAACAAGTGACAATTGTTTGTAAGAAGTCCAGACACAAGCAGAGTAGTTGGCGCTCTGCTGGTGAGTGGACTTTCGCAGACATCAAAGGTACACCAAGCGCATTGCAAAAGTGTCATACCAAGGGAACAAGACAGGCTGCACCAATATTGCCGAAAGAATTTCGAGCAAACGTGTTTCTCCTCGCGCAGTCAACCCGTCGTCGTCGTCAAGCCCCCTTGGCGTCTTTGCGTTCGGCCGTGGGGGAGGTTTTCGACGAATTCGGCTAGCGAAGAGTACTTGAATAGCTTCTTCTTCCAGCTGCCAATATGCCACCAGAAGGGTGCCTCGAATTCGTTCATGTCGCTGCCGAATCTGTGCTTGTATAGCCAACGCAGTTCCTTGGTCACGTAGCGGAGCCATAGACGGTTGGTGAGAGGGTGGAATGCGCGCCAGTCGTTCCTGTACCAGTAGCAGTTTTTTCACGGTGTTAGAAAAGATCAAGCCATCCTATCAAAAATAAAACATTAATTCAATAAGTAATATTCTTTAGGAAAGGAAGAAGGAGAGACTGTGGGCATCGAAACGGTTCCACCTCAAGGCTGACGGCTGAACTGTCTCGCGGCCACGGTGAAGATTGCAATAACATGAAAAAAATGTAGGCAAGGGACAGAAAAGTTGATATGAAGCGATAAAGAAACTGTGCGAGGCGGCACACGGCGTTGGACCACACTGTTTTGAAAGTTATGCAGGTCAGACCCGGAGCGCTGTTTGTGTCATATGTACACGCTCGAATGTACAATGTACACGTGCACGTAGTGCGTACATCACAGTACATACGTGCACGCTCGGAGGTGTCTGCGCTGTACGCATTGCGTGCAGGTGTACATTGTACGTGTGTGTGTGTGTGTGTGTGTGTGTGTGTGTGTGTGTGTGTGTGTGTGTGTGTGTGTGTGTGTGTGTGTGTGTGTGTGTGTGTGTGTGTGTGTGTGTGTGTGTGTGTGTGTGTGTGTGTGTGTGTGTGTGTGTGTGTGTGTGTGTGTGTGTGTGTGTGTGTGTGTGTGTGTGTGTGTGTGTGTGTGTGTGTGTGTGTGTGTGTGTGTGTGTGTGTGTGTGTGTGTGTGTGTGTGTGTGTGTGTGTGTGTGTGTGTGTGTGTGTGTGTGTGTGTGTGTGTGTGTGTGTGTGTGTGTGTGTGTGTGTGTGTGTGTGTGTGTGTGTGTGTGTGTGTGTGTGTGTGTGTGTGTGTGTGTGTGTGTGTGTGTGTGTGTGTGTGTGTGTGTGTGTGTGTGTGTGTGTGTGTGTGTGTGTGTGTGTGTGTGTGTGTGTGTGTGTGTGTGTGTGTGTGTGTGTGTGTGTGTGTGTGTGTGTGTGTGTGTGTGTGTGTGTGTGTGTGTGTGTGTGTGTGTGTGTGTGTGTGTGTGTGTGTGTGTGTGTGTGTGTGTGTGTGTGTGTGTGTGTGTGTGTGTGTGTGTGTGTGTGTGTGTGTGTGTGTGTGTGTGTGTGTGTGTGTGTGTGTGTGTGTGTGTGTGTGTGTGTGTGTGTGTGTGTGTGTGTGTGTGTGTGTGTGTGTGTGTGTGTGTGTGTGTGTGTGTGTGTGTGTGTGTGTGTGTGTGTGTGTGTGTGTGTGTGTGTGTGTGTGTGTGTGTGTGTGTGTGTGTGTGTGTGTGTGTGTGTGTGTGTGTGTGTGTGTGTGTGTGTGTGTACGCACGCACGCACGCACGCAGACGCGTACATTGCTTGCAACTCGATGCCTACAACCCTTCAATTCTGCCTTCGTCAACCTCAAGAACTTCCGTACAACTCATTTTGTTAGGTGACGATATGCAAAATATATCAAAAGAGATGTACACCTGTAGCACTTCTGACAACGTACTATAAAGAGGATATCGGGATACAGGCAACAAGTCGCTTTTGCGCTGTGGCTCTAATGAAGTCATCTTAGCGCCTCTTCAGTTTAGCACACTTCTCATTTAGTAATGATTGTGTTGATATTAAAATTAATACATATGTGCGTACGGTTTATTCTCAACGGGAATCGCCAAGTGATCAAAACTTATAGCAAACGCAGCGCTTCAAGTTAGCCACGCATGAAGAATTGTACGCAGATTTGACCCAAATGTTGAAACTTGAGAAATGAAGCTATCGCGAAGCGGTTAAATAAATGCCACGCAATCGATTCTATTCTGCCCAGCGTTTCGCCCCGTAACGATTACCTGCCTACCACAGCAGACGGCAAGACGCGGACAGCCCCGAAACGTTAGTCACGTGTCCGCGCGTTACACAGTCTACGGCATGGGCTCGCTTTGCTATGACACAGTACCGGGGCCAGGGTCAGCGCGCTACTGGAGATTGTGACATTGTGCAGTCGTGTGCTGTCCTGCGGGTAAGCTACTCGACAAGACCTCAGTTGCACCTCGCTGCAGCCACCTTCGGCCAGAGCTCGGGGGAGCTCGTAAACAAAGCTTCGTTTTAAAACACTAAAAGCAACTAATAAATGGCTAGGGGAAGCGTTAAGCAACTGATACCTATATAAACGGGTCTAAGGGTTCTCCGTGCCATAAACAGCTCTGCGGGATAGAACACTGAGTGCGTGCTTCTTTTGAGTGCGCGTCGCGCTGTATTTACAAACGAGGCAAAATTCTACGACGTGCTCGTAACTGCCCCCGTCAGAACGCTCGACGAACTGTCCACGTATTTCTATCAATATTTTTATGTCGATAGAAATATGTCATAGATTATGTCAACATATTTTCTATAGGGAAGTTGTGGACGTGCGTGTTTACCCTTTTTCTCGGCTAATGCCCGTGTAGCTTGTTCAGGAATCTATGAACCGCGTTAGAACAGAGGAAATAAGCGCGTGTCAGCGACATTTGTCCATGGAGTATATGCGGTGCATACATAAAAGGCGTGGACAGATACGCAGGGATAAAAAAAGGAAAAAAATTGTGGCTGCAATGATAAGCTGTAGATGTTAGCCTGGCTGAACGCCTGCTGTGTCACTTCAGCTGTAGGACGATAGTCACCGAACACACACAGCGATCACACATACAGAACGCACACTCGCAGACATACACGCTGCACGCAATAAAGCTAAGCTTCAAACTAACAAAAAAGGCGAGACGCCCGGCACGAAGTCCAAATGGCATTTATTAGTACGCTAACTTGCTAAGTAAATTACGAATGCCGAGTACCGAACGACACACCGGAGCAGTTATAAATAGTAAAAACAGCGAGCCAGGAGCTGTCGATTACCCCGCTGTTCCTACTTATTGTAAGGTCAGTTGGTAACAACGTACAGTCGCGAGTAAATGTTTGCAGACCACGGCATCAGGAAAAAATGAAGATATCTTCTAGAGCAGCTCCACGGGCTGGAATCTGTTTTGTACATTGTATTAGACGAAAACGCGCGCGTAGTTCGTGCGCTATTAAAAAAAGACACGCTACTTTTGGTCCACAAACTTTTGCTCGCGACTATAAGGCACAGGAAAGTGCGTATATTACCTGATTACTATCTTCATATTAATGTCCACGTTGAGAAGGTGACGCTCCATCGGCTCGTGTGAATCGTCCTTGATCACCGTGAAGACCGGTGTGTCGCCTGCGACGGCGGAAGAAAATTAGCCTCAAAGAGCAACAAGTACAAAGAACACCGTTTATGTCAAGTGGTAGTTCCCCAGATCTTAGAAAACGAAGTTTCGAAGGACGCATAATTTTTTTTTCTTTGGTACGCTTGCTGCTGTAATTCGCCCGAGAAATGCTGAACATGTAAAGAGTTCAATGCCTGACCTGAAGTACCACGAGCGCCGCATGTTAAATAAAGAATGTAAAAATTATAATGGAAAGGGCAGAAGTACAAAGGAGGCTTTAATGGAGTTCGCTCACTCAGTCGGTCGGTCGATCGGTTGGTCGGTTAGTCATTTGGTCTATCTGTCTGCCTGCCTGCCTGCCTGCCTGCCTGCCTGTCCGTCCGTCCGTCCGTCCGTCCGTCCGTCCGTCCGTCCGTCCGTCCGTCCGTCCGTCCGTGTCTAGCTCGTCGTACCATCGCGTCTCGCCATCGTAGACATCATGGCGTTGCGTAGTGCCGTCATGGTCACACTGCCCATATACAATCGTCATCATTTGAGAAACGTGATCCAATTGCCTTTCCGTCGTCGACTCACCGTTCCTGATTCATCGATGTCATTCCTATTCCGTCATTCCATCGTTGTCATGCTGTCGTGAATTGTGATGATGCCAGAGTTATCATGCGGTGATATATGTACCGGGGCCAGGGTGTTCACCTCGCAATTTAATTACTGCAGTTTAGTATGGGCAACGACAACGCGAACTAACATAAATAAAATAGTTGCATTACAAAAGACACTTTTCCGACACATTGCTAATATTGAAGCCCGATCAACAACAAAAACATTATCGCAAACATACCAAATCATATGGGTAGATCGATACTATGAATATCGTTTTTTACAAATATTTTATTTTGCAAGGAAAGAATGGAGAGATTTTCTTACATCACTAGCGACCTTGCTGCACCATGACATACCTGTGCATTTAAGAAATCCTGAACCTTGGCTTGTACCAAGATTCAGGATTTCGCACCGAGTATAAGTTGCAATCTATTAAACCCAACTTGCCGAAAATTCTAAATAATCATGTTCACGCTAATAAATTCTCTCGTAAAGAGTTGAAGATGTGTTTCGTTAACCTATAACACATATATTCATGTATAACGATGCATATAAATGTCTATGTTTTTTCTTGTTTGCCTATTTGTTTACTTGTATAAAAAAAAGGCATCTTTTTTTTACATATCCATTCATAAGCATGTAACTCAGTTTTTTCAATTTTATGTTTAGTTTATGTTTAGTAAACTTCTGCTTACGTTCTTTGTACTAAAAAGTTATTGTTATCGCGTTGCCATGTATAACGCCTCCTGGGTCCAGTCAAGCTGCTGACGGCAGCTTTTAGCCTGGGAGGACGTTTCTAGTCTGTACTAGAAGAAGAATAAAACTTGAACTTGAACTTGAAAGGAGTGAGTTCTGCGACGTGAAAGATGCTTATGAGGTGGGACATGTTAGTTACTCGACATGAATGACCGTTCCGTGAGTGTATAGAAATAGTGCTTTGAAGAAAGGAAATGGTGTTCTTACGCTGTGCTCTGCCCTCCCTTACGGGATGGAGAACATATGAATGACAATCGGATGGGATGAAATTGGATAACACTTCTCAAATGATGACCGTGGTTCGTGGACAGTTTGACCACAGTGGCATGAGGAGCGGCACACGGAAGGACCGGCACACAGACCGAGCGGTCTGAGTTAACGCCGTTGATGTCGCCGTTGATGTCTTGAAGACAATGTCTTTCTTATAGCGAGCTACCCTCCGCGTTTCGTATCGGGCCATTTGCTAATCTCTTTAGGTGGCCGATCTTGAAGATCGTGCCGCCTGACGATATCAGATGGTTTGTGCTACTGGGTTAATGCCCTTGTCCCCACTGGTCGCCTTGGTGTTGCAGATGTATATGTGTGCGTACAGGTATTTGAATAGATAAATAAAATTGTTCGAAGGCGGGGTTAGAACAGAGGACGTCTAGCACAGAAGTCCGATACTGTAACAATTACGCAACGGACAGTTATTTCCATTTCACTTAACCGCACTGCAGGGTAGCAAACCGGACGCTCGCCTGGTTGACCTCCCTGCCTTTCCGTTCCTTGCTTTATATATCTGTCTCTATTGCGGGTGCTCGTGCTGTCAGTGCAACGACGGCGCTACCTCGTTCCAAAGCCTAATCGAGCGTTCTCGCCTGCACTCTGGCCGCGAGACTGACCATCGCTGAGACGGGCCGAGGCGCCGCCCAAGATGCAGGCCTCCAGAAACCACGTCTCGATGACATAGTCGCGGCCGCGGATGGTGTAGCGGGAGGCGTACTCGTGCGTGTACTTGACGAGCACACGACGCAGCAAGAGTGCCCGGTGTTCGAATTGCAGTGCCTCTTCGGCCACGGCCAGGGACATCGCCACCTGGTGCAGGACGCTCCAGAGGTTTAGCGGCCTCTTCAACTGTAGCGCAGGAAAAGGAGTTAGAAGAACTAAATAGTTTATGCTGATATAATAATCTTTCATATCCCAATTCTTTCTTTCTTAATTTTCCGGAATGTTGATTATAGGCATTTCCAGTGTCGAATTATGATTGAGCCGTTTTAAAGGCTGCAAGTTCGTTTGTCTTTACAGAAACACGGCGCGAGCACTGAAGAAAAAAAAAACAACCTGCAGCATAAATATTTAGGTCAGACTGGTCGTCGTTATTACAAACATTAATTGATTGAATGACATCTATGGAACACGATGCGTAATATCATGTTAATGAAATGAAATACCTGTCACAAGTAGATGTGCTTGCTGTTATTAAGTTGAGGGCCTTCTGGTGTTAGATTCAACACTAACAGCAGTGACACCGATAAACTTGTCGAAACTCTCTTCAAGCCCCTCCTTAATATATTGATTTATTGGTACATTTTTATCTCTACAGTCGGAATATTCAAAAGTAAGTTGCACCTTTATATGGAGACTGCCACTGAAAAAAATACAAATATAATAATCATCATCATCCCGGTTACGCCCACTGCAGGGCAAAGGCCTGTCCCATACTTCTCCAACTACCCCGGTCATGTGTTGATTGTGGCCATGTTGTCCCTGTAAACTTCTTAATCTCATCCACCCACCAAACTTTCTATCGCCACCTGCTACGCTTCCCTTCCCTTGGAATTCATTCCATAACTCTTAATGACCATCGGTTATCTTTCCTCCTCATTACATGCTCTGCCCATGCCCATAGCTTTTGCTTGATTTCAGCTAAGATGTCATTAACTCGCGGTTGCTCCCTCACCCAATCTGCTCTCTTCTTATCCCTTAACGTTACACCTATCATTGTTCTTTCCATAGTTCTTTGCGTCGTCCTCAATTTAAGTAGGAACGTTTTCGTAAGCCTCCAGGTTTCTGTCCCATGCGTGAGTACTGGTAAGACACAGCTGTTATACAATTTTCTTTTGAGGGATAATGGCAACCTGCTGTCCATGATCTGAGAATGCCTGTCAAAGGCACCCCAGCCCATTCTCATTCTTCTGATTATTTGAGTCTCGTGATCCGGATCCGCTGTCACTAGCTGGCCCAAGTAGATGTATTCCTTTACCGCTTCCAGTGACTCGCTACCTATCGTAAACTGCTGTTCTCTTCCCGAGACTGTTAGGCATTACTTTGGTTTTCTGCAGATTAATTTTTAGACCCACTCTTCTGCTTTGCCCCGGATGGGTAAGAAGTGAAAAAGGCCACAGTTCCACTTCTCCTTTTTTTTTTTCATTTTCGACTCCAAAATCTGGTGCCGGTACGTCAGTGTGGCGTGGGAGATTTGAATTTTTCTTTCGAATTCATTTGGTATGCCTCAGTAAAGGTTGTCGAAAGTCGCTCTCTTTGGGTCATGTAGGTGACATTCTGTATCTTTAACGATAACAACAAAAATAATTTTAAAAATCTGCAGGCACGATTAGACGCCGTCCCAATTGATGACGTCATGGCACCTTCACTTGCCCTTGGTTCTTTCTGTCTTACCAAGCCACCAGGCCTATTCTCACTGTAAGACTGGTTTCTGACGTTAAGTAGAGGGGTGATTTACTGATACAGGTCGACCCAGTCTTTCTTTGAAGTGTCCCTGAAATGTTCGTAGAGTTGAAAAACGCGTTCATTAGAGACAAGCGCTGCAGACGACAATGCTACGTCACCGTGCTTCTTGCTGCACGTGTCACTGCATCGTGGGGACCGCTGATTTCACATTATGAACGGAAACGTAGACTGGCCGGCCAGAGTCAAAGATACCGCGCCCAGTACTGTGTAATTTTGTCTCACAGCAGTTAATGCAACCATTTCTCGAAAGAAAATACATTTTGGCGAAATTTTTGTTACAGCGATTTAGAAAGCGCGTTTCGTATACGGAAGAAAGCTTAGTTCGGACTTGGCGCTTGTCCCGTCGTTTTATCTGGAGTTCTTGTCTTTCTTGCGCTATTAACGTAAACATGCATTGACGGAGGCGCTTTTGTTAATCTCCCTTCAGACAGGCCATATACTTCTCAGGCCGGCCGGATATGCCCGTAGCCTTTTCCATAGAAAAGCACCACGCAGACGGCGTTATAAGGATAGCGTTAGTGAGAATGCGGAGGATTATCGATGTGGTATAAAAAGAACTGTCAGAGCGCGTTATGTCATTAGGAGCGCGTACCACTAAACACATACTCACTCTGTTTCAAACAACGTATTTGCGTCAGCTGCTTGGCAACAAGCTGTCAACCGCGGCTTAACAAAGATGCGGTGGCTCTGACGTCGAATACAGTGCAGCCATCCCATTCAAGAAAAGAAGAGAAAAAAAAACAAACTCAGTGCCCTTCCACTCTGGTCCAGCACTGCACAATCTTCGGGATCGGACCACGTGTGTGGACTGCTTACGCCTTCGCCACCTCTGCCGCGGGTCGG
Organism: Dermacentor albipictus; assembly: GCF_038994185.2. Classification (NCBI taxonomy): domain Eukaryota; kingdom Metazoa; phylum Arthropoda; class Arachnida; order Ixodida; family Ixodidae; genus Dermacentor; species Dermacentor albipictus. Next base: position 144,596,529 of record NC_091825.1, on the reverse strand, counting down.
CCGGGCATTGCACTATCTTTGGATATTTTTCTAGACGCGGACACGATAGTGGGGAAAGTAGCCCTTAACAGCTTCGCATTAAATGTCTGATAGAAAATAACGGCGTGAATTAAAACTGATAGTAATACTATTACGTGTGGTGAGCTTTTCAATAGGTATTTGGCAATGATTATTCCGTAAAGCACCGAGCAAGAACGATGTAAACGAGAACAAGAACGACCTCAGCGAAGTCGTCCATTCTTGCAAGCATTCATCGCAGACATGAAGCTTGGCTATTCGACAAAGCTTCTGAGCGCTTATAGGGGGCAGGACTGTTTTGCCGAGGCTTGCGGGAACTGGCCGGAAAAGCAAAAGAACTGCGATAGTGCTCGGTCTCTTCTTAGAACGTGCTTGCTGCTACTGTTCGCTCGCCATGGCTTTGTCGTCGGCTGCCCCGTCATGCAACACAGTCCAGACTGACAGCTGGGCAACAGGGCCAAGATAAAGAGCGCACTTGCAAGCGAGTGCACATCATTCTGGTCTAAGGGGCGAGTGAATTCATCATAAACCACGCACCCACCTCGATCTTGTCGAGAGGAACGCCTCCGTATGACATGTGCCAGACCAGGTAGGCTCGAGGTGTTTGAACTGCGAAGGATATGACGAAGGCTCAGTACTGACATGAAGATATGTACACTGGTTCAGTTAGTGATTTATGTTTCGAGATTTATCTACATAGATATTTTTTTGTATTTGCGACCACCCGATGTCTCCTTCACCCCTTTAGGAAAAAGTGGCTGCTCTAGATGGTATGATATACTGCCTCCGATACCGTTTTGCTGAGATACCGCTACAGCTGCCATTAGCCAAAATAAGTTGCGCGATCGTTCCAGTGCACGTGACCTTCCATGCACCGAGCGTCCACCCGCCTCATAGCGCCGACTGAACAGTCTGAAGCGTCATGCGCTTCTCGTGCACCTTCCACTCTGGTGTGTGGTAGTATTGTAAATGTAGACAAATCTCACTGTGCCAGACGACAAACCGGCTTTGAGTCTTCCTTTCTTTCCTCACCCGACTCATTTCCGTCTCGGCGCTCATCATGTAGCGTTCGGGCTGCTCGTTCTCGGGCCTCGAGGAGTTCTGCGGGGCATTTGTCGAATACGCAAGTGACGCTGCGATGAAAAAGAAAACGCAGATACCACGCATCGTGAAAATTCATGGTCAATAATGCGAAATGTTCGCCATACAACGCACGCAATTAGACGTTTGACCTTTCGATTTGTGCGTACCTAACTTCCGCTGTCGAAACCCCGCGTTAGGATATACAAGCAGACTGACGCACACCTTCTAGGCACTTGGCTACATGGAATGCTCTCGTGACGCGAGCCTTTTTCTTACCTCTTGAGCTCGACGAAGCCCTTCGTGAAGAAGTCCAGCCTGTCTCTTAGCGCTGTGAGCCTCCTGCAGGACCGGAATACAGACGCCGAGATAAGAAAAATCTGTCTGCATGATCTCACAAAGAAATGTGTTGAAGACAGTCTTTCTATACAGCAGGCGTACATAGTACAGACCTGCGTTTGTTTTAAACGCGTAAGCACTTCTGTGCTTACCCAATGAGAAAACCGTACGTCCGTTATGTAAGACGATCGTTTGCAAGACAGAGCCCGCACCAACGAATGATTTTTGCTTCGTGCTGACTGTCCATTCAACGCGAAAACACAGCGCTCACGGAGCTCTCAGCAAATGCAGCACACTGCCAGTTTCGCAGATCGCTTTCAAGATAAGGTCCTCGCGGCGGTGCTATTGACCCTTTTCGCGGAGCAGTTTGTTCTAGAGAAACGAGATGGCGCTTTGGGAGGCGCGCCGCATGTCGCCTCAGCGAGAGCGCACAAGTACGAAACCATTAACGCCACAGAACACCTGTATTACCGCTTCCACCTTGCTTCTGTGCGATAAGGTGTCCGAAATGCAACTGAGATTTCGCTAAAGCACCGTGCTCCAATCATGACGGATTGCATCATGTGGATTGAAGACTTCTGCAGTAGTTGGCCGCAAAGATGGTGACTGGTATACTAAGGAATGGAATGTATCTGAGTATCCAACTTCGCGGATCGTTGCTGAAATTTTCCGTACGTGTTACCGGCACTTCCGACATGTACGGCTTTCCTCGAGGATACAGAAATTCGCTCATCCGCCAGCGTTGTATCACTAGCGCTCTAACAAAGTGATTCTTCCCCGGACCGTCGACAAGGGCGAGTACCGCTCGTTAAACAACGACAAAGGGAGTATCGTCCATTCCTGTCGTAGTTCGTTTCGCGCGCAGTATCTACACACATTTACTCCAACTGGCACGGCATCATACGCCCACTCTATCGCCAAAGCGGCAATAAGTCAGCGGGCGCATAACTGAATATTTGCGCGCTCTATATGCACAATAAATGCACACACACATTGTAAACGTGGGGGCAATGGAGGCAGTTGAGGGAAGCAATAGACGCGCGCCACCACGTGATCAAACATGTCAGCGCCCACGGGATCGCCACGAAAAGGGTTAATACGCGTGCCGCCGGGGGAGTACATTTAGACAGGGTTCATAATGCATGTCCGATGCGGATGGATAATTCGCTAAAGGGCGATATCGGTTTATCGTGATCGGAATGTCCACAGCGCACCTTGCACCGCCGCCAGCATCACTCCCTGTCGCCACAGCGCTGGCGTATGCGCTGTGAACTGCACTAAACTAAGCACAGTCGATGGCATGCGCACTCACGAGGCTATCTTCATTTCGGTCAAGAGGCGATGCTGCGACTCTTGCGTGTAGCCGAGCTTCACCACCTTGAGCACGCTGTCGCCCGTATAAGTCTGGATGCGGAAGACCTCCGAGTTCTTGCCCTCCGCAATCTTCTCGACCTTGTCTTGCTCCTTTAATACACTTGAGAAGTGAGAGAGAAAGTAAGTGGCCAATGTGTAAGATACAATGGAGGAAATATAATTTTAGTTTACCATTCCTCACTGCGCTGTCAATTCCAACACCCGCGCGCTTTTTCTTGTTATATTCAGAAAGAAGACTTCACCATCAAAAGAAAATTCTCCGTACCCCCTCCAAGCATTCTGAAAATTGGTCTTCCAAGTAAGCTAACCAAGTGAACTAGCTGGTAGCCTGCAAACGAGCAAACAAAGAGCTGTCATTGTAAGGAAGATGAATGTATCGATAATTCGAAGCACTAGAACAATAATTAACGAAAAAGTAGAAGTTTTGCACAAACGACGAAATATCGATTGCGATACCAAATTAGTAGACAGCTATACGAAGTACTGATAGTAGCCTTATCGGCCGTTAATTAATGTGACAAGCATGCTGTCGCGTCCGTACTGGCAAACATAAGCTTATATCACTCAATGAGTACCACGGACTCTTGCTGTCAAAATGCTAGCATGATGAAGAGCGGCAGCAACAGCGAGCGAATTGACCTTCGTTCTGCATCTCGCTTCAAAGCGAACTCAGTGGCGAGAACTCAGCACACACAAAACTATAGGCTCTCGGCGCACCTAGGCACGTACTAATCCCAGATCACTTTCAAGTTACGGCCCTCGTGGCCGCCGGTGTTTGGATTCTACACCGGCCTATACCGCCGTATAGCTCTGTACTAGCTTGATATCACAATCGGTGCTTCGCCTTTCGGGCGAAGCTGTGACATTTTCCTTTCTTTCTCTTTTCTTTCCCTGCTCTATGTTCCGCTATTGACAATGCAGCTCAACTTTAGTTTTCTGCTTGGTTACACATTGCCTAGTAGAGGAATCTGGGTTCCTATCAATCGGTTGATTCCGTTTTTTACCGAAAGTGGCCTTCAGTAGATCTTATGGAAAACAAATTGAATCGTATTGGATTGAAATATATATGTATTTAATTTCTCTATCAGGACGATCTTCTGACAGTGTTAAGTGGGACACCTTTCTGCATTATTGTTCTGCAAATAATAACCTTATGAAGCCAGCAGAAATGAAGCCGAGAAAAGCACAAGAGATGTTATTTGTAGTTTTATTTGAAGTGTAGGAATGATAAATTAAAGCGAAATCAGAGTGGATGAAAAAAAAAACAAAATATTGTCGTAGGTAGGAGCCGATCCCACAACCCGAACATTAAGCGAAGCAAATATTGGTCGTCGCAGCACAGTAAAAAAATAAATATTGTTACAGGAAAAGGTACTTGGCTTCAAATAAAGCTATGTCAATGAAGGAAAAATACATGGAAGATAAGAGTTAGTTTAGAAGCATTGGCTAATGCAACAAATAAGTGTTTTTTTCTTATGAAGTTCCCGCTACAATTTGTACGAAGATGCGATAAAATGTTACCGAGACCGCGTACATGTGGTTGAAGAGCTGGTCAAACGTCGCGAATGACTGCTGACCGCAGGCTGCAAGCAGGCTTGCGAACGCTTCGTCTATGTTCGCAGACAGGTGTTCAGAGCCCTGCGGGCAAGAAAAGCGTTTACAGGGTACGTTGAAAAGCAAAACAAACACGCAAGCAAGCAAGAAAACAAGCAAACAGATAGATAGATAGATAGATAGATAGATAGATAGATAGATAGATAGATAGATAGATAGATAGATAGATAGATAGATAGATAGATAGATAGATAGATAGATAGATAGATAGATAGATAGATAGATAGATAGATAGATAGATAGATAGATGGATGGATGGATGGATGGATGGATGGATGGATGGATGGATGGATGGATGGATAGATAGATAGATAGATAGATAGATAGATAGATAGATAGATAGATAGATAGATAGATAGATAGATAGATAGATAGATAGATAGATAGATAGATAGATAGATAGATAGATAGATAGATAGATAGATAGATAGATAGATAGATAGATAGATAGATAGATAGATAGATAGATAGATAGATAGATAGATAGATAGATAGATAGATAGATAGATAGATAGATAGGACGAGTCCAGAACCAATTTATTGTGATAGACGAGAAGAAGCGGAACAGAGGGCGCATGAAGAAAAACTGGCCGCACGCGTAATGCGAAGCCTAGTCTTCGCATTACGCGTGCATGCTTGGATTGCTGTGCCTCAAGAAGTAGAGCTTGACGCTGTGGGACGGGAGTCAGAAAGATCACCGACGATTCCCATACTGCCTAATGCGAAATTTCAGCTCAGCTCTATACGTGTTTTCATGTCGCGATATAATGAGACATCGCAGCGATCACCGCACCGACTGGTGCGCGACGCAATGTATATAGACCGGCCACACAGTTGCCGCTTCCAGGCAACTGCAGCTGATGCAACCGTAATCTTCGCCGGGAAGCGCTTGCGGTGAACGCTATGCGCGAAGGCGACCTTTCTGGTTCTATTTTTCCCCGCACAGCCGGTGCCGTCGAATCCGAGGGTGCGTAAGGTCCCTAGATAAATAAGGATGGGCGGACATGATCGGCTTATGGTGGTATTTCAAGGCGGCTTCCACTGCTGTCGTCTTCATGCTTCCGCTCAACACCTTCTACTGGTCTAGAAGGTTTTCTTCCAATGCAGCCTCCTCCTCCACTTTCTTCCACGCTCTGGCTTCGCTCTCGCTTTCGCTGCGCTCTGCTACGCCGCCGAGGCACGCCGACGCTCAACGCTGCGCTCGAAAATGTTGCGAAGAAAATGTTGCCTTGAAGACCAACCAGCGGATCGTCGTCTTCTAGGAACTCTGTGCGAGAGGTCGAGGTGGAGGCGGTGTCGGTATCCTCGGCGTTGTCTTCAGGACGACCTTGGTATGGTCCTCCGGCTCATTGCTGACTTCGGACAACGAGAGCTCTCGTACGGTGTGCCCGCATGCGGGAGAGCCGTCGCCACTGGTACAGGGCGCACGCCAAAACACAGAGTCCCAGAAAAGTGGCGAGGGGCACGCTTTAAAAAAATAAAAATTCTGGGGAAGTGTATCTGTCGGATAAACTACAATAGCTCTGTTTTGCAGCAGTCGTTCCACACTGTCTTACGTAAAGCTGCAAAGAGGAGACACAAGGTACAGATCCGCGCATGACATGGAGTGCGACGTGAACTTCGCTATCAAAAACCACATCCCTCGAGTAGCCAACGGGGTCCAACAGTTTTCAGCGTGTTCCAGCAATCGGAACAGCCACCTTTCGGACGCGTTCGCACGTCATATCGGACGCCGCGTTGTGCCATGTGCGTCGTGCTTTAAAGGGACCCTAAAGCGAAACACTAATCTGAGCTGCATATGTGTACGGCGCTTCTACGGCACTAACGAAGTTATTCAAACCGCGAAAAGAAAGCTCGGTAACACAGAAATGACGCAACAACAAAGAAATGTGGCTCTGCCGTTATATGGAGTAGTTGTAAGCACGCAATGGCTACCGGCAAAGCAGATTGGGTGGAGATGATGCTAGCCACAATCTTAAAATGGGTGTGCATGTTAGCAACGGCACACCCCAGCACCCCGTACCACACCAGTGCACATTGGTCCATATGGACGCAATAGTTTCCTGTCGCATACAGACCCTCATTACAAGTCTCGTCTCGGTCAAACAGCTGTCCGTGATGCGCCGGACGCCACCGGCTTGGACGCGGCCGGACGAGCCGTACGCGTCGGGGACCCCGAGACCCATGACGTTGAAAAGGGCATATACAACTCCTTCTCAGCGCCAACAGACGAGAATCAGGCGCATAGGGCTCTCTATCCGCCTTTTGGATGTCGCTATTGGAAATGACAAATAAAAGTTCAGCGTACTGGAAGTTAAGCTTGAGGGATGTTGTGCAGATACAGTTAGAAGAACTCGGAAGGAATAGGCTATGTAACTTCCTTGGAGGGTAACTAGTCTATGTAAGGCGGACTTGACGGTTTACCCCTTTGATCACGTTTTGCACTCGCAACTTGAGGGGATGTTCTCGTTTCAGTGCCCGGTTAAAGGCTCCGGCTTCTGGCTCAAGGTCACTTGAAGTTTAAAACAATATAGGGTTTTACGTGCCAAAACCACTTTCTCATTATGAGGCACGCCGTAGTGGAGGACTCCGGAAATTTCGACCACCTGGGGTTCTTTAACGTGCACCTAAATCTAAGCACACGGACGTTTTCGCATTTCGCCCCCATCGTAATGCGGCCGCTGTGGCCGGGATTCAATACCGCGACTTTGTGCTCAGCAGCCCAACACCATAGCCATTGAGCAACCACGCGGGCGACACTTGAAGGTAACCGTCAACGGGAGCTGGAATCATTTCATGCTTAATGTAGCTTAAAGCGGGAAGCGACGTCACCTTGTATTTTCCGTATGGAAGCACGCAGTATGGCTTCAAGGATTTCGAGGGCGTCTGCTGGTGCTCAGTTAATGCGTAGCATAGAGTTTGATACAATAAAATAATTACTAGACGGAACTCTGGTGGTAGTGTCTACGGGGGCGGTAATGGGAGCTGTTGTGCCAGCGTGGGCATTATGGCGAAATAGATGGATTTGCCTAAACTTCGCCATTCTGGCTTCAAACGGCTGTGTGGCTTTGTAAGCTCCTGATTTTCAACAGTGTACTGCGCAGTGAATAATGAAAGAAACATTAAAATTTTCCGACGGCAGGATTCGAACACGGGACCTCTAGCACAGAGGCCTGATATTGAAACGATTAAGCCAGGCACGCATGTATCGATAGGAGATACGAAACGCACTTATGAATTTATTGCGGGCATGCCAGTGCCTTGTTGCGTATGGCGCGTTTCGGTTATGCCACCTCGTCAAGCTAAGTCGTTGCCATTAGTAGCGATTGTGCGGGTTCGCAGCGTCTTTTGCACTTCGAAGGGTATAGATTGCTCGGAAATTTACGGCAATTAATGCACATAAATGGTAATATACAAAGCCACAAGAACGTGTGAATCCACAAGCACGAAGATCAGAGAAATCCACGTGCTTCCCATCATTCCCATGGTGGGTCAACGAACGCAGCGCCAGAGTTCCCTCTAGTATATATATTGTGGGAAACGCTGTGTGAGATGCACAAGGTTCTGTTCCAAGATAGCCTAAAGTCGATAAGCTCAAATGCGATGCAATCTGACATCACAATGATGTCAAACTGCGAGAAAAAAGATAGGACTGTCATTTTCATTTTCTAGGCTAATTAATTAATCGATATTACCTCAAAATATAAAGTAAATAGAGTTTTGAAAGAATACATTGCAGTGTAAATTGATTTAGTATCTTTCTTCAGTGTCCATTTAAAGGCTACACTCGTGCAGTCGCTATTAGTTAATGGAAACGTGCACCTTGTTTTCCGCTCATTGGTACAATTGTTGGTCCGTTATCGTTTTAGAGTAGAATGCTGTCGAGTATCTGGCTCCGAACATCATTAGTTCGCAAAGGGGTATATTCGGGCAAAATGAGATCACGGTACTTGCATCGGGGTTGCGAAAACGCCCTGTTCTTAGTGGGAGTATGCTTACATGGGTTCTGTTAGGGTGGCCGTTTATGTACCTAAACTAAGGGCGAGTTCGAGCGAGGGGTGAGCAAAATGGTATCATGGGCATTCAGAAGGGAGGACGTAGTAGAAGGGAGCCTGCGGAGATATTTATAAAAGTCAAAGTAAAAAAAAGGAACGATAAAAAGAAACCGTACGTGGTGGGCAACGGACGAGTCTATTTCGTCTAAAAACGAATGCTTTCTTCTCGTTCTTGCGTAAGCTTGATTCGCTTTACCTGACTTATGAGGTCCATGGCAGTGCATTCGATGAGGCAGTGAAAGCAATGCCCAAGAAGCAGCCTGGTGCTCTTCACCACAGTCCAGGAGACCTTCTTGAGCAGGAATAGGAATGCTGCGGCGACAACTGCGAGGGCGAAGAGCATGACTGTCGAAATGTCTGTGCTTGCGCTTCCGAGGACCGGGCAGGTGCCACCGAACACTTCTTCTTCTTCTTCTTCGTCCTTGTGCTCCCGGCTTCTGGTCCAAACCAGCGCAATTTCTGCCCTCTACCAAGTGCGCGTGGTCTCGTGCTGCGGGGCGATCGTCTTTTTCGCGTGCCTCACGATTATACGATGTCCGGCCAGTGCAACGCAGCTGTCGCCTTCGACGAATTGCGTTGGACAAGCACGAGCTCGGCGATCGCCACTCGGACGCTTGCGCACGCTGCCACAGGACGGGGTGGACGACACCAATCGGCGATGACGCCTTCCTCTTGGGTCCCGTCTGTCGTTTGCTTCCGCTTGTTCTTTTACAGCGAAGCTGTTTATGCGTACCCTGCGCCGTCGTTGTCGGAGTTCCCTGACGCTGTCGTCGTCAGCAATGGTTCGAGCGTCGTCGTCTCCTTCCACAGCGCTACTGCACAAATGCGCTCGTGCTGCTGCTCCCGCATTCGGCGTCGTGTTCCGGAGCTGCCTGCGTTGCCGCTCGTCATTCTAGCGTAGAATTTCACTTCTCTTCTGTCGTCATAATGGGGTGGCCGCGTTTACGGCTGTATGAGCCATTGCTTAAGGACGTATGAACCATTCATTGTGTTACGAGACGGACTGATTGAATTTTCGAGCAATCTAACGTTGAAGAATCACAAGCGGCAATGCCGGGCGAATGTTGCTACCACCCCACCGAGCAAACTCGAGACATCTTTTGTGTTTGCGTGTAATTATTCTGTCAAGGCGTTTATTGACAGGTTATGCGAGGAGAGAGAGGTCGAACTCAGCGGTAGCCAAAAATCCTTCGAGCAGTCCGAATCGGCCTTAGTGCGTAAAGCGCTGGTGATGCGCCTGACTGACCGACACTTCTTCATATTTCATACGCAGGAGATGCACCGGGCTAACCGGCGCTTCTTCTTCGTTACATTTGTCGACCGGAGAAACAGGCGCCATCCTGGCGATCTAAGCATAAGGTAGAATGGAGGGATCGTAGAAGGGCTTCAGCCGATCTACGTGAACAGTTTCGCGACCGCGACGGCGCTGATCAGAAGACGGCGACACAGGCTCGACGACATAGTTGACGGGAGAAGTTTGTGCAATAACACGGTAAGGTCCATGATATAGTGGAAGCAGCTTAGAATAAAGGCCGGGAGCTAAAGGTGAAATCCACAGCCAAACAAATGAATCAGAAGGGAAGCTTGGGGGGTCAGAGCCACCGCGAGTGTCTGATCTGCGGTGGTAAGACAGCGGGCGAGTATCTGCATTCTTCGGCATGCTGCGCAGCTTGAGAAACAGGAACACATTCTGGTGAACCAGGCTGGTAGGGTAGAATGGTATCGATGGCGCAGGAAGTAAGAAAAACGGTGAAAAACCAGTGGTGGCTTGAATGGCAGTATTATAGGCGAACGGGACGATTGGAAGCAAAGCGTCCCAGTTGGAATGGTCGGACGCGATGTACATGTACGTGGCGAGGATGTCGCCAAGAGTACGCTGGAAACGCTCCGTCAACGCGTTCGTTTGCGGATGGTATGCGCTAGTGGTCCCGTGGGTGATGTCACTCCTTCAGAAGCGACGTGACGACTACCGATAGAAAAGGGCAGCCTCGATCACTAAGAAGTTCCCGAGGGGCTCCGTGACGAAGAAGAAAATGCCGTAGTATGAATGATCCAACGTCTTGGGCAGTGGCAGATGGAAGTGCAGCAGTTTCTGCATAGTGTGTGAGATGATCCACTGCAAGGATGATCCAGCTGTTGCCAGCCGCGGTACATAGAAGTGGACCGTTAAGGTCAATTCCGACGCGATGAAGATGATGGGACGGACAACGAAGCGGCTGCAAAGTTGCGGCAGTGGAAGTAAGGACCGACTTTTGGCACTGGCAGTCGAGGCAGCAGCGGACGTACTTGCGAAAGAACTTGTACATGCCAGGCTAGTAATACCGGAGCCTAAAGCGGGTGTAGGTCTTTAACACGCCACCGTGTGCACATTGGGGATCCGTGTGAAACGATGCGCATAAATCAGCCCTAAGATGACGCGATATTACGAGGAGCCATCGCCGACCCTTGGGGAGATAGTTGCCATGGCAGAGGGTTGGTGGCGAACAACAAAGTGATACGCCTGTCGTGGCAGCGTCCTAAATGCTGTAGCAGTGGCAGGATCAGCGAGAAACTCCAAAAGCGAAGAAATCTACGGGTTTTAGCTCTGCTCAGAGCGTATGTCATCGATGGCAAGTGCTGACAGGACAAAGTTGAGTGGGCAAAGACTGTGAGCGTCAGGTGAAATGGGCGAGCGGGAGAGAGCGTGGGCATCGGTATGCTTGCGTCCAGAGCGGTACACGACCCGGATGTTGTATTCTTGCAAACGGAGTGGCCAGCGTGCGAGCTGGCCAGAGGGGTCTTTCAATGAGGAGAACCAGCACAGCGCATGGTGGTCCGTTACTACATGAAATTCGCGGCCGTATAAGTAAGGTCGAAATTTCGTAAGGGCCCACAGTATGGCTAAACACTCCTTTTCTGAAACAGAGTAGTTTAGCTCCGACTTTGTCAGCGTGCGGCTAGCATAAGCAACGACGCATTCCTCAAGACCACGTTTGCGTTGGGCAAGACACGCCCCAAGGCCGACTCCACTAGCATCTGTATGGCCCTCAGTTGGGGTAGTGGGGTCAAAATGTCGCAGAATAGCAGGAGAGGTGAGCAAATGGCGAAGGGGTTGTGAGCGCATCATCGCATGCTTTCGACCAGGCGAATAGGGCGTTGTCTCCAGGCAGCAGTTGATTCAAAGGGGCGATGAACATTGCGAAGTTCTTCACAAAGCGGCGAAAATAGGAGCAGAGACAGATGAAACTGCGTAGTGTCTTCAGGTTGGTGGGTTTGGGGAACTCCGCAACTGCACGGAGTCTTGCAGGATCTGAAAGCACGCCTTCTTTGGATACGACGTGGCCTATGATGTTAAGCTTACGGACAGCAAAAAAGCATTTTTTTTTATGTTAAGCTGCAGGCCAGCCTTAGTAAGGCAGCTTAATACCTTTTAGTCGTCGGAGGTGAGTCGGGAAATCACGTGAGAAGACAACGACATCATCTAGGTAGCACAAACACGTGTGCTACTTGAGAGCGCGCAAGATGCTGTCCATCATACGCTCGAAAGTAGCGGGCGCATTACATAGGCCGAATGGTATGAGATTAAATTTGTATAATCCATCCGGTGTGACGAAAGCGGTTTTCGAGCGGTCAGCCTCTGCCATGGGGACTTGCCAATATCCAGACCGCAAATCCGAAGAGGAAAAGAACTCAGCAACTTGCAAACAGTCAAGAGCATCGTCTATGCGCGGTAGGGGATAACGTCCTTGCGCGTAATTTTGTTAAGGTGTCTGTAATCTACGCAGAAGCGAATAGAACCATCTTTCCTTTTACGAGGACGATTGGTGACGACCACGGGCTGTGGGACGGCCGAATCACACCACGCCGAAGCATATTGCTCACTTGTTCGTCGATGACCCGGCGTTCAGAAGCTGAGACATGGTAAGGAAGCTGCAGGAGTGGGGCGTGCGAACCGGTGTTGATACTGTGCCATACTGCGGTGGTGCGGTCGACACAAAGTTCATGGCAGTCGAAGTAGGCGGTACATTCGCGTAGCAAGCTGAAAAGTTGCGCGCGTTGTGTGGTTGTCAGACCACCGGAGATTGACGGATGGAAGCATTCCAACGGCGGTCGATTGGCACTGTCCAGGGCGGCGAGGGATGTCGAATGTGCGTCGTCGGGAGCATTGAAGAGCATTGAAGAATCCACAGTTTGCACGTAACCGATGCACTCTCCGCGATGCAAAGTAATCGGCAGAAAATACACATTGCACACACACATGACACCACGGCCAGCACTGAGAGCAGTGACGGCAAAGGCCAACGGAAGGGAATGGTGACGGACGGAGAAGTCACATGGTGTGAATAGCAGGGTTGCGTCACGTTCTGATGGGCAAGATGCGGAGACGACGGTGGCTGACTGAGGAGTGATATCAGCAACTTCGGCCACATGCATTCGTGTAGACGTCACAGGATCTTGGTCCATGGCTGCATCGGCAAGAAAACACAACACCACCTCGGCGCGGGCACAGTCAATGATGGGATTGTTTGACGAAAGGAAATCGCAGCGTAGGATAACATCGCGGGAGCAGGACGGCAGCGCAACTAATTCAATGATATGAAGCGACTCCTCGATGACAACACGTGCAGTGCAGGCTCCCAATGGTTCGACAGGCTGTGCGCTCGCAGTACTCACACTCCGGAAAGTGTCGTCATTACTTTTCCTATTCGTCAGCAAAGTCCTGCGCGTAACGCCGAAATTACTGCGCCCGTATCGACCAGTGCGAATGTTAGAATCCCTTCGACGTATACCTCAATGACGCTGCAGAGGTTATTTCGAGGCCTTTGGCAAATCGAAGCGGACGCAGTTCTAGCCTCGGGAACTGCGACACTTAGTTTACCTGAGATAGAGGGCTTGGCCGGCGTCTCATTGGTGAGTTGGAGCGGCGGCGTGGGGATGGGGAACGAAGAGCATGGTTGAGAACAGGGGTTTCATCCGGCGGCCGGCACAGGAGATTGCAGTTGTCGAGGGGCGTAAGTGTTCATGGGTCGGCGGTTCTCATACATACAGCATACGGTGTCGACAAAAGTGGGCAACGTGTCCCGGAATACCACAGTGGTAACAAATTGGGCGGTTGTCCGCGGAGCGCCAAGGATTTGGCTGACGTGCAGGCGGTGAGAAGGAAATCGGGGGCGGTCGCGCGACAGCTTGGAGAGGTGGACGTGAAGCGATGGGCGGCCGTGCATAGACGTCAGCGTACTTCAGGGGCGCCGCGACGGTAGGCGGTTGAATAACAGCTGGCAGGCATTCGGCGACTTGCGCCTTGATGACGCTCTGTAACCCCGGTGTCAATGGAGAGTATGGTTGCGCGTGCGTAAAGGGCACAAGGGAAGCTGCCGAGCAACTTCTTCTGGTACGAATTCTTTTATCTGGTGCATTAGAGGCGACTCGTCAACATCTAGCGTCAGACCTGAGACAGCGGCGAATTCTGAGGACGGATGTCGTGCGACTACTCGCTGCCTTCGAAGCTCGTCGTAACACTGGCACAGCGGAATGATCACAGACAACGCGCGGTCGGGTTTCGGGCGACCAACATTTGAAAGGCCTTGTCCTCAATTCCCTTGAGGATATGCCTGATCTTGTCAGCTTCTGGCATCGTTGCGTCGACTCTGTTGCACAGATCAACGGCGTCTTCGATGTAGCTGATCAAATTCTCACCTGGTTGCCGGGCGCGCCCGCAGGACGACCAAAGACTTCTGTGAAGTTGGTCTTGAACGCCGACCATGTTGGAGTGTCGGATTAGTGGTTACTATACCAAAAATGTGCAACGTTGCTCAAGTAGAAAATTACGTTGTTGAGCTTTGCCGTATCGTCTCAGTGGTTATGCGCGCTGACTCGGTCGTACGAGGCGAGCCAGTCCTCGGCGTCCTGGTCACCGGTACCCGCAAAAATAGCAGGATCCCGCTGACGCTGCACGCCAGGACAGATGACAGTTGGTGCAGTGACTGCAGCTTGTTGAGCTGGATCGTCAGGCATGGTTCGAGAAGGCCGGGCAGTAACTTTTCTCTAAGGTTGTTTCGTCTTCTTTTCCTAATATTTTTATTTCTGTAACATGGATTTGCCGTGAAATCACCACTTCAGAATTTTTGCCACCTAACCACGACATATTCCGCAGTGACCGGGACTTCAGTGGGCTTAAGCAAACAAGTGGCGGCAGACTGATAGCTACTGATAGTTCACTGAGATGTGTCTTGCATAAAGATTTAGAGAGTGTGCGTGAGTCGGCTTGGCCGTAAATCAGCCTGTCGCGCTATGAAAAATGGTTAATTGGATCTGTATGTGTACTGCCGAATATTTATAATGTCTTGTTTCATGTGGATACCTCTTCTATTTAAAACATCATGTCTTCCCGTGGGAAGCACAGATTACTGCTGGTTCTTGGCGCTCTTGCCTCCACGTCCCTCTCCCTCGGTAAACCCGGGCCTTTTCTCGATAAAGGGGTTTGGCGGCAGCTCCCGCGGGTCAACCTGCTCGAGCCCGCAACTTTTTTGGAAACGTTGGCCTTTCGAGGCGCATACCCGACTCTAGTGTGCGCTCAAACTGAGCAGGTTTTTAGTCGCCGTCACAGGAAAGATTTTCAAGAACAGAAAAAAAAAACGTCCACTTTGTTCAAACAAATACGGCAGTCTTGAAGGACACTTCAGCAGACTAAACGTAGTGTTGTTTCTTGGTTTCCCTTTCAGTTGTTGCAGACAGCGAATCCGTTTCAGTGTACGTTTGATGCTTACCAGAGTGGCCACAATACCCTGCTTTGGTCACATTACGAGTACGCCAAGCTAAACCTAGCATGTTGCGGCTGACTCTCACAAGGCGCGGTGGACGCATTGAACGAGTCCGTCGGCCGTATCGTCGAGGCCCTGCACAGACGTTGCATGCTCGGCAACAGCTTCATCGCGTTCACCAGTGACAACGGTGGCATGCCGTGGGAAACGTTCTCGAATACTGGCTCCAACTGGCCGCTGCGGGCTGTCAAGGGCACGCGGTGGGAAGGCGGAATCCGTGTGCCGGCGCTTGTGTTGAGCCCGCTGCTCGAGTGTGGTTCCCAGGTGGTCATGCCCTGACCAGTGCATTTGGTCGACTGGCTGCCCACTCTGTACTCGGCTGCCGGTGAGTGTCGATTCCAGAAGGGTACCGCTAGAAGGAAACGCCGAATCAATTTACACTAGACAACGCTTTTTTTTATTTGAGAGCTCTATGTGGGATTTATTTGCTGCCAAAAGAACCGGGAGTCTGCCGTAAATGGTCTGGTAATTAACCGGAAGCTAACATGCTGTTTCGGGTAACGAAGGACTTAAGAAAGTTAAAAGAGCACGAACGCTTCGATTACCGGGACACGTGAATTATTAACAAGGGGAAGGTACGTATGAAAGTGTGACATGGAAAATACTCAAGAAGCTTTTAGGCCTGAAATAGCCGTGTAAGCTAGAAGCGTTTAAGAGCCTTAACGTCTGCGCAATAACGATTCATCTTGATCAGGTGGCCGCATCAGTCGCCTATAGGCGCCATCGACGGCCTCGACCAGGGCCAGCCCTGTCCAATGCGAAATCCGAAGGTGCCATGATGAGGCCTCGCAATGAATTCCTGTAAGCACTTACTCCGCTTGTGGGCTGTCGTTCTACCAGCACGGTGACCACAAACTCGTATCGCAGATCGGATGTCCCAAGTGCAGGGTCCCTTTGGCGACGATACACCCCAGCAACACATCCACACACCAGGCGGCATGCCCGAGTTTGAAAGCGAGGAGGCCGCGGTGCAGCACTTAGGCCGGCTGATGAAGTCGTCGCAAACCTGGAAGACCCCGAGGAAGGTGGTCGACCGCGGAGGTGGTTTGGTGGTGTCATCCGGCTAGCGTCAGAAGGTCGCGGTGCGGTGCTTGTGGCAGGATCCCTCTCTGTCGGGTATTGAAGTGCGCGGCGAGGGCCGATACCTGTTCGACACACAACGTGATCCATGTGAACTCAACAACCTGGCGTCCAGAAAGCCGTTGGCAAGAGCGGATTACGGAATGCTTAATTGTTGGGAAGGTTGGTTTGTTGAAAGACGAAATTCTTGAGTAAGTATGTCAAAGTCGTTTATTAAGACGGCTCACAACCTTCATTGGGTAGATCAAAGGGGGCTTGGCATCTGTGGCTCCGGATTTGACAAACACGCTTCAACACGAAGTTCCCTTCTCGACCTTCGACTATGAGGATGTGCCGCCCCTGGAATGAACTAGACACTGCGCTTCAACAACGCTCTTTGGCTATTTATTCTACAGCGAGTTGCTTGAGAAACAACCGCTAAAATGCCAGTGATTGGACTACCTGCAGTGAGTTGATGGTTACGAAATGTTAGCCTAGGAGGTTTGTGTACGTGGCAGAAGCGCAGTGACCACGTCAGTCGAACATGGGGAGAGCTGCAATCGGTCTAATGACGTTTTAATTTTATTCTAATTGCAGCAAGTATACTTGTGTATCAGCTCTTGGGCGAAACCTGGCTAGCGCGGTCGAGCGACGCAATAGTTTGGAGTCGTACAAGAGGCACTGTGGTTTATTCTTTACAGCGTATATATATATATATATATATTCATACAAGGCATACTTCTGTGCCAAATGCATGATTGAATTTTGGGTAGCTGCATTTTGAAGCGTCACTTAAGCGACGTCAGCTAGTCGCAACTTTTCAATAATGTGATTGAAATTATTATATGAAAATTCAAGGCTATCTTCAAATTCCGCGGCGTCGCGTCTGATTCTCTGATGTCGTTCTCGCATACTAGTCATGCACAAATATGCTGTGTCTCTGCGATTTGCATCATGTTGCCGATTCGTACCTGAATCTGTGGTCTTAACATTGTGGATGTAAATCGTCCTCTCGCAACGTATGCGCTACATTACCCCCAAAATATATGGTTCGGCGTGCAGGTTCACGATAGAGATCTCGGAGGCACATCGCTTCTCTTGTGAGACGCACCGCGTTTGCTAGGTGTAGCTACCGCGACCGCTCGATAAAAAAACATTGAAGGCAGAAGCGCGCTGTGCGTTTATATTGCGCTACCGTGGTCGTTACACTGCTACACGTCATGCCTTTTGCTTGAGGCGCTCAAGCGGCACTTCTACGTCGCCGCGGCAGTTTCAGTGATCACATATAAATTAAAGCACCGGAAACAGCCCAGGAAAGATCAGAAGCGGATTGAGGGTATAGCCTCCTTCAGGGTGACTCCGGAGCGGTGCTAAGGGAGGTAGAGTGGGGCTCAATACTGTCTGTTATGTCTCGGTGGAGTGGTGTGGCTCCCGCTCTGGATCAGTCAGTGAGCGTGGTGGAAAAACTGCGAGAGCAAGTGGATATTCGCGTTTTAAGATGGGCATTATACTGAAGGCGTGTGCTGGTCAGAGGAAACTTTGGCGGATTTCTTCTGCTTCGGGTCAGTACGGTCAGCAGACCCTTTTCTCTGCTGCTTGGTGTTCGAACCTTCCTCCCCGCTTCCCTGGCGCATTTTTGACGCATTTTGCTCTCGCCGTCGTAGTCGATTCTCGTTGCCCCAGTTCTCGCCGATATAACTCTCGGTACCGTAAGGACGCTGCGTGCGCACCCCGCAGGTTGTGGCAAAGCTCTCCAGGAAACTGAAACCTTACACGGCAGCTGCGGTGTCACCACTGAAGATGAAGGTCGACCCGACGGGCCTGCGCTATGCGAACGACTGCGTCTGGGCACCGCGGAAAGACGTAGCGCAGACGGCAAATCGTAGCTGCCCCGGCCCGTGACGTTACCGATCCCCACGGATTCCCGTAGTTAGTTTCTGCAAACCAAGTCGCACGGTTCGTACACCTCCTTGAAATCCTTGTAAACTCTTTAATTTAGAAAAAGAGATTGAAGGGCCCTGAGAGCTCCTTGAAAATAAATGTACTTCTTGAATAACTTTGGTTGTATTTCCTACGTATAGCCTTTGCAGTTCATGTCGTGTGCTGGCAAGCTCATGGAGCACGTTATCCTCACACGTCTAACTAATTACATGGAAGATAATGGCCTTTTCCCGCACACCGTGATTGGGTTTAGACCAAAACTGTCTACACAAGACATTATGTCGCAAATCAAACACCAAATAATAGACGCGGCACCACAAACACTAGATACAAAAGCTATCCTTGGTCTTGCTCTTACGAAGGCCTTTGATAATATCACCCACAGGGCTATCTTAGAAAACTAACAAGGCCTAGGAGTGGGGCAACGAACCCACGCGTATGCTAAAGACTTTCTCTCTGACCGTATTGGGCAAATCACAATCGGTGAAGTGAAATCCAAAGACGTAAAACTGGGAAGCCGGGGCACACCACAAGGATCAGTCTTATCTCCCTTTCTTTTCAATGTAGCTATGATTGGCCTGCCAGCAGAACTAGAAAATATAGAAGAATTACAGCATAGCCTGTACGCCGAGGATATCACCCTTTGGGTAACATGTGGAAGTTATTGGCAGATTGAGGAAATCCTCCAAACAGCCATACATACGGTTGAGAAATATGTCCTGGATAAAGGATTGAGATGCTCGCCGCAAAAATCAGAATTACGTCTATACCGACCGACACGCAGGGGCCGTAAGAGTTCTACGGATAAACCATACATCACGCTTTTTGTAAATGGCAACCAAATACCTATTGTCGACAGCATTAGAGTCCTCGGACTTCACGTATCAGCGAACTGTCACAACGGGGAAACAATCAGAATACTAGAAAACAGCGCACAACAAACAATGAGACTAATTAAGAGAATAGCAAATCGCCATTATGGGATGAAAGAGAACAATCTGGTACGACTAGTCCAGGCTTTTGTCATCAGCCGCATAGTATATGTAACCCCTTACCTAAATCTCCAAGTAGCAGAAAAGACAAAAATTGAAGGCATCATTAGACGATCATTCAAACAAGCCATAGGTTTGCCGATAAACACATAGAACGACAGGCTCCTAGCCTTAGGTGTCCACAATACGCTCGAAAAATTCACAGAAGCCCATACGATAGCGCAATATGAAAGACTCTCACAAACACCTACTGGCAGGCACTGTTACGAACTTGTACCGCTGCACCACGATTACGGCTTTGTGGTCCCGTAGCGCTCGTCACCCGTTTCGTGACAGAGCGTTGGTAGCGAAGACTCCGAGCCAGGCGTCGATGAGAATAACAAAAGGGACTTTATACATTATATACAGGTTATCATACAGGACATGAACGGGTCGGCACTGGGGCCGAGTGCTCACAACAAACGCGATTGTTCTCGCACGGCGACGTCCGGCGAAAACGCGTGACACCTCTCACCCCAGTCGGGAGCGACACTGTCTCCCGGTGGGTCGGCGGATCCTGTTTTTCAGGCAGCGCGTCGCTGCTTTTATAATCCCCGAGGAACCATTGTCACTCAAACGGCCCAATACAAAGTCAGCACACGACGGTCGTCCGAGGGGTCCAACCAGCGACCGCGCTGGCCACCCGGTTCAAAGTTCGCGCGCGCGGAGACCTCCATGCAAAAGGAGGTGCGGCGCCGGGCTGTCTGGCACACGCTGACACGTCTAAACACGTCGCCTGCCGATGCTTCTCCCGCAGGACACCGCTGCCTGACGGCTCAGCATCTTGACTTGTGAAGGGAGAATTAGGGCGCTCGCAGGATAGATTCTGCATCTTGCAGATTCGGAATCCGGGCTTGTGGTAATGGCACAACAGCATCCCCGCCCTCAGATAAGGTGCCGGGAAGACGAGCTGCCTCCACGTGGCTCGGATGCCGGGCGCGCACGTTCGTCAGGCTCGTCCAAGTTCACGTCCAGTGTCGGGACGCCAGGTAACTTCACGTGCCCAGGTCCGACTCGCCAGGACAGGAGCTCTGCTCACCGCGTCGTCGCCAAGGCACCTTGACCAGCTCCGCTCGGGTCGTTCCTAAGACCTTGCTTCTCGCCACTGGTCCCGCTTGGTCGTTCTGCAGCTTGCAAAACCGACCGGCAAAAGGCAACACCCAACACGAACAAGTGCCCTCTGTCTCCCGTCAAACACCAGACAAGGCCATAATCCAAATCAACCTAACTAAATCGCTATCCCCTTTTGCTCCCGCTGCAACAAGAGGCAGGTGTACGATCTAGCACACAAGGCTCAAACAATCAGTTTTCAAATTAACAACACACCAAAATAGAAACAATTAATAATCAGCAATAATAATGACAAATAGAATGGTCTCCTTGAAATCGCTTTGGACCGAAAACATACTACCGAGGAAGCAAATGAGGTCATTCATTTTTACCCCGATCTCCCTGTGAACAGGACAGGTCGTCGCGAAGTAAGAGAAGGTAAGTAACGAGCAGGAACGAGTAGGCCACTGAAAGAAGCGAGGCCTAGAATGCACGACTTAGAGCATCAGCGTTCGCCTTCAACCTTCCCTTCTTATAACGGACAACGAGGCTGTGCTGCTGTAGGGTCATGCTCCATCTCAGCAAACGGCCGCTTTTAGAGGACATGCTACTTAACCAAGTTAGAGGGCAATGGTCTGTTTCCACAACAAACTTAGAACCGGAGACATAACAAGCCAGCTTCTGAACGGCCCACACAACGCAGGCGCACTCTTTCTCAGAGGTGCTGTATGCCTCTTCTCTACAACTTAGTTTGCGACTTAAATACAAAATTGGTCGTTCATGACCACTAGCATCTTCCTGGCATAGTACCGCTCCCATGCCGCGATCACTCGCGTCGCATTGAATGACGAAACCTTTCGAAAAGTCTGGTGCCGTCAGAACCGGCTTATGGCTTAATGCTCGCTTCAGCATTTGGAACGCATTTTCTTTCTTTGAGTCCCACGTCACCTTAACGGGCTCCGACTTCCGAAGTGCGTCGGTTAGCGGGCTGGCAAGGTCAGAGTAGTCTCTCACATAGTGTTGGTAATATCCAGCTAAACCTAAAAAGGCCCGTATATCCGTCTTCGTGGTTGGCCGGGGATAGTTCATAATAGCAGCTACTTTGATGTCGGACGGTCTACGCCGGCCGCGCCCCACCACATGGCCCAAATAAGTCACTTCACCGCAACCTAGGTGACATTTAGCTGGTTCCACAGTAAGACCTGTCTCTTTCAACCGGCTCAACACGACTCGCAAGTGCTCCAGATGTGATTCCCAACTGTCCGAAAATATGGCAACATCATCGAGGTACGGCAATGCGAACTCGCCTAAACCATGAAGCACTCTGTCCATCAGGCTAGAGAAACAATACGGCGCGTTTTTGAGGCCGAAGCTCAACATGAGTGGCCGGAATGTTCCAAGCGGGGAAACGAAGGCGGCATAGCGGCTAGCCCGTTCCGTAAGGGGTACTTGCCAATAGCCTCTCACGAGATCCAGGGTAGAGATATAATTTGCCTTCGACACTGTCTCTACCCTTTCTTCCAGGTTCGGTATAGGATATGTCTGATCTCGGGTTATCGCGTTCAGACGCCGATAATCGACACATGGCCTCGGATCTTTTCCTGGAGCCTGGACTAGTATTAAGGGCGACGTGTAGTCGCTCTCACTTGGTACTATAACCCCCAAGTCACGCATGCGCTGAATCTCCTCAGCCATGATTTTTTTCTGCACGGGCGAACAACGGTACGGTTTACTGCGGATCGGTTGATCAGAGCTTAACTCGATGTCATGCTCTAGGACCGTTGTTCTTCCGGGACGGCTCGAAAAAACCTCCCTAAACTCTGAAACGATTCCCTTTAAATCCTCCTTTTGGGCGGCACTTAGACGCGCTTCCAACGTCAGCTGTTCCACCATTAGCTCTATACCACATACCTTCATATCAGCCGTCGTCAGGATTTCGGCCCCTTCCTCATCGTCAGCATTTATCGTCATGCTTATAATCGCGCGACGCTGAATGTAGGGCTTCATCAAGTTACTGTGGTAAATTTTGTTGGGCCGTTTCCCTAATTTAACTTCGTAGTTGGTATCGGAAAGCTTACTTACAACCTTTGCGGGCCCCTCCCAATGAACCTCGAGCTTGTTTTTTTTCGACGGTCGCAGCAACATCACTTGGCTACCTTCTTCGAAGGTGCGTTTTTTGCTGACTTGTCGTAGTATTCCTTTGACAAGGTTTTCGCCGCCTTCATGTGGCTCTCTACAAGATCTTTGGTTTTCCCGAGCCTCTGGAGGAGGTCGAGGACGTACGAGACTACATTTGGGTCGTCGTCACTGCCTTCCCAAGACTCTCGCAGCATGCGCAACGGAGTTCTTAGGCTCCGGCCATATACAAGCTCCGCGGGGCTAAAGCCGGTGCTCTCATGGGGAGCCGATCTCAAGGCGAACATAGCGGCGGGAATGCAGGCCTCCCAGTCACAGTGACGCTCAAAGCACAGGGCTCTCAATATTCGCTTCAGCACCGAGTGCATCCGCTCTACTGGGTTAGATTGCGGGTCATAGATGGAACTGTGCACTACTTTAATGCCGCATCTTTCCAAAAAAGTAGAAGTTTGGCAGCTGGTAAAGACGCTGCCATTGTCGCACTGAATCTCGGAAGGGAACCCGACGCGTGCGAACATTGAGAGCAGAGCGTCCACGACCTGGGAGGAATTTAGCTCCTTAAGAGGTACTGCCTCGGGGAACTTGGTCGCGACACACAGGGCGGTCAGAACATACCTACAACCGTTCGTTGATTCTGGCAGAGGGCCTACAATATCGATTACTAGTCGCCGAAAAGGTTCGGATATGACTGGCACCAACTTCATCGGTGCCTTCCACTTGTCAGTGGATTTGCCGATTCTCTGGCAGGTGTCGCAAGAGCGCACGAATTGTTCGACATCCTTCCAACAATACGGCCAATAAAACTCCTGAGCCATTCTAGCCTTGGTCTTTTTCAAGCCAAGATGCCCTGCCCACGCATTTTCGTGCGCGAGTTCCAGTAACTGTCGGCGATATTTCCGAGGAATCAGAATCTGTTCATATTTGCGACCCTGCTTATCTGTGTAGCGGCGGTACAATAAGCCAGATTCCTCGTAAAATGAAACCCTCTTTTTTTTCACTCCCAGTTTGACGCTCTTCATCAGATCGGCTATTGAACAATCTTCCTTTTGCTCGCGAATCAGAGTTTCTCTTTCAACTGCAGCCAGCTCCTGCCAGCTGGCGGAAACCGGAGCGAGTAGGGATCCTGCGTCGCCTAACTGCGGCGTCGTGTCCTTATCGCGGCTAGCACGGGACGCGTCACTCCCAGTCACTTCCAGGACACGCTCGACCAGGCCAGCCTCCGAGCTCTGCCTCTCCCGTGCCTGCTCGCCACTCAAGTTACCCTGATCAGTCCGTGTGCCGCACTGCTGTTCGCTCACCGACTCAAAGTCAAGTTCCCTCGACAGCTGGCGCGCTTTGGATCGCGTGAGGGCCATGTACGCCACGTCGGCAAAGAATGATTTGCCCTGATCCTTCAGCAGCTGCTCCGAGCTATTTGAGAAGAGGTAGGGAAAGTGCTCCGGGAGGGCGGCAGACACAGCGGCTTCTGTGTTAAGTTTCCCAAACTCTCCTTCAATGGTAACCGTTGCGATCGGTAAACAGACACTCTCCTCCTCGGCCACTTGCCGTATCCAAGCGCACTCTCCCGTAAAATCACTCGAGGAGACGAAAGACGGGTGGACAACGTCCATAGTTGCTGCAGAGTCTCGAAGTGCTCGGCACTTCTTGCCGTTTACCTTAATTTCCCGCATATATGGCTCCAATAGTCGTATGTTTTTGTTAGTTTCCCGTATTGTCGCAAAAGCAATTTTCTCTGGGCAGCTCGCTGCGATGTGCCCTTGCTTTTTGCAATTGTAGCAAGTTAACGGCTTCCGTTTTTCAAAAGAACGCGTCGTATCGTTTCGCTGCTTGGGACCATCGTTAGCATTCTGAGATGCATTCTGTCCTTCCCTTACAGTTTCTTTGGTAAGAGACTCATCTTTCCGAAACTCGCGACGCGTGATTTGCTTCCGTTCGTCGGACTTCCCGGAAAACCCATCTCTTCTATCAGCTTTTTCTACGCGCACTGCCTTGCTGTGCAAGCTGCGGCGGGTGTAATACTCTTCCGCTAACTCTGCTGCCTTGTTTAGCTTAACCTCCTTTAGCCTATCTTGCAGCCAGAGCCGGACATCCTCATCAATGCAACGGTAGAACTGCTCCAACGCGATGCATTCGACAATTTTGTCGCGGTCGTCGTAAACCTCTTCGCCCTTCAGCCATTCCACCAAGTCGGCTTTTAGACGAAACGCGAAGTCAACATTCGACTCCTTACCCTTTTTTGCATACCGGAACCTCTGCCGGAAAGCTTCGGGCGACAATTTGTACTTCCGCAGTAGCGCTTCCTTCACATCACTGTAGCTCTCAAACGCCTCTTTCGATAAGCAAGTTATTACGTCTGATGCCTCCCCAGGAAGCAAGGCTAACAGATTCTGTGCCCAAAGGGATCGCTCAATGCTATTCCGTTTACACACGTGCTCAAATTTCACGACGTATTTGGCCATATCCTCTCCGACGACAAAGGGTGGAAGCTGATCTCGTATTCTTGGAACATTAGAAGTAAGACTAGGCGCCGGCGAGTTATTTCGGATCTCCAACTCTTTCATTTTAAGCTCGTGCTCACGTCGCTCCCTCTCTCTCCTTTCCTCCTTTTCCTCCTCGCGAAGTTCCTTTTCTCTCCTTTCCTCCCTTTCCCAACGTTCATTTTCTTTCCTTTCCTGCTCACAACGTTCCTTCTCCTCCCTTTCCCGACGTTCATTGATATCCGCCCAGGCCTCAGCGGCTTCCTCAGCCGTTACGTCCCCAGTCCTCATGACCTCAAGGATCGCATTCTTTCTTTTAGTTGAGCCCAACTCAATGCCCAACTCCTCACAAATTTGGAGAAGTTCCTTGACCTTGTACTTCTCCATCGTTCACACTGTCCTCCTGCTGTTTACCCTTTTTGAATATACCTGCCGTACGCTACTATAGCACTACTAGTAAGACATATGCAAGTATTTCACACACTGCCCCGTTTTACCCCCTCAGCATCCCCTGGTTTTCAAAACACTCTTACTAGGCTTGAAACACACAAGGTTATCACAATGCAACACCAAATCCTTCCCTAAGCTACTATAACCTGTGTCAGAGAAAGTCTGGTGTTTGAGGTAAACTTCAGGCACTCACCGCGCCGAGGTAGCTGATGCCGGTCAATCCCGTAGCTGCCATCCAGTGTTACGACATCCAACCGGTGCCAGCAGTGTTACGAACTTGTACCGCTGCACCACGATTACGGCTTTGTGGTCCCGTAGCGCTCGTCACCCGTTTCGTGACAGAGCGTTGGTAGCGAAGACTCCGAGCCAGGCGTCGATGAGAATAACAAAAGGGACTTTATACATTATATACAGGTTATCATACAGGACATGAACGGGTCGGCACTGGGGCCGAGTGCTCACAACAAACGCGATTGTTCTCGCACGGCGACGTCCGGCGAAAACGCGTGACACCTCTCACCCCAGTCGGGAGCGACACTGTCTCCCGGTGGGTCGGCGGATCCTGTTTTTCAGGCAGCGCGTCGCTGCTTTTATAATCCCCGAGGAACCATTGTCACTCAAACGGCCCAATACAAAGTCAGCACACGACGGTCGTCCGAGGGGTCCAACCAGCGACCGCGCTGGCCACCCGGTTCAAAGTTCGCGCGCGCGGAGACCTCCATGCAAAAGGAGGTGCGGCGCCGGGCTGTCTGGCACACGCTGACACGTCTAAACACGTCGCCTGCCGATGCTTCTCCCGCAGGACACCGCTGCCTGACGGCTCAGCATCTTGACTTGTGAAGGGAGAATTAGGGCGCTCGCAGGATAGATTCTGCATCTTGCAGATTCGGAATCCGGGCTTGTGGTAATGGCACAACAGCACATACTTAACAAGCTTAGAGTAACATACGCATCACAGTATGGCACTAAAGTAGACATTCCCCACGACATAAGGAAGCAGCTTATTATTCCACCGCTACCCAAAAACATGCATCCCGAACACCACATGGAAAGGCGGGAGGAAAGGGCAAGGGCTATACAGAGGAGATTCCAACGCTCTCAGGACGTGGTGTACGTCGACGCGGCAGAGTACACGAATAATCAGAATATGTGTATCGTTGCAGTGAACTCGGAAGGTGAGCGTAAGGTTAGCGGATCTATTAAAACCAACAGAGCCGAGGTGGCTGAGAAATCGGCCATTGCTCTCGCAATGGCTTCCACACTGGCCACGATAATAATCAGTGATTCTAATACCGCCATTTTAAATTACGCAAAGGGGCGCATTTCGCCGGAATCACAACGTATCCTGGTAAACTTCTGCGGTGAGCGGGTTGTCCATATCATATGGGCGCCTGCGCACTCCTCCCTTTCCGGCAATGAGGCGGCCGACACCGTGGCTCGAGGACTCACAAGCCGAGCCACCGGGGCGCCGCGGCTGGGGCTGACAGGGGACCGGATGGTTGGCTACAGGGAGATAACTAATCATTACAAATTAGGGAGGGTGCGTTTTTCTCCCGCCCACCCATCACTTAATAAGCAGCAGGCGGTGGCATGGCGCCTCCTTCAAACAAATACATATCCAAACCCGGTGACTTATAATCATTATTACCCAGACCAATACTCGGCCAATTGTAAACTTTGTCAAGATAGGGCGGACCTGGATCACATTATCTGGGCCTGCCGTCGAGCGCCCCGACAGGGCCAAAAAATTCAGGATCGGAAGCAGTGGGAGACCGTGTTACTCAGCTCGGGCCCCGAAGAACAACTTTTGGCTGTCCAGCAGGCCGAGGATGCCGCTAGAGCTCAAGGGCTTCTGGTCGCCATCTAGGCGGGGTTGGCCCCCCCACCAATCTGCCGGCTATATAAATAAAAGTTATTTCTCTCTCTCTCTCTTGAATAACTTGAAAACTGCGGTTGCGGGGCACAATTAAACATTCAGAGTAAAAAACTTCGCACAAGGGCTATGCCATGAACACTGCCTTTGGGGGAAACATGTAATCCCATGTTATATTCTTTTGAAAATGTGGCTATACGCTTTCAGTGTGGCATATCCATAGCCTCCAACGACTGGCTTCCTTAAATCACTGTTTCCACCGAAGAGCTAAACAAAGCCAGATCAATCGCTTTTCAGGTTTTTTTTTTTTTGTAGTGCAAGAAACACGAGGACGTAGAAGAGAAAATAGACACACACAGGCGCTAACTTCCAACATCAATTTTTATTCAGGGATGGACGCCACTTTGATACCCTCACATTTTCTCGTTTTGAAGCATGCGGCTACTGCCAAGATTAACAGAGCAAATGACAGTACAGCGCACTTGGAGACTAAGCAACAACTATTATGTTTAACGCAGGTTCTGGAATTCCAGCTCTTCTTTTTTTGATAGTGACAGGGAAGAATGGCTGACACAAGCTTTGCCAAACTCTTCAATATGAGCACTTTCAATGTTGAGCCGAGTGAATTCGCATTTGCTTCTCCTGATAATAACTGTATCTTCGAATCGCGGAACGCATGCGCATTTGTGACAATGAATTGCGAGGAAGCCAAACGGCGAAACCTTGCTAACTTTATTGCAGTGCTCTCTAAGCCTATCATTAATGCTCCTACCGGTTTGTCCTATGCAACTCTTTCCACAGGGAAATGGGATTCGGTAAATGACACAGGCCCTGCAGTTCACGTGCCAGAGTTCATACATGGTCGTAATTGGAGTCTTGAGGACGCAGAAGCACTGGTCCGGCCAGACAACGCTCGGTGCAGCACCGTGCGTACAGTACGGATCAAATTAAGAGGGAATGTCTTAATTAGTGTTCCAGCAATGATTGCCACAAAAATGACACAGGGAAGCCTACAAATCGTACTTTCTTTTTTTTTATAGATGGCAACCCATCATACACCAATGCTTTCTTTAAGTAAGAGAAATTAGCGATGGAGTTAATTTTACTGGAACACTAATTTTTTGTCAAGTCTTGCCCGCACTGTATGTGTAAGGCGATTTCCCGCTAGAGGGAAAAATTCAGTTGACCTAAACTGATGACCCGCCGTCCAGCTTTAATAAATGCGCTACTGTTGCCGGAAGAAAGGCTTCCGTAAGCGGGGAAATTGCTGAAAAGTGGCAGAAAAATGTTGCAACCAATTTAGTTTATCGAAAATAATCATAGGAACTCTACGTCAAGTGTAGCCGTGGATTGAAAATAAGCTCATCAAGCTGATTTCATTGCCTATGAACGCATGAACGCAGGTGCAGCGGAATAAATAAATATTCTTACACAACGTTCCCATACCGCATTGTTGGCGTAACGGACAATGTGTTGTTTTTTGTCCTCCGCCAATTATGACCGCGGCAAAGGCGAAGCTCGGTGCAATAAGAGGACCTCCGATTCCTGGCGTTGAGGCACTGCATGCCGTCCGTTTTTTGGGGCGGTTCAGATTAACGGCTAATGTCTAAGTTGCAGGTGGGCTGTCTTCAGTTAAAATTTTTCCTACGACGAAGTAATCTCTTGTCGAATGACAAACATGCAGTGGCACACCGTCAAGGTAGGAATCTGGGCTTCATATGTGCCGTCTCTCTACGTTGCAACCACGAGCAATTTTCTATACGAACGTGTGGTGATGAAGAAATAAGCACAACAGACGAAGTAATGCTCGTACGCACATGCCTAAATGGTTAATACAGAGGGTTAGTGTAAAGGCGAAGTGACAGAAAGCAAAGCGATGTAGATGCCAAGTCAGACGTGGATATGAGAAGATGGCGCCAGGTGTGCTAAATGAACGCATAGTTGATGAAAACGCAGAGAAGCGCTGCCGTGCAGGAGATAACTGAAATATGCGGCTGCCCGTTTCTCGGCGTGTCAAGTTCATTATTGCAGTACTTCACTCTTTTGAAAATACCTATAACAGTGAAAAAAAAAAGACAACAAAGAACAAAGAACAAAAACAATACGAAATAAATCTTAACCTTCTTTCAATTTCATTTCTACGATTACAAGGGTGCATGAGAGCGAAGCTACTCCTTATACGCTTGATTAGTCTTCGAACCAGGCACGTACCCAGGGGGGGGCCCGGGGGGGCCCGGGCCCCCCCCGAAATCATGTGGCATACCCCCCCCCCCCTCCCCACCCACGCCACCACTCCTCACACATTCCTAAAGCGCCGCCAGATCAATGTTGAGACTTGGCAGCTATTAATCGGTCAGCCTTATGCTGCCCTTTTCACTCCTTTTAGATGGCGGTAGTTCTCGGCATCTCTTGTAATGTGAAGGACAGTTTTCTCATAAATTCCGCACCCGTGCGATTACCTCGATATGCGTTCAGTTGTCACCATCTATTCAACCGTCACGCGCATAGCTGTTGCTTTTGTTAGTTCAACCTTCTTTGTTTAGGCTGATCCTGGCACCAGGAAAGGGACGCGGCTGTTACTGAGCTGGTCTGTACTCTCGTGGAACGAGTTGCGGCCGGAGAAAACGCCAATTGCGTTTAACTTTTCCCTTTGCTTCATTATTTCCTTGAGTTACGGCTCGCCGCGAGGCTGGCAGATGCCCGCAACCATATACACGTGATATGGGTTAGATGAGGTGGGAAATAAAATAATGTGAAAGTGCGTCCATCATGAAACCCTGCAATAACCCTTAAACCCATAAGCAAGATGACTGTCGCCCGTTACCTCGTCTGTTTTTCCCTAATTGTATAGCACATTTCGTGCAAAACTGGCAACTGGAAACAAAAATCGCAAGGAGTTGAGAAATTAAGCGATCTACTAAGGGAGAGAGCCAAGGCAACAACCAAACTGCAAGGAAAATCGAATAATAAAAAAAATAACCGTTGTTTATGAGAATATTTATGGATCAACATCTTTTTATTTAAAAAGGAAGTAGAGAAAACGCTGCCGGAAGTGGAGAACAATTACTTGCTTTGAATGACGCTTCTACAGTTATCGGCCGAACCACCTCACGTGGCCACTTCTCTGCTGTGCTTATCTGGGTGTTTATCTAACCTTTCGCGGTGAGCGCAGTACATCTAGAATCGCAGAGTCCTGCGCTCTACGCGGTTGTGTGGGACTGGCGGCCGCACAGCGTTACGCAATTCGCGGAACTGTCAAAACTGATCAACAAGGCGAAAATAACTGATATTCGAAACTATAACTCGAGAAAGACTGAAGAAGCTGTAAAAAACAAACGCAGCCTGAAATCAGCAAAAAAGAAACCTGGCTTGGGACAAACCATGATGTATACACTAAAAGATAATACCATCAGCAATCTCGAAGATATAGTAAAAGCAGCGGAAAAATTCTAAGCTGACCTGTATACAGTACTCAAAGGAGACACGATACCTCACTTAGAAACAGTAATGAACAGGATACAGAAACTCTCCTATAAGTAGCGATGAGGTCAGAAGGGCCCTGCAAGAAATGAAACGATGAAGAGCGGGAGGAGAAGGTGGAATAACAGTCGATTTAATCAAAGATGGAGGAGACATAATGCTTGGAAAACTGGCGGCTCTTTATACGAAGTGTCTATCGACTGCAAGGGTCCCAGAAAACTGGAAGAACGCAGATATTATACTAATCCACAAAAAAGGAGACGTTAACAATTTGAAAAATTATAGGACCATTAGCTTGCTCCCAGTATTATATAAAATATTTACCAAAATAATCTCCAATAGAATAAGGGCAACACTGAATTTTTTCAACCAAGGGAACAGGCTGGCTTCAGGAAGAGATACCTTACAATGGATCACATCCATGTCATCACTCAGGTTATCGCGAAATCCTCAGAGTACAATAAGCCTCTCTACGTGGCTTATATAGATTACGAAAAGGCATTTGATTCAGTAGAGATACCAGCAGTCATAGAGGCACTACGTAATCAAGGAGTACAGAACGCTCACGTAAAAAGCTTGGAAAATATTGCTACATGCTTGTGGTATTTGTTTGTTTGAACGAGGCGCGTGGGCGCTATCACTTCAGAAAAGAGGAGGAAGAACGAACTGGGCTCGCGCTGTGAATCTAACTGGTCAGCGCTGCAACCGCTGTTGTAAATATAATCTGTAAATAGTTTCTCGTCTTACTGACTCGTCCTTCGCGTAAGAATATCTACAGAGGTTCTACAGCTACCTTAATTCTACACAAGAAAAGCAGGGAGATACCTATGGAGAAAGGGGTCAGACCGGGAGTCAATGCTATTCAATGCGTGCTTAGAAGTATTCAAGCTATTAAACTGGGAAGGCTTAGGAGTAAAGATCGACGGCAAATATCTCAGCAACCTTCAGTTTGCCGATGACATTGTTCTATTCAACAACAATGCAGATGAGTTACAACAAATGATTGGAGACCTTAACTGAGAAAGTGTAAGAGTGGGGTTGAATATTAATGGGCAGAAGGCGAAGATAATGATAAATAGTCGGGCAAAGGAACAAGACATCAGGATCGCCAGTCGGCCACTAGAGACTGGAAAGGAGTTCGTTTACCTAGGTCAATTAATCACAGGGAACCCTGATCATGAGAAGGAAATTCACAGAAGAATAAAAATAGGTTGGATCGCATATGGCAGACATTGCCAGCTCCTGACTGGAAGCTTACCAGTATTATTGAAAAGTAAGGTGTGCACTCAGCGCATTTTGCCAGTGCTGACATATGGGGCAGGGACTTGAGATCAAGTTAAGAACCGCGCAAAGAGCGATCGAACGAAGATTGCTAGGCATAACGTTAAGAGAGAGAAAGAGAGCGGTTTGGATCAAAGAGCGAACGGGTATAGACGATATTCTAATTGACATCAAGAGGAAAAAATGTAGCTGGGCAGGTCATGTAATGCGCCGGTTAGATAACCGTTGGACCATTAGGGTTACAGAGCGGGTACCAAGAGAAGGGAAGCGCAGTAGAAGACGGCAGAAAACTATAGATGGTGCGATGAAATTAGGAAATTCGCGCGTGCTTGTTGGAATCGGTTGGCGGCAGGACAGGGGTAATTGGAGATCGCAGGGAGAGGCCTTCGTCCTGCAGTGGACATAAAACAGGATGATGATGATGATGATGATGATGATGATGATGATGATGATGGAGGTGGTGGGCCCCCCCCGAAAAAAAATCCTGGGTACGTGCCTGCTTCGAACGGTTAGGAAAATAAAAAAAAAAGAAAAAGAACAAGAAGCGTATTTGTAGATTAACTCGAATGAAAGTCGCGTCGAGTATTGGGAGCCTGGATGCGCTTCGTTTGACCGATCGAGGAACCGGGTGCCTTGGAAGGCCATGCTCGCTGCCTGCAGACAGACCCCTGATGGTAGGGAAGCAGTTCGCTTGTGCTCTTATGGAACGAGATGGTTCTTTCGACAGCGCGCCTTCCCGTTGCCTCAGCGAAAGCCGCAGCAATACCGACACCATTACCACTTTAGTTTTGCTACTGCGTGATCGGCTGTCGGAAACGCGACGGGGTGCTTGCTGACGCACTGTGCGACCCATTCCTGCTGAAAAATGTAGTACTGTAGAGGGAAGGCGTGGGCAATAGTTGGCTGCAAAAACAGTGACTGGCATATCAAGGAATGGAACCAATCTGCGTGACAAACTCCACGGATCGCTGATGTATAAGGACCGACTGTGTCGCCTGCCTTTAGCGATGCACGGCTTTCCTCGAGGATAAAATAATTCACACGCCCATCAGCGTTGTCCCGCTAACCTTCAAAGAAAGCACTTAAACCCAGGAACGTAGGCAAGAGTGAGTGCGTCGGTCGTTACAGTGTGACAAAGGGAGTAACGCCGCTTCCGGGCATAGTCAATTGTTCGCATGTTATCAACACACATCCACCGCAACACCCACGCAAACTTGCGCCCAATCTATTGCCAACGTACCAAGAATAAAGGATGATGCGCACACTAGATATAATGCGCTGAAATTGTGGGGATGCGCCACTCTCACGCGTCCTTTGATATGTTGTTTTCCCGCACAGGGGCCGCGGCGACGCGGCGAAGCCGGATTGTAGGGTAATACGAGAGCAGGATATTGCAGGCTACTGCAGGATAATGCGTGCAGGGTAATACGAGAGATGGCATGAGTGTTGCTCTGCTAACGTCACCTAACGGCGGGGTTAGGTGGCGGTAAAAAGGAGGCGGCTCTTCCTTTTTGACTCCGGCATGGCAAGCGGCGCGGATACTCCGCGCGTACGCGGGTCCATGCTTCTGCGAGACCGTCTCGGGAGGCCTACACCGGAGTGGATGAACACGATTGTTGAAACGCGCCACCGTTCAAGTGACCGTACGCGCGAACGACCTGGCGTTGGTGTCCAGCATGGGGCGAGCATATTCGCTTGCTATCCAGTCGCGGCGAGTCAAACTTCCTAGATTTGTCGTGCGTGCATTGGCATGTGCTATCGATTATTCGGCTGGCTGTATGTTGGTTTATAAAAGGTGGAATAAATGCCCCTGTGATTGTTTGCACTACTGTGCTGTCGTTCCTTTGTCCCAAAAGCACGGGTGAGCACACCACAAAGCATGGATTACGGCTACTACATCGACAATATACGATTGTCTTAAGCTGAACGCTTCGTAACGGTCCACAGAGTAAGCGAGTAAGTAGCCATAATAGATCTCTTCTACGAGCTATTACAGAGTGAAGAACATATACGTTCCAAGCATTCTGCGCAGCAAGAACAAAATCTGTCGCATATCAGATAGTGACCGCACTCAGGAATTTTACCGAATCGGAAATATGACAAGCCGCTGCTTCAAAGTGTTAGCCAAATGAAGAACGAATAGTAAAATGCTCGGACATTGTTTTAATTCATGAGCGGAAAGTTCGCCCAACAGGGAAACATTTCCAGCCCCGCTTCTAGTACAAGCACAACCTGCCGTGGTGACGTATAGTGGCTATGGCGCGGCGCTATTATTAACCCTAAGGCGCGGGATCGAATCCTGGCCTTTCCTACATTGGGGTGAAACGCAGAAACGCCCGTGTGCTTTGCATTGGGCGCACTTTAGAAACCCGAAGGTGGTCAATCCCTCAATGCGGCCTGCCTCGTAATGAACTGGTGGTTTTGGCGCGTAAAATGCCGGAATTTAAGTTAAAGCGCAAGCACGGCATGTACACGCTGCTGGCGCCGTTCGGACAAGGCACAATAATTTGCAAAAGCGCTTGCGTGTTTTCGGAATCGGTGGCCAAAGCTTCGAGTGTCGTCCACCCAGTCACCGCCTACGACATATGCTGAAATAGCGGTTTGCTTATCCGCATCAGTGCGTCGTGCACAACCGATTGAAAACGCGGAGGTGGGGGAGGCAGCTGAGACAGCTAACAGACGCGTCACCACGTGATCAAACCTGTTGGCGTCCGCGGGGTCGCCGTGAAAAGGGTCCATATACTCTCGCACAGTCGTGGCGAGAGACTTCTCACAAACGTCAAGGGTTCGCTGAACATTACAAATCCATAATGAAGATAGCAAGACAGGCTGGGGCAGTATGACCCGCATTACGATAAAGCGTGAACTTCGCTGAAAGGCGACCCAAGCCGCGCTCTCACATTCTAAGCACGAGTGGCCTTTTGACAAACACCAAAAGTATACCGCTATCATAACAAAACTGTTATAGAGTTAGTTATTAGTTTTATACCGCTACGCTTGGTATTGGGCATCAGCTTCGTTCAAAAGAAGGTTAGGTGTGGTTGTACGCCTTAACAGCTGTGCAAGGCTGAGTGAGTGTACTGTTTTTGACAGTCAAATGACAATCGTTTCTCCAAAGTCCAGCCACCAGCAAAGCGCCAATTGTTAGTTAGTGCTCTGCTATAAACTTGTCTTTGGCAGACATCAAAGGTACACCCCGCACTTTACGAAAGTGTCATACCAAGGGAACACGACAGGCTGCAGCAATATTGCCGAAAGAATTTCGAGCAGACGTGTTTGCCCTCGCGCAATCAGCGCGTCGTCGTAGTCGTCAAGCCCCCTTGGCGTCTTTGCGCTCGGACGTCGGGGAGGTTGTTTGCGAACTCGGCTAGCGAAGAGTACTGCAGCAGCTCCTGCTTCCAGCTGCCGATGTCCGTCCAGAACACTTTCTCGAAGTCGTTCATGTAGCGGCCGAATGCCCGCTTGTATTGCCGGCGTAGTTTCTTCGTCACGTGATGCAGCCATAGAAGATTGGTTTGCGGGTAGAATGCGCGCCAGTCGTTCCTATACCAGGAGCAGTTTTTTCAGTGTTAGGAAAGAGCAAGCTGTCCTATCGAAAATGTAGCATTAATTCAATAAGTAATATTAATTTGGAGAGAAAGAACGAGAGGCTGTCGGCATCGAAGGTGTTACACCTCAACAATGACGGCTGAAGTGCCTCGTGGCCACGGGGAAGATCGTAATAACATGAAAAAAGAGTATGCAAGGCGCCGAAAAGTTGACATAAAGAAGTAAAGCGATAAAGAAACTATGCGATGCTGCAAATGGCGCCGAACGACACTGTTGTGGAAGTTATACGGACAGTATCGGAACACTATTTGTGTCATATATACACGCTCGTACGTACAACGTACATGTGTACGTAGTACGTACAGAACAGTACATAACGTGCATGCACGGCCGTATACATACATACATACATACATACATACATACATACATACATACATACATACATACATACATACATACATACATACATACATACATACATACATACATACATACATACATACATACATACATACATACATACATACATACATACATACATACATACATACATACATACATACATACGCGTGCACACAGACGCACATTGCTTGCAACTCGATGCCTACAATCTTTCAGATCTGTTTTCTTCAACCTTAAGAAATTCCGTACAACTCATTTCGTTAGGGGACGATATGCATAAAATATCAAACGAGGTTTACAACCGCAGTACTTCTGACAGCGCATAATAGAGGGTGTCGGGATAGAGGCAACAAATGGCTTTTACTCGGTGGCCCTCATGAAATCATCTTAGCGCCACCTATGATCAACATATTTCTCATTTAGTAATGATAGTATTAATATTAAAATTAATACATGTGATAATACGGTGTACTCTTAACCGGAATCGCCAAGTGATAAAAAGTTATAGTAAAAGCAGCACTTCGTCAAGTTAGCCACACACATAGAAATGTACGCAGATTTGACCCAAATGTTGATACCTGAGAAATGAAGCTATCGCGAAGCGGGTAAATAAATGCCACGCAGTCGATTCTATTCTGCCCAGCGTTTTGCCTCGCAGCGATTACCTGCCTACCACAGCAGACGGCAAGACGCGGACAGCCCCGAAACATTAGTCACGTGTCCACGCGTTACACAGTCTACGGCATGGGCTCGCTTTGCTATGACACAGCACCGGGGCCAGGGTGAGCGCGCTACTGGAGATTGTGACATTGTGCAGTCGTGTGCTGTCCTGCGGGTAAGCTACTCGACAAGAGCTCAGTTGCACCTCGCTGCAGCCACGGTCGGCCAGAGCTCGTGGATGCTCGTAAACAAAGCTTCGCTTTAAAACATTAAAAGCAACTAATAAGTGGCTAGGCGAAGCGTTAGGCAGATACCTATATAAGCGGGTCTAAGGGTTCTCCGTGCCATATACAGCTCTGCGGGATAGAACACTGAGTGCGTGTTTCTTTTGAGTGCGCGTCGCGTTGTATTTACAAACGAGGCAAAACTCTATGACGGGCTTGTAACTGCCCCCGTCAGAAAGCTCGACCAACTGCTTGGCAAAAAGGGGAGGGAAAAGAATAGATGCCGGAAGGGAGGAGAGAGAGAAAGATATACTGGAAGAGAATGGAGTCCAGTGCCAAATCCCCTTACAAGACATTTATCCAGACTGTCTGCGGATGTTTTCTGTGACGTTTTTCTGTATATAGTCAACATATTTTC
This sequence comes from Dermacentor albipictus, assembly GCF_038994185.2. Lineage (NCBI taxonomy): Eukaryota > Metazoa > Arthropoda > Arachnida > Ixodida > Ixodidae > Dermacentor > Dermacentor albipictus. Next base: position 144,559,215 of record NC_091825.1, on the reverse strand, counting down.
TATAGGGAAGGTGTGGACGTGTGTGTTTACCCTTTTTCTCGGCTAATGTCCGTGTAGCTTGTTCAGGAATCTATGAACTGTATTAGAAAAGAGGAAATAAGCGAGAGTAAACGACATTTGTCTATGGAGTATATGCGGTGTATACATAAAATGCGTGGACAGATACGCAGTGATAATAAAAAGGGCAAGAATTGTGGCTGCAATGATAAGCTGTAGATGTGAGCCAAGCTGAACGCCTGCTGTGTCACTTCAGCTGTAGGACGATAGTCACGGAACACACACAGCGATCACACATACAGAACGCACACTCGCAGACATACACGCTGCACGCAATAAAGCTAAACTTCAAACTAACAACAAAAGCGCGACGCCCTGCACGAAGTCCACATGGCACTTATTAGTAGGCTAAATTGCTAAGTAAATTAAGAATGCCGAGTACCGCATGACACACCGGTGCAGTTATAAACAGTAAAAGCAGCGAGACAGGAGCTGTAGATTACCCCACTTTTTGAACTTATTTTAGCGTCAGTTGGTTCACGCCTCTTGTGAAGCAGGGACACCTTTTGTGAAATAAGAACGTATAGTCGCGAGCAAATATTTGCAGATCACTGCATCGGCAAAAAATTGAAATATATTCTATAACAGCTCCGCTGCCTGGAATCTGTTGTACACTTTGTATTAGTCGCAAATTCGCGCGTAGGCGTGCACTTTTGATTTAAGCCGGAATGCGAAGGCAGCGAAAAAAAAAAAAGCCACGACACTCCTGGTCCCCAAACTTTTGCTCGCGACTTTACGGGACAGGAAATTGTATAAATTACCTAACTATCATTTTCATAATATAGTCGACGTCTGGAAGAGCACGGTCAATCGGCTCGTGCAAGTGGTCCTCAGTCACCGTGAGGACCGCTGTGTCACCTGCGATGGCAAAAGAAAACTAACATAAAAGAGCAACAAGTACAAAGAACATGTTTACGTCATGTCATAGTTCCCAAGATCTGAGAAAACGAAGTTTGGCAGGACGGATAATCTTTTTTTTTTTTGGTACGCCTGCTACTGTAATTGGCTCGACAAATGCTGAACATGTAAAGAGCTCAGTAACTTGCCTGAAGTACCACGAGCGCCGCATGTTAAGTAGAGAAAGTATAAAAGCTCCATTAGTCTAAACTGATTTATTGTTTCCCTTATAGTGTCCCTTTACGTAGAGAAAGTATAAAAATAATCGTCATCATTTGACAAACGTGATCCAATATCCTTGCAGACGTCGACACACCGTTCGTCGATTCATCGACATCGTTCCTCCTCCGTCATTCCAGCACTGTCATGCTGTCGTCAGTTGTGATGATGCCGCAGTTATCATGCGATGATATATGACGAAAGGAGTGAGTTCTCCGACATAAAAGATGGTTATGAGGTGTGATATGTTAGTTACTCGACATGAATGACCGTAATTCCGTGAGTGTATAGATACGGTGATTTGAAGAAAGGAAATGGTGAGCTTACGCTGTGCTGTGCACGGCCTTACGGGATTGAGAACATATGAATGGCGATCGGATGGCATGGAATTGGATAACATTTATCAAATGACGACGGCGGTTCGTGGACAGTGTGACCACGGCGGCATGACGAGCTAGACACGGAAGGACCGGCACACAGACCGAGCGGTCTGCGTTAACGCCATTGATGTCTTGAAGACAATGTCTTTCTTAGCGAGCTACCCTCCCCGTTCCGCGTCGGGCTTATTCCTAACCACTTTAGGTGGCCGATCTTGAAGATAGTGCCGTCCGAAAATATCAGCTGGCTTGTGCTACTGGGTGAATGCCCCTGGAGCCACTGATCGCCTTGGTGTTCCAGATGTACAGCGATGAGAACAGTTAGGGTGAACACGCGAGCGCGTGGCCGACGACACTGTTGGCGCCGCGTCACGACAATCACTGGAAGCACTACACATGCGCAGTACACGTGAAGCGAGGCTGTCTTTCTACCGCGCGCATCACGTCACTGGAGAGGTCCGTCCATCGTCTGCTAGCCGAACTTTTGCCTTGTGAGCTGATACTTCCGGCATTTCAAGTGCTTCAAGAAAACAAAACTGAAAAAAACGCACATAGCTATGTGGGGCGTGACTAATATCTTCAGAGTTGTTCCGCATGCAAATGCAGCATATAAAACACCGAGCATCTACCGCAGACGTTCAGTCTGTCGCCACATGCTGTTATGGCTAGAGTTCCGGATCCTCAAAGACTCTCTATCGTTGACCTTTCACTAAAAGGTTATTCCCAGCGATACATCGGCTCTTTAGTAGGTAGGCCTCTCAAGACTGTGAACCGAGTAATTCAGGCATATAAGAACGAAGGTCGCATTCAGGAAGCGCCACGTGCACCTCGTCCTAAGGCTACCGCAGATGACAAAGATGCATGCATGCATAATTGCAGCTGTTGTCGGGAATCCTTTTTTGCCTGCCGCAGCAGTTCGCGAGGAGTTGGATTTAGACGCTTCGGACACTACTGTTCGACATCGCCTGCGTAGTTCAGGCCTTCGCAGTTACGTCGCAGCACAGAAGCCGCTACTTACGGCTGCCAACAGGGAAGCACGACGGCGGTTCGCTGAGCAGCACGTGTCGTGGACAACCGAAGACTGGGGACGTGTGTTTTCGGACGAGTCCGCGTTTTTGACGCGACAAGACCAAAGAGTGCTTGTGTGGAGACAGCCACAAACATGGTAACGTAACCTTTTTCGTTGAAGAGTTGTTTTCTTACTTAACAACGCCACGCAGGAACGATCCAGACAACGTGCAAAGCGTCTCTACCAGCGGGAGAGCAAGTGTGAGCGTGTGGAGTGCGATTTCGCAATATGGTTTAGGACCACTACACCGCATACGTGGGCACTTTTCGTCTCAGCAATACTGTAGTATTTTGAACGATGTGCTGTTGCCGTATGCGAGCAGTTTATTCCCCGACGGCAACTATCTTTTCCAGCAAGACCAGTCGCCGATCCACACGGCCAGGGTTGTGAAGGACTTCCAGGCAGAGCAGCACATACCCATACTGGAATGGCCATCGAAAGGGGCGGACCTTAATATTATTGAAAACGTGTGGGGCCGCCTGAAAGCTGCCTTGGCAAGAAAGCCCCTTCATTCCGCGACTTCCGACCAGTTGTGGGCCGCAGTCAGCCACGAGAGGGAAAGCCTAAAGGCCAATCACGAATATGTGCAGGCACTTTATGACTCGCTACCGTCCAGGACAGCGGCAGTCGTTGCTGTCGGTGGTAACGTGACTCGGTTCTAGAAATTCTAATATTTTATTTCCCTGTAGTACCTCTGTTCCACTTACACTGCGAGCTTGCAGTTTAGTTCAATAAACAATTGAAACACAAAGTGTCTTATGCTGATTTATTCATTGACGCCCCACATTTTCTACCAGATTGGCCAGCAAGTACTGAAAGTGTCAGCTCAGCAGACAGAAATGCGGCTAGCAGACGACGAACGAGCGTCTCCAGTGACGGGGTGCGCGCGGTGGAAATATTCTTTCGCAGAGCGCATACTGCGCATGTGCAATGCTTCCAGCGATCGCCGTGACGCGGCGCTAACAGTGCCGTCGGCCACGCGCTCGCGTGTTCACCCTAACTGTGCTCATCGCTGTACATGTGTGCTACATGTATTTGAACAGACGAATGTTATTGTCCAAAGGCGGGGTTAGAATAAGGGACGTCTAACACAGAAGCCCGATACTGTCAGTTAGATACGGACAGTTATCTCCACTTCCTTTAACCCCACTGCAGGGTAGTAAACCGGACGCTCGCCTGGTTGACCTCCCTTCCTTTCCGTTCCTTGCTTTATATATATCTCTCTATTGCGGGTGCTCGTGCTGTCAGTGCAACGACAGCGCTACCTCGTTCCAAAGCCTAATCGAGCGTTCTCGCCTGCACTCTGGCCGCGAGACTGACCATCGCTGAGACGAGCCGAGGCTCCTCCCAAGATGCACGCCTCCATAAACCACGTCTCGATGAGATAGTCGCGGCCGCGGATGGTGAAGCGTGTGGTCTTCTCCAACGTGTACTTGACGAGCACACGACGCAGCAAGAGTGCCCGGTGTTCGAACTGCAGTGCCTCTTCGGCCACGGCCAGGGACATCGCCACCTGGTGGAGGATGCTCCAGATCTGCACCGTGCTGTCCAACTGCAGCGCAGGGAAAGCAGTTAGTAGCACTAAATTGGTTAAACTGATATATTATTCCGATCCCTTTTAATATTTTTTTTAAAATTTCCCGTTATTACATTGATTATGAGCATTTCCAGTCTCGAATTATGATTGAGCCTTTTTAAAGGTTGCAGGTTCAGATGTCTTTATGGAAGTACGGCGCCAGCGCTGAAGAAAAAGATTAACCTGAAGCATAAATGTGTAGGTCAGGCTGGTCGTCGTTATTAGAAAAATTAATTGATGGACTGACGTCTAGAACACTTGCGTAATATGCTGATAATGAAATGAAATACCAGTCACAAGTAGATGTACCGGTTGTTATTAAGTTGAGGTCCTCCTGGTGTGAGACTGAAATCAACTAACAGTAGTGACATTGATGAACTACCATCGTTTTATCTGAAGTTTTTTATGTTTCTTGCGCTATTAACGTAAACATGCATTCTTTCAGGTGCTCTTGTTAATCTCCTTGCAGGCAAGCCAGCCTCTTAGGGGGACCGGATATGCCCGTAGCCTTTTCAATTGAAAAGCACCAGACAGAAGGCGTTATAAAGAAAGATAGCGTTAGTGAGAACGGGGAGGATTATCGATGTGGTGTAAGAAGAAACACTGTCAGAGGCGTGATGTCTTTAGGAGCGCGTACCACTAAGCACAAACGCGTAACTCACTCTGTTTCAAACAACGTATTTGCGTCATCTGCTTGCAACAAGCTGTCGGCCGTGGCGTAACAAAGATACGGTGGCTCTGACATCGAATACAGTGCGGCCATCCCGTTCCACCAAATGGGAAAGAAAAAACTCAGTGCCCTTCCACTCTGGCCCGGTATGACACTACCTTCGGGATCGGCCCACGTGTTGGGACTGCTTACGCCTGCGTCACCTCCGCCGCGGATCGGCCCGGCATTGCACTAGCTTTGGATTTTTTTCTACACGCGGACACGATAGTGGGGAAAGTAGCCCTTAACAGCTTTGCTTTAAAAGAATATAACAGCGTGAATTAAAACTAACAGAAATATTATTATGCGTGGTCAACTTTTCAACAATTATTTGGTAATGATTATTCTGTAAAGCGTCGAGCAGCCGATAACAATAACGACGTCAACGAAGTTGTCCGCTCGTGCATGCATCCACTGCAGACATGAAGCTTGGCTATAGAGCAAAGTCCTTGAGCGCTTATAGGGGCCAGGAGTGTTTTGCCGAGGCATGCCGGAACTGGCCGGAAAAGCAAAAGAACCGCGATAGTGCTCAGTCTATTCTTAGAACGTGCTTGATGTTACTGTTCGCTCGCCATGGCTTTGTCGTCGGCAGCCCCGTCACGCAACACAGTCGAGACTGTGTGCACTTGCAAAGCGAGAGCACATCATTCTGGTGTGAAGGGCGGGTGAAGTCGTTACAAACAACACACCCACCTTGAGCTGGTCGAGAGGAACGCCGCCGTACGACATGTGCCAGACCAGGTACGCTCGTGGTGTTCGAACTGCGAAGGATGTGACGAAGGCTCAGTACCGACATGAAGGTGCGTACAATGGTCCAGTTAATGATTTAAGTTTCGATATTTATTTACATATATATATTTTTTTATTTTGCGACCACCCAATGTCTCCTTCACACCTTTGGGAAAATGAGGCTGCTCTAGGTGGTATGATATATACTGCCTTCGATGCCGTTTCGCTGCGATCTCGCTACAGCTGCCGTTAGCCAAAATGAATAGCGCGATCGTGCCAGTGCACGTGATCTTCAATGCACCGAGCGTCCACCCGCCTCATAGCGCCGAATGAACAGTCCGAAGCGTCATGCGCCTTTCTTGTGCACCTTCCCCTCTGTTGTGGGGTACTATTGTAAAGGTAGACAAATCTCACTGTGGGGGCGTTCGACAAAAGCGCTTTGAGCCTTTCTTTTTTTCCTCACCCGACTTATTTCCGTCTCGCCGCTCATCATGCAGGGTTCGGGCTGCTCGTTTTCGGGCCTTGAGGAGTTCTTTGGGAAACGAGTCGAACACGCAAGTGACGCTGCGATGAAAAAGAAAACGCAGGTACCACGCATCGTGAAAATCCATGTTCATTAATGCGAAATGTTCGCCATACAACGCATGCAATGAGACGTTTAACCTTTCGATTTGTGCGTACATAACTTGCGCTGTCGGAACTCCGCGTTAGGATATATAAGCACACTATCGCACACCTTCTAAGCACTTGGCTACATGGAACACTGTCGTGACGTGAGCCTTTTTCTTACCTCTTGAGTTCCACGAAGCCGTTGGTGAAGTAGTCTAGCCCCTCTCTTAGCTTTGTGAGTTTCCTGCAGGGCCGGAAGATAGACGCCGAGATAAGAAAAACCTGTGACGTTCACCGCATGATCTCACAAAGAAATGTGTTGGTGACAGTCTTTGTATACAGCAGGCGTACACAGTTCAGACTTGTGTTTGTTTTAAATGCTTAAGCACTCCTGTGCTTTCCCAATGAGAAAACCGTCATTCCGCCCGTCCATCCGTCTGTCATCTAAGAAGATCGTTTTCAAGACAGAGCCCGCAGCAGCGAGCGATTTTACCTTCGTGCCGACTGTCCATTCAATGCGAAAGAAGAGGCAAAAAGACACCGCTCACGCAGCTCTCATCACATGCGGCACGCTGCCCATTTCGCAGATCGATATGAAGATAAGGTCCCCGCGGCCGTGCTATTGACCCTTTTCGCGGAGCAGTTTGTTCTAGAGAAACGAGATGGCGCTTTCGGTGGCGCGCCGCATGTCGCCTCAGCGAGAGCGCACGGATACGAAACCATTACCGCCACAGAACACCTGTATTACCGCTTCCACCTTGCTTATGTGCGATCAGGCGTCCGACATGCAACTGAGTTTTCGCTAACGCACCGTGCTCCAATCATGCCGGATTGCATCATGTGGATTGAAGACTTGTGCAGTAGTTGGCCGCAAAGATAGTGACTGGTATACTAAGGAATGGAATGAATCTGAGTAGCCAAGTTCGCGGAATGTTGCTGAAATTGTCCGCACGTGTTACCGGCACTTCCAAGATGTACGGCTTTCCTCGAGGATACAGAAATTTGCTCATCCACCAGCGTTGTATTGCTAACGCTCCAACAAAGTGCTTCTGCTCCGGGCCGTCGACTAGGGTGAATACTGATCATTAAACAATGAAAAAAAGGAGTAGCGTCGATTCATGTCGCAGTCGTTTCGCGCACATTATCTACACACAACTACTCCAACTGGCAAGTCATCTTACGCCTATATACTCTATCACCAAAGGGGCAATAAGTGAACGCGCGCATACTGAATATATGCGCACTGTATATTCACAATAAATAGACTATATACACCGATAGCGCAAGAATGGTCGAAGATGAATGTTTTGTGACGGTCCAGAAGAGTAAGCGAGTTACTAGCGACAATACATATTTGATAGAAAATATACAATGTAGAAAATCGCTGCGTTTCAAGGCTTGCGCCCAGCAAGAACAAATCTATCGGAATCTACCGGCGAGCGATTAGCCAGAAATAATCAGATACTGACCGTACCGCGGAAGCATGTTTAGTCAGAAATGTGGTAAGCCGCTGCTTCAAAATATTTGCCAAATAAAGAACGAAGAGCAAAGCACACTAATGCTGATTCTTATTCAAGAGCGGCAAATTTGGATAGCTTGGAATACATATCCAGCCTCGCTTCTAAACCATGCGCCATGCATATACTCTGCTCACGCTGTTTGCACATAGCTTAATCAGCTGCGCAAGCCTTTTTACATGTTCTCTGAAGCTGTGGCCGAAGCTTCGTGTCGTACACCCAGTCACCGTTTACGATATCTTCCGAAACAGGTTTGCGAAGCCGCGCCGGCGTCATGCACACCAATTGTAAACTCGGGGGCAACGGAGGCAGTTGAGGGAAGCAATAGACGCGCGTCATCACGTGATCAAATATGGCAGCGCCCATGGGATAGCCGCGAAAAGGGTTAATGTGCGCGCCGCCGGTGAAGTACACTTCGTCACGGTTCACAATGGTCCGACGCGGATTGAAAATGCGCTAAAGAGCGATAGCGGCTTATCGTGATCGGAATGTCTACAGCGCAGCTTGCGCCGCCGGGCGCATCACTCCGTGTCGCCGCAGCGCTGTCTTTTGTATTGGCTGGATCAAGTTTAACGACATTCATAATGCCACCGGACTGCGTGGAGATAAGTAAAACTCTTGCTTGGGCTAGTTGGTTCATGCTTGACTGAGTAAAGGCAAGGCGCAAAAGACAAGGACTGAAGAAAGACACAAACGACAGGACCGGCTCCGGTCCGAGGAGTCTCTGTGTGCACTTTTTAAGGTTGCGCATCGGCCACAGCTAATCGCAACCACGAATGCATGTACCTCGGGAATTCGCTTCTGTGCGCTGATCCTCCTTCAACCCGGTGGGGCTACTCTGACCTTTGTTATCGGCACGCACGTCTCTCCCCTTTCATTCCTCTAGAAAGCGACGACACGCCTCTCATCTGCATGCTGATCTGTCATCCATCTTTACACAGCACCACTGGTTACGTTTTCACCGATCTCTTACCACTCGAATACCCATGGAGAAAGCATCGAAAGGGCAAGCACCATTCGCTGTCTTCTCTAACACGTGCGTCTCCTCCGAGTGCTCATTCATCGCTTCGTGTGGCGCGCTACGCCTCATTCGACTCACTTGTCCGCGCTCGCTTGCATGCTCAGCTCATAGCTCAGGCTATTCAGTCGTCTTCTGATGCACTGCATGTCCGACAGCTGGGAATGATACTGTTACGGGGATGTTGGAGGTACAGAAGATTGTATTTGCAATATATATACAAAATGATTCTGAGTAGTTAAGATGGCTGATTACCAACAACACGCAGCAGCCAGCGCCTCGCCATCTTCTTCTACATCTCTCTTCTTCACCCTTCCGTAACAGGACCCCCCGGTGGTGAAGAGCCATCTCAGCGCATGGTAGGCGAAGAATTGCGAGCGAAGTACGGCTTCAGCCGTGAAACGTGGACGACGTCAACAGGCGTCGGACGTGAGGAAGGCAAATTGTAGCGGCGCAATCTCGTAGTTTACGTAGTTACCTTGACGTAGGACTTCATAAGGCCCTGTGTAGGGAGAGAAAAGCTTCTGGGAGAGGCCAACCCGAGGACATGGAGACCAAAGGAACACCCAAGCACCTGGCGCGAACTTAACATCGCGATGGCACCGGTCATAACGCTCTTTTAGTATATGCTGCGAGGCTAATAAACGAGATCGCGCGACTTGACGTACGATGTGAGCGCGATCGATGACTTTACGAGCGTACTCAGCTGCAACACGCGGCACAGAAGGGAAGGAGGAAGGATGGTGCCAAACGGCAATGTGGAGTCGCGACCATACAAAAGATAAAATGATTAATATCCTGTGGTGTCATGTCGGGACGAGTTATACGCGAACGTCATGTAAGCTAGTGTGGCGTCCCAGTTGCGGTGACCGTTGGAGACGTACATCGACAGCATGTCTGTGACTGTTCGGTTGAGACGTTCCGTAAGGCCGTTCGTTTGTGTGTGGTAGGCGATGGACAGCTTGTTCTCAGTGGCACAAGAGCGGAGGAGGTCGTCGACAACTCGAGAAAGGAAGGAGCGGCCGCGGCCTGTAAGTAACTCTCGAGGTGCACCGTGGTGGAGAATGACATCGTGGAGGAGGAAATCGGCGACGTCTGTTGCGCAACTAGTCGGCAACGCCTTTGTTATCACGTAACGTGTCGCGTAATCATTAGCGACGGGGTTCCACTTATTCCCTCTAGTCGTCGTCGGAAAAGGGCCAAGCAAGTCAAGGCCTACGCGAGAGAATGGTTCAGAGGGAACTTCACTTGGATGGCGTCGTCCGACAGGTGGCAGGGGAGGATTCTTCCGGTGCTGACACAATTCGCAAATTGCGACATAACGACACAGGGAGCGGTAGAGATCCGGCCAGAAGAACTGGTGTCGTACGCGGTAGTATGTACGCAAAACGCCAAGGTGTCCCGCAGTCGGTGCATCGAGAGGTTGTGCGAGAGCGACGGATTGCAGATGACGAGGAAGGACAAGGAGCAACTCAAGACCGTCAGGGTTGATTTTGCGGTGGTAGAGGATGCCATCGTGCAGAACGAACATGCGTTACATGGCGTCAGTGCTGCCAGATTGCACTCTGGCGATGATGGACTGTAAGGATTCGTCGCGTTCAGCGCGCATGTCGGTTGTGTCAGTAAAAGCCATCACCAAGGTCACCGGTCGTGCGCTGCAGTGTAAGGGGGACCCACGGTGTGACGAGAGACGCAGTCAGCGTCCTTGTGCAGACGTACAGACTTATAGTTGACAACAAACGAAAATTCTTGGAGCCGCAAAGCCCAGCGACCAAGCCGTCCTGCCGGGTCCCGGAGGGAAGACAGTCACCAGAGTGCGTGGTGGTCTGTAACGACCGAAAATGTGCGGTCGTACAAATATGGCCGGATCTTGGCGACAGCACAAACTAAAGTGGAGCGCTCCCGCTGGGTGACGGAGTAATTTCCATCGGCAGGTGAGAGCAGGCAGTTGGCGTAAGCTATCACGCACTTGGTACTATTCTGTGTTCGAGCGAGAACAGCGCCGATGCCATGGCCGCTTGCGTTAGTGTGGAGTTTGGTCGATGCATATGGATCAGAGTGGGCAAGTATGGGAGGGGTGGTCAGAAATCAGATGAGAGAGGTGAACGCGTGAGCCTGCTTCGGGCCCCGTGAAAATGGCGTGTTCTTGCTTAGAAGATCTGTCAAGGGCCGAGCAACGTCGACGAAGTTTTTGAAGCGGCGGCGAAAGTAAGCACAGAGGCCGACGAAGCAGCGCACGTCAGAAGCAGAACGTGGCATCGGGAAACTGCGTACGGCGCAAACTTTTCCCGGATCTGGTTGGACACCGGATGCGTCAACGAGGTGTCCCAACACGGTAATCTGACGGCGCCCGAATTGAAACTTCGTGGAGTTCAGTTGGAGGCCGGCTTTTCGGGAGACCGCGAGAATGGCAGCGAGTCGGGTAACAGAGACAGCTGGTCCATTTCTAGCCTCGCAGAAGAGAATCCATCATACGTTCAAAGGTCGCAGGAGCACTGCATAGGCCAAAGGGCATGACTTTGAACTGATATAAGCCATCCGGCGTGATGTAGGCCGTCTTTTCGTGGTCCATTTCATCAACTGAAATCTGCCAGTAGCCGGATCGAAGCTCGATGGACGAGAAGTATTTAGCTCCGTGCAAGCATTCCAAGGCGTCATCGATGTGTGGGAGTGGGTAGACGTCTTTTCGCGTGATCTTGTTTAAGTGGTGATAATCAACGCGAAAACGCCAGGTACCATCTTTCTTTTTCACAAGGACGACAGGCGAAGCCCAAGGGCTGGCTGATGGTTCGATGACCCCTTTGCGGTGCATTTTGTCCACTCCTGATTGGACGACTCTACGTTCAGCATGCGATACACGACAGGGACGCCGACGAATAGGATTCGTTTCTCGAGTGTTTACATGGTGCTGAAAAACAGATGTTTGGCCCAAAGGCCTGTCGCCGAAATCAAAGATGTCACTGTATGATTCAAGCAGGAGACGTATGTCCGTGGCCGGTTCATAGGTGAGGTCAGGTGCAATCATTTTCCCTAAGTCAACCGTTAAGAAACCAGAGCTGAGAGCTGCATATGGGGCTAAGAAACCAGTCTTGGCATTCAGACTCGCAATGTGAAATTGTGAACCACTAGAAACACTGGCCAAGAACATGCCGGCCGGAATCACTTGAGGGCACAGGCTGAAATTCAGAAACGGTAGAACGACGTCGTTATTAGTAACCGTGACCAGCGTATGGGGAACAGCAATGTTCCGGTTCAAAAGCAAGTCGATGATTGCGCGAAACACATATTCACCGTCAGGAACCTGTGGCTGGGTGGTCAAAAGTGACGTAAGTAACGGCCTCGGGTGACAGATGCACATCGTGAAGCGAGCACAAGTGTGGTGGGGCGGTGCTCGGAGCATCGGCGGGTTGTAGCAGTTCTAACTGAAGGGCGGTCGTGCCGTCCATGAGAGTAGAAAGAATGGATAAAAGACTAATCCAAGGATAACATCGTGAGGGCAGTAGTCGATCACAGCAAAGAGAAGTAGGGCGACTGGCTATACTTAAAAGAGCAGTACACACTCCAAGAACAACCAGCACGCCGCCGTCGGCCGCACGAAGCACTCGGGCAGCTGCTGGGGTGAGGACCATTTCTAAACGTCTACGTACGCTAGCACTCATCACATAAACGTGGGCTCCAGTGTGGAAGAGTGCTTGCACAGGTACACCATTTATTTTAGCATCAATTACCTTCTTCTGGGCACAGTCAGATGATTTGCTACAGTAGTCGGCTATGCAGCCCCACCTCCGAGGCCTGAATTTCCTAGTTTTACGAAATGGTGCGGCCTAAACCACAGGGGACGAAAGGCGACGTGACTGCGGCGAACGGGAAGATGGGCGATATGTTTGCGGAGAGCGAGACTAGTGTCCGCACGGTGATGGTGAGCGAATGTACCACGTGTCGCTAGCAGAGTTGACGGCGCTGCTAGGCTCGGCGGTGGGCGAACCATTGCGGGCATTTCCATTAAAATGGCTCAGGTTGTTCGGCGTGCGATGTGTTGAGGGCCACGAGTTGCGACAGTATCGGTAGACATGACCAATGCGGCGGCAAGTGAAACATAGCGGCTGGTCGTCCGCAGTTCTCAACACAGTCGGGTTGCGATAGCGCGGAGAGAAGCGTCGAGGTGGAGCGAAAATAGTAGAAGGGCGTTCGTTAGCTCTGGGATTGGCGACAGCACACACAGAATGTAAACCAATGTTTTCAAGTTCCTGGCGAACGATGGCTTATACGAGGGGAACTCAAAACGTGGTAGCACCAGGCCTACTAGAACAGAAAGCTGTGGACGCCATCGCATCCATTTCACGTCTAACGATTCGCACCACGTTTTCTGATGGCGGGGCATGCTGCTGTGCGGGTTGATCTTCACACGTCGATGCTGCGGCAGTGTTGGAAAGTCTGGCGAATGGTTGCAAGACGCGTCGGCTTTTGGCTTGCTCGAATTGTCGGCACTCTTTAATGTTTGCATCAACTATAGAGCAGCTCTTGCACATGAGGAGATTGAATTCGTCCTCAGCAATGCCCTTAAACACGTGCCTGACCTTCTCACCTTCTGCCAAGTCGTGTTCAGCCTTACGACAAAGTGTCAGCAAGTCCTGGATTTGCGAGACATAGGACTCCGTGGGGAATTGGGCACGGGAGGCCAGTTCCTGCTTTGCGGCAATTTTACGGCCCGCTGGTTTGCGAAACAACTCTGTCAATTTCTCTTTGCATTTGTATCAACTGGTTAGCTCGTCTTCGGGGTTTTCGTACTACACCTTTGCCATGCATCTTAGGTAGAACAACAGGTTAGCTAGCATAAGCGTAGGGTCCCATCTGTTGATTCTACTCACGCGTTCGTACATGGCCACCCACTCTTCAACGTCGGCGCCATCGGTCCCGCAGAAAGTTCCAGGAACCTTGGGTTGCACAACGACAACCGAAGGTGACAGCGACATAGCATGCGACGGTGACGTAGAAGGCGGCAACGACGTTGATCCCGCGTGATCACCGTCATTCATGGTTGGGACGGTGATGCGACGTCCACTGCGGAGCTCCCTTTTCAGCCGTGGTAACCCGCACCTCTCACCAATATGTTACGGGGATGTTGGAAGTACAGAAGATAATATTTACAATATATATACAAACTGAGTCTTAGTAATTAAGATGGATGACTACCAACCACATGCAGCAGCCAGCGTCCCGCGATCTTCTTCTTCCTCTCTCTTCTTTCATCCTTCCGTAACAATACGTTTCCACATCTGTGTTGCACATTTGGTCCATGTAACGACATCTAATCGGCCGCCGTCATAAAGAAGCTTATTGAGTTGTAATGACTTTATGTTGCAAATCAACAGCTGTGATGTGGCAGACGCATTGGTGAAGTGCTGCGAGCATCATTTTGAAATACTAAAGCGCCACACAGACGACACAAGAAGAAAGACGGACAAACGCTTACTAACTGTTAGTAAGGTGTTAATAAGCGCTCCTCTGTGTCTCTTCTTGTGTCGTCTTTTTTGGCGCTATAGTACTTCAGTAAGATGCGCCAACTAGCCCAGCAATAAGTTCTTCTCGAACATCGTTTTATTTGATGCTTTGATCCTTTTGTGTGAACTCCGTGGTCTGAGATCATGTTCTTGCGTATAGGGGAAGAGGGATGCCCTTGCGTCATTTCATACTGCACTAAACTAAGCAGAGCCGGCGGCATGCATACTCACGAGGCTATCTTTATTTTGGTCAGGAGGCGCTCTTGCGACTCTTGCGTGGAGCCGAGCTTCACCACCTTGAGCACGCTGTCGCCCGTGTAAGTGTGGACGCGGAAGACCTCCGAGTTCTTGACCTCGGCAATTTTCTCGAACGTGTCTTGCTCTCTTGAGACACTTGAGGAGGGAGAGAGAGAGTAAGTGGCCAATGTGTAAGACACAATGGAGGAAAAACCATTTCAGTTCACCATTCCTCACTGTGTCGTCAATTCCAACATCGAAGCGTGTTTTCTTATTATTTTCAGAGAGGAGGCTTTACCATTAAAAGAAAATTCTCCTTACCCCCTCCCGACATTCCGAAAGTTGGTCTTCCAAGTAAGCTAACCATATGAACTAGCTGGTAGCCTGCAAACGAGGAAACTAACAGCTGTCAGAGAAAGGAAGAGGAATGCATCGATAAATAGAAGCACTGGAACAATGATGAAGAAAAAAAGTAGGCTTTTCCCGAATGACGAAATATCGATTGTGATAGCAAATTAGCAGACAGCTGTACGAAATATTGATAGTATCCTGGGCCATTAATTAAAGTAACAAGCATGCTGTCGTACCCGTACAGGGAAACATGACCATATATCACTCGATCAGCACGACGGACGCTCGCTGTCAAGATGCTATCGTGAGGATGAACGGCCACAGCAGCGAGCGAATTGACCTTCGTTCTGCCCACGGTTTCAACGCGAACCAAGCGGCGAGAACACAGCACACACAAAATTATGAGCCCTCGGCGACCCTAGGCATGTACTCATCCCAGATCACTTTCAAGTTAGGGTCCGCGTGGCCGTCGGTGTAGTGACCGCTCCCCTCCCCTCCTCTTCCCCCCGGTTCCTTGTACGCGAGGCAAGACGGTGCTCTCCCTCCCCGCTTTCCTCTCTTGCGCGCGCGAGATTGAGCCCCCATAGCAGACTCTCCCTCGCAAGCTTTCAGTGGAACAAGCACCGTACGGCGCGTGATAACGATGTTAACGCCCTTGGACTTTATAAAGAACATCTCGGCGGCGGCAAAAATGCGCCTGGAATGTACATATAATTACTATCCGAATAACAATTTTTGCGACAATCCGCAAATAAAGTGTTCAGTGAACGTCCGTTCGCAGGAGTTTGTCATCGGTCGCCCGCTTTCGCTAATGATGGGTCAAAAAACATGATTAACTGGAACCTTCTGTTACAAACATTGTGCAAGCAGTGTACAATATAAATAAATATTGTGTATAAATATTGTGGAAGCAGTGTACAATCGAGTCAATTCTATAAGTGTCGTTGAATTCCACGTGTTTGTGAACATTAAGATTGTAAGTGTTGAACATGTGTATACCTAAATTTCGTATTCGTCAAGCGCTATAATTTCTTTTACTTCACACGTTTCACAACACCCTATGAGTGTCGCATTTTGCTGTCTAGACCTTATCACGTGTACGCGAATAGTTTAGCTCTTTAGTTAGTTTCCAGATTTCGCAATAATTATAAAACTGCATTTGTTGCAACGCTATATCTGCATAATATATTGAACAAATATCAGTCTCTAAATAACATTAGTTGAAATGAGCCAAGATGTTATTTCTTGAGCATGGGGCAATGATTTCTGTTTTAGTTTTTAATTTTTAATATGTTTCGTGGTATATCCTGTTTGCTCTTGTATCGT
Organism: Dermacentor albipictus; assembly: GCF_038994185.2. NCBI lineage: Eukaryota > Metazoa > Arthropoda > Arachnida > Ixodida > Ixodidae > Dermacentor > Dermacentor albipictus. The sequence continues at coordinate 144,543,023 of NC_091825.1, read as the reverse complement.
TATGTTGCTACAAAATTACGTCAGGGTAGCGTAAATTGCTGCGCTGTATGCCATTGCACTGTCGCGTAAGTGTACGTGAAAACAAAACGTAGTTGCACATTCCCACTTTTGTTAGTAATAAAATGAATACTGTATCGTTCGGTTTTATTGCAACAGGAATTCCATGGACACTGCAAGCGCATTTCTGCCGTCGCCGTCGCCGTGAGGTTCCGTACAAAGTCCATGCACCAAAACGTCGTCGCCCTGCGCCATGTGCTGTATTTGCGAGCGAACTGATAGCGAGGGTGATCCGGCGATCGCGACTCAATCACGCGCAGCGAAGAGAGATAGCGCCCCGACTCCGTCACGCGCAAGGCTCCCGTGGGAGGGCAGGGAGTGCACCCTCCGGGCGACCCCAGCGCCCTCGCGTGTCCGCTCCGGGCCGCGGGCCGCTGTATCTGGAAGGCCATCTGCGACGAGGACAAGGTCCGCCATGGGTAGGGAGGTGGGGGTGGGAAGGAGGGGAGGCGTTCTACTCGGGGCGGCGCGGTCGCCCGCGTGCGCCCGCCGGGGCCTCTGATTTGAAAGCCATCTGCGGCGTGTACAGAGACCGCCGGGCGCAAGGGACACTGACCATTGCGGCTCAATGTCACGCGCCATAATGGAGCAAAGCGGGGAGGCAGCGCGGGAGGAAGGCGGGGTGGGGTCCCTTCGACTCCGAGAAGCGCTTATGGCGTTTTTCACTGGTGGATATGGAGCGGCCAAGGAAATCCTCGAGCGAGCGTTCGGGTTTCACAAATCCGAATGGGCCAGCGGAGCGCAAGAACGCTCCGCGAGTGATCACGTCTCACAAACCGGTTCCAGAAACCATGCCCGACTTCTGCTGTGTACATTTCCACGGCAACCAAAGTCGCCGTCCCCCGTGCGTAATTTGGCTGCGGCAGCTGCAGAGTCCACCATTTCCATGTCGCGACCGCAATGATTGTGCATGGACAGCGTACATAGGAGGCTTCGTACAGCACCTCTCGTAACCGCTGTCGTCCAAGCTCTCATCGCTAAACGCGAGCTCTACCGCAGCGCCACATGCCTACCGACCTCGTACCGATTTCGCTCGAAGACGGAAGTGACGCGACCTATTTCCGCCCGAATCCGCGCCTCAGTGGCGGAGCAAAGGAGAGCGATCCGGGCGAGTTGATCTGAAACGACCAGCGGAAAGCACAAACCCGCTCCAGATCTCCGAGTGAAATTCGGATTCGTTGCCACGGAGCAAGAAATCTTTCTCCGAATCGACCAGTGAAAAACGCCGTTAGTTGAAAGCAAGCTGGAAACGGCTCAAATCTTTGTGCGCGCTGTGTTCCCGCCACTCTTGTGTTGCAGCGATAGAGCGCACGAAGGTGACTTCGCTCGCTGCTGCTGCCGCACTTGCTCGCACCAGCGCTTTGACTGCGACTGCCCGCGCTCATCAAGTGTGATGTGTTTATATTTGCTTGTGCGCGCCGACACCATGCATGTTAATCCCGTTAGTAGGCTAATGTTTCCAAGTTTATACGACCCATAAATCTACTATCCTTGCTTCGTAAAGCTGTTTACTAACTTGCCATCACAATCGATGCTTCGCCTTTCGGGCGAAACTATGACATTATCCTTTCTTTCTCTTCTTTTCCTGCTCTATGTTCCGCTATTGGCAACGCATTTCCTCTGTTGTTTTCTGCTTGGTCATATATTGCCTAGTAAAGGAATATGGATCCCATCAATCGGTTGATTCCCTTTTTTCCCCAAAAAATGCATTCAGTAGGTTTTATGGAAAAAAAACTGAATCGTAGTGAATTGAAATATATGTGTATTTAATTTCTTCATGAGGATCATCTCCTGACAGTGTTAAGTGGGATACCTGTCTGCATTATTCCTCTGCAAATAATAACCCTATGAAGCCAAGACAGACACTTGAGTTGTTATTTTTAGTTTCATAAGAAGTGTAGGAATGATAAATTAAAGTGAAATCAGAGTGGATGAAAAAAAAAGATTGCCGTAGGTAGGAGCCAAACCCACAACCTGAACATTACGCGAAGCAAATATTGATCGTCGCAGCACAGTACAAAAATATATTGTTACAGGAGAAAGTACTTGGCTTCAAATAAAGGCATGTCAATGAAGGCAAAAAACATGGATGACGAAGAGTTAGGTTAGAAGCAATGGCCTGTAGAACAAATAAGTGTTTTGCTCTTATACCACTCCCGCTACAATTTGTACCTAGATGCGAAAAAAATGTTACCGAGACCACGTACATGCTGTTGAAGAGCTGGTCAAATGTCGCGAATGACTGCTGACCGCACGCAGCGAGCAGGTTTGCGGACAGGTGCCCTGGGTCCGGCGTGGTGTGTTCAGAGCTCTGTGTGCAAAAAAAGCGTTTGCGGGGTACGTTGCATGAGCAAAACAAACAAAGCAGCAAGCAAGCAATAAAATAATCAATCAATCAATCAATCAATCAAGCAAACAAACCAAAACGATAGATAGATAGATAGATAGATAGATAGATAGATAGATAGATAGATAGATAGATAGATAGATAGATAGATAGATAGATAGATAGATAGATAGATAGATAGATAGATAGATAGATAGATAGATAGATAGATAGATAGATGGATAGATGGATGGATGGATGGATGGATGGATGGATGGATGGATGGATGGATGGATGGATGGATGGATGGATGGATAGATAGATAGATAGATAGATAGATAGATAGATAGATAGATAGATAGATAGATAGATAGATAGATAGATAGATAGATAGATAGATAGATAGATAGATAGATAGATAGATAGATAGATAGATAGATAGATAGATAGATAGATAGATAGATAGATAGATAGATAGATAGATAGATAGATAGATAGATAGAGTCAGAAAAAGTGGATGAATCCGGAATCACTTTCTTGTGATAGAAAAAAAGCAGGGGAGCAGAGTGTGCATGACAAACAACTGGCCGCACGCGTAATGCGAACCTTCGTCTTCGCATTACGCTTGCATGCGCGTATTACTGTGCTTCAATAAATACAGCTTGTCGCCGTTAGTCGGGGATTAAAAGCCGACGATTCTTGTACTCCCTAATGCGAAATTTCAGCTCAGCTCTACATGTGTTTTCATGTCGCGATATAATGGGACATCGCACCGATCACCAAACCGACCGGCGCACGGTACAATATATAGACAGGCCACACAGTTACCGCTTCCCGGCAATTGAAGCTGATGCAACCGTAACCTTCACCGGGAAGCACTTGCGGCAAACGCTATGCGCGAATGCGACCTTTCTGGCGGTAGTTTTTCTTCCCCGCACAGCCGGTGCCGTCGCATCCGGGGCTGCGTAAGGTCCCTAGATAAATAAGGACGGGCGGACATGAGCGGCTTATAGTGGCATCTCAAGGTGGCTTCCTCCGCTGTCCCCTTCGTGCTTCCGGTCAACACCTTCCACAGGTCTAGAAGGTCTTGTTCGGCTTTACCTTCTTCCTCCGCTTTCTTCCTCGCTCCCCTGGTTTCGCTCTCGCCGTATTTTCATCTTTCGCTGCGCTCATCGCTCGGCTACGCCGCCGAGGCACGCCGACGCTCAACGCTGCGCTCGAAAATGTTGCAAATGTTGCCTTGAAGACCTACCAGCGGATCGTTGTCTTCCAGGAAGTCCGTGCCAGCCGGCTCGCCGGCTGACAGCCGACTTGGGACAGCGAGAGCTCTCGCACGGTGCGCCCGAATGTGGGAGAGCCGTCGCCACAGCATCAGGGCGCACACCAAATTGCAGAGTCCCAGGAAGGTGGCCGCCACAAGCACGCTTTGATAAGAACTGCTGGGGATGTGTATCTGTCGAAAAAAAAAACTATTTTGCAGTCGTGGTTCCACACTGTCCTATGTAAAGCTGCAAAAGAGTAGACACAAGGTACAGTTCCGCACACGACATGAAGTGCGACGTGAACTTCGCTATCAACAACCATATCCCGCGAGTAGCCAACAGCATCCAACAGTTTTCAGCGTGTTTGAGCAATCGGAACAGGCACCTTTCGGACGCGTTCGCGCGTCATATCGGACGCTGCGTTGTGCCATGTATGTCGTGCTTTAAAGGGACCGGAAAGAGAAACACTAATTTGAGCTGCATTTGTGTATCACGCTTATACGATAAAAATGAAGTTATTCAAACCGCGAAAAGAAAGCTCGCTAAGACAGGAATGACGTAACAAGGAAAAAGTACTGGCTCTCCCGTAACCTAGAGTGGATGTAAGCATCAAATGGCTACCGGCAAAGCAGATTGGTTGGAGAAGATACTAGCCACAATATTAAAACGGGTGTGCATGTTGGCAACGGCACACCCCACCACCCTGTACCACGCCATAGTGTACATTGGTCCATATGGACGCAATAGTTTCCTGTCGCAGACAGAACCTGATTGCAAGACTCGTCTCGGTCAAACAACCATCCACGGTGTGCCGGACGCCACCGGCTTGGACGCGGCTGGACGAGCCGTACGCGTCGGGGACCCCGAGACCCATGACGTTGAAAAGGGCATATACAACTCTTTCTCAGCGCCAGCAGACGAGAATCAGGCGCATAGGGCTCTCTATCCGCCTTTTGGACGTCGCTATTGGAAATGACAGACAAAACTTCAGCGTACTGGAAGTTACAGCTTGAGGGATATTGTGAAGATACATTTGGAAGATCTCGGAAGGAATAGCTTTTTTAACTTCTTTGGGGTGGGGGGGGGGGGGTAACTAGTGTATGTAAGGCGGCCTTGACGGTTTGTCCCTTTCATATCGTTTTGCTCTCACAACTTGACCGGATGTTCTCGTTTCAGTGCTCGGTTAAAGGCTCCTGCTTTTGGCTCAATGTCGCTTCAAGGTCACCGAAAACGGGAGCTGAAAGCATTTCATGATTAAAGTAGCTTAAAGCGGGAGGCGACGCCATCTTGTATTTTCCGTATGGAAGCACGCCATATGGCTTCAAGGATTTAGAGGGTGTCTGCTGGAGCTCAGTTACTGTGTAATAGGTATAGGTGCATAGAGTTTGATACAATAATTACTAGAAGAAACTGGCGATAGTCTCTATGGGAGCGGCAAATGGGAGCCGTTGCGCCAGCATGGAAATTATCGCGCAATACATGGATTTGCCTAAACTTCGTCATTCTGGCTTCAAACGGCTCTGTGACTTTGTAAACTCGTCATTTTCAGCAATTTACTCCGTAATGAATAATGAAATAAACATTATTAAAATTGCCCGACGGCAGGTTTCGAATACAGGACCTCTAGGTGTACACAGGCCTGGTATGGAAACGATTACGCTATGGACCCATGTATCGATAGGCGATGCGAAGCGCGCTCATGAACTTATGTCGGGCACTTGAGACGCTCGGCGCGTTTCGATTTGGCCACCTCGACAAGCTCAACAGTTGCAGTTCGCAGCGATTGTGCAGGTTCGCAGCGTCTTCTGCACTTCGAAGGGTATAGATTGCTCTGAAATTTACGACAATGAATGCACATAAATGGCAATATACAAAGCCACAAGAACGTCTAATTCACAAGCACGAAGATCAGGTAAATCCACGTGCTTCCCATCACTCCGATGGTGGGTCAAAGAATGCAGCGCCAGAGTTCCTTCTATTATATTGTGGGAAACGCTGTGTACAGATGCACAACGTTCTGTTGCAAAATAGCCTAACGTGGATAAGCTCAAATGCGATGAAATCTGACATCACAATGACGTAGAGGCGCTGAGTTGCTTGCGAGAAAAAAAAATGGGACGGTGATTTTTATTCTCTAGGCTTATTAATTAATCGATATTACCTCAATATATCAAGAAAATTTAGTTTTGAAAGAATACATTGCAGTGTAAATTGATTAAGTATCTTTCTTCAGTGTCCATTTAAAGTCTACACTCGCGCAGTTGCTATTAGTTAATGGAAACGTGCACGTTGTTTCCTACTCATTGGTACCATTGTTGGTCCACTATCGTTTTCGAGTAGAATGCTGCCGATTACCTGGCTCCGAACATCATTAGTTCGCAAAGGGGTATACACGGGCAAAATGAGATCACGCTACTCACTTCGTGGTTGCGAATATGCCCTTTTCTTAGTGGGAATATGCTTACGTGGGCTCCGTTCGTACAGGACTGTTTATACCATAACGCCTCGACTTCTCGTAGGGCGGTCGTTAAAGTACCTAAACTACCTAAACTAACGGCGAGTTCGAGCGAGCGGTGAACGAAATGACATTATGGGCATTCAGAAGGACGGACGTAGCAAAAGAGATTCTGCGGAGATATTTACAGAAGTCAAAGTTAAAAATATGAAAAGAACCATAGAAAGAAACCGTACGTGGTGGGCAATAGACGAGTCAATTTTGTCTGAAAACCAAAGCTTTCTTCTCGTTCTTGCGTATGCTTGATTCGCTTTACCTGACTTTTGACTTCCATTGCCGTTCCCGCACCGTCAGCTGTGCTTTCGATCAGGTAGTGGCGGCAATACCCAAGCAGCAGCCTGGTGCTCTTCACCACAGTGTGGGTGACCGGCTTGAGCAGGAGCAAGACCGCTGCGACGGCCACCACGAGGGCGAAAAGCATGGCTGCCGAAACAGTCTGTGCAGGCGCTGCGAGGACAGGGCAGATTTTGATTTGGATTTGGATTTGGAGCCTGGAGATATAGCACAACCCACTACGGGGGATTGGCGATGAATCGGGCGGCAGTGGGTTGAAAAGGAATAAATACCTAAATAGGATTTTCTTTTACTGAAGATGTGATATTAAATTAATTCTAATCGCTAACAATAATTTTCATGCTATTGTTTCTTAAAATTAGAAGTGAATATTTTCGGTTTCTTGTTTTGGAAAATAAAACAGTAAATTTAGCATGGAAGTCTCCTCGTTTCTATTATAAAATTATATATGGCATCACATACGTTCCTATTACAGTGTCCTAGTGCCGACGCCCCCAGAGACAGAATGATAGGTAGAGTGATGGCTAATCCAAGTTGGCGGAAGGGACCTTCTAGAAGTCGTTTTCTATGCAAGTTGAATCTACGACACTCAATAAAAAAATGATCCATAGTTTCGGGTTCATTGCAGTAAAAACATTTAGGAGAAGGTGCCAAACCAGACCTATGAGAATAGAAATTAAGCCGTGGTATTTGGCAACGCCGACGCGTAAATGAAACTTCAAATTTTCTTGTTGCACACCACCCGCTGTGCCAAGGAAATCTAAGGTGCTGAAAATCGGCGTTATCTAATACACATGATTTGGCATGTCCTTCTTGAATGGAAAATTTTTAAAATCTTGCAGAAGTGACGTATGCCGAAGGTTTTAAGATCCTCAGTACCGGGCCTTTAAGAGATGCCCCTGCTAGTGCGTCTGCTGACTCGTTTAAAGTGAGCCCCACGTGCCCTGGCACCCATACCAGGTGGATGAGGCGTAAATGTTGGGGAACCAGTGAATGAAATTCTCGGAGAATGATACTTGAACTGGGCACAGATAAAGCGGAGAAAACAGACAAGGATTCGGTTAAGATTACGGCTGAAGAAATAGATGTGGGAAGTTTGCGTAGAGCGAGGATGATTGCGAATAACTCTGCTTGAAATATTGGCGTAAAGTCGGGTAGTCGAAGAGAGAAAGACCAATTTAATGATGTCGAAAAAATGCCCACTCCGGCCTTCTCCTCACTGACAGAAGCATCTGTGGTTATTACTGCATTTATTTGGAGGTTCTCAAGGTGGTCATGTAATAAACCTTTTAGGTATCGAATAGGTAGGAGCTTAGCGTTATTGGGAAATATATCGCCAAATTCAACACTTACTGTCGAAGTAGGTAAATTTTGAAAAGCCACATCACGGATTGATATTTGTAATGGCTGTAACAGTTTCTGCACAAAAACAACCTGGGGACAATGCAGTCTGGGCCATTGATTCTCAAAGAATGCAGTTGGTTCTCGAGTAAAAATATAGTAGGAGCGTCTCTGGGGAGAAGCATAGATGTTTAGAAATGTTTGGACTGTCAGTATACGAAATCGAGTTTGAAGAGAAGGCAGGTGAGTTTCATGATATAAAATATTATTTGCTAGAAATTTTGGAAGGCCGAGACACAGACGCAGTGATTCGCGTTCTAAAAGAACCAGAGGACGTAACTTATACGTAGGACCTCCTGAAAATATCACGCATCCAAACTCTAGAATGGGGCGGACATACATACAATAAATCATCAGCAAGGTCTCCCTGCGCATTCCAAAACGACTGCTGCAGACTCTTCGTAATAAACCAACGGCGCGTGCTCCCTTAGATGCGATGTATTCTATGTGTGTCTGCCAATTTAGCTTTTCGGTGTAAATCATTCCCAGATATTTTAAAGAATGTACCTGCGGAATAATCTCCTGGCCATATGACAGTGTTATTCGGATAGGAAAAGTCAAGGTAAAGACAATGATCGCACTTTTGTTGACATTTAGCGACATTTGTATTCCTTTTAGCCAAGTTTCAATCTGATTCAGATACGACTGCAAAGTTTTATATAGGCTATGTATATCATTCGATACCGTGAAAAATGCGATATCATCAGCGTATACGTATACCTGTACGTCATGATGTGTAGGGATGTGATTTAGTAGAATATTGAATAGTACTGGGGAAAGTACTGCACCCTGAGGGACGCCCCTTGTCTGTTTGTAACTTTTAGAAGAAACACCGTTTTGATAACAATAAAACGTTCGTCCACTTAGGAAATTTTGAATCCATGCAATTATATACTGTGGAAGATTCACACTATTGAGTCTGTTGATTAAAGTACCGTGGTCGACACTGTCATACGCCTTCGCAATGTCTAATGTCACTAGGGCCGCATACTGGTTATTGCGGCGAGCGAGTTGGATTCTACTCTCCAAGTCAACATGAGCACACCAAATAGAGCAGCCGGGCCTGAATCCTATTTGAGAATCATTTAATATTTGGTTCTCGCCTATCCATCTATCAACGTGACCATAAATAACTCTCTCGATTAACTTTACAAGATTTGAGGTTAGGGAAATAGGTCTAATGTTGTCTATTGAATATCCATCGCCTGGCTTTTTGAGTAGTGGAATTATTTTGGCAACCTTCCAATCTGGATGAATCCATGCATTCTTAATCGAGTAATTTATAAAATTAAGCAAATCCTGGGGAGACAATTCGAATAATACTTTTATCATTGCTGTAGTTATGCCATCAGGGCCTGGTGCTGAAGCTGGCAGCATCTTTACCTCTGTCATTAATTCTTCTAATGTGACCGTTACGTACTCATTAGCTGGTTCAGGTGCCGGTATATGATAGGGGCGAAGCGATGTGAATCGACGCTCTAAGCCTTTTGCAATATCCTCCAGTGACTGTACTAATTCAGTGGAAGTTAAGCTAACTGACTCAACATTAACTGGGGCTGAAACAATCTTTTTAGACCGTAGAAATCGAAATAGGGCTTTTTTATTACTAGACTGCGATAGGTAACTAATGTTTGGTGTCATAATTTTCTTTCGCTTTGTCAACTGTTTGCCTGAATGTAGCTGCAGCAAACTTATAGTCATTCAATTACGTGGACATTGATTATACAGTAACTTTCTCCAGGCTGCCTTTCTTCTTCTATATTCGCGTGCACAGTCCGGATTCCACCATGGAGAATAAGTACCACCTTTAGTTGACTGCATACTTAACTTGCATTTTTTATAGCTGTCACTTAGCACTTGAGACAAATTAACTGCCTTAACTTCATCATTTAAGCCAACCTCTTTTTCTAAAGCTGATCGCAGCGAAACTTGAAATTTATTATAGTTAAGATAGGTGCGGACATGTTTTTCAACCAAATTAATTGGGCGCGTTATTTCAAAAGTTATTGGAAGATGGTCGCTATTTGTGGCCGAGGTAATAGCAGACCAGGAGGAGATTACACAGCCCGAACTGGAAAAAGTTAGGTCTAACACCGAACGTGATGTGCCGGATACATATGTTGGGGTTCTCGAATTTACACAATTAAGGTTATTTGACGAAACCCAGTCTAACAATCGTTTACCACAAGAGTCGGACCGATAACCCCATGATACGTGGTGAGAATTAAAATCACCAGCTATGATTATATCCTTTCTGCATGCTGCAACCGCGGCATCAAGAGAGCCTGTATTGCGGACTCCTGTAGGGAAATAAGCATTGATTATCGAAAATGGGGCACATCCAGGAAGCTAGGATGGACAGTTGGGCGTGTTGGTTGAGCATGATTTCTGAAGTGAAGGCGCTAAAATGACGGAGGACAAAGAAGAAACACACACACACACTGTGTGTGTGTGTTTCTTCTTTGTCCTCCGTCATTTTAGCGCCTTCACTTCAGAAATCCAGGAAGCGTTACATCCAATGCTAGAATCTCACTTTCAGTGGAGAATGACTGGTGACTAATTTTAGCTCTATGACAAATCTTTGTTGAGATGAAAAATGCTAATCCCCCTCTACAAGAAGGACGATCTAGACGAAAACTGCGATAATTCTTTAAATGATAATTCTTTTCTGTGGATAACTAAGTTTCTTGCAGAATAATCAAATCAGGAGAAAGATCTTCAGAGATATAGGAGATCAGCGGCTGCAGCAAAAATGGAACGACAGTTCCACTGCAGCACTTTCAAGCTTCCTATGTTGACGATATTCCGGCAGTGTTAACTGCCGTCTGTAGAATGTTATCCTTTAGGAAATCATCCTTTGATAAGCTCTTATTTTCACTCTTTTTAGATTTTAGCTTGTGGAGGGTAGTAGCTCTCGGGAAGTATGGGGAAGCACGACGTTTATAAGTTCTAGCATCCAAATCCATGTTCTCCATGGAATCTGAACCGGATTCGTGACTCTGAAAACCCTCATGGTCTACATGAGTTGCGGGAGCTTCGGAGGCATCAGTACTGCGAGGCGAGATCTCTGCCGATACGTGTTTCTCTATGTACTCATCGGAGACTGTGACTTCAGAGGCAACACTTGGACGAGCAGTAACATGTAAAAGTTGCGACAACTGAGAGGTGAGAACTTGTCCAACGGTCTCTGAAAGGTTTGCAAATAAAGTGTCAAGGGCTTTTGCCATAGCTTTCTCAACGGCAGCAGCTACAACATCACCAAGAGATGCATCCATGGCTTTTGAGTGACGAGCAGCAGCTGCAGCATAGCCACATGATTTCTCTAATGAGAGTGCACGAGCTTCACGACGCGAACACCGTTCCCGTTCTATAATTTGTAGAATTTCGAGCTCTTGGTCTCTCGCAGGGCATTGCGCACAGTCCGCAGGGTGGGAACCTTCACACAAACAGCATCGTTCGCTCTGAGAGGAACACGTTTTTCCATCGTGGCTTTCTCCGCAAATGCGGCACCGAAGCTCTGATCGACATCCCTTAAAACTGTTGCCGTATCGCCAGCATTGAACGCATTGCAATGGGCGGGGAGAAATTGCTTCCACCCTGTATATTAATGGCCACGCCTTGATCTCTGACGGCCTATTTGTGCCTGCAAAGGTGACAATAACCGACGCTGTGGGGGTTCTTTGATTCTCACAAACGCGTGAACATCGGTAGACGGAGACGGCACCTGCCGGGGAGAACATCTGCAGGACCTCTGAAGCAGACAGGCTCGCGTCGACTCCACGTACTAGACCCTTAACGCAAGCTAGATGAGCAGGAATAAAAGGCCTCACCGGGTGGTTCGCGAACATTTCGCACTTCAGAAGGTCGGACACGCAGGTCTGGTCAGGCGAACAGCAAAGAATGCCCCCTCTGCCAAATTGGCGGACCTCGGTTATGCTTTGTAAATGCGGGGTTGCTTTCCGCAGCTCTTCTCGAATCACCTTGGGATTCTTCACGCGGATGAATCCCCCATTGGTCGGCACTAGGGCCACTGGAACGCTGTTAATGCCACTGCGCAAGAAAGCCCCTATAGGCACGTAATTAGTGGGAAGCGAAGCCGTCCAGAGGAAAGATCTCTGGCCGGGAGAAGAAATAGACATTAGGAACTCTCAATGAGAGGAAAGTTCAAAACAAAACTAAAGAAAATAAACCGCCCGATACTTGACCAGTTCCCCGCAGAGAATAGGACAGGGCCACCGCTCCAGGAACGCTCCGGGACAGGACCGAGGCCAGAGAACCAGAGAATCCGAGGCCAGAGAATCCCCGCAGAGAACAGGACAGTCCGTTCGCCACGTCGAAGCTCACGAGACTCCACGAGCGAGCGACTCCACGAGCTCCACGAGCTCCACGAGAGGCCACCGAACACTTCTTCTTCTACTTCTTCTTCCTTGTGCTGCCGCCTTCTGTTCCAAATCCGCGCAATTTCTGCCCTCTACCAAGTGCGCGTGCTATCGTGGTCCGGGGCGGGTCCATTTCTCTATGGCGGGTCTTTGTCGCATGCTTCACGATTATGCAGTGGCCGACCAACGCAACGCAGCTGTCGTCTTCGACGAATGGCGTTGGACCAAGATGAGCTCGGCGGTCGCCACTCGGACGCTTGCGCACGCTGCCACTGGAAGAGGTGGACGTCACCAATCGGCGATGACGCCTGCCTCTTGGGTCCCTTCTGTCTCTTCTTTTTTTAGAGCGAAGCTGTGTTTATGCGGATCGTGTGTCGTCGGTGTCAGAGTTCGCTAAAGCTATCATCATCAGCAATAGCTCGAGCGTCGTCGTCTTCTTCCTCAGCGCTATACCGCACAAACGCGCTCGTGCCACTGCTCCCGCGTTCGTTGTCGCCTTCTGCAGCTGGCTGCGCTGCCCCTCGTCATTCTAGCGTAGAATTTCAATTCTCTTCTGCGGTCGTAACGGGGAGGCCGCGTTTACGGGCGTATGAGCCATTGTTTAAGGACGTATTAACCATTCGCACTGATTTAACTTTCAAGCAACCTAATGTTGAAGAATCGCAAGTGGCAATACCGGGTGGCGGTTGCTAACCACGCCACCGAGCAAACTCGAGACATCTTTTTTGTTTTCGTGTAATTGTTGTAATACTTTTTGGTTATAGTTGTACATTTCTATCTATTTTTCTTTCTCTGTGCACCAGTACTCAGAACTCATTGCTGTTCCAGGGCATGTTAACTTATTGATTGATTCATTGATTGAGTGCATTGGATTGTTCGAGTATGGGCCGGATCTGCATCACGCTTCGTTGTTCCGTGATAACGTCCTAAGTTCCAACCTTCTTCATCTTTGCACACAATTAAGCGCGTCACTTTTTCTCTAAGATTGTTTCGCCTTCTTTTCCTATTAGTGTTATTTCTGAGACATGGATGTGCATTGAAATTACCTCTTCACAATTTTTCCCACCGTACCGCAACATACTCCATAGTGACCGAGACGTCAGTGGGCTTAAGAAAACAATTGACAGCATACTGATAGCTTTTGACAGTTCACTGAGACGTGCTCAGCGCAAAGTGTGCGTGAGTCGATTTGGCTACACATTAGCCTAGCGCGTTATGAAAAATCGTTAATTGGATCTTTATGCGTACCACAGAATATTTCTCCTGTCTTGTTTTATGTGGTTACCTCTTCTACTTAAAGCCTAATATCTTCCCGTGGGAACCACAGAGTGCTTGCGCGCTCGCCTCCTCGTCCCCTCTCCCTCGGTAAACCCGGGCTTTTACTCGACAAACGGGTTTGGTGGCAGCTCCCCACCGTGAACCAGCTCGAGCCCGCACCTTTTTTGCAGATGTTAGCCTTTCGAGGCGCATAGCCGACTTCAGTGTGCGCTCATGCTGAGCAGGTTTTTATTCACCGTCACAGGGAACATTTTCGAAAACAAAGAAACAACGTCGACCTTTATTCGAACAATACGGCTGTCTTTTCTTGGTGTCCTTTACAGTTGTTGTAGACGACAAATCCGTTTCAGTGTACGTTTGATGCTTACCCTAGCGGCTGCAATAACCTCCTTTGGTCACATTACGAGTACGTCAAGCTAAACCTAGCATGTTACGGCTGGCTCTCACCAGGCGCGGTGGACGCATTGGACGAGTCTGTCGGCCGCATCGTCGAGGCCCTGCACAGACGTTGCATGCTCGGCAACAGCTTCATCGTGTTCATTAGCGACAACGGTGGCATGCTGTGGGGAACGTTCTCGAACACTGGCTCCAACTGCCCGCTGCGAGGCGTCAAGGGCACGCTGTGGGAAGGCGGAATCCGTGTGCCGGCGCTGGTGTGGAGCCCGCTGCTCGGGCCCGGTTCCCGCGTGGTCATGTCCCGACCTGTGCACTTGGTAGTCTGGCTGCCCACTCTGTTCTCGGCTGCCGGCGAGTGTCGACTCCTGAGGGCACCGCTAAAGAGATACGCCGAATCAAATTACACTAGATAACGTTGTTTTTAATCTCTATCTGGATTTAATTGCTCCCTAGAGAAGCGGGGGCACCGCAGTAAACGGTCTGGTAATTAACAGGAAGCTAACATGCTGTTTCGGGTAACGAAGGACTTAAGTTAAAGGAGCATGAACGCTTTGATCACCGTGACACGTGAATTATTAACAAGTTAAGGTGAACGTACATATGAAAGTGTGATATGGAAAATACTGAACAAGCTGTTAGGCCTGAAATAAACGTGGACGCTAGAAGTGTTTGAGAACCTTAACGTCTGCGCAATAACGATTCATCTTGAACATGAGGCCACGTCAGTCACCTATAGGCGCCATCGATGGCCTCGAACAGAACCAGCCCTGTCCAAGGCGAAATCCGAAAGTGCCATGATGAGGCCTCGCAACAAATTCCTGTAAACATTTACTCCGCTTGTGGACTGTCGTTCTACCGAAATGGTAACCACGAACTTGTATCACAAATCGGATGTCACAAGTGCGGGGTCCCTTCGGGGACGCCACACTCCAACAACACGTCCCCGCACCAGGCGGCACGCCCGAATTTGGAAACGAGGAGGCAGCGGTGCAGTCGTCGCGAGCCTGGAAGACTCCGAGGAAGGTGCTCGACCGCGGAGGTGGTTCAGTAGTGCCACCCGGCTATCACGAGGAGGCTGCGGTGTGGTGCCTGCGGCAGGATCCTTTCTGCCTTGCGTCGAACTGCAGGGCGAGGGTCGAGACCTGTTCGACACAGAACATGATCCGTGTGAACTCAACAACCTGGCGTCCAGAAAGCCGTTGGTAAGAGCGGATTACGGAATGCTGAAATGTTGGGAAGGTCGGTTTGTTGAAAGACGAAATTCTGGAGTAAGTATGTCAAAGTCGTTTATTAAGACGGCTCACAACCTTGATTGGGTAGATCAAAGGGGGCTTGGCATCTGTGGCTCCCGATTTGACAAACACGCTTCAACACGAACCTCCTACTCGACTTTACCGACTCTGAGGCTGTGCTGCCCTTGGAATGAAATAGACACTGCGCTTCAACGACGCGCTTTGGCTATTTCTGGAACAGGGAGCTGCTTGGGAACCAACCGTTAAAATGCCAGCGTTTTGGAGTACCTGCAGTGAGTTGAAGGTTACGAAATGTTAGTGTAGGAGTTTGTGCGTACGTGACAGAAGCGCACTGACTACGTCAGTCGAAAATGGGGAGAGCAGCAATCGGTCTTGTCTTGTCGAGGCGATTCCGTGAATACGGACGCAAATGGGTCTGGTTGGGGGCCTGAACGTCAACGAATTCCGCCATAGTGTCAAATTATATAATAGCGACATTTTGAGCCAATCAGAGGGACCGTAGTGTCCCTCAATGCCCATCAATGCTGACTTGATGGCGGAAAACGTCCTACCCTGGGTAAAGTAGTATTAGTGAATGCATGATGAAGCCTTGATGTTCGCCGGCAGGCAGTCCTAGTGTCTGCATTCGGGTGTTTATGAGTTTGAGTGTCCACTTACTGCAAGAGCAGGAAAAGAAAGGAAGCTGACCGAGTATACTATGGACGCTGCCTTGTCGGCGGTTCTTGTATTCACCAGATGATAACCTATCAATTCGCGAACGCAATGACGTTTTAATTTTGTTCTAGTTGCAGCAAGTATACTTCTATATTAGCTCGTGGGCGACACCTGGCTAGCAAGATTGAATGATGCAATCGTTTTGACTCGTACAAGACGCAATGTGTTTTATTCTTCAGTGGTTATATATGGTCATACAATGCAGACTTTTATGTCATATGCATGTTTGAATTTCAGCTAACTGAATAGTTGCGAAGCGTCACTTAAGCGACGTCAAGTAGTCGCAACTTTTCAATAATCTTATTGAATATATGACAATTCAAGGTTACCTTCAAATTCAATCGAATAAGGTATATTTGCCCCTTAAAGAAGGGAATTGCGCTAAAAAAGACACGGACGAGTAAGGACATGGACGGGCTGGATTAGGAAATGATTAGGCAATAAGTATCTAGGTATATATATTTGTGTTCCTTCTGAATAAAATCAGTCGCGAGTTTGCGCCCGTCCATGTCCTTACTCGTCCGTGTCTTTTTTAGCGCAATTCCCTTCTTTAAGTATGTACGACCGACTCGCCCAACAACGTGCTCTCCTGAACAGGGTGATTTTTTATATTTCTTATTTTTTGCTTCCCGCAGGTTTCGACCTCGGCAAGGGTGGTGCGTGGCGCAAAAGATGACCATAGATTACTTGCATTGAGGCGCTGCATTCCATGCTATGCCTCTGTCTGTTCTTTGGGGTGGTTCAGATTAAAGCCTAATGTCTAAGTTGGAGGCGGGCTGTCTTGAGTTGAAATTTTTCCTACGGCGATGTAATCTTTTGTTGAAGGACAAACATGCACTGACACACCATGAAGGTAGATACTTAGGCTTCATATTTGCGGTACCTCTACGCTGAAACCACGAGCGATTCTCTATACCAAGGTGTGGTTGTGAACAAATAAACGTAACAGGCGATGTCATGCTCTCCCACAATTTCCTAAACGTTTAATACAGAGTTCTGAAGTGAAGTGAAGTGAAGTTCTTTGTCCTCCGTCATTTTAGCGCCTTCACTTCAGAAATCATGCTTAACCAACACGCCCAACTATCCATCCTAACGTCGTTTAATACAGAGGGTTGGGGCAGAGGCTATGCGATGAGAAAAATAAGAAAAACAACAGGAAACGTATTGGTCCAATAACTCGAATGGAAGTCGTGTCTATTATTTGGAGCCTCGATAAGCTTCCTATGACCGAAAGAGGAAGAAGGGCGGGAACCAGGCGACGACGCCGTAGGTTATAGGGGGGGGGGGGGGGCGTCACTTGTCCCCTAACGGGGGACTTGTCCCCTGATAAGAAACTTATGCTCACTTGTCCCTTTATCTCCGTAAGGATAAGGCCGCATATGGCTTCCAGGACACACGACAGTGTGTCTTGACAGTGTGCCAGTGAGGAACGCGGCAGCGTGAATGCTCGTGTACCTGTGAACTCAAAGCACACCGTCGAGAGCCACAGCATGCCTGGCCGCCTTTACAGCAGTGTGACGTTTCCAGTGGGTGGACAGTGGGGGGCTAGTTTCGGTATAGGCACAAAAAAAATAATAAGCGTCGCCATGACACTGATAGCCAAAGAAGATTCATGAACTCTTGCATATGTCGCTCTGTCTTTTCAACCTACATAGCAATAAACTAAAGTGCATAATTATATGTAGAAATAAAATGTGCTTTTAGCTATTTTCTTTTTCAGCGTCACATGTATTCGTTTACTCGGTTATTAGTTGCGCCAATGGGCGGCGCTCTCGCTGTTATCGCTTCGGCTTCGGCTATGGCTTCGGCTGCCAGTCTATGCTTCTGCTCCTGCCGCTGTGTTTGCACGTGCACGTTTTTTTTCTTTTTTTCATGTGCTCCGCACATAACAACTTGATTGCTGTGCCCCTGAACGTTCCGGCAATGTCGGAAAAGCTGAGGAATTGGCACAAAAGCGTGCTGCGCCGCTGTGTGATGCGGCGTCTCTGGGAGGAACAGCAGGTTGAAACTTTTCCGTTTTCCAGCGGTCGAGAGGTAAGCGCACTTTTTCTGCAGTCGTTATGAAGGCAAAAGCGCTATCCTTATCAAAACAGCTATATGACGAAACAAAAAAACCTTCCGTGGTTGTTTTCAAGTGATTATCTTTTTTGGCTTGGCGCAGCCCATTTTTTATGCGCTGTTGTATGAAAGTGAAGGCTACTTGTAGACAATTGCACATGGGCCGACTGATGATAACCGACGCGAAGATGGAAATTCCGCTTTGGTGCACGTTAGCGGTTGCTCTTCCTTTTTTCCACGAGTAGAAAACTTGAAAGTTTTATTTGCCGAATGTATTTGAATGCTCGGTGCACAAACTCAGGTGACGAGTGCTTTGTTGTGGCATATGCCGCAACAAAGCAAAGGGGGTAATATCAATTCAAAAGGGGTAATATTACCCCCTTTGAATGTTCAGGAATTCGGCAGAAGCCAAAAGAAATCAATCACGTAGCAGTCACCGCTTGCCTATTGAAACACAAGTACGAGTTACCTGCGCGACGACCGAGGTGGGCTTCACTTTTCAGCCTGTGCCTAGAAGTACAGAATTTTTTCGTCGCTTCTTCGTGCTCTCAGCTTTGGTTTCGCCTTTAGGGTGTTCTTTAAACAAGACTACGCGTATTTTGACCAGTTTTAAAATGTGTCATATGGCGAAATTACGCTAAATGTGGAGTCCTGGCGGGGCTGACATAGAGCAGCTGTAGTAGAACGGCTGCGATCTCTGCTCGGACCAGTTCACAGAAAGCGACTACGCCGACCCTGTCTGTTGTGGTCGGCTGTGCCGACTGTTAAACTGGAAGAGTGGCCCCTGATCGATGAAGGTAAGGAAAAGCTATTAGTGGTTGCGAATCTGTGCTTTTGTAGTTCATTATTTACGCACAGAAACCACGTGATAGGGCACAGCGCAAGTGTCATAAGCACGGCGAGCGCTGTCTTTTCCACGTCGTCTGCTACGGCGCCCGGAGCCACGTGACGTTACGCAGCGAAATTCGCTCCGCGGGCGCCAAGGAACTGCGTGCTTATCAGTTTATCGCTTGCTCGTCTGCGGTGCGCGATGTACCCGATTATGGGCTCTATGCTAAGGCGCCGAAGAGTTTTCGCTGGTAATGAGCGAATTCACGTTCGTGAAAAGTCGCGCAGCGCATGGAGCCACAGCATGCGATACGTGCGATACGGCGAAGCCAGTATCGCCAGTGCCGCGCCCTGCCGTCTTCTCCCTAAAAGTCTCGTTTGTCGCTTTAGAGCAGAAATTCTTCCGGTGCGAAAATTACAGTGCTCACTCGCCCAGCAGCTTTAAACTATCGGAAATTATTTTTCCTCTTACGGGTATTTTTCAGAAAAATGAAGCGAAAGTAGGTAAAACGCTCAATAACCTGATGCTTAACAAGATCATTCAAAAACTTTCATCGATCGTAAAAACCAGCTCTAACAATCTGATTCCTAGTATTCTCGGCCAGCTATTATTGAGAAACCAGCAATATTGAACATGTTGCATTATTATATAGCAGCACTAAAACTTGGAACTTTGCTTATTAAAACTTGGAGGCATATTTGCACTAAAAATCCAACAACCAAATATAAATAGAACTTACCTGCGTGGATTGAAAGTACTATATTACGGACATAGTTCTGTTTTTTTTTTGACAACTGCGCTACAAATTTGATAATGAACGGGCTCTTTATGTCACGTTTTCATAAATGTGAAGCGATGTTATATGGCACGCTTTCGTCGCCAATGGCATTCGTTTCACAATGAAACCTTACACTGAAGCATCAACAGTACACTGCGCTTGTCCTATGGTCCCGTGTGTAGTGTTACTTTACCTTACGTGCAACATCGCCGAAAATTTGCCAACTAGCCCAACAAGATGTTGTATTGATGTATCTTTCTTTAGAGGTTTTAAACTACCGCAGGCAGGCCGAAAGCAGAAAATATACCCAACAGAAACCGCAGGCGCCATCGGCCGACTGAGGAATGACACACAAAGGTGCTGCAAGTCATCGAAATTAGAGCATTCGAAAGATTAGCACGGGGGAAGCACTATAGCAGTTGACTGATCATGTGAGCCTAGAGTTCTGCCAACTCTTGCGGAGCCAGGTGGCACTCCATTATCGCACAGGAAGGGAAGGACATGGTGCTGGTCGCGCAGTTGTTCGGTGTACCACTGTACTGAAATGTAAGCTAAACGGCAGTCTACTACAAGAAATACAATGTATTTCGCTCTAATAGGTGTCGCACAGATCTGCTGAAGTAATTCTGCTGCGCGTGGATTATGCTGCACATAATCTACATCAACCTGAATCTCAAAAAAGAACGGCATGAGAGAAAACCCGCTGCAAAAGTAAAGCCCCAGAAGCTGGAAGATTAAGAAAGAAATGTCTTACTGATATTTTATTCTTTTTGCAACTTCGATAACTATTAGGACGGTCTCCGGATAAGCCTATCTTTAGAAAATGTTTCCGCATATATCAATATTTGCATAAGGATCGTGCAAGGTATGTTTTCATCAGGCAGTCATTGCTTCCACACTTGCACCCTCCTTTTCAAAGATTATTTACTACGTGGCTAGCATTCATGGATCTTGGGATGCTAGAATCTTCTCGAGCTTAATTCAGTAAATTTGTGCAGGTACTAATGTTGCTCAGCGCTCTGGACTTCAGTGGTTCCATTGACATAGTAAATGTGGGAAGGGGGAGGGCGTCTCCTTGCGGCAAACTCACATATAATCTTAATACGCAAAGAAAGCACGCTGTGCCAGAAACGAGTGTTCTACAAAAGTTGAAATGCTCTCGCCTCTTTATCGTGTCGACACCGAAATTCTCATGAAGGGTGACCTCCAGCCAATGATGAAACTCGTAACATAGCTCTAGCACTGTCATATGCTTCAAGCAAGTCGCACAAGAGTGAGCCTATAGGCTGTGTTGAAAAAAGTGCGGTACGTACATTCAGCGTATTAGAGGAACGTCTTGAAGACCATTCGAAAGTGAGTTGTACTGAGCAGGTTGCCCTGATGCACTGAGTGCAACCTACTTGCGTTGCTTTTATAAAATGTTTCTTCATCTCCCGAAGCTACGCATTCTATAATATCTTTGGGCATCACTCTGTCATTGGCCAACTTGTACTGACGATCAACCGCCGATTGACATATGCGTCTCCTGCAGTAAGTGATCTTCAACAGGAACAACAAAAAAACTTCACGCTATTTGTTGTTATAGACTTTCATTTGTGCCATTTATGCCTAGATGATGATAGAACAAACGAAGTGCATTGCAAATTTTAAGAAACATCTGCAGTATGCTCGAGAGGAATTTCTTAATGATACCTTGTTCACAATGTTACAGATCTGAATGAAGCTCTAGTGGTCTTACATGTTGTATTGTGAAACAAAACCACATATGAAGAAAGACTACAGACATTTTAAGTACATTTTGTTGGATATTTATCGGCACATTAGCACTAGGAGAGCTACGCAGAAAATTGACTAGGTATAGAATGTTGTTTGGACTAGGAAGTAACCCGTTGTATGGAATGAAAAAAAGAAGTTTTTGTTACTGGCATGAGAAAAACATGCATCTGCTGCTCTTGATTATCTTTTTACAATTCACATATAACTGTTGCGACACAAATTGGTAGAGTTGTGTTGTGCGCAGCAAACAAACATGGGGCCAAATAGTAGGGCGGCGTAGTGCACGTGGTGGGTAACAGACGACTCTATATTGCCTGAAACCTAATGTTTTCTTTTTTGTTCTTGCGCATACTTAATTCGCTTTACCTGATGTATGGCTTCCACGACTGTACCCGCATCGTTAGCTCTCCCTTCGGCGAGGTACTAGGTGCAATGACCAAGCAGCAGGCTGGTGAGGTTCACGACAATGCGGGAGACAAGCTTGAGCAGGAGCAAGAATGCAGCGCCGGCAATCGCCAGAGCGAAGAGCATGGCTGTAAAGTTACTGGTCTGTGCAGGCGCTGGGAGGACATGATGATGATGATGATGATGATGATGATGATGATGAAGCCTGAACTAATGGGACAAACCCACTATGGGGGATAGGCCTCGAATCGGATAATAATATGATTGAAAAATAAAATACATCAGTTAATGATTAAATACGTAACAGGCGGAGTTCATTGACAACTTCTTGTTCCTTCTACTGCCGACTTCGTTTCCAAATCGGTGCAACTTCTGCCCATTCCGAAGTGCCTGTATTCTCGTGCTTTGGGGTGGATCTTTCTCGTGTGTTCACGATTGTACGATGGCCGGCCACTACAACGCATCTGCCGCCTTCGTCGAATTGCGTTGGACCAGCATTAGCTCGGCGGTCGGCGCTCGGACGCTGCGTTCGGTGCTGAAGGACGGGGTGGATGTCTCGTCTTTCCTCGTATCCAAACACTGACGCATACCAACCATGGGGAATTTCCCAAAAAGCAGCCGGTTTCCGGTACGTTTAGAAGTAAAACAAAAGAAAACTTGAAGAAAAGGGCGTGGAAGTAAAAAAATGTGATTTAGAAATAAAAGAAAAGTATTGCTAAGAACGTTGATAAAGGAAGGTAACATAAAGAAATGAAATAATAGAAATAATTGGTAAGTTTAAATACTCTTTTTGTCCCTCTAACGAAATTGCAAACTGCAAGAAATGCATTCTTGTGAGTGGATACCAATGAAGTCGCCCCAAAAGAAAGAATGTTTAGCGGGGTTAGCCATAGCCCAGGTTTGCTAGATTAGTTTTCTGAGAGTTATCGTTGCGTAGTAAATTGGCCGCACGAGAGAAAGTAATGATCGATAGATTTAGGTGCATTGAAATAAGAACATATAGGGGACATGACGAGACCAAACCTGTGTAATTAAAAATTTGGAGGCGGTATACGATATCTCGGTTTCGAAAAGGAAACGTCGAATTGCCTTGAAGGACACCAATTATTATTCTATGACAAGCCAAGATGGTGGAACTCAGTAGACGGTGTTAGCATGGATACTGCAGAATTTTTCGATGTAGAGAAATTTGTGTACCTAGCCACGGTGACATAAGCTGACGTCGGCAACACAGGATAGGGCCGTTAAGGGATGCTCGTGCGAGTGAACCAACCATTTCGTTGAAGTGCAACCCACGATGTCCCGGTACCCAAAGCAAACATACTTTCCGTAAATACGGAGGCACCATCGAACAAAATGGTCGTTGAGTTCTTGAATTTCAAGATGCAGTAAGTGCTGTGCTTAGAGACAGCGAGTCGGTCGCGATAACAGCTATTGGGTCATTTTGGGGAAGCTTTCGTAATGCTAATTTAATCGCTCATATTTCTGCCTGAAATATGGGCGTGAAGTCCGGAAAGCGAAGAGAGTAAGACCATCGAAGACATTCAGAGTATGTACCCATTCCTGAGTCTTATTGCACAGAGAAGCGTCAGTACCTATTACCTTGTCAGTGACTAGCTGGTGTAGGTGGTCGTGCAAGATATTAATTAAATGTCTGCTTGGTGACGGTTTAGCATGATTTGGAAATATATCCCTGAATTCAGTTTTGACGTCTGGTAAGGCATCATTTGAAAGGTAAACTTGTCGTATGGACACATACAATTGTTGTAACTGTGCTCGCACAAATATATATCTGATGGCTGTGTAATATAGACAACAATACTTAAAGAAAATCGATGGTTCACTGATAAATACATATTGAATACGTCTTTTTAAAGAGTCATAAATTTTAAGTACGTCTGAAGCGTAAACATGCGGAATATGCTATCGAGGGTTTTGAGATGAAAAGTCTGGCCAGCAGCAAGCTAAGTTTCCTGTAAAATAATAATATATGGATAATATTTAGAAGCAATACACAATAAATATGTTGTAGCAGAAAGTATGAAACGACAGTTCCACTGAATTACCGTTAAACTTCCCACGGTGAATGAATCCGAGTAGCAGAGACTGCTTGGTCTAAACTTTTAAGAAGTCCCTCTTAGACTGAATCTATCTCACGTGCATTTTTGCGTTGGAGTTGGTGGGAGAGCTCGACTTTTTCTCTGTCGGTGATCTCGTTCGTTAAAGAGATCGGCGCTCCATATGTACATCTTTATTTTCCATTCCGTCTATATCGGAGAGACAGATGTTGTCAACTTTCTGAGAAGTTGATGGCTTTAATGAATGGTTATTAGCCAACGGCTACGCTGTCGGAACTTGACTAGGTGGACTCCGCGGTAGACTGGGCATCTGATCCTCAATGTTGGCTTTATTAGTAAGTTGAAGCCATGGCGCTATTTGTGAGGACATCACTTGAACAAAGGAGTCGGTGAGATTAGTCACACTGTGCTCCATTGCTTTCTCTAACACCTTTTCTACGAAAGCTGCCACATTTTCCATAGACAATGTTTGACGGGCCGTTATACCAGCATACCCTTGAGTTCTGCTCCGAATTTCTTCAATGACCTCGCGACGAGAGCATCGGTGCCTATCAGTTACTTTCAGGATTTGCATTTATTTTGATCCTACAGGGCAGTTTGGCTCATCTGAAGGGTGAGTGTCACTGCGAAGGCAGCAGGACTCATTTCAGGAACAACAGACATTTGAATTATGGCCTTCTCCACAAATTCGGTGTCGTGTGTTGGACCTGCAACCTTTTATGGAGTGCCCAAACCACAAGCATTTCAGACATTGAAGGACGCGGGGTGGTAGAGGCTCAGCTCGGTATAAATTGGGCATGCCTTGATTTCAGTTCATTCCAGCAAAAGTAGCAATGACTGTTTCTGTGGGAATGCGCTTATTACAAACGACACGGCTGCAATGTTTCACAAAAATAACGCGCGCCGATTGAAAGATTTCCAAAGTTTCTGCTGGATATAGACTCATGTCGACACCTCCAACTAGGCCTTTGATACATGCAAGATGACGAGGAATGAAACTGCTTACCGGATGTGTCCCAAAAACATCGCACTTCAGTAAATCTTGAACAGAAGTCTGGTCTGAGGAACAGCAAAGAATGCCACCCTGAGTCTCGAAAGGTTAAGTACAAAACAGTTTGCACGCGATTTTGCGGGACGAGGAAGAGTGCTATGCTATCATGGCTGGCACGTGGATGTCGCACGCGAATGACAGCTACGCTTGCGCGACATGCGACGTGATGAATGCAGAGATTGTAAAGCACGTTCATGCCTTGGTTCGCACGGAAATGGCCAACTCGCCCACTGTAGAAAATTTGGCCCAGTGAGTGGAATTGCCCAGCACCGGGCACCTTTCCGATCTACGTGGTAGCCAACAACAGGAGCAATATCAGGTGGTCACGTGAAGGTATTTTTGCGGCTTCCAGTGGCTAGATCACACACTGCAGCTGTGTATCAGCGACGCAAAGAAGACGTGGCTGCATTTTTCGAGCTCTGCACAAATGTGAGGGCCAATGTAGGCCGCTGCAAAAGAAGCGCTGATGCACGTGCACGGGTAGCTCACGAAATACGAATAAGAAGAAAGCAACTTGATCCACATAAGTTTTACGAGATGAGCGAGACATTTATTGTTTAAGCGACCTCGATAAAGATATTGTCACATGTAGGTAGTGGGTCGAGGGCAAGAGTGGGTCGAGCCCGAAAGAACAAAAGGACCGCGCGCCTTCCTAGCTCGCGAGCCAACCCTGACGGACGCGCTTTCCAAGAGCCCGCTGCTCTGCGGGTTATTAAAACCCCAAGAGTACTTCTGAAGGCTCGTGATGACTGTGACCTTTACATGGGTGTCATGTTTGTCGGAAATATCCGCAAAATTGGCGTAGGTTGAACAAAAGCGGCTTTATTCTGTACGATGGGATAGAAATTGCTAATGGGTAATTTGTAATGGGTTTTTAGAGAAATATAGTATACTGTAGCAGGCCTTGCCAGCCCTCGTCTCTTGCACGGTCGAAATTTCGACGAACTGCTCACAGCTTTCCTCGCCTTCACAAGCCGTCTTCTGCGGCTCCACGACGCGTGGCTACAGGGGTAGCGGTGCCATTAGCCGCAGCTTTTAGCCTCCTTTCTGAAGCGGTTGCGCACCTTTCTCGGTTTTTGCCTTTGCGCAGGCGCCCACCGGGACCACAGGAGAAAGAGTGCCGCAATCTTGTTGCGGCACTTTCCCCGCTTTACAAGTCCAGTGCTGCTGCCAGACCACGAGTGATGACGATACTTCGGAGACTTACCACCGTATTCAGAAATGCAACTTAAGTTGAAGCCCATGCTTGACTTGATCCGAGTGATGCCTATCGGGAACGCGCCGAAGGAAACGCAGTGAGCGTCTTTGGGAACGTTAATGCCAGGCGTCATCTAAATCAAGTCAAGCATGTGCTTCGACTTAAGTTGCATTTCTGCATACGGGGGTTAGCATCGGCCGTGACCGAAAAGGAAGCTTGCATCGCTTCTTTCGGCACAACCTATAGTGAGGTTGGGCGGGAACCCCTGGTATTGCCGACGCGACATTCCCATCGCTGTCGGTGGGCGGTGCCTGTGGGGCTTTCCTCGTCTCCGTAGAAGTCGAAGCAGCGAGAACTTCGGCCATGACCAGCTACGTCGGTCTTGTCTTCGTTTTTAGTCAGGACGGGACCTTACCGGATCCTGCACATGCACGTTAGGCACCACGGGCTTCTTGCTAAGGATCAGTCTCGTTGTCGGGAGTATACGACTGGTGCTTGGACGGTCTAGTATTGGCCGGGGACACTTCTCCGTCGGCAAGCTTGTCTTCAGCCTTCTTCATGCTGGCTAAGCTCGGCGCTATGCCGTGGCCTCGAGCCCCCAGACGCAATCCTTGTCGATTTCACCTGCAATTGTCGCACGCCTTTGCAGAGGCCAACCGTGAGGTGGTGCTCGAGTACGTGCTTCATGACGAGCCGTGAAAAACGGAAGATGGTGGGCGGGTTGAAGTCATAGCTCCACTGGCCTATCGATCTGCCTTATTTTTGCAAGGTGCCTGAATCTGATATGGTATGGTATCAAAAACTTTATTTAGGTCCTGAGCAGGGGCGTAGACACGGCGGGGGCTTATGGGGCTTCAGCCCCCCCCCCCCCCCCGAAATGTTTTCGTGTTGTCATGCACCGCCGACCAAAACAACTCCCGGCGCCGGAAATCATGCTCAATTTTGTCTAGAATGTCCTTAATTCACGCTCGAAAAGACATTTAAGCGCGAACATTGCGAAATCGGGCTGGATTTCGCAGCAACGCCCATGCATCGGGAGTCACATATCGTAACGCAAGGAGCCCCACCGAGCACAAAATTTCAAGGGCGTTTTGATGGCAAGCGGGCTCGTCTCGGCATCTCGCGGAGGCCGCGGAATCTACGGAGCGCTTGGATTTCTGTTCAGAAACTTTGTGGGCATAAAGTTCTCATAACGTTTTGATGCGAAAGTGCATTAACATTTCCGAAGTCGTGCTTTAGATTTTCAATTACGGAACTTTGTGGGTTTAATGCTGTTGTAAACATTTGACGCCAAAGGTGCATAGACTTTTCAAAAGTCGTACATCGGGCCATACAACGAGACAAGCGAAATCAACATACTATCAGACAAGTTGACAAAGTGCGCAGCGAGGTCCGATGAGACAAAGCGTTGTGGTAGTTCATTTGTCAGGTCAGGTCACAGAAAAGAATATGAACATTTTTTTTCCACCTGCACCAAAGCATCCATGTCAAGACACTAAATCCACCATTGTAACTAAGTTCTTATTTATTTTTCTACCTAGACTTTTATTCGCGAGGATACATTAAGCCCCTTCCTCTTCTTTTTTTTCTTTTGTTCTCGTCACCCGCGGGCTGCCAATCCAGCCAGAGCGCATGCGTTTTTCTCGTGCTGCATCGACAACCGCGCTACGCACTTGGATGCGCGTTCCCTTTCTCTGAAGAAGAAGGCGCCGACTAGTGCGGACGTGGAAAGATCGGCTCCCGCTTTCGTAAATATTTTCGGTCTGCTTTTTGTGTCACCTACCACGGATATGCACGCCATTCGACACGGTTTCTTCTGAGGACTTCCTTTGGTGAGTGGCCTTTGCGCGGAAGCCGTGGAACTTTTTGTGTAGACCACGCCGCGGCGACGCTAGGCGCGGGTAGGCTTAGGCCTAACGCGACGAAGAGGGGCATTATGCCCGAAGTAGAAATGGTGTTAGGAGAGGCAATCTCCCCCGAAGAAGCCAACAGCCCAGGCTGGACGACAGCGTTGGGCAAGCACAAGAAATCCCTGCAAGAAACACCAGTTTCAACGAGCAAGAGAGCTCACATGGGCTCGAAGGGTGGCTGCCGCACGGCTGCCCCGCAAGGCGTGTTGCAACGTCTCGCAGCCTCGTCGAGGCTCCCCAGACTACCTAGGGAGCACATACGAATTATTGTCCGCCCAAGGGGCGGGCTTGACGTCAAGAAGATAAGCCAAATCAAGCTGGCTCAAGCCTTGGTCATGGCGGCTGCACTAGCCCCCACAGAAACTTAGGGCGACGTAATCTGCCCTAATTTCACTCAAAACGTTCTCGTCGTATCCACCCCGGAGAAGAAGAACGCCGCCGCTTATGCAGGAATCCAGCAAATCCGCATAAGCGAAGGACTCTACAAAGTAGCCGCATACATAGCGGCCCCAGACAACACCTGCAAAGGGGTCATACGAGGGGTCGACGCAGACATCAGCGAGGCCCAACTCCAGCGCATGATTGTCAACCATCGTAACCCGAAGGCTCTGGAAGTCAAACGAATTAAGAACACCACCACAGTGGTTGTCCTCTTCGACGGCATGAAAGTGCCTAACTATGTCATGTGCGGCGTCAGCCTTCTACGCTGCACGCTCTACAAACGCCAAACCGAGGTGTGCTACGCGTGTGGCGGCTTGGGACATCGCGCGGACGTCTGCCCCAACCCCACCAATGAGGATTGCCGGGGCTGCGGACTAAGCTCACCACCCGATGACCACCAGTGTTCGCCGAAGTGCGCCCTTTGCGGAGGCCCGCATCTTACGGCGGACAAAACGTGTAAGCAGCGCTTTCAAGTCCCATACGTCGTACGCAGACGCCGACGGCGCCGTAAGCGCGCCAACAACAAGCACCAGCAGCAACAGCTGGCCAAGGAGAACAGGCCACGTGGCTCCAGCGCGGCGGGAGCCCCCAGGAGGGAGCGCTCCGTCACGCCCTCTGGTCGACAACGCAGCCTGTCCAGAGGGCGCTCTCGTTCCCGAGGGCGCTCTAACTCCCGGGTTCGGATCCAGGAAACGCCAACCTGGGCCGATCGTGTCAAGTCGAAGCAGACGACGCCGGCTTCAAAGGTAACGCAGGTAGCATTGCCGGAGTATAAGGTTGATCCCAGAGTCGCTCAACTCATGCAAGAGAACGCTCGACTCAAAGCAGAAATGCAGCAGATGAGGGCCGACTTTGAGTCTTTCCGTAAGTCGTACCCCTCGCAAGTCGAGAAGCAACCGGTGCCCCCCTCAGGGGAGCCACAGGCGCGCTCGGGTAAACGTAGGGCCGCGCCCCCAGAGGGGGACGCTGACTCTATGGAGACCGAGTCCAATAACAAGGACTTAGAAAGCATGCAGCGGGCTATTCAGCAGCTCGCTGAAAGCGTGACTGTCCTCCTTAAAAGGATGTCGTCCCTGGAAAGTGCACAGGCCGCGTTAGCTACGGCTAGACAGCCTTCGAGGGAGCCCCGTCGGGCACCTTTACCCGCAAGCGCCGTCCCCGTCAACAAGACGGTTTAATGGCCAATCCAAGGCAATCACCATGGCGGTCAATCCCAATAAGTTGGTTGTGTGGCAGTGGAACTGTGCCAGTTTCCAACGGCGCAAAGCTCCGCTGCAGCAATTCGTTTCGGCACAGGCGGTCAAACCGCACGTAATTCTTTTACAAGAAACTCTCGATGACGCGCCCACCTTCCCGGGATACCGGGTTGTATCGATACGGGAGGAAGGAAAGCGGGGTTTAGCAACCTTGGTCGCACGGAAGTGCTCCTTTCAAGTACACAAATTACAAATTGGCAGAACTAGGGCGGAAATCATTATGGTCGAAATTATCCCTAACAATTGGCTTAAGAGCAGTGTCTTTCTTTTAAACATATACAGCTCGCCGTCGGATCAACGGCAGTCATTCGCCACGATCATGACAAAGGCGGTGGCCCTGAGCAAGGGAGCCCCCATAGTGATAGCGGGTGACTTCAATGCCCCCCACAATGCCTGGGGATACCCCCGCCAATCCACCAAGGGCAATCTCTTTGTCCAGGCAGTTGCTGACTGCTCACTGGAATTGATTACGGATGCTCAATACCCGACGCGAACCGGCACGTCGGTAGTCCGAGACACCACTCCGGACCTGGCGTTCGTCAAGAACGCCCCCGGAGCAGGATGGCAAAATTTGCAAGAGAACCTGGGCAGCGACCACTTCATTGTGGAGATTACCCTAACGATTAGCACAGCCCCTACCAGGGAATTTAAAGTGACGGATTGGGATGCCTTCCGGAAAATACGGAAGGCGGACCAGACCGGCTACGATAATCTCGATAGTCTGTTCACAAGACTACAGAAGGACGTACAAGCTGCGACCAAGGTGGTTAAGACCGATCTAAAGGTAGATCGTATGGACGCGCGCCTTGCACACCTCCTAGAAGCCAAAAACTCCATCCTGCACCGCTGGAGAACGCACAGACTCCACCGCTGGCTTCGTAAGAAAATTGCGGAGCTCAATCGTACAATTGAAACTCATTACATCGAACTGTCCAAACAACAATGGAATGAAGTGTGCTCCTCGGTTGATGGGCAGATGAGAACGGGGGGCAAATGGAACCTGCTCAAACACTTACTCGACGACTCGCAAACCAAAAGCAATCAGAGACTAGCCATCGATCGCATAGTTCATAATCAAAAGGTGGCGGGCGTATTTGAACACGTCCTCTTGCAAGAGTTGGCCGAAAAGTATCTTCCGCTGGGCCACTCCGGTGACGGGGATTATCCTTGTTATCGGGGGGGAGCGGTGGGGGAGCTCGACGCCCCCTTCACGGAATCCGAAATCTGGGAGGTGCTGCAAACGCTCAACGGTCGCTCTGCGCCGGGCCCGGATGGCATCTCCAATAAGCTCCTCCGAAACTTGGACGAACAATCAGTTGCGCTGCTTACCGGGGAGGTCAATAAAATTTGGGAAACGGGCCTAGTCCCCGACTCCTGGAAGACAGCCTCAGTGGTGCTCATCCCGAAACCAGGCAAACCTCTTGGGCCGGAGAACATGCGGCCCATCTCGCTCACGTCCTGCGTGGGTAAGGTGGCCGAACATGTCATTCACAACCGTATATCTAGGCATATAGAAAATAATGAGTTATTCCCTCACAACATGGTCGGCTTTCGGCCGGCACTCTCCACACAGGACGTCATGTTACTTATAAAGAGGCAAATCATTGATGTCGACACTAGAGACACTCGGGGCATCCTTGCTCTAGACTTGTCCAAGGCTTTTGATAACATCTCGCACCGGTTCGTACTAGACGCCATCTCAGATCTGGGCCTGGGGCCACGATTCCATGCGTACGTTAGCTCCTTCCTCAGGGATCGCAAGGCCACTGTCAAAATAGGGCAAATCAAATCGAAGGAATTTACATTGGGAGCGAGAGGCACCCCGCAAGGGGCGGTCATCTCTCCCCTACTGTTTAACATCGCCATGAAGGGCCTCTCGGACAGACTGGCCACAGTAAGAGGAACGGGTCACGCCCTCTACGCGGATGATATTACCGTGTGGTGCTTGGGAGGGTCTGACGCTGCAGTTGAGAGTGCGCTCCAAGAGGCGCTCGACATCACAGAACACTTCCTACTAGACACGGGCCTGAGTCTGTCACCAACCAAGTCCGAACTTCTATTGTATAGGCCCACCTGACGGGGGGTTAGGTGCTCCACACCCTTAGATCAAATTCCCATAGCCCTCTATACGAAGGACGGACAACAAATTCACAGAGTGGATACCATCAGGGTCCTCGGACTCTTGCTGGAATCTCGCGGGGGCAACTCACAGACTATAGCCCGCATTACTTCGAAGACGGAGAATATGCTTCGGCTTATCCTCAGGGTCTCGAACCGCAGAGGGGGTTTAAGCGAGAGCAATCTACTCAGACTCTACCACGCGTTTCTGATGAGCCACGTTAACTATGTAGCCTCCGCGTTGCGCTGGTATAAAGGGGATGAGGCCAAAATCGACGCCCTCATGCGCAAAAGCATCAAGCGCGTGCTGGGTTTACCACTCACTACCAGCACCGCGCGTCTCATGCAACTAGGCATGCACAACACCCTATCAGAGGTGATCGAGGCCCAACGAGTGGCTCAGATAATTCGACTATCATCATCGCGAGCGGGGAGACGCATCCTCGAATCCGTTGGATGCGGTCACCAGGAAATCACGGAGCGCAACGTGACCCTATCACCCATGGTCCGAGATACGTTCAAGGTAGATCCCATGCCACGTAACGTCCACCCTCAATACAATGTAGGGCGCCGGGTAGCCAGGGCTCGTTCCCTGTTAAAAGCGGCTGCTGCCACTCCGAATCTGGCATGTTTCGTTGATGCCGCCCAGTACGAGTGCTCTGATCACTATGCCGTAGTTTCGGTTGACTGTAATGGCACTCTCATTAATTCAGCATCCGTGCGGAAGGTTTCTTCAACAGTAGCCGAGCAAGTTGCTATAGCTATAGCACTGAAGGACCCTCTACGTTCCAATATCTTTACAGACTCCAGATCGGCAGCCCGAGCTTTCGCCTCCGGCTCGATCTCAAAGGAGGCGGCGGCCATCCTCGGCAGCGAGGGGGCTGCTGGTTTTCATAGCATCAAATGGTTCCCGGCCCATATGGGAATCAACGTACACTCTGAGCTTGTTAACGCCAATGAGTTGGCCCATGACTGTGCGCGAGGTCTTACACACCGCGGCGGTTCAGGTGGACTCACGGGCGGCGACTTAGGGCTGTATAGGGATTCGCTTCTCACCTTCCACGAAGTCTTGACACATTATCAACTTGCTCGGCGGGCCTTTCCGCTACCACACCCTAAACTTAATAAACCACAATCGTTGGCGTTTCGCATGCTTCAGACGGGGTCATTTCCCTCCAGGGGCAGATTCAGTCACTTCGCGCCTAACGTAGAACCCCACTGTCCAGACTGTGGGGAGGCGTACTGCTCCTTGTCCCATATGCTCTGGCAATGCCCTGCGTTACGCAGCTCATCGCTAACCACTCTAACCGACTGGGAGGCAGCCCTTAAGAGCGGCGACCTCTCAGAGCAACTACGGGCTGTCCAGAGGGCCTGCGACAGGGCGGAGGACCACGATCTTCCGACCCCGACGTGGGTGCGGCCCGCGACGGCTACGGGGACTCCCTGAAAAGGGGGGTACCCTAACGCCGGTTCCTCAGGACCATTAATAAAGTTCTTTGTCTGTCTGTCCCTTTCTCTGGCCAACTGCATTTTCGCCTGGCAGAGTTTTGGACGCTTCCTGGCTAGCAGACGAGAAAAAGAAACTGCGGGGACTCGACGGATTGCAACGAGTTCGCTTGAGTGCAACCTCTTCGGAAAATTTTGTCTCACCGGTGTAGGATACCGAGCATTATGCATATGGTTTTCTGTGGACCAAGCATCACACGTTTTCTTCGATATTCCTTCGGTAGCCACACTAGGTGCCCAAAGTAGGCATTCGATTGTAGCCAACATGCGTTCCTTTGCATTATTCTATTTCGCCGCCCCCCGCCCCACAAAAGAAAAAAAAGGAAGACATTGTTGCGGCGAAGCGAATTGTCGCATGGTGAAAGTTCGATTTTGTTACTTCTTTTGCGGAAAGTAATGGGCCACGGGACGCTTCAGTTAATGGACACTCCAAAAGTTGAACAGCTTGATGTCATTAGGTTTTGGCAAATGAAGATGTTTCCCAAAAATAAATTATTCGCCGTATGGCTGCCGTATGCGTTGAACATTTCGTTTCATTGGCCACTGCGAAGCGTTGTAGCCAACTGTGCACAGAAGGACATGAAAGTTACAAAGAAGATCCATGGCCGGGCCAAAGCCACCGTGCAATCACCCTCAACAAAAATGAAAATGTTGTGGTTGCTCAGTGGCCATGGTGCTGGGCTGCTGAGCACGAGTTCGCGGGATCGAATCCCGGTCACGGCGGCTGCATGTCGATGGAGGCGAAATGCGAAAACACCAGTGTACTTAGATTTAGGTGCACGTGAAAGAACCCCAGATGAGGGTGACGACTTTTTGTCTGCAATTGTGACCGGGGATGACTCGTGGTGCCGCTACTACTAGCCTGAAACACTAGGGCAAAGCTTACAGTCGAAACATTTGAATTCACCATTCCCAAGGAAAACAAAGGCCGTCATGTTGACTTCTTTTTAGATCGTTAGGGGTCATTATTGATCGAATTTTCTAAACCTGGAGAAACTCTAAATCGTTTCAGATATTGGGAAAGGTCATATCGGCTGCGTTTCGCAATCAAGAACAAAGGACGGGGAAAATTGAGCATTGGGAACATCTTGCTTCACGACATTGCCCGTTCCCACGTCGCTGATGTGGTTAATACAAAACTGGCAAAGTTCAAGTGGGAAACGCTGCCACATCCCTCATGCAGCCCAGTCCTGTTGCCTTGCGTCTTCCACATTTGGTAAAATTTGAAAAAAAAAAGCTGCTCAAGGGAACCACATTCGTGTCGGAAGATGACGTGTAGTCATTTACAGATTTTTGAGGCAGCAACTCAAGGAGTTTTATGAGACGGGAATCACGCGACTCGTTAGTAGGACAAGTGTCTAAATACTCATGGTGACTACTTTTAAATAAAGTACCCCATTTCTCATATATTTGCATTGGCTCACTTTCATTTGACTCGCCCTCGTATATTTTGCAGAACTCCTGCTTTTTATATGTGCGCTCTGTTCCGACTATAATTTCCGAGCAATTACTCGCAATACACAACCGGTGGCAGCTGCTCCTGCTCAATACATTCTAACAAAGGACAGCGTCATTGAGATTTTCCCCTGGTCGTTGCATATGTACGGTAATGTAAACAAGGTTGTTGAATATATATATATATATATATATATATATATATATATATATATATATATATATATATATATATATATATATATATATATATATATATATATATATATCCCTTGACTAAATTATAAGGGGAGGCCGAGCTGCAAAGTGAGCCCCCCACGAACGAAATTTCTGGCTACGCCACTGGTCCTGAGGGATCAGTCTGGGACTGATGCGGGCCGCTCCCACATCGGTACAGAGAGGCCGGTCATTTCTTTTTAATATTCTGTCTGTGATGATCACGACAAAGAAAACTTCATGTGGCAATGCAAGAACCTCTCCCCTCCCCCTAACCTTTGTAGAATTTTAAGTAGTAGGGAGCTGTGGGAGGCTGCCATGCGCAGCTACAACCCCGAACTTCAGGAAGCTATCCTGAGGTGGGCTGAGCTTCAGGAAGCTATCCTGAGGTGGGCTGAGGTGGTAGAGGAGGCCTACCGCGAGTAGGATAACCTCCCTCGCCTTCTTCCCGCACTTTCTTTCCCTTTAAGATGGGATAAATAAAGTTGTCTCTCTCTCTCTCTAGCAGTTCTGTTCGGCCAACTTGGTCTGGCATTAATTTCAAAAGGCACTGTCACTCACGGATCAGCTTCGCTGGAAATCAGCAAGCGAGCAATGTTCTTGCAATTGAAATCTTTATTACAGACATAAAAAAAATTTAATTTATAAGTTTAAGAAATACATACTGATTCGGTCACTTTATTGAACACAAAGATAATGGTGAACAGCGGGAGGGTGAATGGCCACATAGACTGAATATAATGACAAACAGTTCGGCCCCCATCAGCCTCACTGCGACCTCCGTCCAGTATGGTATGCCCTTCTGGCCCCAACTTATCAGCTTCGAGAAGATGCTGCCGCGAACGACTCGTTCTGGCCAGCGGCGGTGGTACCGGGCTGCTGGGGATCCAGCCCTGATCCCATACCTCTCGAAGCCCAGGCCTCGCAAAGTACTCATCAGCTTCGAGAAGATGCTGCCGCGAACTACTCGTTCTGGCCAGCGGCGGTGGTACCGGGCTGCTGGGGATCCAGCCCTGATCCCATACCTCTCGAAGCCCAGGCCTCGCAAAGTAGGTATGCAAGACGGAGGACCAAGCGTTGAACGTCTGCGAATAAAGTTAAAACCACAAAATGCACCGGTGTTCTGCACAGATATTTTGTATCTGCTTGGGAAATAAAAATGGTGGACCAATGGTCAGGAACGCACAACTCAGGCCCCCAAATTTTTAAAGAACTTAGAAATTCCAGTCGGAACATCAGAAGTAGGTACAGCAGCAGGTAGCGCAAGATTACATGCAGAAAATATGGAAGAATTTAACACTGTGAGTAGCACAATCGTAAAAGAGAATTACTCTTTGGGACGTATCTTTCCAACAACAATCATCGTCGTCTGTTTTGTCCGTATTGCATTTCTTTAACACTGCGAGCCGGGCACTTGCGCGTCAGGAACGGCATGCGCGTTATCAGCATGATAGAGCATTCTCTACAGGATTGTGGCGAGCGCAGCGTTTTCGAGAAAGGAAACGCACTCAGGACAGATGACGATTATCGTTGTGTGGCAAGATACGACCCAAAGGGTGTTTGTTTAAGAGTGCACGACACGACCGTACGCCTATTTACTAAAGTTCAGCATGAAATTGTGCTTCGTAACCTTTCCTCGTTCCTCACCTTTCCTCACTTCGCCTGTCTGTCACGAGGCGTTATGAAAGCTACCAAACGTTTCCATCTTATACAATCTGTACACACTGTTGATGCATTATTAGGAGGAAAAAAGGAAAAAAAAATATTTCCGTTAGCAAGCACTTCACGCTCTCAGCCCTCCACTATTAGTCAAAATTTTTTGGATTCTGCCTACTTCCCCTGGCGGTCATGCGGGTATTCGCAGCAACTGCTGTATTTCCTCTGCTGTTGCAGCCTACCGTTGTGGTTGCCTTTCAGAACCTATACGAGATCGCTTTAGCGATCTTACTTGGCTGAGCATTCATTTGAGGCCGTTTCTAACTTCTGTTACACACCACCGCAGTTTCTGACGAGGCACCGCCACTTAAACGAGGGCGAAGAACCAAAACCCTCCCCACTTCTGCACGACGCGCCGCCCACCCCCCCTTTTATCAGCCAATTTCACGAAAATAAATGTGTCAGAAAAGCAAGGTTATTCGCCTGAGAGCAACGAAAAGTGACCTCCCATGGCCGAAAAGAGTTTCAGTGGGTCGTTCAAAAGAACGATGCGAATCATCACCCGATGCTTACTTCGGTGGTTACGTAAGTTTTATGTCAGTAGCTTGGAATACAATCACAATGGAATAATATAATTAGGTTCCAGGGCTCCTAATCCTATATATGCATCAGTAGACACACCCCCTTCAGAGTCATCACCCAGTGTGATGTGCGTAGTGCGCGAGACGGCGCGACGGTTGGAAAGGACAAGAAGCAGACAAGTAGTGCGCGCGTCGAGGCGAATTCCGTAAAAAAATTGTGGTGCAGGTTCTTTTCTGCAAAGGTTCAGATGGTTCTCATGAGGCGCAGCCTCTATGAAACAAACTGGGTACAAAGACATTTGTTAAAAAAACACACACGAAGTTTTCATAAATCTAGAACGAGGAATAAAAAACCATAAAGTAAACACTCAGAGACATCACGGCAAGAAACGCGCTTAGGGCTAGGATGGGTTTAGAAGTACGCGAGTCCAGACTGACCGCGACTGCGAGGGCGCGTACTAGTTTCGACTTGGAGAAGCGTAGGCAGGGTGAGGAGAAGTGTTGGTCTCACCAAAGGTCGGGATGTCGGACCGTTGACCGGGCGACCAGAGCGCGGCATTCTGGCTTGCAGAGGAAAGGCATGCTGCGTTCTGGCCAGGCAGCTGTGCGTGGAACTCGGGCCTGTAGCCCGGCTGCTCTCGTTCTGCCCGCGGGCGCAGGGGTCGCCGACCTCGGGCAGAGGTTAACGATCGAATAGAGTGGCGTCGCACAGGAACGGGTTGGCATGAGGCCCCGGCCGGGCGAAGTCCAGGTGGCTCGGGTCTGGTACACGACGGCCCGTCTTCAACGCCCGCTCTGGTGGCCGGCCTTCTGGCGTCGCTTCCTGGAACTCTTCCCGCGTCTCCTCTCGTCCTGCCAGCGCGCCTGGCTTTTCTGCCGCTCTGGCCGATTCGTCGTTTGCTCATTGGCTGTTTGATGCTCCGTGGTTTCTTCTGATTGGGTTGCATTTTTTCTTTTAGTTTCTTCTTTTGCGCCGCGTGTTCACGTGCGGGACGCTCTTCGACATTGTCGTTTTCTATCCAGCCAGCACGGAATTCGCCTCGGCGCGCACTACTTGTCGTCTGCTTCTTGTCCTCTCCAACCACCGCACCGTGTCGCGCACTACGCACATGACACCCTGTAACTCGACATACCACGCACGACACCACTCAGGCAGGCCACCAAACTGAAGGGTTATGTTCTAGCAGACTATACCCGTTGGATAACTGAGGACACTTGTGCGAACAAGCTGCTGCGCTGCTTGCGTCACCTGTTAATGACACGTGTTAATTGAATTCTCACTTGTTCATTTCACATCACATGGTTGGCTGTATCATCTCATATATAAAAGACTATAATCATCTAGCTGTTCTCTTCCGAGACTGTTAAACATTACATTAGGTTTCTGCAGATTAATTTTTTCCCACCCTTCTGCTTTGCCTCTCTAGGTCAGTGAGCTTGCATTGCAATCGGTCCCCTGAGTTACTAAGCAAGGCAATATCATCAGCGAATCACAAGTCACTAAGGTATTCTCCATTAGCTCTTATACGCAATTGTTCCCAATCCAGGTCTCTGAATATCTCCTTTAAACACGCTGTCAATAGCATTGGAGAGATCGTATCTCTCTGCCTGTCTCCTTCATTGTGATCATGTTGCCTTCTTTATGGAGGACTACGGTGGCTGTGCAGCCGCTATAGATATCTTTCAGTATTTTTAGATACGGCTCGTCTACACCCTGATTCCGTAATGTCTGCATGACTGCTGAGGTTTCGACTGAATCAAATGCTTTCTCGTAGTCAATGAAAGCTATATATAAGGGTTGGTTATATTCCGCACATTTATCTATCACCTGATTGATAGTGTGAATATGGTATATTGTTGAGTAGCCTTTACGGAATCCTGCCTGGTCCTTTGGTTGACGGAAGTCTAAGGCGTTCCTGATTCTATATACAATTACCTTAATAAATACTTTGTAGGCAACGGACAGTAAGCTGATCGGTCTTTAATTTTTCAGGTCTTTGGCATCCCCTTTCTTGTACATTAGGATTATGTTAGTGTTCTTCCAAGATTCAGATACGCTCGAAGTCATGAGACATCCATATACAGGGTGGCCAGTTTTTCTTGAACAATCTGCCAACTATCGTTCAACAAATCTGCTGTTACCTGATCCTCCCCAGCTGCCTTCCCCCTTTGCATATCTCCTAAGGCTTTCTTTACTTCTTCCGGCGTTACTTGTGGGATTTCAAATTCCTCTAGACTATTCTCTGTTCTATTAGCGTCGTGGGTGCCACTGGTACTGTATAAATTTCTAAAGAACTCCTCAGCCACTTGAACTTGAGTTGGTGAAGTATGGGAGAGGCCTTTGCCCTGCCGTGGGCGTAACTAGGCTGCTGCTGCGGCTGCTGCTGCTGCTGCTCCTGCTGCTGCTGATGACGATGACTTGTACTTCGGCAAGTTCCTCTTCACCCTTCTTCATGCATGCAATGCTCGGCGCTGTGCCATGGCCTCGAACCCCCAGGCACGCTGATACCGACTTCACCTGCTGTTGTCGCATGGCTTTGACGAGGCCAGCCGTGAGGTGGTCCTCGAGTACGCACTTCATGACGAGCCATGAAAAACGTGAGAAAAGGATCTTAGAACGACAGAAAGCTGAGAAAGTTGGTAATGATTCATTATGCAAAATAGAAGTGAGGCGTGCAGACAGGACACAAAAGTAGAGAAGTAGACAACACGAACGCCGACTATCAACTGAAGGGAGCACTGAGGCGAAAAAAGAACGAAGACACAAAACTCATCTGCGCATGCTCAGGAATGGTAACACCACGTGTCAATCGGGTACACGTGCCGGTCTACGTGAGAGATAACTGTTAAGGCACTTAATCTCTTCCTTATGTAAAGTAATCGATGGCTGACTCGCGCACGCACTTCCACCATTATAGATATGCCATGCCTCTACCATAAGACGCGTATCTTCATTCTTGTGCCTGTACAATATCGCGCATTCATCTAACTCTGGCGTGCAGTTACAATCTCGGCAATGTAGCGAAAGATTAGAAGGCGATCCACCGGTTAACAACATTATATGTTCCATTAGCCTCTGATTGATACACCGTCCTGTTTGCCCTACGTAGAACTGGCCACAGCTAAGGGGAATTTTACAAACCACACCCATACGACAGTCAGTAAAACTGTTGTTCTTATTGTGCTTCACTGGACAAATATCTGTTCGTTTTTTGCCTTTTACCCGCTCCTTTTTATTCTGTACGTCAGCGCATATCTTACCTAGCTTATTGGGAGCAGTGAAAGCAACATTAATATCATATCTACTAGCAAGTTTTTTAAGCCTGTGCGACACTGAATGAATATACGGAATAGCCACTACTATTTTTTTTTGCTATTACTGCTTTCTGTAATCACGTCCGTCCCTCTCGATACCGACTTCTTTAGGCGCTCAGCCACAGTGGCCACCACCACACGAGGATAATCTGCTTCTAATAGGCGCCGGACCTGCGCATTAAAACTGGCGCTCATGTTGTGCATGCAGGATCTGGTGAGGGAAGACTTTAGGCACGACATGGCAATTCCGTTTTTTACTAATTTAGAATGCTTGGATTGAAAGTTTAGAAACGGCTTCGAAGATCTTGGGGAGTACTGCCAACAAACATGATTTTGTTCGAAGATCAAGGAAATGTCAAGAAACTGAATTACGCGTCGCTGAGGAAATTCCTTGGTAAACTTTAGTCCTCCCCCACAAAGTTTAAATTGCTCACTCACTGAGGTAGCAGCGGAATCGAATTCTTCCCTATTGCAGAATCAGGTAATCATCAACGTAACGAAATATCTTGATAACGCTATCACCTAAGGCTTTCTCTAAGCAGTTGTCAACCTTTTTCAGGTAAATGTTGCTAAGAATAGGGGCAACCTTTGAGCCAATACAAATGCCTGATTTCTGCAGAAAAACGCCATTTCTCCACCCAATCACCGTTGACTTCAAGTACATTGAGTGAATTTCTGGAAAAGCTCCCGTGGAAACACCGCATCTGTCAATAAAAGCCGACTCTTGCACTTGTTCTTTAATGCACTCATTTACGGAATTTAGCAACCCGTCATGCGGCAAGGAATAATACAGGTCTTCGATATCCATACTAAAAGGTGTACAGTCACCAGGATTTTCCTCTCTCAAATACTGATCTAGTGCCTGAGAATTACGTAGGCAAAAGGCGTCTGAAAAAACTAGTGAAGCTAGGCAGTTCTGTAGGTAACTAGCGACACAGACCTGCCACGTCCCTTTCTTTGACACTATAGCACGAAAAGGAATTTCTTGTTTATGGGTCTTGGCCGAGAAAAACAGTTCTAAGGTGAGGGATTTAGCTTTCTTGATATTACAGACAAGCCTATCAATATTATGTCTTGACAAGAGGTCAACCGCACGTTGCTTAACTACCGAAGGCTTGAGTTTTACTGGCTGCAAGGCATGGCATATCTATAATGGTGGAAGTGCGTGCGTGAGTCAGCCTTCGATTACTTTACATAAGGAAGAGATTAAGTGCCTTAACAGTTATCTCTCACGTAGACCGGCACGTGTACCCGATTGACACGTGGTGTTACCATTCCTGAGCATGCGCAGATGAGTTTTGTGTCTTCGTTCTTTTTTCGCCTCAGTGCTCCCTTCAGTTGATAGCTCGCGTTCGTGTTGTCTACTTCTCTACTCTAATTGTGTCCTGTCTGCACGCCTCACTTCTATTTTGCATAATGTGAGAAAAGGTGATGGCCGGGGATGGAAGTGACAGCTGCACTGTCTTGGTCTGTCACCAATTTCAAAAGACATTGTCTCCCATGGGTCAGCTTCGCTGGGATTCAACCACGAAAGTAATGTTCTTCCAATTTACAGCTTTATTACAGATACGAAACGACTATAAGTTATTAGGTTTGAAAGAAAACATACTGATTGTGTAATGTTATCGAACATGGTCAGCGGTCAACAGCGGCATCCAGGTTGATCACGGCAATCTTGAATAACATCTCAGCCATTTCCGAGGCCATGACAATTATTGCCATTTTCGTCCAGTATGGTATGCCGGTTCGGCCCCATCGCGTCATCGTCGCGAAGATGCTGCCCCGAACGACTCGTTCCGGCCAGCGCCGGTGGAACCGAGCTGCTGCGGATCCAGGTCGGATTCCATAGGGCTCGAAGCCCAGGCCCCGCAAAAGCCGATATGCTTGTCGAAGGGCCACGCGTTCGGCGTCTGCGAATAAAGTTGAAACCAGCCTAAGATCCACCGGTGTACTGCACGGATATGTTGTGTATGCTTGGGAAATGAAACGGCTAAACCAAGGGTCAAAAATGCACTAATTGGGCTCCCGCATTAATTGACAAAGAATTGATTACATCGTTGTCCTTCACGCTGATTAAGGACAAAAGTAGAAATATCAGTCGGAACATCAGGAAGAGTTACAGCAGCAGGTAGCGCAATATAGCGCGCTGGAAATATGGAAAGACCTAACAGTGTGAGTGGCACTCTTACGCTGTAAGAAAAGTTTACAGCCTTTGGGTCGTATCTTGCCACACAATGACCATCATCTGTCTTTTCTGCATTTCTTTAACGCTACGAGGCCGGTACTTCCGATTCAGGAACGGCATGCGCGTTATCAGCATGACAGAGCATTCTCGTCAAGAAAGTGGTGAGCGCAGCGTTTTCAAGAAAAGAAACGCAAGCAAGACCGATGACGATTATTGTTGCCTGGCATGACGCGATCCAAAGGGCGTACAATTTTTGAAGAGTGCACGACACGATCGTACGCTCATTAACAAAAGTTCCGTATCACCGTGAGACAGAAATAGTGCTTTGTAACATTTCCTCCTTGGATGATGTTTGTTTTTCGTGGCTTCGGGCTTTGTTGTCTTCGACAACTCCTTTAAGCTCAGGGTACGAATCCTCAACTGACAACACTAGAACCTGCCCTAACTGGCCGGAGGTGCTATAGCCTGAAGCGATTATATCTAGTCCTATCTAGAACAGGTGGATGTCTCATTTTCCCTTTATTCATTACTTCTCTCCACCTTGCGGGTTTCCGCAGAACAACTACGTCTATATCTAGTCCTATTTCTTTTCTGTCGGTAGGAGTCCACGATTTGTCAAAAAGTTCTCGCGCCACGCTCACTTCGCCTGTCTGTCACGAGGCGTTATGAAAGCTACCAAATGTTTAGATCTTATACGATCTGTGCACACTGTTGATGCATTATTAGGAGGAAAAGAGGAAAAAAATATTTCCATTTTCAAGCAATTGATGCTCTCAGCCCTCCACTATAAGTAAAAAATTTTCGGATTCTGCCTACTTCCCCTGGCGGTCATGCCACATGCCAAAACTGAGAACGCTCACTACAGCCAAGCGACGTGTATGTACTAAATATATATCATTATGCCATAACCAGAAATTTATTCGCTCCAATAGGTATATGTGGCTGCACACTGATCGCTCGGGCACTGAGTGTTCGGAGCATCCGGCGTAATTTTCTTCCTCTGCTATTGCAGCCTACCATTGTGGTTGCCTTTCAGAACGTATACAACATCGCTCTAGCGATTGTTCTTGGCTGAGCATTCGTTTTAGCGCCGTTTCTAACGTTCGGTTACACACTACCGCAGTTTCCGACGAGCCACCACCAGCT
The DNA here is from genome assembly GCF_038994185.2 of Dermacentor albipictus. Lineage (NCBI taxonomy): Eukaryota > Metazoa > Arthropoda > Arachnida > Ixodida > Ixodidae > Dermacentor > Dermacentor albipictus. The sequence continues at coordinate 144,499,190 of NC_091825.1, read as the reverse complement.
AAACGAGGGGAAGCCCACCAATCGAGGGCGAGGAACCGAAACCCTCTCCAATTCTGCACGACCCCCCCCCCTCCCCTTCCTGTCAGCCAATTTCAGGAAAATAAACATGTCAAGAAAGCAAGGTTATTCGCCTTGAGAGCAACCAAAAGTGACCACCACCCGATGTCGGCAGTTACGTAGGTTTGATGTCAGGAGCTTGGAATACCATCAAAATGGAACTGTATTCTTAAGTTAAGGGATCCGAGATCCTATATATGCATCAGTGGACATACACCACATTCAGAGTCATCACCCTGTACCTCGAGATACCAAGCACGACACCACTCAGACAGGCCACCAAATTGAAGCGTAATGTACTAGAAGACTATACGCGTTGGACAACGAAAGACACTTGTGCGGACACGCTGCTGTACTGCTTGCGTCACTTGTTATAGGAATGTGTTAATTTGATTGTCACTTGTTCATTTCACACCACATGGGTGGTTGTATAACCCTATATTTAAAAGAATGTAAACATGTAGCATAACGTGTAGGTATGACTGAACCTTGGCACGGGTCCGTGGAAAACAAAATTCAGGATAGTATTCGGGCCAAGCGGCATGCCTGTAACTGCGTACAAGGAGCGGCCCAAGTTCGTGGTAGCTCCCCTGTATAACACAAACGGCAAAAGCTACAAGGATCTTGTATATGACTGCATTACTGCACTGCATGGGGCTTGGTTTGATTCATAGTGGGGGAAGCGTTGTCAATTAAGCGCGCCATTGCACATCGAGCCCTCAGGTGAACCCTCACACACTCCTGCCATCATGATATTTGCCGAAGCTATAATAGCCAAGTCCATCACCTTAAAGCAAGCGGCTACCCGAAGACCTACTTTCTCCTTTATAAAAGTTGTCTCTCAGGAAATAAAGAAACCAGATTTTCCAGCTATAAGGCACTGCCTGAACTCGGCAAATCAAAGCTAGACCTTAACGCATGCATGCACGAGGTTTTCCACGCAATAAACATAAAAACTACAGAGCGTGCTGGTGTTGTATTCTCGGCCTCGAAAAAACTAGACTTCGGCAAGAAAAGTGAACGCCAGCCACCCCTACAAATGTTCCAAGAGAAAAAATCGCGCCTCGCGCCCGCTGTAGTGCAACAAGAAAGTCGTCTACCAAATCGCCAGCCTTTGAGGCAGAACGTATATCGGCCAAACAGGAATGTGTCTCAACGCACTGTTGCGGGAACATGTCTACAACGTTAAAATCAAGACTGTGAGAGATCTCACTATCCAGTGCGCCAATAGCAGGTGCAAGCCAGTTCCTGCAGATGTTGAGGTCTTGCGCCGATAGTGAAACGATCGAGCACGTAAAATCACTGAAGCCTTCACAATGATGCTCAAAGGCCTGTTATGCGTTAGCTCCCTTTCACTCGTCCTCATCTATAAGGAATAGAAATACCTACATAAATAGTCATTATATGTATGTATGTTTTCACCTTTAGACCCATGCGTGACTGGAATGATAACCCCTCCCCCGTTTTGTTTCCCACCCCCTTTCGCCCTCGCATTTGAAGCTATATATTTGTGCACGCAAAATAAAGCAATCGATGGCAGTCAGCGCTCGTTCTGTTTTCTTCCTTCGGTTCATAATTTCAGCTCTGTTTATCTACCATGGATGCAAAGCAAAGAGTTCGCCTTCAGACCCTTTTTTTATTAAAATTACTTCTCTCCAAGTAGGCTTACTTCACATGTGTGTGTGCTCGCCCGTGTTACCTTGCTTGATACATTCTCCCAAATTGCGCCTGCGGCAGCATGCCAAGCCTTTCGCTAATCTAACCATTCTTGTTAAGGTCAAGACATTTTCTTTGTCACTGTCTCGAGCACCTTTAGATGTAATAAATATCTACTCTGAAAAATATTCCTCCCCCTGTTTTTCATCGCATTGCAGAAACTCTCAACTAAAAGAATGGATGGCTGGATTGATGTATTTATTTATTTATTTATTTAAAAATACGTTAGAGGCCTCAAAGTGAGGCATTGGGTAAAGGGGGCAGTACATAGAAAATGCATAGAATACAAGACATCTATAAACCGTATCTGTTTACAACCTACAACCGAGAGTGCATACGAGATGAAAAAAGAATTATTTATTTCACGATTCACATTATGGAAAAGAAGAAAACATAATATAATAACAAGGAATAAATCACACAGATTGTTTTCAGTGAAGTCGTGTAATTAACAATATCACAGTTTTAAACAGTAATAATGAAAAACAATGACAGAAAAGTTACGGACGCGACATTCCAACGGAATGGTAAACATAGGGACGTAACGGTAATAATGCGACAATAAGATGTAAAAGATAGTGCAAGTATAGAAAGCATTGTGCAACAAACATAAAACTTCTCATTTATTTAGTCATGAATTCAGTCAACGCATCACAGAATGAATCGTAGTTGGACTGGCATGCGATGCTGTCCGGGAGAAAATTCCATATTCTGATAGCACAAGGAAGAGCAGCGTAATGGAATGCTTTTGTAGACCCGTAAAGGGGGGCATAGCTGAAATGATTGTGAAGCCTATGTGACGTGGAGTAGGGTCGTTTCAAGCATGCGGGTGTTCGAGTGGAGTGAAGGAATGTGTAGCCTATGTAATGGGTGTCGCTTTTGAAACGGGGTGGTGGGTTGTTTGCACCAGCAACCTCTTGCTATTATACTGCCTAATGTCCTGCCTAATTTAGGAAAGAAAAAAACAAAGAAAAAAACACTATGAAACCCCACAGGCAAACTTTCTGACCACATATTCCGAACTATGCTTTTGTACGTCTCCGTTTTTTATCGTTTCCCATCTTTTCTTCCACCAATCTTCCAATCGCCTCCTACTAATCTCTAGTGCGTACGTGTTTACTTTTCCCCTGCTCTCGCCATAGAGTTTCTCACTATAACGCCTAGAGGGAAATCTGGCGCCACCGTCTATGGGAGTTTCTTAAGGAGCGCCGTGCCGTCATGCGAATGACGGTATATTGTTAGATACGGGACCTTTTCCTGAGCCTCCTTCGAGTTCACCTGAGCACATCGAATCGCGTCACACCTAATTAAGGAGCGCAGAAGCACATCTACCACGTTCCCGAAGTGCGGCACGTCCAAACAAGTTCGCGGCCCCCACCTCGTGCGCCGCATGTGGAGCTGTTGTCCCACTGCTTGACTCTTCCCGAAAGTGTAGAGGGAGCCTGGCACTGTTCCAGGTAACGTGGGTCCCGAGCAAAGCTGCTTTGCGGCTCTGAATGGTCGCTCGAGAACAAACCGCCTGCCCGAGCTGTGCGCTTGCAAGCCGCGAGGCAAGACGGCTGTAATGCACCGTGAAACCTTGGCAGCAACCGCCCCATCCGCCTTTGTGACGACAGTTGCAGAACAGGAAGGCAATACCGCAGAGAAGTACTCCCTCGGACAGGTGGAGACAATGGAGCGATCCTCTGCGCCGGGTGTGACTTACATTCGCACGGGCGCCTACCATTGGCCGAAAATGACGCCACCCGAGCGGGCTCGCCGATTGGCCGAAAATGATGACACCTGAGCGGGCTCGACGAGTGGCCGAACGGGACGTGACTTCGAGACACCAAAGGGGTTAAAAGCCAGAGACCGGGAGCAGCAAGGGAGCATTCCTTCATTCATCTCTCTCTAGCTTCTTGCCACGGGCCGCAGAGTCCGAGTTGCATTATGACTTTTAATTTATTTGTACTCTCACGGTAAATAATGTAAATAAACCTCCAGTTTTCATCTCAAAGTCCTCCTCAAGCCAACTCCCGCACTCAATGGCAAGGTCCAAAATCTGGGGGACAGCAATTGGGATTGTCCTCTAGATGCAACGATATGTGTCTGCGAGGCTTGTGTTGGCTGGTGTTTTAAGAGGCTTGGTCTAAAACGTGCATATGGCTACACAAATAACGCGTTCCTAAAGTAAAATCATCATAAAATGTTTCCATTCACGCATATCACATCTTCCAGTGAAGTTTACTCACCTACAATGCATAATCAAGTGAAGAAAAGCAAGAAGAGAAAACAAACTGTTCAGAAGTGAGCGCGAATCTTGTCGTCTGTCTTACAGCTTTAGCGGCCCGCCGTTAATTTTTACGCTTCATATAATTGTACCTGAAACAACCAGTTCTCATAGTTAAACAAAACATCTTTTTGAGTAATAATAATGTTAAGACGGCTTCTTATGTGCTCTTTTACCAGAATATAATTTTTATGGCAGACAGAATGGTGCTTGCCTGGCTGTCAGAGAACGATGGAAATCCGAAGTCACAATATACCGACATTTCCAAGCATACCACAGCACAGCAGCGCCTGATTTCCCTCTGGGTAATATAGTGAGAAATGTTATGGCTCTAGCTGTACCCCAGGGGCTTCAGGGAGGCCAGCGATGCCTAAATCGACCGCTGCGCAGATGTCTTCACGTTCTAATAAAACATGCTCAATCGTTTCCGTCGCTTTACCGCAGCAAGCATATGCTTCTTCTTCCTTCTTGTATCTTGCTTTATAGGTGCGTGTTCTAAGGCACCCTGATCTCGCTTCGAAAAGTAATGAGCTTCCCATTGAGTTATCCTAAATTGTTTCTTTCCTGATTTTGTATTTTGCTCTTAAGTAGTTACTCATGGTAGGTTTCTTTTCCATTGCCACCACAAGGAGATTATTTCAGCCTCTCTGACTTTCCGCTTGACGCTCTTTGTTGCTGTCTTGCCCACCCTTAGCGCCGCATACTTGCTGGCATGCTTCGTGGTTCTTTTCCTGCGCTGCGAATCAATGTTTTTCCTGTAAAGACGCCTAAACACTCTCCCAGCCCATTTACTTTTTTCCATATTCCTCAGTTGTTCTTCAGAATCAATTTTACTGTGAACATCTCTCACTTCGAAAATAGTCTAGCCCGTATCCCCCTGCCCAGCTTCACTTGTAGTCGTTCCGTGAGCGCCCAATGCAAGGAGACACACTGACCTTTGGTTCACATCGAGTCCTGATTGTACCCCTGCTTTCAAGCAAACAGCCGCATTTCCAAGAGGAAGCCCTGGAACTATTGCAGCTTTCCACATACCTCGGAGCACCTTGAAAATATTGTATCCCCATTGCGCTCTGTGCTTCATTATGGCTGCATCTCTCTTCCCCGTTACTGTTATTGTTTTTCCCTGTGTTTCCATATATCTATTGCCTTCGTTTATCCATATACCAAGGTATTTATATTCTCTTACCCGAGGTATTTCCGGGCCCTCTATTGCGACTATCTGTTCACTGTTTTCATTGATTACCAGAACACGTGATTTTCTAACACTAAACATCAAACCTAAATTGTTGCCTTCCATGTCCCCAGATATTAGCCAGACGTTGCAAATCACTTTGCTTGTTAGCTAGCAACACAATGTCGTCCGCTCAAGATAAACCTGGAAGCTGCTGCTCTACTACTTTACCCGCCTGTCTGCATGAGCGATTAAACCCGATGTTACTTTTCTCTAGCGCCCTCTCCATCCTCACCATGTATATAATAAGCCGCAGTGGGGATTAAGGGCACCCTTGCCTCCGTCCTTTGTTGATATCAACTTTCTCCTCGCTCCTCATGCCTTCCCATTCAACGCAAACGGTATTTTCTTGGTAAATCTCTCACAAAAGCTGTAAAAAATCGTCACCTAAGCCTTCCCCTTCCAGAATATTGTTACGTAACACTTTTTGCGATGACAAAGAGGCGAGCAGGGTGAAGACGATGACGACGATTAGAGGCTAGCGCGGGCTGTTGCCTCTTGGCCAAGTGCGGCGTATTTCCTTGTAAATATACTTGTAAATAGCTTTTCGTCTGCGTCTTGCTGCGCAGCATATCTGGTGGAGGTGGATGTTCCCTGTTCCTCGTCACGGAGCTTCGCAGGAGACGGTACGTCGTGCCTTGCTTCATGGCTACCGGCGTCGACAACTCGACTGCGCCGGCTCCGACCCCTGCTGCCACTTCGATGACCTAGATCACTCTCCCCGCTCCCCGTGATCCTGGCGTATTCTCGGGTAAAGACAGGGAAGACGTCGAGGACTGGATGAGCCTGTACGAACACGCCACCGCAATAACTGGTGGGACCCTACTATCATGCTCGCCAACCTAGTCTTTTACCTCGGCGATGAGCTCACCAGTTGGGATTCGCTTAAGCAGAAACTCCGAGACTTGTTCGGCAACCCCTACGGTCACCAACTTGTAGCGCAAAAGGCGTTTTCCGGCCGTGTGCACACGTCAACAGAGCCCTATGTCACGTACATTCAGGACGTCTTGGCTCTGTGCCGCAAAGTTGACGCACACATGACTGAGTTGGACATGGTTTCCCACATCCTCAAAGTTATCGCCGATGACGCCTTCAGCTTGCTCGTTTTCACCAACGTGCCGACGGTGGATGCAGTTAGAAAACAGTGCCGCCGCCTGGAACTCGCTAAAAGGCGACGTATCGACCAGCCGTTTGCCCGTCTGCCCAACACCCCAGCGACGTCTTCCTGTGCCGACGCTCCTCGTCCCAACAACACTGGTGATATTACCAGAATTGTCCGGCGTGAGATCGAGGCCGCCTATCCGGCTGCCTTCGACTCCAGCCTCTCCCACGCACCTGCAGTGACGGTTTCCCTGATCCAGGCAGTTGTCCGCCAGGAGTTCGCAAACATGGGTCTTCACACCATCTGCTCGGCCCATCGCCCTGATACCCACCCGGCTTCTACGATCCCGCCCCGTCTCGCGTCTTCTTACCTATCACGCTTCCGCAACCCGTCTGAATGGCGCACTGCTGACGACAAGCCCATTTGTTTTCACTGCCATCGAATCCGGCACATTTCTTGGCACTGTCGCAGTCGCTGGAGCTCCCTGACCCGGTCTACTTATACTGCCTACTCTCGCCCTCCAGGTGGCCCTTCTCGTCCCTATGCCGCCAGCTCCGATAATTCTCCTGCGTCGAACCACCCCTGTTCTCGTTCACCTTCGCCCCAATGACGACCCCCAGCCCCGTCGCTCCTATTCGCCGACTCCCTTCGGACGCTGCTCCCAACCGGAAAACTAGACGATGCAGCGCCTCGTGGTGACGCTGCATTGCTCCCCACGCCGCCAAATCCTATACTCACTTTGCCCGCTCATCTGAAGCTTCTCTTATAGACACTGGGGCGAATTTGTCGGTAATGAGCACTGACCTTCGTAACCGGCTAAGGAAAATAATCACACCCGCCACGACGCAAGTTGTCCGTGTCACCGATGGCGGAACAGCCCCCTTAATTGGTTTGTGTGCCACCCGCGTCTCCTTCGCCGATCGCTCCACTATCGTGCTATTCAGTCATCGCCCACTGTCCCCACGACATCATCATCGGCTTAGGCTTCCTCTCCGCACATTCTGCTCTCATCGATTGTTGCGCCAGTACTTTCCGCCTTGACCTGCCTGTTCTAGATCTCTCTGGACCACACCCCAGTTCCTATGTTCCATCGACTTCGTTCGCTTGCCACCTTCGGCACTGGCTTACGTTGACTTCCTGTCATCCCCACCAGTCCCCGACGGTCACTACACCGCGGTTCCTATGCAAGATGAACTCCCTACACATGGGATCACAGTACCTCATACAGTTTTATCTATTACGGCGAATTGCGTCTGCCTGTCAGTGGTAAATTTGGGCTTCACGACACAAGTGCTCCCACGCGGGATCTCTCTGGCCCAGCTTTGCTCATTCGAGGATCTTCCTAAGTTACAATACCCCACAACATGTTGCGGTCTACCTTGTCATTCCCTCCTGTGATGTCTAAAAAAGCCACATACAACGGTCTGCTTTCTACTCTTTACATTGCCATACACTGAGTAAGAACACATAAGTTATCATTCAAACGCCTACCTATTCTAAGGCCATTATGAAGTTCTCCCAAAAATACCACTATTCTCTGCCCATGCTTGCAGCTTTAATTTGGTTACCTGCAGTGGTTGCCTGTATATCAGCAATGTAATGGTCAGCGGTCTATAAGAGTGAATTATGTCTTCCTCCCCCTTAACTTTATAGACCAAATTCATTCTACTTTGTCGCCAACTGTCTGGTATTCGTCCATCTTTAAAAAAATTTACACTGTTTTGACCAGAGCTTCCTTACCTTTTGGTCCTAATTCATTAATCAACATAACGGGAACCTCGTCTACCTCTGTGGCTGTGCGCTTATCAATTTTCTTTTCGGCTTTCTTCCAGTTGAAATTTGTCAGCACCAGCTCCTTTTCCACCTGGGTCTATTTCATGCTCTTTTTTTCTTCAAATACAACTTTGTCGTCGCCTTTAAATATTTCGGCTGTAATTGTTCGGATGGTATTTATTGCCGCTTCCCCTTTCAGTTTGTTTCTATCTTCGTCTAGGATACGTTGTTGTATTGTTGTTGAGTTCCTGCCTAATGATTTTATGTGGTTCCAAAATATTCTAGGCGCGGCCTTCCTTTTTCTCACACATTTCTGACAACGAACGTTCACTTTCACCTTTTATATTTGCTTGCACCAGTATTTGAACAATAGACTTTTTCTCTTGGTATATTTCCCATTTACTGGCTAGTTCATGCTGTGGAAACTGCACCTTCTTTGCCTGCCTGTGCTCTCGGAATGCTTTCTGTCGTTCGGCGATCGCTTCTCGTATATCCCTCTTCAACCAGCTATTCGGTTTATTTTTTTCGTTTCCAACGCGCATGTTGTTTCTCTTTCCGTATTTGTGTCGTTATTACACGTAGAAGCTCACTATATTCCCACTCTTCATTTGGTCATTTGCCAAGTTCTTCCTCGACTCCAGTGACTACATTTGCTATTTCTTCAGCGTTCAAATTTGGAATGGCCGTTTTACACTCCTTGCTCTCTTTCCCAACTGCATATCCCATTTTCAAAACGCGTTTATGGTCACTCCAAATGCTGCTATACCCTTCCTCATCAATGACCATTTCTCTCAACTTATCAAGGATTCCTTTTGTCATCAAAGAGTAATCAACGGTTGATTGCCGGTTTCCCACTTTCCACGTGATCTGTCCTTCACACTTAGGCCCTGTATTCACGATAACGAGGTTATGTTGCTCACAAAGGTCTAGCATTGACTTCCCGTTGTTGACGGTAGAGCCGTCTAAATCCTGTATGTGGGCATTCACCTCACCAAATAGGATAATTTCAGCATCATTCCCGAAACCCTTAATATAAGCGCTTACGCATTCCACTAACTCTTTATTCTCTTTTCCATTGAGCGCCTTGACGGATGACCATTCCGACTCCCCCTCCCTTTCTTTTTGTCTTAGTTCTCTTACACCCTTCCCAAACATATTTCTCAATCATAGGCGGCTCTTTCGGGTCTCTAAGGTGCGTTTCTGTAACCGCATACACCCCTATTTGTTGTTTATTTAACTGCTCCTCAATCTCGGCCCATTTTTTCTTTCTTCTGCCGCCCTGCATGTTTAAGCAGAATACTGCATGGCGAGCTCTCTTTCTTGCTTTCCTCCTTTTTTCTCTTATGGACGGCGATACGATTCTCAGGTTCCCTTACGGGAACTTCTTCATTACTACCAACTCTGCCCTCCTGATGGCCGGTGGGCCCCCTAAAAAAGCAACAGCGCGACCAGCTGGTCGCCAGCGCACTTCTCGTGCAAGCCTGTAATTCAAGTGGATCCCGTCTCGTTGAAAACCACCACGCCTCCTCACTTCCCTGTTTACTTCGAAAACCTCGAAGCCTTTCTCTCGGCTCAGTTTCCATATTTATATTCTCGAAAAATTTCGATGTCTGTGCCACCATCTATTGACGCGGTCATACGAACCCGTAAATGCGGTTGTTTCAAGCACAGCGGCACCGAATTCAGAAAACCTTTCGGTCGGAAATGCATTTCATTTATGGCCATTGACATGCGCTATTTTGTCCGTCATCACATTTGGCTCGTATCTGCTTGAGCCAACGCTTTTCAGCAAGAACTTTTTTGTTATTGCGGGCATTGATGGGCGTCATTGTCAGGATACTTTCTGCTTAAAAATTGAGTCATCAGGTAATAGCCTAGAAGAAAGGGGGTTGATCGAGGGGCCCGAATTTTATTACTCAAATCATAACAAGTGAACAAACACTGACACGAAGGACAAGATAGGGGAAATTACTCGTGCTGAATAATGGAATAAAAAAACGATAAATAATGGCAATCAAGGTGGATGAAAAAACAACTTGCCGCATGTGGGGAACGATCCCACAACCTTCGCATTTCGCGTGCGATGCTCTATCAATTGAAAGTGAAGCTTGTGGGATCGTACCCCACCTGCGGCAAGTTGTTTTTATCGCTTCTTTATTTCATTAATTAAGCAGAAGTAATTTCTCCTATGTTGTCCTTGGTGTCACTGTTTGTTGGTTTCTTATGATATGACTAATAAAAATCGGGCCCTTTGTTTAACGCCCTTTCGTCTCGTTCATTACATAACGAGGGTCTCCAATCCGGCAACATTGATGCCTTCAGGTAGCATGTGGGGGGTTATTGACCGGCTGCCTTCCCCCAAAAAGATCACGTTCTTGTGATGCCTGCGGCGGAAAGAATGTTCCCCATGCACCGCCAAAGTCTGAGTGGTGGCATTGGCTAATACTCCCACGGTTCTACTAGGAAACATAAATTCCCAAGAAAGTGAACGGAGAAACGGCGCCGCGTTAGCTCACTTGGTAAAGCATCGCACGCGAAATGCGAAGGTTGTGGGATCGTTCCCCACCTACTCAAGTTCTTTTTTCATTCACATTCACTTCCTTGAAGTTATCGTTTCTTTATTACATTATTTAGCACAAGTCATTTCCCCAGTGTTGTCCTTGGTGTCAGTGTTTGTTGGCTTCTTATGATAGATAGAAGAATAGGTTACATGTGATGTGCTCAGTGTAAATGCTAGCGTAGGTGACAAAAGAACAGATATGCTTACAAGTCCTGATGACGATGAGAAGAATCTCAAGGATCCACGTGTCCTGCAAAATATAAAGTACAATATTTGCTTTAGATGATGCCTCTCGACTTGATTTGCGATTACCAGGTTTATGAATTGCATTCCACTTATGCAGTAAAATTGCTTTGAAGGAATTGGTGTGTTTCAGAAACTCAATAAATGAATCTACAGACCTTATTTTCCGCGTTTCCTGTAGAAATACATTTAACGCAAGAGTCAAAGAGCTTTAGACGGCCTGTGGGGTCCAGGACCTGATTAAGTTTGCAATGTTACTTTTGTGAAACAATATTACAGCGGAATAAGCAGAGTTAGAAGAAAGAAAACGTTTCAAAGAGGGCTAAATATAGAAGCCTGAATTAGGTCATCAGTCTGTTATACTTCTTTCCTTGAGGAGCTAAGCAGTTTTAAGTGAAGAACTCCTCAACTTCGACCTTGTCTAAAGTTTTGTTTGATTTAGGATTAATATTGCAAGAAAAATCAACGCAATGCTTATAATGATTGGTAAAACGAAATGCTCACTTTAATATAAACTTTCAACTAAAACAAATAGAGTATTCCAGTGTTCACGAACGCTTAGACGTTCACGAATGCTTTGACATTTAAATCTTACAATTAAGGATATATGTTAGCATGTTCCATTTCAAAATACTGCTAAACGAGTTATCCTTGTACGGAAATCTAAAAAAGTTGTCAATATGAATCCCACGCACATCTTGGAATCTACCTTAAGCGAAGCTGTCTGCAATCATTTTAATTAAATGCTTTGCGAAGCCACACTTGTTGCGTCAGGTTGAATTTTATGTATAACTCATGTATTTGTTACAAATTCCGCTCTAATGCAAAAATAAATGGGTAGTGGATACAGCGTTCACTTGCAGGCTAGCGTAATGTTCTTGTAGGTGAGCGGGGTGTTCTAAGTAAACGGGTATGTGCCGAGAAGTCTGAAACCATACAGGGAACCATGTCAATTCTTATTTATCGTTTCAGTGCCGCTTACAAACACGTGACCAACCAGTCGCCCCCAAAACTTCACCCGTGCGAATGGTCAGAGTTCCCACTGAGTCTATCCACTGAGTTATCCTTTGTAAATTTCATTTGTTTTGTAAATGTTCTTGTGTTCTTTCTTCGCTCCGCTGGTGTGGGAGATAACTCCCACTGCGCATATTGGTGAGATGCTAACACGAAACCCGGAGCAAAAGAGCCTATTTACACATCCTACACCTGCGCGACACTAATGTTACTATCTAAGGCAATCACCTAATAGCTCATTATCGGTTATACACTGTCGCTGAAATCAGCTGTCCTTACAAACAACCGTAACCGCTTTGCGAGGAAATACATGTCTTATGCTGGCTCGTGGATCATCTCCATCGCCTAACGCGCTTTCGCACTTGCTGTCACAACCCCGGCAGTGAGGCCAAGAGAAGTTCTGCTAAATGCGGGCAAAATTTGCCGGCTGTCGGCATAATAGCCACGCCCACGACTTAAAGGAATTAAAAAATTGCAATGCCGAGCGGGATATGTCGTACCACACTTTGAGCCGAATTCACAAAACTTCCCCTTCATAAGTGCTCTTTGTGGTTCGCCGGTGGTCAGGCCTATTAATAAGTTTAGCATCCCTCTTCATGGCTATTTTCTCTTCAGAATTTCTAGTCTTAAGAGCTTTTAGTGAATATGCTTACTGAAGACGTTGCAACATCATTCTTTCGGCAGCAAAAGCGTCTTTAAGATAAACTCAGGGCAGGCGCATGCTCAAGCTTTTCGAAGAGGATCATATCTGGAGCGGCTTCATCAAGCTGCTTACTTATGCATTTGTTCCTCTTGCCCCTGTTGACAAAAAGCTTGTAAGCTGGGATTTTTCGTTATAACTAATTGTAGCCAACCATGACGCTGAACATTTTCTTCGTGATCGCTACCGGTCAAATAGCAAAGAGCCCTTCAAAGAGAGAAGCTTCGTGGATTCGACCTGTGATTCACACAGAATAAGCATGAAACCTTGGTTGGACGTTTAAAGAGAAAAGGAATGATCAGACGTTCTCGCTTGTCCACAGTGCGATCCATGTAGGGAGGACGCTACACCAATCCTTCGAAGCGTAAAAGTGGTGTCACATACCTCCATGTCTCTCTTCTTCACTCGGGTTGCCGATGGGCGAGCTGTAGCTGCTTGCTTGTTCTTCGGCGTCTTCTTCTTCTTTACATGTTTGGCAAGTACGCGCGAAGGGAGGGGGGGGGGGGTGTATGTTGGCCATGATTCGAAATGAAACATAATTTGAGGTTCTTGGATTCTGTTAGTCAATTGAGTAGTACTACCAATATTTAATTAACTGTGATAAGAGATTTTTATTTATTTTCTTGAAAATTGGGCATGCCAATTGTGACGAAGTTATTAGATTATGAAAATATTGTGATATAGTGTTAATAAGGAAGAAAAGGTGTCGAACATGAGTCTTCCTGTACCAATAACGTACTCATGCACAATTGTTGCATCTCTATTCCTCTTGTCGTCTTGACTTGTCTGTGAATTCCGGCTCATACCCACTACAGGAAATTGTCCAAAAAGCAGGCGGTTTAAAGTGTGCATATTAATATTAAAAGAAAAGTTAAATTTGCATAAAATAGCTTCGGTGGATGAAATATAAATTAGGAATGTCAACAAGTGCTGTATGGAATTGTGATATCAAGTAATTCAAAATAAAGGAAGATAGGAGTAATTGATATTTAAGAAATTGATCAAGGTAGTTTTTGTGTCACCTATTAAATAATAACTTAATAAAATCATCCATGTCGCTGAATCCGAGAGAAATCCTCCCAAATGGAATAATGATTGGCGAGGTCACCGATAACCCAAGTTGAAATTTCTGAGCGTTCTCCTTGTCTTAAAGATTCAGCGATCTATACAGTACAAATCACTTATTCTGCAGTTTATCAGCTACAGCCTACCAGTATTACAAATACATGCAGGACTAATTTCCACGGCCTACACAACGTAATAAAATATGCACGCCAGGTTTCTCTCGGCGATCCTCTATGTGCATCTCCAGTCGCGACAAGTGCCGTTGACCGACACAGCCCAGTGCATGCACACACTTCTAACTATACTCAGAATTCACAGGCACCGTTTATGCCGCATTTAATCTCATCATTCAGGCTGCCTCCCAATGGGGAAAACCCCGCGCCGAATTTTCCAGTATTGTGAGTTCTCACCGTTAATCACTTACATCAGGTTTCACACGTGCTGCTCGACCATCAGCTGCCTTGTGGAGCCTCAGACAAGCAATTGTAAATGTTGGGTGTTCCTGTAATTCGAGAGAAGCCTGGCTTGCCACCGGTGGCTAGGAAACGAGACGCCTTGTAGCGCTTATGTGACAAACTCTGATTTTGTGACTACATATGCAGATGGCTCCATTACTGCGAACAGCTCGTTTTTTTCTTCTTATTTCGGCGGTCATATTATCATGATCCACGTCGATCCGATTCAAGTTCTCGCCCACCACAATGTCGACGTTATCGACGCCTCTGTGAGGCGCTCTTAATGCATACATCAGCAACCACCAATCTGGTTGGCCATATTCAGTCGCCCAAAGGTGGTCTGCCAAACTGTGAAGTCAAGCATTTTTTTTTGCAGTCCTGAAGAAGGGTTGGTGGATGAAATCGGACAATCTCACCGCCGCTTTTGAACATCGGCGTATGATCAGAGTTCAGTGGCTGCCCGGTCACTGCACCATCATCAGCAACGAGTGAGCCTTCAAAGCAGCGTGCTGCGCTCACCGAGACTAGCGTCTGCCTGTGCCATACCACACGCTTGCCGAGCTCGATGCAGCATGGCCACATGATTAATGTTCTCACGAAGATGTGTGTAGATGAATAAGTGCCGTTGTAAACAAGTTTTTTAAGCGCTGAAACGCGCTTTATACGGGAAAGGTTTCAAAAGGACTACGTTTTAAATTACGTAATTTAAATAGAGGTAGCTGAAATACATACTGTGACGGCTAGAAATTAGTACCGACTCTTGAAATTGGAATTAGATTCGACAAGGTCACATGAGTCTTTTTTTTTTACTCCATGCTTGGCGGATATTTTTCATTGTAGTATATCGCACCTCGTTCAGTTACAATTTCGTCTGCTATTTACCTCTAACCTTGCAGCTAGTGTTTTTTATATGTGCTTTAGCGCAAGCTGTTTTAGACTTCAATGTCTACAGAGGGAGCGTGAACTCTCCTTCATTTAAGATGTCATGTGTGCAGGAAATAACAATTGCGCAAAATTTGCATCGTTTAATCAACGACCGCTTTAATGTGTGTTGGGGAGGAGAAATTCACAGGTTATTTCACTACACCTCGTCAACATCACACATCAGATATATCACTCTGTCACATTGAGATATCGCAAGGTAAACCACACCATGCCGCAATTATACTCTGCCATCTTTGTTCATGCCATCTCCAATGTCCTTACATGGCTTCCATTCGTCAAGATTTTCCAATATTTCTGGCAGTCTTGACGTTGCAAGCCCGCTAGCATCGCCGACGTTACGAAAGCCATCTGCTTCTATCGTTAAGAGGAAATTTTAGCTCCGGTGGTACTTTCTAAATACGCGGGAGTGGAGAATTCGTTTTTCTCGGCAGTAACTGCACCAAATTTGACGGGTTTGTTGCATTTAAAATTAAATTCTATAACCTAGTGATTGTTTGTTTCACATTTTTGTTATACAGTGTAAATGTTTGTAATAAACATTGGCAAAAATGAAAAAGTTTGAAAAAATGACACTATGAGGTTTACAGCTCTAACTCAGCAAGAAAAAAATTATATATCAATTCTGTGAATCGCCTGTTATAGCACATCTAAAGCGGACAAAATTGTTATATTAAACAGGATTCTCAAAAACATTTACTAATGAGTAAATGCAGCTTTTGCGAAACCCTTGCATCCAACGTAACAAATTGAATAGCAGCCCTGACGGACATGTCTATTGACGTCTATGGATATCATGTCCATAGACGTCCATAGACGTGCCTCCGATCATGTGACCCCTCGACAGCTCGGAGGACCTCGGGAGGTTTGTCGCGGAGGGCATCGTTCCACAGCTTTTTATTGCGTAGGGGGTAAAGAAGAGTTGGCAAGGGAGGAAGGAGGTTTGCAGTGCACTCAATCGTGACGTAGAAGATTGTGGGCGAGCTGCCACAGCCAGGGCAACGATCTGCATAACATTGTGGGTAGAATTTATTGAGAGAGACAAGATTTGGGAAAGTTGCGGCTTGTAACCGGCGCAAGTAGGCCTGAGTGCTCGGCGAGTGACGTCACGTAGAAGAGGGCGGCGGCGCGCTTGACGATACGGGTTGAATGAAGGGATCGCGGCTTGGTTCACCTAGCAACAGTATGCTTCCATTGAATACGCCACACTTTTTCTTCAGTCGAAACTGCGGAATGAGCAGCAGAACCCTTACAAAGCATTTGTTTAGAGGTGCAGATACAAAACAGCTTTGTAAAGTTCGTGCAGTAATTGATGTCAGCAGCTTTCTATAGCATCGCGCTTTGTCGTCCACGTAATGTACGTTTTTCGTGAAATATTGTTATTATACCCCATACTTCATACCGATTACATCAAATAAATTGAATTCATAAAGAACTTTTCCTTCTATATTTTTGTACTTATGGTTTATATGGCACAACAATGATGAATGTAACGCACTGGATTAGCTTCACAATTGCGTGTGAACAATTTTATTGGGGACACGTGTACTTATTCCAATCTAGATTATGGTTAAACGAATAATATTGCTTTCGACGCACTAATTACCGCAGTCCACTAATTTAGAACAACTCAAATAAGTTTAGAAATGGGATATAAAACATTGGTGCAGCTATTTACAAGGAAACAGCTGCCTTATTGCGCAGAGTTCCAGCTTTCCTCTTCCTCGCCTTAGCATTGGCATCCAATATCTTGTCATTCAACTTGACGCAGTAGTTCATTAAGATATTCGTGCTGCACCACAAAAGGTGCCTTAACACAAATTCACATTTGTGTTCATCCACGCAGGCGTCGAACTCTGATGAATCGTCACTTTGTGTAAAGGGACTTCCTGTAATTGAGCACTTAGCGTTTGCGTATTTTTCAAAAGTAACTATTAAAGAAGTTCTGAGCATCTCACCCTGGAGTGCGGTAATACAATGAAGTCTGCACGTGGTAGCACCCTAATGCAGGCACTCTGGGCTCCTTCATCTTGCGGAAACTTGAAGGCATAATTTTTCTGCCCCGATTTGTACATGTAATTGCTCCGGCAATTGGGCACGCAGCACTTAGTAGGCATATCTTGGCATGACGCTCCATATACCGGGGCAATGAAGACTCGTGGTACACACAGTCGAAAGCACAGCGCAAGTGTTGATGCACTGCTCACGTCTAGAAAAAATGTGCGTTCGCAAGCATGCGTCAGCATGGACGAGTATGCCGGGACTTGTTTAACCCAAAAGCTTTTCAAGGGGTGGCAGGGCTGCTAGAACTAATCGAATTGTTGTCGCCGCCGTCATCACCTCGGTCTTCTTCGAATAGCCGGGTTTAACCATTGTGTTGTCCTTTTCAACACAGGTGCACCCTTCGTAGCTTCGTAGCACGCTGCACGGAAGTTCTATGTGGGCCTTTCTTTCGTGACGTAGCTCAAGGGGAGAGGGTCAGCCCGAAGGCGTTAAGTTCTCTAGAGCGTGTTGGTAGGGCGTGCAGGAACGGTGTTATCGCCCTTAGACTTCACACGAAATCTCGTGGTCACGCAGACACCGACGGCAGGAATGCGCTTGGAGTGTCCATATAATTAATATCGCAATAAATAAATAAATAAATAAATAAATAAATAAATAAATAAATAAATAAATAAAGGAGACGCAGTGCGTGTGCATGTCTTTATTTTGAAGATCTTGAGAGAAGGCGAGACCCGACCTGCAAGAGACAGCCACACATGGAATGAGCAAAGCTGCACGGTGACGATCGTCGCCAACGTGCTTCTGCGCACTAGCACTCACCCCACCCACGATGGCGTGGAGTTCGAATTATCAGTGGCGGTGAAGATTTGAGTATGAATTATTCAATTGAATTCAACAGTTACATTTTTCATTTATTCAAAACCTGTATTCGACAACGTCTGGATCCTTAGCCTTCGGCAAGTTATGGATCCATGCAGTTATACAAAGAAAAGTAAACGATTCAGACACGAGCACAATCATTTGTTTTGGATCAAACAAACAAAACAAAAACTGAAAAAAAAGAAAGAAGGAGATGCAACTAAACAAAAACCACTAAACTAAGGTGCAGACCACCGCAGGAGGGATAAAGCCACGGCCCCCGCCGGCTCGGGCGCGCGCCATTCCCCGCATGCCGAGAACACAGCCATCGGCACCAAGAAGCGAACAGGCTTAGTTTCTGTCCAAGCTGCTGTCACCCACGACAGGAGCGCCACACCACCAGTGAGGCAGCACGTATCCCAGACAAGACCCATGGCTTCCCTCCCAAGGCAGCCCGTACACATACATCCTTGCGATAAGAATACATGAAACGGTTACACAAAAAGAATTGGTTGAGCATTTGTGACTTCAGCCGTTTGCAGAATGGTAAGGTGTAATTGTTATTTACTCAATGCAGCTAGAATGTACAGTGATAAGCTATATATGCATTTTATGCATGGTGTGTGGAGTAAAAACAAGGGTACACCGGCATTGACACTTACGTTACTATACATCCATGAACACATACGTACATAGAAAAAACAAAAAAGCGTAACAGCAACGCTGTATTCAGTTGTTGACATCATATAACTTTCATAAAAGACTAATCACTTTAGATCGGAAAGGAAGAGTTCTTTTACAGCAGTATTAAAATTTGCTGAGTGCTTAATGTTAGCAGGAAGCGAGTTCCATATTTTGACACCTATATAATGTATGCTTCGTTGGCCGGACTGGTTGTGAGATATCGGCACGAGAAATTTCTCGAGGAAGGCTGAGCGACTGTTAAATGTCGATTCATTGAAGATAGTGGCTGGAAATGTCGTGTTGCATCTCGTTATCGAGCACACTAATAAGATTTCGGAGTAATTTCAGTTTTTAATAGGCGCGGACAAATTTCAGTTTCTTAACTGAAATTACTCCGCGCCTTTGTAAGTACGAAGCATGCGGAAGAGACCTTACCACACAGTCTATCGATGTGAGGATTCCAGTTCAGAACAGAATCAAGGGTACACCTAAGTAGAGCACTGAGTCGACTTTTTCAATTTCATCACGGCCAATCGTAATCCGGCATGGCTCCTCAAAAGGCTTTTTTTCTTAAACGGGGACATAAAAATAACAAATGTAGTTTTATTTGTATTGAAGAAAAGTCGATCACTTTCAAAACATTTGGTAATATATTAGTGGGATGCGTTACATGTTGATTTCAATACGATGCTGGATGGATGGCGGTGGCTACATTGAATTATCCGAAATTTTGAAGTAACGAGCTTCTACTGTATTTATAAACTCAAACCTCGTTCTATCGAAGTTGAAGGGGAAGCCGAACTTACTTCGTTATATCTATTACTATGGTTATATTGACTATTGCCCTTTGCTGCAGTGTATGCCCGGTGGTGTGCACAACTTTAAACATGCAAAGCAGTCATGGCACTGTGGCCCACCAAACCACTATGTGGCCAGAGGCGATATGAAATTAAAAAATTACCGACGATTACGTTACTTCCTAATGCGAAATTTGAGCGCAGCAAATAAGCTGTTTCACCTTTTCGATAGATTGAGGCAAAGAAATCGAGCAACACATGTATGCGCTATCACAGAATTTTTTTTATTTTTCACACGTATTCCTTTAACAAAGACTCCACTAACAGTTCTTGACAGTCATGAAGGAAGCTTTGTGGTCGGAGAAATAGACTGATATATGTTCGACTTGGTACACCAATGCTTGATTCTCAAAGACGTTCACAAAGACGTTCACAACTGGGCCCTTAATGCCATATTGGCCTCCGCCGTGCATCAGTCGTCGCACTTGCATAAATGGGATTCGCGGAGATACACGAGTCTTACACTCACCGCATTAAGTTGTGGAAGGTGCGCTGGCCTCGAGGGATATTTGTAACCGTTTGTTGTCGAAATAACAACCAAAACAAGCGCGAACGAGACCGACCCAACAGAACCAAACAGGCGCGGGCGAGAGCTGTGGCGCGAGCAGACGATAGTACGAAACGAGCGGATCGGCTGAGACCAGACACGAGTGCGCATCGAGCCGTAAGGAGGGTCCGCATGACACCAGCATCGCGCGCGCACGTCACTGAAGGGGCCGCTCTCATTGGTCTCCGCCATTCGCGGCTCGCGTCCTTCGTCTCCCACTCCAGCGAAGGGGGGCGGAGCTGGTTACGAGGCCGACGACAACGCCGACGCGAAACCCAGGAACGGACGCCAAAGAGCTGCGCTCTAAAAAAGATAACAAAAGACTCTGTGGCATGTGCAACACGCGACTTCGCCTTCTTCCTCGCTCCCCTGGCTTCGCTCTCGCCGTATTTTCATCATTCACTGCGCTCGTTCCCTCGGCTACGCCACCAAGGCACGCCGACGCTCTACGCAGGAACGGGCGCCTAAGCGCTGCGCTCGAAAGCGTTGCAAAGATTGCTTTGAAGACCAACCTGGTGATCGCCGCCTTCGGCGACATCCGTGCCGGAGGTCGAGGTCGAGACGCTGTCGGTCTCCTCCGCGTGAGTGCGGGCGGCGCGAGCTCTCGCCCAGTGCGCCCACCTGCGCGAGAGCCATGGCCACTGGCAGAGGGCGCACGCGACCACGAAGAAGCCCAGGAATGTGGCCACCAGTACCATCTCCCAAAATTCCGTGGTGATGTGCATCTGTCGGACCAAACAAAATAACTCTATGGTGCAGTCGTCATTCCACACTGACCTATGTAAAGCTGCAAATAGGAGACACAAGGTACAGCTTCACACACGACACAAAGTATGACGTGAACTGCGCTATCAACAACCATATCCAGCGAGTAGCCAACAGGATCTAACTGCTTTCAGCGCGTTCCAGCAATCGGAACAGCCAATTTTCGGACGCGTTCGCACGCTATATCGGACGCCGCGTTGTGCCATGTGTGTAGTGCTTTTAAACGGACCCTAAAGATAAACACTAATTTGAGCTGCATCTGTGTATCACGCTTATACGATTATAATGAAATTATTAAAACCGCGAAGAGACAGCTCGGTAAGACAGAAATGACGCAACGACGAAGACATGCTAGCTCTCCCGTAATCTAGACTGGATGTAAGCATCAAATGGCTACCGGCAAAGCAGATTGGTTGCAGAAGATACAAGCCACACTCCTAAAATGGGTGTGCATGTTGGCAACGGCGCATTCCACCAACCCGTATCACGCCATAGTGTACATTCGGCCATATGAACGCAATAGTTTCCTGTCAGGGACAGACACTCATTACAAGTCTCGTTTCGGTCAAGCAACTTTGGACGCTGCCAGACGAGCCATACGCGCGTGGATCCGAGGATCATGACGTTGAAAAGAGCATAGAAAACTCTTTCTCAGCGCCAGCAGATGAGAGTCAGGTGCATAATGTTCTGTATCTGCCTTTTGAACGTCACTACTGGAAATGACAACTAAAACTTCATCGTACTGGAAGTTACAGCTTGATGGATATTGTGAACATACATTTGAAATAACTCGGAAGGAATAGTTTTCGTAACTTCTTTGGGAGGTATCTAGTGTATGTAAGGCGGCCTTGACGGGTTGCCTGGATGATCTCGTTTTGTTCTCACAACTTGCCCAGAGGTTCTCGTTTCAGTGCCCGGCTGAAGGTGCCGGTTTTTGCCTCAAGGTCGCCGACAACAGGAGCTGGATGCATTTCATGCTTAAAGTAGCTTAAAGCGGGAGGCGACGCCACCTTGTATTTTTCCTATGGAAGCCCACCGTGTGGCTTCAAGGATTTCGAGGGCGTCTGCTGGAGTTTAGTTAACGTGTCATCGTTATAGATGCATAGAGTTTGATACAATAATTACTACAGGAAGCTCTGGCGGTATTTTATACGGGAGCTGCAATGGGAGCAGTTGTGCTAGCATGGGAATTATGGGGAAGTGCGTGTATTTGCCTAAACTTTGTCATTACGGCTTCAAACGGCTCTGTGACTTTGTAAACTCATTTTCTGCGAAATCAATTATGAAACACACATTAAAATTATCCGATGGCAGGATTCAAACAGAGGATCTCTAGCACACAGGCCTGATATTGAAACAGTTGGGGCTCGGACGCATGCATCGATAGGTGATGCGAAGCGCGCTTATAAGTTCATTGCGGGCATGCCAGTGCCTTCCGGCGCTTGGCGCGTTTCGATTTCGCCCCCTCGACAAGCTCAATTATTGCAATTAGTAGCGATTGCGCGGGTTCGCAGCGTCTTCTGCACTTTCAAGGCTATGGTTTGCTATGAAATTTACGACAATGAAGGCACGTAAATGGTAGTATACAAAGCCTCACGAACGTCTTAATCCACAACCACGAAGATTGGACAAATCCATGTGTTTCCCATCATTCCCATGGTGGGTCAGCGAATGCAGCGTCACAGTTCCCTCTAATATGTTGTCTGAAACGCTATGTTTATATATACAATGTTCTGTTGCAAAAGAGCCTAAAGTCGATAAGCTTCAATGCGATTAAATCTGAGATCACATTGACGAAGAGGCGCCGAAGTTCTTGCGAGAAAAAGAGAAATGTGATTTTCATTTTCATACTCTAGGCTAAATAATAAACCAATATTGCCTCAAAATATAAACAAAATAGAGGTTTGAAAGAACACATATCAGTATAAATTGATTTAGTATCTTTCTTCAGTGTCCATTTAAAGTCTACACTGATGCAGTTGCTATTAGTTCATGGAAACATGCACGTTGTGTTCTGCTCATTAGTAGAATTGTTGGTCCATTATTGTTTTCGAGTAGAATGGTGCGGAGAATCTAGCTGCGAACATAATTAACTCGGATATGGGAATAATCGGCCAAAATGAGATCACGCTACTCGCCGCGAGGTTGCGCAAACGCCCTGTTTTTAGTGGGAGTACGCTTACGTGGGCTCCGTTCGTCCAGGGCTGTTTATGCCATAACACCTCAACTTCTCGTAGGGCGGTCGTTAAAGTTAAACGTCAAAGTTAAAAAAGAGGAACCACAATAAGAAACCGTACGTGGTGGGCAATAGACGAGTCTATTTTGTCTATAAACGAATGCTCTCTTCTCGTTCTTGCGTATGCTTGATTCGCTTTACCTGACGTACCTTGTCCATGGCGGCAGTAACCAAGAAGCAGCCTTCTCGCCGGTCTTCTGCGGGTGCTGCGAGGACAGGGTAGAGGCCACAGAACACGTCTTCTTCTTCTTCCTTGTGCTGCCGGCTTCTGTTCCAAATCAGCGCAGTTTCTGCCCTCTACCAAGTGCGCGTGGTCTCGTGCTCCGTTGAGGACCTTTCTCGCGTGCTTCACGATTATGCGATGGCCAATCAACGCAACGCAGCTGTCGCCTCCGTTGCGTTGGATCAGGATGAGCTCGGCGGGCGCCACTCGGACGCTTGCGCACGCTGCCACTGGAAGGGGTGGACGTCACCAATCGGCAATGACGCCTGCCTGTTTTGCCCCTTCTGTCCTTTGTTCACTCTTCTTTTACAGCCAAGCTATTTATGCGGGACCATGTGCCGTCGTTGTCGGAGTTCGCTAAAGCTATCATCATCGGCAATAGCTCGAGGGTCGTCGTCCTCTTCCACAGCGCTAACGCACAGACGAGCTCGTGCCACTGCTCCCGCGTTCATTGTCGTCTTCAGCAGCTGGCTGCGTGGCCGGTCCTCATTCTAGCGTAGAATTTCACTTCTCTTTAGTCGTCGCAACGGAGAGGCCGCGTTTACGGTCGTATGAGGAGGAGGAAGGAGGAAAGAGAAAACAAGAAGGCAGGGAGGTTAACCAGAATAACGTCCGGTTGGCTACCCTACACCGAGGAACGGGAAAGGGGGAAGCAAAGAGTCGTATGAGCCATTGCTTAAGGAGCTATGAGCCAGTCATTCTCTTACGTGACGGACTGAATTAATTTCCAAGCAATCTAATGCTGAAGAATCGCAAGCGACCATGCCGAGTTGATGTTACTAACCACGCGACCGAGCAAGCTCGAGACATTTTTGTTTTGTTTTTGTGGTTGTTCTAATACCTTTTGGTTGTAGTTTTAAATTTCAATTTTGCTTTCTCTGTGAACCAGTACTCAGAACTCATTGCTGATCCCGGGCACGGTAAATAAATTATTGTTTGTTTGATTGATGGGTTCATTAATTGATTATTTGATTGATTGATTGCTTTCACAGACAACGTCTGAAGTTCAAGCCCTATTGGTGATGATGGTGATGATTATGATGTCTCAGTAAATGGCACAAACCCACTATAGGGGATAGGCCACGAATCGTGTGGTAATATGATTGGAGAAGTAAAATAAATTTGTTAATAAATAAATAACACAAAGAAAGGCCCGCAGTGGCGGAGAACCGATATCCCGCGACCACATACAATGAAATTGCGCAGCACTTTTATCTCGGCAGGAGAGACTTTCCCCTTCCACACAAGAAATTAAATAGAGCGCTGGCATTGACACTCAGATTATTGCAAACAGTCTCGTGTCCCAGCCCGGCTTTATTCCACAAGCTTTATCCCGACACCTGTGCCACTATTTCTTGCAGGCACTGCAATGACATCGCTAGCTTAGACCACATGTTCTGGCGTTTCCCCTCGTTACGAGGCACAGAACAAATCAACGAGGACAAGTGGCTCTCCGTTATCAAGAGCCCCGATGCCGGGGCCCACGATGCGGTGGTCGGGCATGGCCTGACTGTCCCAACGTGGGAGCGGCCCGCAGCGCGCTGAGTCGCGTACCTCAGGACCTTCATTAAAGTTTTGCATCCATCCATCCATCCATCCATCCATCCATCCATCCATCCATCCATCCATCCATCCATCCATCCATCCATCCATCCATCCATCCATCCATCCATCCATCCATCCATCCATCCATCCATCCATCCATCCATCCATCCATCCATCCATCCATCCATCCATCCATCCATCCATCCATCCATCCATCCATCCATCCATCCATCCATCCATCCATCCATCCATCCATCCATCCATCCATCCATCCATCCATCCACAAAGAAAGAAAATAAATATATAATCCAAGTTGAAAAATAAACTGTGAATATATGAGATAAACTAGTGATAAAATCTTTATCGCATCGAAAGCTTTGCGTTGATAGGCATACTAAATGAAATAAAATTTAGGATATTTTTACTGAAATACATAATATAAAGGATATACTTAAACATGAGTAAGCTAAATTTTGAATTATAATACTGGTAATATTTAAACTGTGAATTTGTGCTTTTACTTGTTGAATTTTCTGAATTGAAGTAGATGTACATCAATTGTGGAAACTAAGAACAATTAACAAGACATTCTTATTTGTGCCACATAGAAAATTATAAATGGCTAGGCAAACGTTCCTGAGGCTGTGTCCCAATACTGTTGCTCCAAGGGAGAGTACAACAGTACGGCTTAAATGCAATCCTAAATTTTGAAGCGGAAGAGTAGAAGACCGCCGACACGATAACAAGAAATGATCAGTAGATTCCGATTCATGGCAGAGGTAGCATAGAGGGGATATTGCCAGACCACGTCTGTGCAAGTAAAAATTAAGTGTTGGAATACGGCAACGGGAGGTCAGCCTAGTAAATGAAACTTCGAATTTCCGGTCAGAACGCCATTTCCGGTTCCAAGGATAATTTAGGTGCAAAAAATCCGTAGATTTTGCTAATGACAGGGCTTTTTTGTCTTCGCTCAAAGAAAATTGCCTATATCTGGCTGCAGTGATGCGCTCAGTTGCTGGCAGCTAAGATATCAGAGGACCTGTTAGAGAAGCTCGTGCTAAGGAATCCGCTATTTCATTAATATGAATGTCTTGGTGGCGTGGGACCCCTACCATATGAACTAACCTTAAGTGAGGCGGAGCGAATGAATAAAACGTGTTCAATGCTTTTCACTTTGTAGACGCAGTAAGTGCGCTGCATACAGATAGAGAATTTGGGACGATAATACCTTTTGTAGTATTAAGGGTTAATTTCCGCACGGCAAGAACTACTGCCAGAAGTTCGGCATGAAAAATTGATGTGTAATATGGTAGGCGAAGTGAAAAAGACCAGTCAAGGGATGGGGAGTAGATACCCACGCCTGCGTTCTCTTCACACGAAGAAGCACCAGTCGCTATTACATTTAATTTGAAACGGGCCAAATATTCTGGTAAACGGTCATTCAAGTATGTTGCGGGCAGAAATTTCGTATTGTTTCGAAAAATGTCGTCAAATTCAATTTTGAGTTAGCCTGGAGACCTATAACGCGGAAATATTTCTCTGAGACCAACATTTAAAGGTACGAACTGTTTTCCACAAATACAACTTGTCGGGTATGCAACCGTGACCGGGTGTTCTAAAAATATTTATTGGTTCCCTAATAAATGCATATTCTCCACGTGATAGCGGATTCATAAACTGTTAAGTAGGTTTCAACCGTAAGCATGCGGTATCGAGTGTGAAGAGTAGGTATGCGCGGTTCCTGGTATAATGCATTATCAGCAACGAATTTAGGAAGACCTAAACATAGTCGGATAGCTTCTCTTGCTAACAGAACAAGTGGTCTTAATTTATATTTTGCATTTCATGAGAACAAAACACAGCCAAACTCTAGAATTATTAGTGTGTCACTTCGCATACCAGAACGCCGGTTAATGATTCTGCGTAGTAAACCAACGGACCGTGTCCCCTTCGTTCCAATATTATCTATGTGAGAACGCCAGTTAAGTTTTCCGTCATATATGATACCCAAGTACTTAAGCGACTCTACCTGAGGAATGGTTCTCTGTTCATATACCAATGATAACTGTATCGGCCCGGAAAGCAGAAAAACAAGTGCTGCACTTTTGATTATGTTTAGCGACAGATGCAAATTGTGAAGCTACGTCTGCAGAGTACAGACGTACGTTTGCAACGACAGGTGAAGGTAATTGATGTCTCTAGCTGTCGCGAAAAATGCAATGCCATCTGCATAGACATACAGATTCACATCCTGGTGAAGTGGTACTGAACTCGTCAATAGCATAAAAAGTGCAGGAGGCAGAACAGCCCCCTGGGGCACCGCTCTTGTCTGATCGAACGTTCTTGAAGAAAAGCGTTTTGAAAACAAAAAAAAAATTTCTGTTTCTTAGAATAGCACAAAGATGGTACTATATCCCCCACCCCTTTAATAACCTTCCCATTCCAGTACATAGAGTGAATGAGTCATCTTTGCCAAAATGAATGTAAGCCTGTTATCCACGTTGTCTTCACGATTTTGTTGTTGTTCTCAATAGGTTCTAACATTGTTTAAATATTGTGCAATGTTTACTTAGTTTGAATGGTTGTTGTGGGCTACGTGTTTTTATTAGAACATTAAGCGTTGTTTACTGGGAATGTTTACCTCAGTAACCTGTGATACGTTTTTTTAATTTATTGTTTTTTTAGGTTGACATTTAGTTTTTCTCTAGTAAGGTTACATAATGCATTGCCCTGACTGCGAGGTTTCTGCTATACAAGCCCACAGAAGGCTTCGACAGACCTGGCAAAATTATATGCACAAATTGATTATTGGTAATAAAGATTTATTATTATTATTATTATTATTATTATTATTATTATTACTACTACTACTACTACTACGACTCATGCGTAGATTGTAGAAATGAGGGACCATTTATTTTTTAGCTTGTTGCACCATTTCCTTATATATCATTCACACCTTGTTTCCATTTTAAAAATTTGCAGCTCCCGCATTTATTTGAAGACCAATGTGTCACAAGGTTCCATATGTCTCTTTTACTTTTTGATGTGCACGTTATAGACACGTGCAGTGCTCTATCTACTTGTAAATTATTTCAATATGCAGATGATACTGTACTTGTAGCCACACACATCAATTTTTCAAATATATTGTCTCAAAGTATATTGTTTTCAATTAATGCTTCAGAATGGCGTTGGATAATTGTAGGACTGGTTTGATAGAAATGTGATTGATATGAACCATTCTAAATCAAGGTTGGTTTGCTTACGTGGCCCACTTGGGAGTGTCTCACTTTCTTACTGACTTTATTTGCACACGTATCGATGTGTCGATTGTTCATGCCCTGCAACAAGCTTTTCTGCTTCAGTAGAGTATTTGGACGCATGCCTTGATTCCGGCCCTCTTTTTTCGATTCACGTACATATGAGCCAGACTCCGTAAAACCGTCTCTTTATTCTATCCCATCAAAATGTTTTTACCTCCGTCGGCCAGAAGGCATTTGCCTCCCTCGTTAGCCTACAGTGTACTCAGGTATGGAATTATAACATTTCTTCATTGTTCTGGTATTTGGCGTCAACGTGTAAATACGCTCCGAAACACGAAAACAATGAACAAATGTTGTAATTCCATACATGAATCACCATGAACTATCATACTGCCTACACCCGCCTACAAACCTACAAACTCGCCTGCAAACTCGCCTACACCCGCACTCTGCTCAGTGTAAATAAGTTATTAAAATGTGTATTAAATAGTAGTAGTAGTAAAAACTTTATTTAGAAAGGAAGTGGGGGCAAAGGGGTAAAAGAGCGATGGGTGGCTCCATTAGTGCATGGCTCCACTGGCCTTGGCCGCTCGCTGGACTTACTAAGTGTTACTTATGACGCATGCAGCTCCCAGGATGTCAACCTTTTCGAGACGCCCAAGATTGCCGAAGTTACGATCACTTTTTGCATAAACAGTGGTACTCAAACATTTCTGGACCAATACATTTAAAGTCCCCAGTGTTATTTGTTTCGCTTTCATTCCAAAACGAGATCTTTCCTGTCAGACAGAGAAGTCACCCTTAAGATCGGGGACCTGACTTCAGACATGATCAAGCTGGGGTCTAAGAGGACGCCACAAGGGGCAGTCACATCCCCAACCCTCTTTAACCTCGTCATGATTGGTCTATCCAGGAAGCTCTCTGCTATCGACGGTATCACGAGGTCCCAGGCTCGATTTCGGGCCGCAGTTGCCGCATTTCAATGAGGTGGCGAAATGCAGAAAAACGCTCGTCTATACTTCGGTTTAGGAGCATGTTAACAAAACTCAGGCGGTGAATATTAATCTGGTGCCCCCCACTACGGCGTTCCTGGCCACCGACTGTGCTGTTTGGAGACAGTAAGCCCCGCAATTTACTTAGGCTGGAGCCACCGTTCCGATAGTGTGCTTAGGATTGTAGTTGTACACAATGACTACGCCATATTAGGCATCGCCGCAGTGAAACGAAACATTTCAACTTTTCTTTTTTCGTCTTGCTCCTTACGTACTACGGCATTAATCTGTGGATTTACAATTCAGTTGTGTTTCGTGCCGTAAGCAAATAGAAGCGTGGACAGCAGGAAAGGAAGCAGTAACATGAGCTATGTTTTGCTTAGTGCAGTCACTTGCCTGTTTGCGCGTTGCAGGCTAGCAGAAGCAGCGGCCGCGTCTCTATGTCAGGTGCAAGTTTCAGGGAACAGCGCCCGATCGCCACCGAAAGAGTTGACCTTGCCCGCCTATACCAAGTGCTGTAGGCTGCTTTGGCACTTGCAGCTGCGTGAAACTATTTTCCTTTCTACCTGGTGAAGGACACGCTCCTTTTACTGCAAGCGACTTGATAAGACACTGTTGTACCAGGATGGTAAAGTTATGACGTCACCAAGAAAGCACGTAAAAACACCACACGCGATATTCGGAGGGTGTGGAGTGGGAATACTTCTTTACATCTTATGCCTCATCTGCAAGAAAAGGCAAACAAAGAACAGGATTACAGCTTTAATTTCTGCACAAGCCCTCTTCGAATAAGGCTTAAAGTGCGCTAATGAGTCACT
The DNA here is from genome assembly GCF_038994185.2 of Dermacentor albipictus. Lineage (NCBI taxonomy): Eukaryota > Metazoa > Arthropoda > Arachnida > Ixodida > Ixodidae > Dermacentor > Dermacentor albipictus. The sequence goes on along the minus strand of NC_091825.1, from coordinate 144,469,268 downwards.
AAAGCGAAGAACTATTATCTTTGCTTTAGGACTCTCTTCTTTCGATCTCCAGTGAAAGATGGCTTGTTACGACAATGAAAAAAAATATAAAGAAATTTATTATCCTAACGCAAAAGCACATGCACCAAAAGAAGAAACCAACGTTGCGCGTTTGAACGTAGTTTCGCACAACGTGCCTACGTGACGTCCCATATTTCTCAGTATTTTCCCGTGTGTGGGTATCCTTTGCACATGCAGAGAAACTCTGCATTAGATCCCAGACTAAATTTTGTGCACTTAAAATCGCAATCTGTTTCTTGCTCTTGAGCAAGCAACAGGCCCTGTTTAAAACGCATTAACGCCCAGTGCCGCGAATTTGCGACGTGCCGAATGGTCGCCTACAGACGGCGCCCTTGGTGAAAAATTTGGATCGCCATCTTCAGGACAATCACCTGAACGACAAGCGAGCGCGCAACGAGACAACTGGCACATGCAAGTTCCCGTTTCTTATGTGCTGCCTCCTGATTAAAGAGATGAGACAAAATAAACTTGGTTTTGTGTTCTCGCGCATCTCAACATTTCTCTTAAAGCGAAGCTGTTAGCCTCTAGGTGATCGGAAGTTTTCGTGTCTGTCCATGAAAAAACACTTATCAACATCAGCAACGGATCATACCCTTCTTAGCAAGCAAAATATGCAATGGCTCATACCCCCGTCAGGCAAAGGCTACAAGCACTCAACAAAGTAAAGCGAACAGTGCATACATTCATTGGAATCACGCATACAACGTAACGAACAGCATGCGTTTCAATAAAGAACAAGCTCAAACAAGCACCTATCATCATCAGCAACAGCTCATACCCCCATAAGCAAGCAAAATGCAATGTCTCATACCCCCGTCAGGCAAAGACTACATGCACTCAGCAAAGTAAAGCTAACGGTGTCTACATTCATTGGAATCACGCATACAACGTACAGAACAGCGTACGTTTCAATAAATAACAAGCTGATAACCAGCACCTGTCATCATCAGCAACGGCTCATACCCCCTTAAGCAAGCAAAATGCTATGGCTCCCCCAGCCCCCCCTCGTTATGCAGAGGGTACAAGTAGTCAGCAAAGTGAAGCGAATAGTGCATATATTCATCGGAATCACGCATACAACGTAACGAACAGCGTACGTTTCAATAAAAAACAAGCTCAAACAAGCACCTATCATCATCAGGAACGACTCATACTCCCGTAAGCAAGCAAAAACGCAATGGCTCATACCCCCGTAAGGCAGAGGCTACAATCGCTCAGCAAGGTGAAGCGAACAGTGCATACATTCGTTGAAACCACCCAAACAACACACAGAACAGAGTGAGTTTCAATAAAGAGCAAGCTCAAAACAAGCATCTGCACCATGAATAAAACACGGCATATCACCCTCAGCAGTTGTAGTAGTGGTTTTGCAATAGCTTTGCTGGACATACACTTTCGCAGGGCCGGGATGGCGAGTCAATTTTTTTCATAACATGGACGCGATTTAGTGGCGCTGGTGAATCGAGATGCGCAGGCAGATTGCAATTTACTATGTTGTCGGGACGCTGGTGGAGCTTTTAATTCCTAATTTCACGGTTTCTGCTGCCGTGCAACACTGACTGTGCGACTGTGCGTGACACTCGTGTGCTTTGTTTATGTTTATGAGTGGGTGCATGGCTTGGAATACGGTTTGAACTAAATGCAGAATGTTGCGTTCATTGCATCTAGTGGATGCACGTTCTTTTGATGAGTCAAGTCAGCTGAGGGCACGTCTTCCACTGGAACAGGACAGTGGTAAAAGGTGTCTCGGCGACGATGTCGAGGTCAATGCATACAACTTTCGAGACACAATGTCTCCAATAATCGACATGATCAGCGACACGAAAACTGGAGTTCCTCCGGAAGCATCCCTCTCAGCAATAGAAAAGGTGTGTTGAGGCCACAACAACAAATGATAGAGTGGACGAAGACACGCTGCATTGATGCTGCAAGGACAAGGATGTGTTGTTGCGGCGCAAAGTTACGTCCCGAACCCAGCACCATATGGTAGAATGGCTGAGGAAATCAGACCCTCGGAGGTTGGAAAATCGAATACCAGCAGGTTTACTGGCACTTGAACAAAACTTATTTACATAGTTGAATAGATTTTTAAAAAATAAAAAAAGTAAAGTGTTTAACAGCGAGCGTCTGGATGAGCCTCGTTTCCACGGCGCAGAGCAGCTTGCTTTCTCTCCGCAACGTCATTGCAGCACCTCTGTTCAAACCCTCCCTCCTTGCGGTCGCCAATCACACACAGGTTACAACCCATCAGGAAGACAGCCAACCAAGAAACACTAACAACACTGTCCCAGACGGAATATCGGACCAACGACCCCACCAAGTTCCAGCGGGCGCAAAGTCCGAGAGAGGGTCTGGCCGTGGAAATGGGAGATCTTTTACTCGCAACTGGTCTTCTCCGCTGCTTCTCATTATAGGGCAGGTACCAGATCGTTGCGGCTTTCTCCGGGAAGCGTCCATGAGCCTTTCACATCTTCTCTGCCTGCCCGGGAGTAGCAACTCTTTCTTCCCTTTATGGCGCTTTTTCTCTGACGAGGGGAGCTCGTTACGAGAAAATTAACAGCGCCAAGCATCGCGTGGGAACTGTCTACTCTTGCCTCTTGTCTACTCTTGTCTACTGTCTACTCTTGTCTGCTCTATTCTACTCTTGCGCGTGGCAAACAGCAGGTTGTCTACTGCAGTCATAACAGTGCCTGAAACTGAGAGCGTGGAGACTCCGAGTGAACATTCCAGATATCTTTTTTTTTCTTTTCTTCATTAACCTTCATTTTTTTTGAAGGAGCGCGTCCTAAATTAGGGAAATGAAGCTGCTCTAAAAATACAGCGAAATTAAGAAAATCATCATCCATGAAAACATTCCTATAGTGGCAAACAGGCGCGGATATTGCTGTACGTTCGCTTCACTACCAGGGGAACGCCTGTATATGGATAGAGAGCCGACCATCGTAATAGAACGAAATTCAAGAAATATTCAGTTCGTTCGCGTGGACACGGTACTTCCTCGCCATGGAGAAAATTTCAGTGGCAAATTACGCTAATCCTCCTTCGGAGTAGAGCGCATCGAGGTACCCTACTTTAGTGGACCGCATCTAAATGAAGGAATGTAGTCTGTGAACGGAAGTCCTTGGCTGTAAAAAGCTGTACGGTGAAACCGACTTACAAAGTTTTGCATTGTCATTTTCGACGCCTTACCGAAACAGGGCGCATTTTTGAAGTTGCAGGGATCGAGGAAGTGCGAGCACAAAACCTTCCCGAGAATTATTCGGAAAATTTCATATCCTAGGCGCCACACTTGGCCACCAAGAATGAATCTATTGTTGTCATTCAATGTCCTTTATCACAGCCGAACCCTCGCAGAATAAACCGTTGTTAAGGCGAAACTGTTAGATGGCTACAAAACTTTGTTCGGTTAGTGGGTGGTTTAGGGTATTTTGGTTGGAAAGTAACTTTCTCGCGAATGCGAAGGGAATTCTTGCAAACTGCTAAGTACAAATAGTTAGTATTTGCTGTTGCCTACTTCTTTCTTTATTTAATACTGCAAACCTTGTACAGGTCCAAGCAGGGTGGATGGGTTAAATGGCAACAAAACAATAATTACAAAGTTAAAAAGCATCAAAGTGTGGCGAAAGGCAATAAAGAACCATTCCAGTCGGTTACAGTGCAAGGAAAAAATAAAAACTTGAATAAATCTGTTCGCGCAAAATAGGGCGTCAGGGAATTAGGATGATGGTGGCGTGTATGCCTCGACGTTAAAAGCGACAGATATGGAGAAGGGTTAATAGCTAGACCTTGATTCCAAAGCAAGAAAAGAAATTGCAAACGTAAATTTTTTCTTCGTTGTTCAAGACATTGGATACCGTTCACCTGCATACAGGAGACATTGGATACCGTTCACCTGGTGAGTCATACGCGGAAACTTTAGAGTAAATAAACCTTACAGCTTTTCTGTGTACCTTTTCCAGGCCGGTGATACCGTGTTTATTAAATAGGTCCCAGACAACGCACGCATATTCAAGTTTCGGTCCAACTAATGAATGGTAAGCAAGTAATCTTAAACTATGTGGAGAATTTCTAAGCTTATGTCTTAAGTATGGTTTACGGAATGCGGAAGAGCAGATGTTATCTATATGTAAATTCCATGATAAAATATTAGTAAGTGTGACACCCAAATACTTATATTTAGTCTCTTCCAGCAATGGTGACGAACCTAGCCTGTAGTTAAAAGAAAGTTCCTACAGTAGCATTACATATTTTACTGCTATAAAGACTACAGTCATACTTGTGCTGTATTCTTGCACTTACAAAAACGCTAACAGCAATTTGGAGCGTGATAACTGAGATGAGAGGTCAGTGAGGTTCTGTAGAACGTAACACGAAAAAACCAGGCTTAAACAGGTTTTGTCGAAAAGTAAGGCTTTGGGTAAAGTAGAAGATTACTGTACCTTTTGCCTATGTTTTGTTTAAATATTCACTTTATGCTGTTTTGCTCTGTAATTTGTTTTCTCTTGTGAACATATCTGTAAACCAAGTGAACCGTTCCCCAAGCCCTTTCGCAGCACCGCCTGAGGTTATCGAAGGACGCTATCCTTCGCAATGAATTATAACAGCGCAGGATGTATCTATCCACGTCGGAACCGCAGATGCAGGGAAGCTGCAGCCGCCCAATCTACCGACATTCAAATGGAAATAATTTTGACGAGGTCAGCGCTACATGCACTAAGATGAAGCAATCGTATTAGGTCTATCGACATGCGGAGGAAAAAAGATGAAACACTTGCAGCCGACTTTCCTAGTTATGCACTAAGTAGTAATTAAGTATTGTTGCTAGCAGAGTGTACAGCAATGATGTCGGATATCGACAATTGCCTTAATTGTTTGTGACTGTATTTGCGAGCTTTTTTTTTACGTACGAACGAGAAAAATTAACATTGTTTTTACCAAAGCCGTGTCAATCCCGTGCGCGTTTTCGCAAAATTACAGATTTCATCGTTATCATCATTATCATCCCTCCCCCTTCTTCACTGACGCCCCCCTCTCTCTCCCTCTCTTGGAAAAAGCTGGATGCACCACTGGAGAAATAAAGTTCATCGAACCGTTTCCAACCGCAGGCGTCAGGATGAGACCCGGGCACCAGCCACTTGCAAAATACACGCGCCAGGGCTGAAAGTACCTAACTGTAATAAATGCACGATTTTCACGTGCTTCAAGGCCAATCTAACTATTTGCCTCGATGAACACAAGCATTCTACCTTCAATCTTCAGCTCTTTAGCCTGCAAGAGCCAATAACTTTCCTCAAGAAAAAAAAAACCTTTCACAAGACAAACCCAACAGCGTTTTAAATTAAAGCCCAGCTGCATAAATTTTCTACATTGGCCGACGAAAGACCGCATGCCCAGGGTCGCGATTTAGCTTTCATACCAACATTGATAACTACAGCAGCGCAATGAAATTTTGCACGGCGTAACTCGAAAGCTACAGTACTTTTGTTGCTTATAATCAAGTTAACCAGATGTCCCGATTTACGCGGGATGCATCCCGCTTTTACCTCCGTGGTCCCGCTGTCCCACAGGCTATATATGTGCGGGACGGTGTTTCGCACCGCTTTGGCCATTCGGGAGCCTGAGTTCTCCGGAAATGCCTTTCTCGGCTGTGCTCGCACCACCTTCAAAAAAGACTCAAGAGGCAGGCGGCAAAGCGAAACACTGCCGGAAGCGAGGCACAGAACGGACCACCACTTAACGCTAGCAAATTTTCTCGATCTAACTACAAGGACTTCTTATTGCGTTGGTTCACGAGTGGTAGCCAAGCGGACGTGCAATGGTCATGCATCTTAATGTCGTCTTGCTTGTCACGCACGTTTTGTTGACAGCACGTGGAACAGTGCCGAAGCGCAAGTAACAATTTACTGGAGAGGTTCGAAAAGAGTTTTCCGTCAGACAAAAGAAATTTGCAACAAATGTTGAAATTTGTTTACATATCGCCAACTACTCTTTTCCTCATCCTGCTTTGGCGTCCTAGGTATCTGGTCGCATTAGCTATGATGTGTCTCTCCATTCTTTGCATGTGTAATACATTTACTGTAGTCCGTTTTATGTTATTTGTGTTTCTTTTTTTCTTCAGATCTATATATCCTCTATTTTCGTTGCTTATAACACCATTCTGACGTATTAATAATAGTGTTTTTTGCTATTACATATCTGTTCATACATCGCATTGATTATTGCAATGAATGAATAGAATTTATTGATAGGAAAGACAGAGAGGTCGACCTGAGCTAGCGCGCTCTAGTCTGCTACTCTGTACTGGGGAAGAGGGAAGGGGGGTGAAAGTATTGGGATGGATGATGATGATAAAAGAAGTGGTGAGTGCTTATTTACATGAGACAGTTGCCTCGCTAGAGCCGCTCGTCGAGCTTGGTGTCCTGCAGGAACTTCAACAATACTTTTGTGGCACGCATTGAAATTGCAGTGTCAGGCCATGGGCCGAGAATAGCTTCCTCCGACAATAGTTGTCTGCCAACGCTGGCTAGGAAACTGTCTAACGTCCTTCGCTCCAGCATATATGCTGGGCAGTCGCACAGTACGTGTTGCAGTGTTTCGGGCATCTGGCAGTGTACACAATCGATTGGCCGATGAGGTGTGCGTAGCGACGGGTGAAAGCAACGCCGAGCCGAATCCTGTGTAGCAATGATGTTTTGCTCCGTGTAAGCTTCGGGGGCAAACAGAATTTACTGTCTGGGTCAATCATACGTAGACGTCTGTGAATGTTATCAGAGTGGGCTCTGTAAGCCTTTGTAAGGTCCTGCATGAGTGCCTTGATCATGGAGTTGGTGTCAGGTCGCGAATAGGCAATCCGTACTTCATCAGAGGAAGGGGAGGCCGATCTTGCCTCACTGTCAGCGAGTTCATTACCAAAAACACCACAATGGCTAGGCACCCATTGAAAGGTGATCACGTGGCCACTTAACTCGGCACTGTGATAAAGTTCGACGATTTCCAGCACGAGCAGACAGTATGGTCCTTTGTTTAAAAAGTATTTTAGCGCCTGTAGCGCTGATTTGGCATCGCACAATATTGTCCATTTATGGGGTGTCTGCGTTCTCATAAAACGGACAGCCTCCCGTATTCCCGCAAGTTCCGCTGCCGTAGATGTCGATTTGTGGTGTAATCGAAATCGTTGAGTAATTCCAAGTTGTGGGATGACAAATGCGGCCGTTGTGGCAGATGGCGTGACCGAACCATCGGTATATACTTCTACAGTCCCACTATATAAAGTAAATATATGGGACAAGGTGAGCTGCTTCAAGCCAATGGAGGAAACGTGAGATTTCTTCCTGATTCCGGGTATCTGAAGCCTCACTAGTGGTCTTGGCAATGTCCATGGAGGTGTCGCGGTGATGTTGGTTATCCGGAATCTTGCAGGTACAATGCTTGCGTGTCATGCAATAGCTTTAGAAAAAGCAGTCAAGGTTGATGCTTGGAAGCGTTGACAGTGGATGGCGTGAGTGTCTGGTTAGCAGTCGAAGATAAGTTCGCACAGGTTCACAAGACCTGTATATGTCGATAGGACAAGCCCGTGCTTCCGCTATTGTGCCCTTAGTTGACGTGCAGCGTGGCAAGCCAAGACATATCCGTAGTGCTTGAGCCTGAAGGCTCTCCAGCGTGCGTATACAAGATTGCAATATTACAAGATTATTGCAATATTTTTTACTATGAGCCTGACCTGCTTGGAATGTGTTGTTGCCGGCAGCACGCACTAAATAAATGAATGACTATGTTCGAAACATTTAGTTTGAGTGCAGAATAAATCCGGTATCAAGGGGTTAACAAACAATGGAGAGCGAGGAGGAAACATGCACAAGGAAGCAACAGACACACGACAGGGGGGCTACATGCGTGCCTGTCTCTCTTTACGATCGTTTCTGCGTCCGGTGCTGCAATTTTGCATCCGGTGCTGGCTGGACCCATGGCTAGCATACAAGGTCAGGGGTGCTTGTGCTATGGCAAACGCCGCACACTTAAAGCTCTTCTCGCATCCCCCACCCCCTTTATACATGAACGAGAGCTCAAACTACGCCTGCGATGAGACAAATCGTACTTGAAAACTTTAGATCAACACTAATGACTCGGTGAGCACCAAAATATCTTACACGAGATGGATGTTCAACAGCGACAATATGCATGAACGCTTATTTCATGTAGTTTACATGTCATCTGTCGCAGCAGTCACCATTTTTACTAGCCACAAAGAAGTGACCAAACAAGACTGTCCCTCGTTCGTTCGTTCGTTCGATCGGGCCACTCACTTACTTTGACAATCATGTTCAGTGATTCCTGCGCATTTTATTTATTTATTTATTTATTTATTTATTTATTTATTTATTTATTTATTTATTTATTTATCTGCTTGCGTATTTAATAAAATAATAGGGTCTTACGTGCCAAAGCCACAATCTGATTGTGAGGCCCGCCGCAGTGGGGGACTCCGGAATAATTTGGAGCACCGGGGTTTCCTTAACGTGCACCTAAGTCTTAGTACACAGGTGTTTTCGCATTGCGCCCCCACCGAAATGCGGCCACCGTGGCCGGGATTTGATCTCGCGACCTCGTGCTCAGCAGCTTGACACCATAGCCACTAAGCAACCACGGCGGATCTTGCGTATTTATGAATTGCATAAAAAATAAGCATAGCTGCACCCTTCGTATTTAGTTTTACAGCATTTTTTTAATCGTTTCCCATATATTTCAACATCTATGTTAACAGAAGGGTTCCAAATTGAACTTGCTGGTAGATCGTTGGTAAATTGGGGACTGCAGTCTTCCTTGTCGCGTCGTTTCGTGCTGTTCCCGAGTTACCAACAATGTGCGTTAGATCTGCATAATTTTCTTTATTTCTTCTAGCGCTCATTCTCGAATTCGACAGTGTTCTTTTTTTTCAGGATGTATAGCATGAGCCTTGTTTTTTCAGGATGTGCAGAATGGAGGCTTTTTCAGCGTTTTTTTTTTTTGGCGGCTCGTATTAAAGGCACTATGGTTGAAAGTACGGCTGCCTTCTTCAGGAACAGGTGCTCCATCAACTCTTGTGCGCTGGCCCGCTTGTCCACGTCAACCTTCAAGAAGAAAATTACAAGTGTCGTTAACCCAGAAGAATCAGCATGACCAAAAGAATTCTCTGCAGTTGAATAGTTTAGCATAGAATGAGAAATACCATTACGTTTAAAACCATTCACAACCGGAGTTCTCCCCACAGAAAGAGCAGTATAGTATTGATACTGTTATTAACAGTCAGGTTCCCTAACCACATTTCTATGATAAATTGCACACAACTTGACTGTGTGCACTGCTGGTTCAAGGAAGTGCATGGCAGGCCAATGACCAGGCACGAGATGCACAATGGGCACATTATAGGGAGTGTTTTGTCCACACAATCCACCCAGTGCACACCATTGTTTTCTTAAACACCAGTAAATCAGTCTGCTTGGTGGCTAAACTACAATGTATCCAGTCAAGTTAATACACCATCACGCTCCGCTAAATCAGCTCGCCAGCGGAGCTGGGGCGGCTTTTTATCTTCCTCTGCAGGTATAAACATAGTGCATATACATACTAACGTACTTGCTAAGTGGCGGTGTGCAAATTGTAAAATTACACAGATCCGAGCAGAAAGGGCCCTAAACTTTTGCTCAAATCTCTAATATAGGTAGTAGTAGAAAGAGCATGTGTCATACATATTCAAAAGAAATATATAAATTTACATTTTTTAATCTACACTAACGATCTTCTCAACTGTGCTCTTTCTTAATCAATAATGCTGTTTGCAGACAACTCTGTTCTCTACCGTAAAATTAGTAGTCCTTTCAGTACCCAATAGCTCCAAGGCAACCTTAACTACATAGTAACTGACCGGAGTTCCAATTGGCACATGCAACTTAACTGAAGTAAATGCAAGGCTACGCACATATTTCATTCTAGCACGGCCATGCATACATACTTTAACAGTGCTCCTTTACTTCCTACAAGTATCTCGACCTTCACATAAGTACTCTTGGTATGCGCATGCTGACTGTGCAACTAATAATACGATAGCCGCATGCCAGAAAACTTGTACCATGATTTTAGCTATGCCTCGTACTCCCTAAAATTAACTCTTTACAAAACAGTGGTTGGTTAAAAAATTGTAGTGCATCTCAGCCATTTGTGATCTGTCTCATTCTTCACTAATTCCCCCTTTAGAAAGTGTAGAAAACCAGGCAGCGTGCTTCATTTTGTCAAACTATTCTTGCTATGCTAGTGTTCTACGAAACGAACCGTTAACCTACCCAACCATTCATCATGCCACAAGTGTTTCTGCCTCTGCCTTTCGCACAAACTTTATTTCAGCCCCCTTTTAAAAGAACTCTTTTTAATAGGAACCTGCTTAGCAGCACAACAGCAAAGCCACTGTGCCACCATGGTGGGTGTTACAAAAGGAAGAAAATGTTGCAGAGAACACTCGAACACTGTGAAAGGAACAATGGTTGCATTCATAATTCGTTCCAGTAGTGCAGTTCGTTTAAGTGCAGTGCAGCAGTAGCAGTTGCAGTTTCAACCAAAAGGCTACTAGATAGCTATATGAAGTAAGGATAACACAGTAAAACCTTGTTAAATCATACCCACTTAAACAGTAGTTTCATTTTAAAAGTAGTGAAGTCTAATCCCCGACTCAGCAGCCATTGAACATAATGCGTTTTGTATCCGCAGAAACCGTACTAGCTTACTGCGCACGTATCGGTTAACACGTAGTGTTTCCACTTTTCGTTGCGCAATCACGGCGGTGCATTGTCCCCATCAGGTGGCCCGGCAGAATAACAGGCCTAAAAAATCAGAACAACGGCCTCCGAGCACACTGTGCGTTTGCACGTAAAGCCAGATCAACATAAACATCATTTTGATGCCGTGGCAGACCATTGTGGCATCGTGCAAGCCAGGACTCGTGACATGCCAATGCTCGGATAAAAAAAACACCGGGTGCTCAGCATAGAAGAAAAATTGGACATTGTTCGTGCTATCGAACATGGCACGAAGAAGTCGGCGCAGGCACGCGAGAGGGATCTATCACTGACTATGGCGTGTGGCATTTGCAATGCGAAGAAATTGCTCGGCAGCGCTGCTGCATCTGCAAAACGATGTCGGCTACGAGGTTTGACTTTTCGCCACCATCGCCTCTGCTGTTGAAGTATCGCCCAACGACAGTGATGAGGGCGGCATGTAAAGTGACAGAACTGACGATTCAGGCCCGAATGTGGCAGAAGCTGTGCATTACATCAGCCACATGGATGCAATCATCGCGATGAAAATGGGGTCCCACGATTTCTGCAGTGCTACCGCGCCCATGCACAGAGCATCGGCAACGCCAACGAGGAATCTGCCATGCAAGTATATTTGCCAAGAAGGGGCTGGCTGAATAGCTGGCTCACAGCTTCAGAAAGTTTGGGGTCGCTGTCATCGCTGCTAGGCCGCCTCAGCATCAAACGAAAATAACAAACTTTTCCCACGCGAAACGAATAAATACTGCATGTTTTCGCCCTTTGATTGCAGTCTGTCTGATTTCCGTTTCTGAATGGTAAGTGGGCAATGTTATGTTATTTCAGTTAAGCAGTACTAACATTTAGGACATACTTTTTCCGAGCTCCGGCCAACTTAGTTTAAAGGAGTACTGACACAAAAATTTGAAGTCGAGATAACTTGTGAGATCGATTTAGTGGGTCACACACACATCGTGTGTAAAATATCAGCGGCGAATATCGCTTAGAACATATTTAAAATCAATTTTAAAGTACGTGCGCGCAGCCAATCGTAAAACAGAGCACCTCGCGACATTGACATCACCCGGGTCTGTAAATAGCCAAGAAAACGCTACGTCATGTGGCTACGTCACGAATTTTCGTTGGCTACCATGCGGCTTATTCGGGACACACGGTGCGTGCATACGAAAGATTGAGCGGCGCGTAAGCTCCGCCCAGATCCAGCCCTCCAGCTTGACTTCAGAGCCACGTCGAGAAACGCAATATAAACAACTCTCCACAACACTGCGTCGCTTTACGTGAACACTGCCAATAACGTTATGCCCCGGCGAGTGACAGAACACTTCACGACGGCGCGTCGTCCACTGACGACTCCGCTAACAGCCAGCGATAGGGCCGGTAGGCCTAGCTAGGCAGACGCCGCGGCCAACGGCGCTTACGATCCAACCCGAGCTCGTCGAAGAGCGCTTATGTTTGCCAAAACAATTAACACTGTACACTTACGTCACCCGTAATTAAATACAATTGGTTTACTCGACGCAGTCGTTGCGAAGGGCAAACGTGCAAGCAAAGCGAGCAGCCTCGCTCAGACGGTCGGTGTGTGCTGTCTGCCCGCGAAATGCCCTCGCGTCGCGTCTCCTGATCTCGCCAGTAGCTTAGTCCTAGTGTACTAGGCGTTGCTTTGAATAACAGGCGCACGTCGAGATAATTTTACTGAACTGGTAACTATTTCGTGTCGGAAACAAACTGCAGCAGGCAAGGAAAAAAAAAAAACACTGCGAGACACCGGCCAGCCAGCGCCGCCTCCGTGGAAGGAACGTCACATGCCAGCCGCGCTGTCATTGGCTGCGGCCAGACGACGGTGCGGTTGTCGGACGCGTCGGACGATGAAAATCTGCCCGGTTTGTCGCACGCCGGACGTCCGATCCGGCGCTTCGGCACGGCAAAACACCTCGATTCCGGCTGCCGTTCCGGCGCGTCGGACGCCGGATCGGACACCAAATCGGACCGTGTGTCTCCCGCTTCATCGTATGCTGCATGCCGGAGCATGCGGCGCCGCACGTCGGATCGGACGCCGAATCGTACCGTGTGTCTCCTGCAGTGCTCGCCGTCGCCGGCCGCAGTATCCGAGTCGCTGCTCTCCAGTGGGTCAAATTGAAAGTGATTGGCCGCGTCTAATACGACGGCGACTCCCACATGCAGGAAATCGTCGCCGCTGGACGACGAAAACGAGGACGACAACGACGATGATGGCGAGGACATGGCAAACCACGTGCAGGCGTAGCAGACGACTAGCAACACGAAGCTCGCGTGCCGGCGCGCCGCACGCTGGCTGCGCGGCAGAGCATACGTCATGGCTTTTTGCGAACACGTGACCACTTTGTTTACACGCCCGGTGAACCGTTTCGTTGCTCTCTGAAACCGAAACTGGGACTGGTCGCTACAAAAAAGACTGCAGATAATTACCTGTCGCGCTCTGAAGTAAATGAGGTCTCGTGCCGTGATTACTGGGTCATTAACTACTTATTAAAGCAGAAAAAACCACCTGGATTTTTTTTTGTGTCAGTACTCCTTTAACAAGCTTTCACTGCAGCTTTATCAGCCATATAGACATGTAAACATTCGCTTATAACTAAATTGAAGGGACACTAAAGAAAAATACTAAGTCAACATGGACTGTTTAAATAATCATCAGCAGCAGCAGCAGCAGCCTGTTTCATGTCCACTGCAGGACGAAGGCCTCTCCCTGCGATCTTCAATGACCCCTGTCATGCGCCAACCGATTTCAACTAGCACCCACGAATTTCCTGATTTCATTTTTTCACCTAGTCTTCTGTCGTCCTCGATTGCGTTTCCCTTCTCTTGGTGCCCATTTTGTAACCCTAATGGTCCAACGGTTATCTAACCTGCGCATATCTAGCGCTGAACTCGTGGGCTGACGTTTTAGTTTAGCGGCCAACCGAAACATTTTATGTTTAATATAACTGTACACTAAAACACAACTCCTCACGATTAAATAAATGCTTTGTTGTAATGTTAAAAGAAAAACAGCTTTTCTTGTGCTGATTTAGCATGAGATTAACCACTGTGACCGACGGAATTGTGACAGCCTGGCGCGCCTTGAAGGTGCACTGGCACTCCAAGAACAATGGCAATCCGAAGGCACCACATCCCCGCATTCCCATGCACACAACAGCGTCTTAGCGCCAGTTTTCGTGTAGGTAATATTGTGAGACACATCACATTCTCCTTCAACGGCTTGGCTACTTCCGGTCCTTGACTTCTGATGGCAGTATCTGTATGCACATTGACTCATGAAAACGCCCAGGTAAAAAAAGAGAGAGAAAAGAGAACTGGCGTGACTAGAAAAATATTTCGTATTAAAAAAGCTATAGACCACTCTGAGCGTTCTCTTTGGTACCAAATTCCCTCATTTGAAAAATACATGATTCTGCGTGGTGATTTTGCGGAACACGCAGACCCTCCCCCAAGGTTTTTTTGTACAGAGGTGAAATGCTTACGTGGCGGGTAGGTCTCTTCCTCAGATTCCTCTTCCCAGCGCGGACTCATTTGTGGGGAGTTGGAGCCGGTTCTTTTCTTCAGCATCAGGGCATACGCCCTGCAAATTACAAATGCAAAATATTCGTCCAAGTAAAATACGGACTGAGGAATGAAACGACGAATGCACGCTTCTGTCCGCGTCCTTCGCTAGTTCCTGTTTTATTTGATCTGCTTTCTCGCATTATGTCGTATAGACAACGCTGAGTCCACACCCTTCAAGTCTATGGTACGTGTTCAACAGCATTGAATTGAGCTCGGGGTGCGATAAATCATTCAGCTGCTTTATCAGTTTTTATAAGCTGTCCAAGGATCTGCTACATCTGCAATTAATTATGTATCGTAACTAATAAAGCTGACAGCTTTGATCACATCATATTCAACATATTTCCGGTTCATATTTGTACATCGCAGCAAGGCTGATTTGTTTGAACTTTTCAATATGAAAGAGCCGTTCACTGGTGTATTTCTAATACGATACTCAGATAGCAGTCACTGGAATAAACTGTGCTATTGAGCATTCTCGGACAGGCTATCATAGTACCCCAATAGAGACGGTGTGAAAAAAAATATATATTTTTGAGTGATCTCACAACCATTATTGAGTGCAAGCACGAAATTCTTGCTTATTGAGTTTATTGCTTTCACTTACACAATTTATGGCCCACAGATCTGCGTAAAAATATTCATTGTTCACCATAGGTCACACAATGAGAGAGAAGGAAGCGTGTTTTCCGAAAAAGAAAGTATTAGCGCGGCCAACCTTTTTATAATAATTTATGCCCCTCTCAAGAAGTGTCATTTTTTTTGTAGGCGTTGCCTAGCGCTTGTATACTTGGAATAAAGCTGTCAATATTTTCTAGAATGATCGCGAAACGACCATGCCACTTGATTTTGTTTTTGTGCTATAAACAACGGGCACTATGAAACATTTCGATGTCATAGGTGTTGGCCGGCGCCATCTCCATGTGTTTATGTGGGTCGTCTACACGAGTAGACGGCTCACATCATGGAAACTGTGTCCAGCGTGTTTCCCACAACTAGCAATAGGCCCCAGAAGTTACCTTGAACAGTTCTGATAGTATAAGCAGATCTAAACTGCTTTCTAATGCATTTAAGCCGCAAAAGCCTGAAGTGACTCATTGGAATGCCTCATACTCAAAAAACGCGTCGACTCCTCCGATGATACGAAAACTATCATCACCAGCAATGGCTCATTAAAGCTAATTAAGCAAAGTATGAAAGCATCATCCATCTCGTAAATAAGAGGCTAAAAGGTCTCAGCAAACTGAAGCGTACAGTGCATACATTCATTACAATCACACATACAACGTATAGAAACGTCTAGTCGGAAAACAAATACAAGTCCCGCTCGCACAGTTGCGTTTCATCAGCGTTCCGAACGTCTCAGAAGCAAAAGAAAGTCGCCTCCTGACAAGCAACCTTCCGCTTCCGCTTAGACAGCAACCCATGCTCTTAGTTGGCAAACTCAACCACAACGCTCACACTAAAGAAACGTTTCTAAGCGAAGTGGAGCGATAGCTAGGATTAGACTTGCTCGCTCGCAAGAAGAGTGTCGCTAGAAACAGGGTAACGTGCATCGTGGCACTGTGTTTCACAGCCACATGCCATGAAAGAGTTGCAGTGCATCTTCGGCTACTTCACAGATCGTAGGGCCATGGTTATGTCTCTGAACCGTCGTGAAAGAGGTCGTTGAGAAGGTCCACCTAAAAGGCCACACCTGCACTTCACAATGCTGTTCGCTATGCTTTGCAAGCAGTCTGACCCCTCAGATTGTAAAAGGTAATGAGTTACCGAGTGTGCTGCAGGCTTTTGCCTTCACGTGTTACAGGAGTGCAACATACACTCCCGAACTTTTTTTTTCGTTGAGAGCCACTGCTAGCAAAAGAAGCTTTCTGTTTCTTTCATTCTTTTACATTTAAGCCTTAAGCAGACCGTATATTGTTTGTATGACTTTCCAGTAACTAACCATCGACCATACTCGTGTCCGGTAACGCCCCACTGAAAGTCTGAATTGTCTTGTTTACGTTGTGAATAACTGTGTGCAGCGATTCACAAACAGATTAGAGATTTATTTTTCTAGAGACGGTACTCTGAAATACGTTAGCATTGCAGCCAACCGAAACGGCTTACCAATAACCTGCTTTTTGTGCTACGGTACAGGTAACTAACTGTAACATCAATGCCTTTTTCAGTGAACTGCACTGACAAATAACCATAAATTTTTCTTGGACATGCCATTTCTGCTAAATGGGTCTGGCTTCATCACCGACTCGCTTCAATTCAGCAGTCGTATGATTTGCACTGTGGTGACCGATGAATAACTGAATACTCCGATTGGTCATGCAAGTTACGGCCACGTGACGCTCTAAAAGAGCCAGATAGGTAACCGACGCACCCCAGCTAACTTATAGCAAATCAATTCTAAATAGGAAATACACCGTCTTGTGGTTTTGCAGCTAGATTCTGGACGACCCTTAAGGTCTAAATGCGCATGCCAGTAGTTTTATACTTTGATGCACTTTAGGGCTTCCTCGTGCTAGAGCGCGATGTACCTGTCACTTGTATCGAAACAATTAGGTGTTCGAGAGGATCGTGAAAAATGTCGCAGTTTCGCCAGAAGGCGAAGCATTGATTGGATAGCAAATTATTGGACTGATATACGAAGTAAACACAGCAGTTTTATCGGATATATAAACTTCTCAACATTCGCTTACAAACTAAATTAACAAACATGGCGCCATACCCACACAGGCAAACATGAAGGCATATCTACATCGATGACCGCGGACACTCGCTGTCGAAACGTGGGCGTGAATAGCGGTAGCAGCAGTGGGCGAATTCCCCTTCGTCATTCCTCTCGCTTCGACGTCAGCACACGGGGAGAACACAATGCACACGAAGCTAAAAGCCCTCGGCGCACCTATACTGCACCCACCGCAGTTCGCTTTCAAGATAGGGCCCGCGCTCAGCCACACCTTACGCAGCCGCAGTAGACCCCCCCCCCTCACCCCCCCCCGCCTCCTTTCCTGCTGACTTAGGTGCGATGGAAGACGGTCGCCCCCTTTAGGTTGTTTCACATGGCGCGATTGGGGCGAAAAAAAAAATGTTTCTGCCGCGCACGTCACAGAGCAATTTTCGCCGACAGCTTTCGCATGCGTTTGCGCCAGCGCGATTTCTGTCGCTGTGATTTGCAAGGTTGCCCTTTGCCCACGAAGCATCCATGCCTACATTGTCAAATAAAAACTACGTGGAAACTAGCGAAATAATCGAATTTTCCTATCATTATTTGACAATCCAATAAGTGCACCATCTTTCAACGTTTAAAAGCGTTGAGATTTTACGACAGCTTGCAGGTGCGGTTAGCGAGACGCTGCATAACGCCGAAAGTATGAGCTTGCAG